>NW_026652281.1:133458532-134105586 GCF_009828535.3 Hylobates moloch
TTTTTTTTTTTTTTTGAGACGGATTTTTGCTCTTGTCATCCAGGCTTGAGTGCAGTGGTGTGATCTCAGCTCACTACAGCCTCTGCCTCCTGGGTTCAAGCGATTCTCCTGCTTCAGCCTCCCCAGTACCTGGGATTACAGGCACGCCCCACCACACCCAGCTAATTTTTGTCTTTTTAGTAGAGATGGGGTTTCACCATGTTTGCCAGGCTGGTCTTGAGCTCCTGACCTCAGGTGATCCACCCACCTCCACCTCCCAAAGTGCTGGGATTACAGACGTGAACCACCACCCCCAACCCCCACGTTGAATTTCATGTGCACATCACCCTTTGTCTTCTGCTATCTTCCTCTTTGTCCCCTTTTTCCTCTGTCTTTAGTCATCCTCTCTTTCTCCCATTCCCAAGGATATTTTGCCTTCTTTTCCAATGCTAAGACCTCTGTGTCTAGGACAAAGTTGAAATTGAGAGTTCTTCAATCAGATTTACCACTTCCTGGTGACTTTAGGCAAGTTTCTGGGCTTCTTCAAGTCTCAGTTTTCACACCTATATAAAGGGGGGTAACAGCCCCTCTGTTGCTCACAGCTGCAAGCCCTGCTGTTTTGTTTTTTCCCCAGTGAATGGGGCTTATATTCTCCTGGAAGTAGGAAGACAAACACTAAACAGTAACATAATAAAAAAATACCTACAAAAATATACTGACGCTTCTTCATTCTTTAAAAAGAAGTGAGTTTCTTTGACTTTGACTCTGCATCTTAAGCCATGCTTGCTTTTTTTACTTTGGCTACATTGCAAAAGAAAAAAAAAATCATTATCTGTCTCAGTGGCCTCACCACCCATTAATTCACTCCTTAACCTGCTACAAACCCCTTTTTTCCTTCCTTTCCTTAATTTCCAAATTCAATACCCTTTGTTCATTTTTCTTCTCTTTGATGTCTCTGTAGTATTTTTACTGCAATGGTCAAACTTCTCTGTTTTAAAACCACTATGAACATTCTTCTCTTTGTTCTGTCCTAAAGGAGGGCTTCCTCCCTGTTTTTGTTAAAGATAACACAGTTCTTCAGATCGCCCACGCTTCAGACCATATCATAAACTTTGAGTCACCCATCACTTTTATTTGCTCCATCCCAACCAATCCCCAGGCCCGGCTGGGCCCTTATTTGCAGCATACCCCTTTCCTTTCCTTGTGTTTCCTTCCCTTCTCTCGTTCTCACGTTCTGTAGACAGGTTAGTTGCATTGCATGTATGCCCAGCCTCAGAATAATTGTGTGGCCTTTGACAAACTACTTAACTTGTCTGAGCTTTGGTTTCCTAATAGGTAATAGAAATAGTACTGATAATTTTTACCTCTAAAAGTTAATGTGAAGATTAAACAAAATAATGGATAAATAGTCCTATCTACTCCTATGCTAAATAGCTGACACATGGCAGCTATTAATATTATCTGCCTCACACCATCCCAACTCCCTCATTAGGTTCTTTTTACTGGCACAAGGACCAGCAGTCATCTCATTTTAGTCCTATTATTTTGCTTTCCTCCAGTCTTCTCCATTGAATACCCCAGAACCCCTGTACAAATACTAGATCAATATTACCACTGCATAGTTGGGAAGATGTAGGAAGTAATATGTTACTTTGGCTTGAATTTTTATTCTGTATCTTGATAGCTGAATAATTTCAATCTGGCTTCTGAATCTCTCTGAGTTTCAGTTGCCTCATGTTGAAAATTGCAACACTATTCACAACTGCTAAGACATGGAATCAACCTAGGTGCCCATCAGTGGATTGGATAAAGAAAATGTGGTATATATACACCATGGAATACTACACAGCTATAAAAGAGAATGAAATCACATCCTTCACAGCAGCATGGATGCAGTTGGAGGCCATTATCCTAAGCAAAATATGGGAAGAGAAAACCAAATACTGCGTGTTCTCACTTATAAGTGAGAGCTAAGCATTGGGTACACATAGACATAAAGATGAGAACAATAGACACTGGGGGCTACTGGGGAGGGGGCAAGGACTAATACCTACTGGGTACTATGCTCACTACCTGGGCGATGGGATCATTTATGCCCCCAAACCTCAGTGTCATGCAATATACCCATGTAACAAACCTGCACATGTACCTCCTGAATCTAAAATGAAAGTTGAAATTATTTTTTTAAAGCTACAGCTACCATGCAGGGCTGGTGTAGGAATTAAAACTATCAAGCACCTAGCATAGTGCCTGCTACAGAGTTCCCACTCAGTAGATGGTAACAATTGGTATTATAGCAGCCCCCTGCTCTCTTTAACCCAGCAAATGAACTCGTGAAACCTTTGATGGACAGTCAAGCTCCCCCATGGTTTAGCCTTTATCTCTGCTTCCAGCTGCCATTGCTGTCTTACTTGCTAGTATCCCTTACACCAGCTATCAGACCCATGAAAGGGGTCTCATTTTTCTGTCTCTGTCCTGCTGTTTTTCCCACTCCTCTTTTCTGGAATCCTAATCCTCCCTTCTTGTTCTCCCTGGACAAGATCAACTCTCACTTCATGAAATGAAAATAAAAACCTACAAAGGGTTTAAGATTGTTACTGGTCTAGACTTTATTATACTAGTCTGTAATGGGGAGTCTTCTGCATTTATTATATAAACACGTGACTTTAGCAAATTATTCTACAGCCTGTGGTATTATTTTCAAATCATGTTGCTTTTATATGATTTGCCCCCTTGATGTTTTATTTCTTTGATGCCATGTGTTGAGCAGTTACACAGTAAAAGCTCAGTAAACTCTTATTGGTGATTTTCGAGGTTGATTTTCATGGAATTCATAGCTCGTGAACCATCTGATCCTTAGGTCGCACCATTTATTTCTTGGCCTCTGCACAGAACCTTTTTCTTCAAGATGTTCCATCTGCTTTGCAGAAATTAGCTCATGAGTCATTTCCTTTCCCCACCCTCCTTATAAACTGTAGCAGCAGAAGGGCAGCCCCTTTGGAATAAGTGGAAGTACAGGGGTCACATGGAGCAGTAGGGAGTTAGAAGCGGCTCAAATCTGTCAAGTCCTAGTTCAGGGTTATTATCCCCCAAAGCATTGAGAAATTAGGCAGAGACAGCTCTGTTCAGTGGAAAGAAAGTGCTTTGTAGCCAGACGTGACTGGGCTCAGATCCTGGCTCTGCCTGTTGTATGCTTTGCGATCTTTGGCAACACAGTTAACATCTCTGGGTCCTTGTTTCCTGTTCCATAAAGTGGGGATAGTAGTATCTGCCTGCCAGGCCTATTGTACAATAAGATAAACTGTATGAAAAGACACTAGCATGGTACCTGGCACAGAGTATTAATTTCATAGTATTATTCTTCTGACCCAGAGAGGTTTCAATGTCCCCCAAAGAGAACACTGCAGAAATAATTGATACATACACCAAAAACTTTGCGAATAACTTCTCAGCCACATTCAAGCCTGTTGTAAAATCATATTTAAAAGTTAATTATTTTGCTCTTCTAGCTTAACAGGACGGAAAATAGATAAAATACACCTGTGAGTTAGGTGTATTTTATTATTTGTTATTTCCTACCTGACAGCCAGAAAGAAAAGTCTGAAAATTACGTTTTTCTCTTTACTTTGAATTTTCAAGAGCTGATCAATTTTTGTGTTCCCTAAAGAGGAGAATTCAATAAGGCAGTCTGGAATCCAGCTAATAATTTTTAGTCATGCATTCTAGGGTGGACCTTGATAGAATGTTTGTTCCATCTTTGTGTTTTATGTTCACTCTTTTAAACTGTCTTTGGGAAACTGAATGTTGAAATGTTAGCCTGGGTAAGGGTCAGAGTAGCACCTGCTTGGCCACATCCTACCTGGATGAGACACAGCAGTGCTGTAGCCTTGAGTTTCCTCATCATTCTCATTCAGGATGGTTAGCGTGAACCTCAGTTGACCAAACTTCCAGGAATTTCAAAGTGTAAAATTAGACCAGGTATATAAAATTTCTTTAAAAAACTGCAGTTGTATATGAATACAAACAAATGGCTTTTTTCTATCTATGTTTATAAATTGGAAAATAACATAGTAATAGAAATAGCAACTGAGGGTAGCTATTTTTTGAGAATATTCTTTGTGCCCAGGACCAAACTAATTTGAATCTCAAAAAATAAAATCCTACTGGATTAGGTTTTGGGTTTGTTTTGCCTTTTACTCATGAGGAAAAGGGGGCACAGGAAAATCAAGTTATTTTTGTCCATGGTCTTACTTGTAACAAACATAGGTGCCAGTACTCAAATGTGGAGAGGCTGTCTCCAGAGTCTAAGAACTTAGAGATCATATAGAGAAATTGCTCATTCTAGTATTCATTCCTTAATGTGGCAAATATTTATTAATCACTTATTATGTTCCAGGTGGTGCAAAGCACAAGAGATGACAGACTGAATCAGGCAGGGTTAGTTCTTGTTTTCATCGAGGACACAGCCTTATAGAGTAAAATAAACATAGGAATGATGATATAAAATAATTGCACACTGGTATATACTATAACTAAAACCAGTAGGTACTGAGGTGGAGAGCAAAGGGCCAGGGGAGGGCCCTATTTGGATCAAATGTTCAAAGAAGGCATCCTGGGAGGAGTGACATTTATGCTGAGACGGACGAGTTGAGGATCTGAGCCCAGGATCTGAGCCCAGTTGAGCCGAGTTGAGAAGAAGATAGGCTACCACATAGGTGACATGTCAACTTAGCTGTTACATAGGGATACAGAGCTCAGAGAAGACCACGCCTAACAGACTGCTTTAGACTATGAAGGCATTTCACCCTCCAAACCTAGAAGGCCAAATGCAGGATGAATGGTCATGTCTTGAACTTTGAGATAGGATTGCGCTCTGTTGCCCAGGCTGGAGTGCAGTGGCAAGATCACAGCTCACTGCAGCCTCAATGTCCTGGGCTCTAGCAGTTCTCCTGCCTCAGCTACCTGAGTATCTGGGACTACAGAAACATGCCACCACGCCTGGCTACTTTTTAATTTTTATTTTTTGGTAGAGACAGGGTCTCAGAAACCTTGAACTTTTTACAGTAGTTTTTCAATCATGAGTTACCTCTTTCTTGAGCTTTCCCAGCATGTAAAACAAACTTTGTCTTTGCTAGCCCAGACATTTGAAATGGATTTCTGATAGGTTAGCTTCCTGGGACTGAGGCTAGAAAATTGGGAAAAGTATTTTTTTTTTATTTTTTTATTTTTGAAGTAGCAAGTGTCTTCACAAAGAGCTTAGGACTTGGAGATGGAGGACACAGTACTGAGGTTTTGGAGATGAAAGTCATACGAGTTGCTTTCCTTGAAATGGTGGTACAGAAGAGATAAAACTGATTCATTTGAATTCAGGGAATGCACAGTTTCTGAGCTTGCAGAAAGGCTGAATTTTGAACTGTGCTCTGCACCACATTTTCTCAATTAGAGTATAACATGGTGTCTTGCCCATCCCTTTCTCTACTTCCAGGATTTCTGGGAGGAAAGTTAAAATATTTAAAGGAGCATTCAATATTTAACTATTCCAAAGCACTCAAGGTAAAACCCAGTCTGAAGTGGTTCCACAAATATTTTATTGTATTTTCTGAAAGCACAGTTCTTATACATCTCTACCAGGCTCAATCTTTAAATACCTTTTGATTTCCTGTTTCTTGAAACTTATAATCTCAGCCTATAAAAATAATTTTAGATGTCCATCAATTGGATATCGGTTAAATTACAAAATTTTTATAAAACTTAATGATGCATGTCTTTTAAAAAGAATGAGGTAGATCTAGATAAAATTATCATAAAAAGGATATTGTTAACATAACATTGACAGAAAATAAAGGTTATGGAGGAAGAATTGGCACATGTTTTCTGTAAAGGGCCAGATAGTAAATATTTTCAGCTTTGCAGACCATATGGTATCTGTTGCAATTACTCATCTCTGCTGTTTTGGTGTGAAAGCAGCCACAGACACTGTGTAAACAAATGAGTGTGGCTGGATTCCAATAAAACTTTTCACAGGATTTTACAAAACCAGGCAGTGGGCTCACAGGCTGTACTTTGCAGATCCCATTATAAACTATGCAGAGTGGGAAATAATCTGTTATTAAACAACAATTAAATATTTGGAAGGATATGTACCAGACTGTTTCATGATCCTTTTATTCTAGAGATAGAATAACAAAGTGATTTTTCTAGCATTTGGTATGTTACAATGAGCAATGATTGCTTTTATACTGAGCTAAAACAATGAAGGCACTACTATTTTGATGAAAAATCAGATTTTGCACTGTTCTAGGTAGCTTAGTCCTAATAAGTAATATTTAACTATATTTTTACTATGCCCGCAGAGCAATTGCCAGTATTTTACTCTTTGGAGGCAGCCGCCAGAAGTACAGAATTAAACATTAAATTTACACAAGAACAGAGTATAACTACCATCAGTGGTGGCCAAGGTTTCAGTCTTGAATGGAATAATATCTAGATATACAGTAAAGGTCTCTCTTTAGTTATACTCTATCTAGTTTTCTAGAAGAAGATGAATCTTAATACAACCTCTTAAGGAATGAAAAACTTAAGATATAATAAAACCAGACCAGCCACAGTTTTAAGGTATTTCTCCACAACCCAGATTTTGCATTATCAGAGCACTGCCCTGCTCTTGCATGATATTATCCTAGATTAGAATGTACCCTTCATTTTTTCCCATCAGATGGCATTAATAAACACAAATGAAAGGAGAAAGCAGCTTATCTAAAAGTCTATTTTGTATGATTATTTCTTTCACCTGATGGCAGTGCTGAAGATGGGATTTGAGCACGTGGTCTCAGGTGGGTGTGACAGCTCTATAGGTCCCTACTGACCCTGAGGCTCTCTGATTTCATGATTCAGCTGTTGATCAGATTCAGTGCTTTGCAAAGTTCAAATCCTTGACTGGTCTTGAGATGAAATGAGTGGCCATAATTCCGCATTTTAGACTCAATATCCAGGTGCAATTGACCAAACCAGAAAACTAAAGTGTAGCCCAGATTAGAGCTCATTGAAAAAGGAAGCAGAAAGTAAACTCTTAGGTATTCAATGGCCTGTCCTTTGCTTGATTCCAGAATGCCAAGCCAAATATTTCTCCCACCCGGTAACATTTCCTTATAGGTGAATCCTGCTTTTGGTGGATTTCAAATAGGGGTTAAATAGAGCAAAACTATGGTTTCTAATTTACTTCTAATTAGGGGAAAGTCTCTTTAAAACTTTTAGCTAAAATAGGCTTAATATTTTCAAATACAGAAACATGGATTTACAAATATATGTTTAGTGAACATATATTTAGTGATTGATCAAATTGCTGAAAAATTAATTAAACCACTTTTCTCTTAGAGCAATTACAGTTATTCCATTGTCTTTTCACAGTTACAGTGAATTCTCTAATAACCATCACTGGACATATAAATTTGTCCTCCTTGTAACTGCCCTGGACAAATGTCTGAGAGGAAATGCCCATCAATCAAGTAGATAAAGGAAATGTAGTATATATGTTCCATGGAATACTACTCAGTTGTAAAAAGGAATAAGACAATGGCATTCACAGCAACCTGGATGGAATTGGAGACTATTATTCTAAGTGAAGTAACTCAAGAATGGAAAACCAAACATTGTATGTTCTCACTCATATGTGGGACCTAAACTATGAGGACACAAAGGCATAAGAATGATACATTGGACTTTGAGAACTTGGGGGAAAGGGTGGGGGTGGCAAGGGATAAAAGACTACACATTGGGTACAGTGTACACTGCTCAGGTGATGGGTGCACCAAAATCTCAGATATCACCACTAAAGAACTTATTCATGTAAAAAAAATACCACCTGTTCCCCAAAACACTATTGAAATAAATTTTTTTTTTATGAAAAAAAATGGGAGGGGAAAAAAGTGCTTTGGCACCTTAATTTGTTTATTCATTTGTAAACATTTAATAAGGATCCCATTGTGTGACAAGTCCTGTGTTATATTTTGGGGATGAGTCGCTAACTTGCTGTGTCACCTTGGACAAACTCCTTCATCTCTCTGGTCTCCTTTGTTCTATTGATGTCCTTAAGAAATTATTCAAAGAATATTTACAGCCTCAAGAGGATCCTAAGGATCCGTATTTTCAAGTTGCTTCCAAAAGTTTTAGGCAAATTTGCAATGCTGTCTGTACTAATTTCATCACAACCTTGCCAGCAAGGACTTTGTGTCCCATTTAAAATTTTAGTCATTTAAATGAGTGGAAAATGGCACGTGATTGGCTTTTTGTCTTCTTCTTAGATTATTAATGAGGTTGAAGAATGTACAACTTTGGCTCTGAGTCAAATGCAGTTTCAATTCCATGTCATATTCTTAGATTTTCTTTGCCAAGAAACTTCTTTTGTAGTGGCAGGAAGTAGAAGAAAGGACAGGAGAGGACAATGTTTTTTTTAAAAAATCTCATTTTAGAGAAAAAACAATCTATTTGAGAAAACTGTTTCCACAACACATTGCGCATTGATAATGTGATGATGCTTCAAATGTTTTGATTGAAATATTTCATCTCATTCCCCAAGGAAAATTCTCAATTTCTGTTTTTACCCTTGTTCCTAATGCCACATGTATATTTCCATCCCTGTTTCCCTCTTGGAGATAATATCTCAAGCAATAAGGTTGTTGCATGCCTCTCTAGTCATTAATAAATGATCGTGAACACTTCAAAATGCAAAATACTTTATCTGTGTTTTGGGATGATGATGACAAGAATACCTCACAGGTAAATGGATAAAGCAAATGAATTAAAGTTTGCTTAATATTTGCAAACAATTTTTAGAGAAAGACTTGAGGGTCATCTTAGTCTGCTTGGGCTGCCATAACAAAAATCCAAGACTAGGTGACTTAAGCAACAGAAATTATTTTCTCATACTTCTGGAGTCTGGAAAGTCCAAAATCAAGGTCTGGCAGCATTTGATTTCTGATGAGGGCTCTCTTTCTGGCTTGTGTCCTCACATGGTGGAGAGAGAGGGAGCACTGGTGTCTCTTTTCTTACAAGGGCACCAATTCTGTCAGATCAGGTCTCTACCATTATGACCTCACTTAACCTTAATCAACTTCTCAGAGGCCCTATACTTAGTACAGTCACATAGAGGATTAGTGCTTCAACATATGAAGTTGGGGGAGGACCCAATTCAGTTCACAGCAAGTATCTACACAGGAACTGAACTGCTAGTCTAGAGCTCAGTTGCCAAGATCATAATACGTTGTCTGGCCCTCACCCCTTGCCACAGTTCTTTCATAAGCATCAGAAATGTTTCTAGTTTCCTCCCCTCTGGAAAGCATGGACTGGATAAAAAGATTCAAGATGGTTTGGGTGACTTTCTTGTCCATTGTCTTATCAACCATAAAAGGTATCTGCAAAGATTGTAGAAGATCGTAGACATGTAGATCTCAGAAACCACCCAGATTTTTAGATGGAGAAGCTGAAGCCCAGAAAGATGGAAAGACTTGCTGTAGGTCCTTTGGATAAGCAGTTATCCAGATGATCCTGGAGGTCTTCGGACTCCCAATACAGTGCCCAATCTGGTCATGGATGTGACTGTGCTTTCAAATGGAAGAATTGATAAAAATGAGTTCCAACTTCATGAAATAAGTCTTGATGTGAGTTAGGATATATTTGATTGCAGATAACATAAATTGACTCTGATCCTAAGCAGAAAGGATATTGAGAGCTGACTGCATTGGTGAGGAAGGGAGGACTTGGTTTTGTGACTGGACATGGTCCCAGGTGGCTCCAGCAGCCACAGAGCAGGAAGTATTACCAGCATTATGTAGAGGGCACCATCTCTGCTGCTAGAGGGCACAGCCTCCACCACCATCACCTAAAGTGAATGGAAATCATCACTTTGTCTTTGAGAGACCTCATAGGATGTCAGAGTGCCAGGTAGAAAGTTCCCATATGTGCTTTTCTGGATCTTGCTTTATGGCTTGGACTGAAAAGAGAAAAAGATCTGACCCTTACATCTTCCATAAGGAGATGGAGGAATCCTATTTTTACAAAGAAATAGAGCATATCCCAAAATAGAAAGTGGTTAGGTGCAGGACATTCCGAAAACAAAATAAAACAAAACCAAATATCTGCTACAGTCTCCAGTGTGAGAGCTTCTGTAGTGGAAGATGGTTTGTGCCAAAGTCCATTTCAAGCAAAAGTTTCATCTTTTAGCTTTCCCTAGAGCTCTCTCTTCTATTGCTAGACCAGTGTACATTTGGCATTACCTTTTCTTTTCCCATTCAGAATGAAATCCAGTGTTGAATTTTATTCTTTAATATTTGTTGATTTTAGCATTCTGCTCCCATTATGGCTCTAGAGATATATAGTAACTTGTATGTTTCAGAATGCAAGTAAGCTCTCTTAACCTACTTTTTTAGTTTATTGCATACAACTAACAGAAGTATCTCAAGGCAGGCTTGGGGATGTTTTTTTCAACCACCCACAGAATGCAGGTATATTTGTTCATTGATAATTTGGCTATGAAGAAATTATAAATGCATCTTGAGTATTTGACCACATGGGTTCACTTTTTCACATGAGGAATTAACTAAAACACAAGTAACAATCTCAATCACCTGCCCCTTAAACAGCAAGAGATATATTTATCTTAGCAAAAGAATGGGAGTGTTTCAACAGCAATATTATCTCAGATTATGTGTCTTCTGGGATTTCCTACCTTTTGCTGTACAGCCTGTGGTCATCTTCTGTCTCCCACAGCATAGCCAAGAAAGGAAGCTAAGGAACTGATGTTCTGTTGGTGAGATAATGTATAGATCTTTATTTAGTCCCTGACATCAGCACCTCCATCACTTTCTCTTTTAGAATCAGATTTATAGTTTCTGCTGAACAGGAATACAGCACTGCCACTCAGAATAACACCTGGCTGCTCTTCATGGATCAGTCTAAGAATCTGATAAAGTTGTTCCCCTAGTTGCTGGTGAGTAATAAATCAATATGGTGGTGGATTAGCAGCTGGCTGGAGAAGCAAATGGAGGTAGAGATTGGTAGCTACTATTTGCAATATTTATTGGTTTCATAAGTGGGCAAGAGAAAATAGACTGCCTTAATCTGTGTTTTTGATCTTTTACTGAATTATTTTTTCAAACATCTTTCTGCACTAGGAGCTAGGCCTATTCCCATGGTTACATGGCAGAATAGGCATTCCATCTGCATAAGTGATAGTTGCCAAGGTGAGTGTGTTACTGTGTGAGTGTGTACAAGGCTTTGAGAATAAGCTTGTAAACTCACACAATGAGCTGCTTTTCTGTATCTTTGAGCAGGATAACTGTATACCGGTGGATGGAAGAGCCTAGGAAGACTCTTGTGACATGGCTCTGCCCCTGTCCTTCACCTCAGCCTCTCCTTCCAGAGACCTGATAACAGTCCATTGGTCTTGGGGTATCCTACTGTAGTTTTCTCAACCTCTGGCCATAGTAACATTGCAAAAATATTTACTCACACTTTGCCATCAATTTTACCATTTATTTCCCTCTTCACAACACCTGAGTCTTCCCTCTGTAAATATTATCTATATCCTACTGCAGTAAGTTTAGAACACTGATGGAGCTCTGTTTCTGGTTTGAATAGAGTCAGGTTAAAAATGTCCAGAGAACTCCTAATAGGTGTTTTTACATCTGAAAATGTTTAGTATACCAAAAATGCAAGAGCAGCTCTTTCAAAGGTGAAGTTCTTAATATATAATGTGAAGCATGAGGGAAGTACAAAGAAGATTACTTCTTAGGGCATTTTTACTAAGCCCGTGCCATTAGGAGCTTTGGGAATATTGGAAGAATTCTGTATAATATACCAAATAATTTGTTACTTATTTTGTGTGGATTTCATAGGACTGTTAATTTTTTTTGCCTGATATTTCTGTATAATTTGCATAAAAATCCATCTGAACTGAAGCCAAATTTTAATTTCAATTGCTGCTTTACAAAAATATGTATTTTACTTATTTTTAGCATGCTGGGGTGACCATGCTCAGGTTTTTGCTGAGATAAGAGATCAATGAGATATTTCCACCATGGCTTTTTGAAGAGATTCTTTACTGTGAAATTGCTAAGACAATTAACTGCAAGCTACAGCTACTATTCCTTAGAAATGAAAGATGCTTTCCACTGTAAGAATCATGTTACTGCTCAGTGGTGTTGACAAGATGAAGAACCATTTTGGATGTTATGATTCTGAAATGGCTATCTGTTGGTAATCCATGATTCAACGTGGTTATGAGTCAGTTCTAGTCAACTGACATTTATAGCTTTTAGTTTATAGACTGGGGCTTTCAATTCAGCTCAATCAGGCATCTGCAAATAAATATCTGTTATATTTAAGTTTTCCAGTGTCTTTCCTTCAACTCTTATTTCCCCTAAATCAAATGCTTATTTAGCAGAGCCTGAAAATAAAAAATAAAAAATAAATTAAGAAACGAAAACAACTCCAAATGGTCTCAATGGGATACTTCACAGAAAACTGTTATGAAAAGGCACAAAGAAAGTATATGAAAGGGTTTAAAATGGAAATAGCCTAATTTCTTTCATGTCCATTAAACTGTTATTAATAAAGAGGGTAAAAACCCAGGCTAGATTACACAGTGCATTCAAGGATTTTCTCTTAGATCAGTTAAAATAATTGTCATAATCAGGTTATGACACACTTGAGTGGCACTTTGACAGCATGGATTTGCATCCTGAATCTGCAAACTCTGACTTTGGATAAATTGTTCATCTCATATTAGCATTGGTTTCTTCAAAGAAAATCTGTAAACTGGATGCAAACAGGCAATGACTTTGACCACCATGGGTCAGCACAACTGTCCCTGTGACCAACAAAACTCAGCCACACATGATTTTGTGGTCTATAGTATCATCTTCATACTTGGTACAATCATCTCTTAAGTGAAGATGTGTTATAAAGGGCATTATTTCAGAGGGGGAGAATGGGTGACCACGTGAGCAGACAGGTCATATCTCAATAGCCATAGAATTTAAATTGCTAAAAGAGCCCTTAAGTAAATGAGAGCTTTTAGCAGCACTTGAAGCTCTCTGTTGGGGTCCATTTGGAAATCACAGATGCTACTGAAAAAAGCAGGGGGAATTCCTTCACTTACTCTTTATTGCCTTTGGAAAGGTTTCTGATTATGCTCTGGTTTAGGGATAAGTCCTAATACCCAATCTGCGAGGCTTTACCGGGCACGGCATTCAGGATAAATGTGAAATGACAGTGTGTGCCCTCCGGAAATTACAGAGATAAATACAGCCTCGTATTATGCTGGGCCCGCAAGTCCATGGAGTGCTTTTGGAAACATACACCTTCCACCCACCAGCTCAGAGTGTTTTATCAGCACTTTCCTAATGTGATTTCCAATGAAGGTCAGAAAGTTAAACTTATCACCCAGTAGCCAGGGTTGATAGTTCATATCTTGATCTTATCACTGGGCCTCTTTTTCCCATTCCAATTGCTTTTTGAGGGCTTAGCACTGTTCACTTGGGGGAACTGTTTGCTGTGAGCAGGAGCCTAATAAAAATAAAAATCTTGTTGTATAAGGCAAAACCAAAATGTCCAAAACAATATCCCTGTTTGCTCCCCAAATGTGGAATCTGACCCATCAGTTTCCATCAGAATGATGTGACCCAATAACAAAGTCACTGGTTTTATTTGTTTTGTTTTGTTTTGTTTTCTTCTGTGTTTGGCTCTTCTTTCTCACATGTCAAAGAGAAGCCTGTATTGAGCAGGTATCTGTCAAAGGATTCCTCTTTTGCTTTTTCCGCTTCCCATTCAAATATAATTAATTGCAGCAGCATCACAACAGCTTTTTAAAGGAAGCTACACTTGAAATGCAGAAGGATTCACGGAAAATGGCTATGCCACAAGATCCTCGATATCCATAAGCAAGATAACCTACTGTGTTCTAGAGTCTCCAAATTCATGAAAGTCATGGTATATAATTTTTCAGTTTCCTTATATATAAAGCAGGGTTTCTCAACAACAGCACAGTTGACATTTTGGGCTAGGTAACTCTGTTGTGGTACATATCCCATTCACAGTAGGTGTTTATCAACATCTGTAACCTCTGTCCTGCTAGTTGCCAGTAGCAAACCCCCTACCCCATTGTGATAACCAAAATTGTCTTCAGACATTGCTATATGTCCCTTGTTAGGCAGTTGTTCCCTTGTCCCAGGCGAGAACCACTGATGTAAAGTGAGGTTAATATTTCCTTCTGTAGGCTGCTAGGATCACAAAAGGAAATTTATCCCTTATTAAATTAAAAGAAATAGCGCACAGGGTGAGACCAAGAAATCGGCAAGTTGTGAATACTAGAGGCCTGCAGTCTTCACTCACAAATGATTTGATTTACTCAGACACAAAACTCATGTTGCAAAATTAGTCTTACAAAGGCATATAAGCTCCATTTCACAGGGGTCATTAGAAACAACTGAAAAAGGAAATATTAAATTGGCAAAGGGTACAGGTCTACTGGAGTCCCCTGTACCTTCGATATGAAGGTTCACTTAATATCTGGCATCATTTTTTGTTTTGAATGTTACAATTTGCATCATGAGAACACTGTCTGACACTTAATATATGCTCAAAAAATGTTAAACGGAAGGAGGGAGGGCAGCCTCTCAAGAATAGACCCAAGATCCAATGATCACACAGGCCCAGGCTAAACTTCAGCATCCTGAAATCCTCTAATCAATTCCTGGGTTCTTCTCCACGCTTTGTTTATGTCTTGACTCGAAAGTCTACTATGTGACCTTAGTAAGTAGCTTTACTGTTCTGTGCCCTAGCTTTCTCATCTATAGGATATTAACAGTGCACACCTCCAAGAATTGTACCGAGGAGTATGTACCTGGTACATCACTCAGTGTTGGCCAATACAACTATTATCATCATCATCATGGTCATATTATAGTTTTAGGGTGAAGTTGATTTTTTTGGATCTCAGGGACAGAAAGATGAGTTGATCCTACTCCTCTGTTCATGGCACATCACTATTATTGATCTGCACAGGGCTCTATCTTATTTTAAAAGTAAAATACTTTCTTTCATTTCCATGTCGCATTTCCACTTCCCCTTCCCAAAACCATATTGTTGGTACCATAGAAAATCATTCCGATGTAGCTATTGAGTACCTTTTGTTTGTATATGTTCATGCATATTGTCTTGTATGCACGTATCTGTAATTTTCATAAGTAAAATGGTGTATATCTGATTTTTTCTTACTCTTTTTACTCTGCCTGTTACTGCATGCTCGTATACTCCTTTGTAGTTGCCTGATGCCTAATAATACACATCAACACATTTTACCCCTGTATTTTTCAGTGAAAACCACCCAAGTGGCCTCCAAATCTCCACAAATAACAATCGTGAATATCCTCATTCATAAACCCTTCAGATATGTGTGGGGATGTATTTGGGATATGCCTTGTGCACACATCTCTGTTAGAAAGCTGATACAGGAAACCATTCCAAATTTTTGGTCTTGCCACATCAATATCACTGTTACCTGCAGTTTCATTCAGAGTAATAGCATCAATATATCAAGATGATGGCAGAGATAAATACATTTATTTATTGCATGCGTTTTTATTTGCTAGGTACTATGCTAGGTATTTTATGTCCCCAAGACTTCACATTCAGTAATTCAAGAGGAGGACTCCAGGCACTCAGCATATGGCTGTACTCATGGCCATGACTCTTCCAGCAAAAGGACACTAAGCACAATCAGCAGAGGAAGAAGGTGCATGGGGCACCTTTTCGAGAGGAAGTCAGATGAAATTATTCAGAGTCCTCTGCCAGTGGAGTCACACTGAATGCACTTAATTCCCCCAACAACTAAGTGTGGCAATATGTGTGAAATGTTGCCAACCAGAGGAACTTTTTTTATTGAGGCTGGTCACGTAGGCAGCCTGTGTCTGGGATATACCAGAATCCCAGATTCCCAGAAGGAAAGCACATGTTCAGCATAAACCCTATTGTCGAGGAATAGCTTGCCATTTTTATCCTTTCTGAGAATGCTGAGAAACTTTCCAAAATCTAACTTCCCAAACTCCAGCGAAAACCAACCTTATAAGCAACCCTTTCAAAAGACAGCAGTCAGGCCCAATACGTTAACTCTTTTCTTGCCCATTTTGTTTTCATTATCTGTCAGTGCACTGAAAAGCTGGTAATTATGTTTTCATTTTTAAATGAGAAAACCAAGAATTTAAGTAACTTACTCCAGGTCACAGTTCAGAAGAGGAGTCAGGATGTACCCCCAAGCTTCCTAGAAACCAGCCTCCTTTTTAAACTGCCTTCAAGAGTTGATGTTCTCTCTGCTATAATTTCAGCTCATTATTAGCAATTAAACACACAAAATTTAATAATTTCTTTCTTTGCTGAACATAGCTTAATCTGTCATTTTCTTCTTTTAGAAGCAGCTTCTTGGAAAACTTTAATATATTGACATAAGTAGAGGGTTTGGTTATTGCTACAGTCCTGAGAAAGGGACATTTTTTCACTACTTGGATGACGGGTATTTTTTTTTTTAATTTCCATAGTTTTGGGGGTACATGTTGTTTTTTGTTACATGGATAAGTTCTTTAGTAGTGATTTCTGAGATTTTGGTGCATCCGTTACCCGAGCAGTGTACACTATACCCAGTATGTAGCCTTTTATCCCTCACCCACCAACTCACACTTCCCCCCGAGTCCCTAAAGTCCTTTATATCATTCTTAGCCTTCATATTCTCATAGCTTAGCTCCTACCTACTAGTGAGAACATAGGATATTTGCTTTTCTATTATTAAATTACTTCAGTTAGAATAATGGCCTCCAGCTCCATCCAAGTTACTGCAAAGGCCATTTTTTCATTCTGTTTTATGGCTGATTAGTATTCCATGGTACATATATACCAAATATTCTTTATCTACTCATTGGCTGATGGGCATTTAGGTTGGTTTCATATTTTTGCAATTGTGAATTATGCTGCTAGAAACATGCATGTGCATGCGTCTCTTTCATGTAATGACTTATTTTCCTTTGGGTGGATACTGAGTAGTAGGATTGCTAGGTCAAATGGTACTTTTACTTTCAGTTCTTTAAGGAATCTTCATACTGTTTTCAGTAGTGGTTATACTAGTTTACAATTCTAGCAATGTAAAAGAGTTCCCTTTGCACCACATCCATGCAAATATCTATTATTTTTCGACTTTTTAATTATGGCCTTACCACCTTACTCCTCTAAGCTGGAGGAGTAAGGTAGTAAGTCACTGTGGTTTTGATTTGCATTTCCCTGATAATTAGTGATGTTGAACATTTTTTATGTTCATTGGCCATTTGTATATCTTGAGAATTGTCTATTCATGTTCTTTAATCATTTTTTGATGGGATTATTTGTTTTTATTCTTGCTCATTTGAGTTCCTTGTAGATTCTGAATATTAGTCCCTTGTCAGATGCATTGTTTGCAAATATTTTCTCCCACACTCTAGGTTGTCTCTTTGCTGATTATTTCTTTTGCTGTGCGGAAACTTTTTAGTTTAATTAGGTCTCATTTATTTATTTTGGTTTTTGTTGTATTTGCTTTGGGGTTCTTAGGTATGATTTTTTTGCCTAAGCCAGTGTCTAGAAGAATTTTCCTGATGTTATCTTGAAGAACATTTATGGTTTCAGCTCTTAGATTTAAGTATTTGATCCATCTTGAGTTGATTTTTGTGTAAAGTGAGAGATGAAGATCCAGTTCATTCTTCTACTTGTGGCTTGTCGGTTGAATAAGGTGTCCTTTCCCCACTTTATGTTTTTGTTTGCTTTGTTGAAAATCAGTTGGCTGTAAGTATTTTGCTTTATTTCTGAGTTCCCTACTCAGTTCCCTTGGTCTGTGTGCCTATTGTTATACCAGTATCATGCTGTTTTGGTAACTATAGCCTTGTAGTATAATTTGCATTTGGGTAATGTGTTGCCTCCAGATTTGTTCTTTTTCCTTAGTATTGCTTTGGCTATGTGGGCTCCTCTTTGTTTCCATATAAATTTTAGGATTGTTTTTTCTGGTTCCGTGAAGAATGATGCTGATATTTTGATGGAAATTCCATTGAATCAGTAGATTGCTTTGGGCAGTAAGGTCATTTTCTCAGTATTGATTCTACCCATCCATTAGCATAGAATGTGTTTCCATTTGTTTGTGTCACATATGATTTCTTTAAGCAATGTTTTGTAATTTTCCTTACATAGATCTTTCACCTCATTGGTTAAGTATATTCCTAAGTATTATATTTTTTGAAGCTGTTGTAAAAGGGATCGTGTTCTTGATTTGATTCTCAGCTTTGTCATTGTTGGTGTATAACAGTGCTATTGATGCGTACATTGATTTAGTATGCTGAGATTTTGCTGAATTCATCTATCAGATCTAGGAGCTTTTTGAGTGAGTCTTTAGGGTTTTCTAGATGTACAATCGTATCGGTGAACAGCGACAGTTTGACTTCCTGTTTTCCAATTCGGAGGCCCTTTCTTTCTTTCTCTTGCCTGATTGCTCTGGCTAGGACTTCCAGTACCATGTTGAATAGAAGTGGGGAAAGTGGGCATCCTTGTCTTGTTCCATTTTTCAGGGGGAATCCTTTCAACTTTTCGCCATGCAGTCTGATGTTGGCTGTGGGTTTGTCATAGACGGCTTTTATTACTTTGAGGCATGTCCCTTCTATGCCAATTTTGTTGAGAGGTTTTATCATAAAGGATGCTGGATTTTATCAAATGCTTTTTCTGCATCTGTTGAGATGATCATATGATTTTTGTTTTTAATTCTCTTTATGTGATGTATCACATTTATTGACTTGCATATGTTAAACCATCCCTGCATCCCTGGTATGAAACCCAGTTGATCATGGTGAATTATCTTTTAGATATGTTGTTGGATTCAGTTAGCTAGCATTTTGTTAAGGATTTTAGTGTCTGTGTTCATCAGGGATATCGGCCATAGTTTTGTTTTTGATTATGTCCTTTCCTGGTTTTAATTTTAAGGTGATGCTGGCTTCATAGAATGATTTAGGGAGGGTTCCGTCTTTCTCTATCTTGTGGAATAGTGTCAATAGGATTAATACCAATTCTTTTTTTAATGTCTGGTAGAATTCTGCTGTGAATTCATCTGGTCCTGGACTTTTTTTGTCGGTAATTTTTAAATTACTATTTCAATCTTGCTGCTTGTTATTGGTCTGTTGAGGGTATCTAATTCTTCCTGATTTAAACTAGGAGGGTTGTATCTTTCCAGGAATTTATCCGCCTCCTCTAGGGTTTCTAGTTTATGTGCATAAAGGTGTTCATAGTAGCCTTGAATGATCTTTTGTGTTTCTGTGATATTGGTTGTAATATCTCCCATTTCATTTCTAATTGAGCTTATTTGGATCTTCTCTTTTCTTTTTTTAGTTAATCTCTTTAATGCTCTGTCAATTTTATTTATCTTTTCAAAGAACCAGCTTTTTATTTCATTGATATTTTTAATTTTTTTGTTTCATTTTCATTTAGTTCTGCTCTAATCCTTGTTATTTCTTTTCTTCTGCTGGTTTGAAGTTTGGTTTGCTCTTGTTTCTCTAGTTCCTTGAAGTGTAACCTTAGATTGTCTATTTGTGATCTTTCAGACTTTTGATGTAGTCATTTAATGCTATGAACTTTCCTCTTAGCACTGCTTTTGCTGTAACCCAGAAGTTTGGATAAGTTGTGTCACTATTATTCATTTCAAATAATTTTTAAATTTCCATCTTGATTTCATTGTTGACCCAAAGATCATTCAAGAGCATATTATTTAATTTCCATATATTTGTATAGTTTTCGTGTGTTCCATTTGTAGTTGATTTCTAGTTTTATTCCACTGTGATCAGAGAAGATACTTGATGTGATTTTGATTTTCTTAAATTTATTGAGTCTTTTTTTGTGACTTAGCATATGGTCTATCTTAGAGAATATTCCACATGCTGATTCTGCATCTGTTCAATCCATTTGTTCTAGGGTATAGTTTAAGTCCATTGTTTCTTTGTTGATGTTCTGTCTTGATGATTGATCTGGTGTTTTATTGAAGTCCCACAGTGTTATTATGTTGCTGTCTATCTCATTTCTTAGGTCTAGTAGTAATTGTTTTATAAATCTGGGAGCTTAAGTGTTAGGTGCATATATATTTAGGACTGTAATATCTTCCTGTTGGACAAATTTTTTAATCATTATATAATGTCCCTCATTGTCTTTTTTTTTTTTTAACTGTTCTTGCTTTAAAGTCTGTTTTGTCTGATGTAAAAATAGGTACTCCAGCTCACTTTTGGTTTCCATTTGCCTAGAATATCTTTTTCTACCCCTTTACCTTGTATTTATGTGAGTCCTTATGTCTTAAGTGAGTCTCTTGAAGACAGGAGATACTTGGTTGGTGAATTTTTAACCATTCTGCCATTCTGTATCTTTTAAGTAGAGCATTTAGGCCATTTACATTTGGCATTAGTATTAAGATGTGAGGTCCCATTATATTCATAATGTTAGTTGTTGCCTAAATACTTTGGTTTTTTTTTTAATTGTGTTTTGTTTTAGAGACCATGTGAGATGTATGCTTTAAGGAGGTTCTATTTTGGTGTATATCAAGGTTTTGATTCAAGATTTAGAACTCCTTTCAGCATTTCTTGTAGTGCTGATCTGGCAGTGGCAAATTCTCTCAGCATTTGTTTGTCTGAAAAAGAATTTATTTCTCCTTCATTTATAAAGCCTGGTTTTGCTGATACACAACTCTTGGCTTACAATTGTTTTGTTTAAGGAGACCAAAGATAGGACCCAAAGTCGTTCTGGCTTGTAAGGTTTCTTGTGAGAAATCTGCTGTTAGTCTGATAGGTTTTCCTTTGTAGGTTACCTGATGCTTTTTTCTCACAGTTCCTAAGATTCTTTCCTGTATCTTGACTTTAGATAGCCCCATCTATGTGCCTTGGTGATGATCTTTTGTGGTGAATTTCCCAAGAGTCTTTGAGCTTCTTATATTTGGATGTCTAGATCTCTAGCAAGGGAAGTTTTCTTCAATTACTTCCTCAAAGTTTTTCAAATTTTTAGATTTCTCTTCCTCAGGAACACCAATTATTCTTAGGTTTGGGCATTTTACATAATTCCATATTTCATGGATACTTTGTTCATTTTTTAAAACTCTTCTTTCTTTATCTGATGGGTTTAGTTCAAAAGTCTTATCTTCTAGCTCTGAAATTCTTTATTCTCCTTGTTCTAGTCTACTGTTGAAACTTTCCACTGCATTTTTTATTTCCCTAATTGTGTCTTTAATTTCTAGAAGTTCTGATTTTTTTATACTATTTTTCTGGAAAGTTTTTTATTCATATCCTGGATTTTTTAAGTTGGTTTATGCCTTTCTCTGGTATCTCCTTGTGTAGCCTAATAACCTTCGGAATTCTTTATTGGAAATTCAGAGATTTCTTCTTGGTCTGGATCCATTGCTGGGGTGCTTGTGTGATCTTTTGGGGGTACTATAGATCCCTGTTTTGTCATATTGTTAGATTTACTTTTTCTGGTTTCTTTTCATTTGGTTAGACCATTTCTTCAAATTGTTCTTGAATTTACTTTTGGTTGGACTATTTTTTTTTTTAATTTCATTTTTCCTCTCTTAAGGATTGGACTTTAATGTTTATTTTAGCTTAATTTGATTTTTGGTGCCTTTAGGGGTGAAAACTTTGTATGTGTTTCCTAGTTGTAGGGATTATTTGTGTGCTGGCTTTCCCAGATGTGGTTGTAGTAGTTATGTTCTTGGAGTGTGGGAGAGTTCACGGTCTTCTTTGGGGATGAAATGGCAGAGATCTTTTGAAGCTTATCTCATTCTCTCATGGTATACACTTAATTTTTTCCCAGTATTTTATTGACTAAATTGATGATTCAGGCTTCAGGCCAATGGGAGAGGTATCCCTGGGTAGGGACTGGCTGTAGATAAGGCAGGTGGGTAGATATAATACTCAAGGGTGGACCAAGATCCCAGTCTTGATAAGGGTAGCTGGGGAAGCTCTCAATTAGATGTGCTGAGGTTTCATCAGGATGAAGAGCAAGAGCTATCCCAGCTCCCCTGCCAGGCCAGCAGGAAAGCTATCCACCTCACAGCCTTATTCCTATTTTAGTGTTTTGGCTATTCAGATCAGACAGGCACCTCTTTTCATCTGTAGGAATGTTGATGTTCCAAGTAGGGAGGGATTGTGACTCTGCTTCTGGTGCAGGTCTGACTCTGATGTCTTTTTTCTTTTTCTTAAGATCTGATTATCTCGATTATTTCCTCCTGTGGGGTTGCACTCACCCTGGATTGTTCCAGGAAGGCTGTCTGTAGGTGCATCCATGCTGCATTACTGTGGGAGAAGCCCCAGCTTTGTCTGCAGTGGTGTGTCAGAGGGGAACAAGGACCCCTTCTCCAAGTCCCTTCCTAATCAGAGAGGCTGCCTACATGTTAGGGTAGAGGTGCAGACTTTCCCTACTGCCCCCAGCACTGCAGTTATGTCTCTGCTGTAAGAAACCTCCCACCAGCAGAAAGATCTGGGACTCAAGGTCTGCTGTTAAGACTATTTTGTCCTATGGGGTAATCCCTTGATGTGGTACTGTCCCCCTTCCCTTAGGAATGGGGCTTCCTGAGAGCCAGACGGTAGTGATTGTTTTGTTTTTTGTTTTGTTTTGGTTTTTGGACAGAGTTTTGCTCTTGTCACCCAGGCTGGAGTGCAGTGGCATGATCTCAACTCACTGCAACCTCTGCCTCCCCAGTCCAGGTGATTCTCCTGCTTCAGCCTCCTGAGTAGCTGGGATTACAGGCACGCACCACCATGCCCAACTAATTTTTGTATTTTTGGTAGAGAAGGGGTTTCACCATTTTGGCCAGGCTGGTCTCAAACTCCCGACCTCAGGTGATCTGCCGACCTCAGCCTCTCAAAGTGCTGGAATTACAGGCGTGAGCCACTGCACCCAGCCAGACTGCAATGATTGTTACTGCTTTTCAGGGTCTAGCCACCCAGTGGGGCTACAAGGCTCTGGGCCAGTACTGGGGAATGTCTACAAAGGGTCCAGTGATGTGACTGTCTTCAGGACTCCCAGCAGTGGATACCAGCATCTGCTGTGATGGAGGTAGCAGGGGAGTGACATAGACTCTGTGAGACTCCTCTGTTGTAGATAGGCTAATGTGCTGGCTTTCTAGTATGCTAGTTATGCTAGTAGTGAAGTTGTCACATGGGCAGACTCAGGACCTCTGGTTAGCCAGCATGTTACAGATGGTGGAATTGGCTGTTATTTTCTCTTTCCTGCAAGCAGTATTTCTTTGTCATGGGTTGCTATAAAGGCCTGAGTTGGTTGGCCTCCAGCCAGGAGGTGGCACTTGCAAGAAAGCACCAGGTGCGGTAGTAGCAGTGGGATTTGAGCTTATCCAAAGTTGGCCAGGGGAAGTATTCTGGTTTCTCAGGCATTGGGTGGGGCCATACAGCTCCCCAAGAGTTTATGTCCTTTGTGTTAAGCTACCAGGGCAGGTAGAGAAATACCATCAGGTAGAGTCAGGGTTAGGCGGGTCTGAGCACAGACTCTCTCTCCTTGGGCAGGGCATGCTGTGGCCACTGTGGGGGATAGCGGTGGTTCTCAGGCTGCTGGGGTGATGTTCCATAGGGGAGTATAACTGCCTCTGTTATACAGAAGAGTTCACAAGGGGAGGAGTGAGTAGCAGGCAGTGATAGGCCCCACCTAGCTCCCACGCAGTTGGTGAAGCTGGTCTCACTCCCACAGTGCCCTATTAACAGCGCCGGGTTTAGATCCAGGCAGCCTGCACACAGAACTTAGACCTGCCCCAGGCCAGAAGCTTCCTTGCAGAGATAACAAGTAGGGCTTTCAGACCACACCCCTTCCCATATGCCTATAATGCCAGGCACCTAGCTCCTGCACGTGTATCTGCAGCACTTCTGCTTACTCGCAGATTCTGTTCAGGGGAGTTCATCCTCACTCAAAATTATATCACAGAATTCAGTTGGGGGCATCTTTCAATGATGGGTATTTTGAATCACAGATCAAAGTTAAAATTTTTGTGACTTACAACAAATATAAAGTTAGGTTAATTTTTACGTTGCAAACTGTTTGGAAAACAGTGTCTCTTTTCTGGTAGAGAAAGAACCATTCACTCTGCGCTAATCCTTCTCTCTCTGTTATCGCTGTCACCAATACAGACCCTAATGCTTCCAGAGGTTGAATTTCCCAGATGGCATCTATCTAGTAAGTCGAGGAGTGGGGATTTGGACCAGGCAGATACCAAAACCATAGCCTATTCACATGCTCTACTGCCTTCCCCAAACACCATTCTAATGGTGATCCACAGTAAACTGGGTTGGGAAACAAGTCCCGTGAACTAAGCAGAAGAACAAAGGCCCACGTTGATGGCTGACCACCTTGAAACCTCAGTTTAGCACTTGGTTGGTGAGCATTATTAAGCCCCTGTCTCTTTGTGCCTCCGCCTTCTTGTTTCCAAAATGAAGCTAAGGATTCCTGCCCTGCTACCTGTACAGTATTAGTGTGGCGATCATGTAGGATGGCAAATCTAAAAACATTTTGAACAGCTAAAAGGGGCTTACACCAGTTATTACTCTTTTAGTTGTATGTGGTATTAGGCAAAAAAAAGTCTTTTATCAGGGCAGAAAGCTGACAGTACCAAGCGATGGCCTGTCACCATGTGCAGTTTGATAATAGGGGTAAACATTGTCAACACAAGTTGGTTTCTCCCTGTGCGGGTTTCAGGCCCCATTTTTCTTTATGTAAGCCCCTTTTCCAAAGTGTCTCCCCTTGTGGTTACAAGATGGCTATAGCAATTGTTGACCTTGTTGTCTCAATGTCCAATACCTCGGGAAGGGCAGGGACAGCTGCTTACATAGCTAAAACTGAGATTCCCACAATCAAGTCTCATTGCTCATGATTGGCCTCCACTGGGTAACATGCCTGGCTATAAACCAATCCCAGTTACCAGGAGATGCCAAATGCTCATTGGCTGTGCCCAGGCCACGTGCCACTCTTGCAGCTGAGGATACCTTCAGAACTACCTGGAAAGGCAGTATGGGAGATGTGCATCTCTAGCTGGCTAATACCAGAAGAAGGATGATTATGTTGGTAGAGAAGTTTCAGTGACATCTTCTGAATGCTGTGTGTGTGTAAAGTAGTCTTATTAAAACATCATAGATCTAAGAAAGCAACGTGTTCCATAACCTGGCTGGCATAAGGCAAAACTAAGATACACTTTTCTGAACAGAGTTCAGGTGGGAGGGATGGCTCCCCACACAAGCATACCATTTATTAAACACACAGAGGGGAAATGTAATTCAGCGATGGTGAGGCTCCCTCCCTCTCTGGTCCCATTTAAGCCTTTGTTTATCAGCCCTTGTCATATTGGCCCACTTAGGGGAGGGTAACTATAGAAGGTAATTACTAAGATAGTATTTAATTAGTTTTGGTTTCAAATAAAGGTATTTGCTGCAAACCTGGCCAGCGATGCTGATAGACATTAATGAATGAAGCCATATGATTAAAACATCTGTCACTGTCAGGCAGGGTCAATTTAGGGTGGGAATTGGCCTGTTACTGGGAATGTGATGATGGCCACAGAAAGTCAAATTAGCCAAACTTAGTGTTTCCCTAATCATTAGGCGATTGAGCTGACAGTGATTGGTCGCAAACATGCACCGGTGAACAGTAATGAAGTTGCTACCAGATCAGTTCAGCATAGGTTTTTCAGGCTAATTAGCTAGGCAAAAATGTTAATTTAATCAAAGAAACATGTATTCATTAAAGGTGCATAAGAGAGCTGGAGGAAAATTGGCTCAGTCATTGAGGAGGTAAAATTACAGCTGCCAAGCAAGTCATCTTGCTTCATAAAATCATTCCTCAATTTATACTATCTCTTAGAAAAGTCTAGTTACACTTAAGCATGTCATGTGGACTTTTTTCTTAAGATCTGATTATCGTAAAGGAAAGATCATCTGCAGAGCAATGTAGAATAAAAGCAAATACTTAACTCATTTTATTCCCAGAGGATTAATTAATTCCTGTAGAAATGTTCTTTTATTTTGATTCATAGACTGTAGGAATAGAAAGAGTTCTTAGGGGTTATCTAATTCATGCCATTCTATTTACAAGAAGAAAATGAGGCACAGAAAGGCGGTATTACTTGCTCAAGGCTACACAGCTTAACGCATTTTAATTTGTGCCCTAGACACAAAGATTCCCTGTATAGTTAGTGGTGTGCAACTTTTGAATTAAACATTGTAAATGGGATTTCCCCCTTCACAGTATATTCCCTTGAGGGTATACTAAGGACATCCTCAGATATTTTTACAGAGAGATATTCATCTCAAAAGATGACAGTCTGTCTGTACTTATAATTGTGAAGAAAATGAAAAATCTGTATGATGGACAAATACAATTTGACTGTTGATTTCTTGGCGTGGAATCATATATGTGGAAGTGCTAGAAGTAATAAGTGCTATTTAGTCATCAGCTGTTGCTACATCAGGGGCTGAAATTATTTTCTGTATCCGCTCTTGAATATCTCTTCGGCAGGTGATAGGGAGATGTATACTTTCCTTTGCAAGTTCTGTATCCTGTTATTAATGCTAGCATAGACCTCCTGAGTCCAGGTATGCTAATATGCATGGGCTACTAACTTTAAAAAATTAATGTATTGATTTGTCCATCCGTTTATTAATTCCACTAATACTTCTGAAGAGAGGTTGTGGTGATACATTGTTGAGCTCAGGCCCTTGTAGAATTCTCTCTGGATTGGGACAGGAAGAAACCCTTAACTCCCAATGTTTATGCAGGCTACCTTCTGTCCAAGATGCTGTTTGCCGTTATCTTGAGCTGGTGAAATTCTATTCATCTTTCAGCACTCAGTTTGAATATTCTTTCCTCCAAGTAGCTCTCCCAAGTTCCCCGACCAAATGTGGAGCCCACCTGTGTGCCCCTAGCACCCAAAGCCTACGCTTATCAGGGTAGCTATCACTGCATTTATGGTCTGTAGCCTGTTTGTTCACCTGTCACTTACCGGGCCACAGTTTCTCAGTGTGGACCAGGTACAACCCACATCAAAACTGCCTGGATTCTTTGTCAAATATTTGAATAGATTTTATGTGATCCACCTTTAATCAGAGGGGAAGAGGTGTAAAATGGATTTTGGTCAATTTCTTAGGTTATCACACACTATAAGATTTTAAAATGCTATGTTGTTCTCTCAGCTAGCTGCAACATGGGTAGGCTCACAGAAGTGCTCAAGATGTATTTGTTGAATGAATGAATGAATGATTGCACAAACAAATGGGTTCTTATCATATCAAAATCAGTTGTCAAGTCATGTAGTCAGAACTTTCCCAAGGAATTTGACTCACGGCTTTGCTAGTGTAGGATTCTGTTCCTTATCTCTGATGCTATAGAACCTTAGGAGTTATGATATTGTGGAAGCTAAAAGGGCCCTTGAAGATCATCCAATCCACTTCTGCGATGGAGATGACCAGATGTAAAGAGGCTTGCCTGAGATTACAGAGCACGTTAATGACAGAGACTAAATCAGAATCCATATTTCCGTGTGAGTCCGTTGCCTTTCCTATTATATCATGCTCCTGCTGCAGTGGCTAAATTTGCCCTGTGAAGAAGCAAAGGTATTCTTGCTCTGGTACCTCTGAAGGAAATGTCCAAACTCTCTGGTTTTATAAAGATTAGAAACAAATCAAATTTTTGATAGTTGACATGTAACTAACATCCACCCCTCCCAGACCCCTTCTTTATAGCTAACCAGCTCAGCCAAGTCTGATACATGGAGAGGTGCTTATGAAAGTGTCAGGGTGCTGATTATTTCAAGTTGTAAAAATCAATTAGAAATTCCAGCTGCATGGAATTGGAGCATCTTATGGCCAGAAAGGTCCTGGCTGTCATTTCATTCAAATCCTCTGTGTCCCGTATTTTTTTTTTATTCCCATTCATTTCTCTCAGTTTTTGCTATATTCAAATACCAAACATTATCCTTTAAAATAACTTTTAAAGAAAGATTGAGTTCATCCTGATTAGTAGTATTCATGGAATCTTGTGTTTGATGTGCTGGTTTTCTTTCTAATACTTATTTTAAAGTATTATTTTAATTGCTATCCTTGTACCATGTAAGTCATCTTATATATAATCAATGGTACATGCATTGTGGTTTGGGATGCAACTTCCTCATTATTTTAGTTGGATTCTGTCATCTTCCCATTATACCTCAAAGGGGAGTATTCATACCTTTTCGGAAGAAATGTTTTATGGCCTAATTTAAATGAAAATAAAGATGTTATCCTAGAGTCATCTTAGTTCCTCTGAAGTATTGTCTATGGCAAAGGAGAGCTGAGAAAAATCACACCCCGAGCTATTTGATTATTATTAAAGAATGACAGATGGCGCAAAGGATGCTAAGGTAGAAATTAAGGTTTCTTTGTAGGTTTGGCAAATTTTATAGCATACAAGGGCTGTTTCAGTGCTGTGATTAAACAATGCAAACAGTATTGCATTAGCATCTAAATTTTACATCGTTTTCAAGAAAACAGAGTCCCGGTAACAGATGGACAAGACTGATATTTATCTAGCAACAAAGGGGAGTCACAATTTGACTGCTGGATACTTAAATCTCAGCCAACAAGGGAGATGGCAATTCAGGGAAAATGAAGAGGAGATAGCTAGTGTCACTCTTTTGGAGAGGGAAGAAAATATATATGTGTTTTTTAACTTTTGGAAATGATAGCCAAGTTCAAGTTTTGGAATCACCTCTGTGATTTATTACAAGTGGATATTTGAATGAGCATTTCAGATCATTTCCAGATACACATTTTCTAGGTTTGATGCAGAGAAGCTATGAGAATCCTTGAAGCTGAAGGAAAATTACATTTAGAGGGATTGAAGGCTTATGCCTAAGCATGCTACCTGGAGGATACATTGGGGAGGCTGGATTTGCAACTTTAAAATGGCACCACACTCAATTGGAAATTTAAGTATCTCCGTTAGGGTTTTGAATTAGGAGAGCACATTTGTCAGATTTGAGGACAGTAGGAAATCAAGCATTTTTGGAAAACCATAAATGAGTTAATGTAGTGTTCAGGACAAGCTGTGAACTGGCCTCTCAAAGGAGGTTTGTAGTAATAACCTGCTGTAAAAATTACCACTGCTTTTCTGGCGGTTTTGACCATATGCTCCTGCTCTGAGAGCTGACATTTTCTGGCAGTCACTGTAGCTTAAGGACCTATTATTCTGTGTGGTGGACTTTGGCTCCATTTTCTATGTGCTTTCAGGTGGGCAATTTGCAACAAGGGAGGGAAGCCAATGGGAAGTTAAGTCAAGATGGAAGGATCTTTTTCAAATGGTTGTTTTCTTGCACAGCAGCAAGGACAACAGAGCCAAACAGAGGTGTTTATATTTCTACATGGTAGAAAAGAAACTCCACTTCACCTCCCACCTTTCCCAGGACACTTTTTTTAGCTCCTGCAGCTCATGCTGTTCTCTCCTGTTTATAAAATTGCAAAGTATCTGTAATCTCTACTGCAGTGTTTAGCAATTAATCATATTCTACCAACTCTTTTCTTTTCTCCTCCATCTTTCACAGGGAACCCTAACCAAATGGTGTCCCATTTTCAACATTTTTGAAAGTCTTTTGTTCCCTCTATGGCACCTAGTTTAATTATGACAGCCAAGTAGGCTAACAGTAATAATAATAGCTGAGTAGTAATTGTGATAATAACAGTCATAACAAGTCAACATGAACTAAATGCATTTAAGGTGGCAAAGGCTGTTTAAGCTTTCAAAGAATTAAGTCTTTTAATCAAACAAACCTGAGAGAGTTTCTGTTATTTCCTACATTTGACAAATTGTACGGGCATTGAAGGCAAGAAATGTTAAGAAATTGCTCAAAGTCAGAGCAAGTACTTAAGCTCAGGCAAACATTCTGTCTTCAGAGACCCCACTCCAAACCACTGGGCTCTTTCCCTGGGTCATGAAAAATAAGGAATAGCAGCTAACCTTGATAGAGATGTGAGACTGCTCCAGGCACTATTACAGGGACCTTCAAGGTATAATCCCATTTAATACAGCAACCCAATGAAGGAGGTGTCCTTTGCAACCCCTTTTTCCATTTGAGGAAACTGAGTTTCAGAGAGATTATTAGTTGCTCTGTGTAATGCAGCCAGTAAGTGAAAGAGCTGAGGAGTGGCTTAATCATTGTGTGACATTGTGCTTCAGGACATCTTTGAATTTATCTGGATGGCAAACAAATATTATTTACTTGACGATTCTGGGGAAACTTAGTTCTTAAGAGAAATGGATTGTTTCTGGTTTTCTTTCTTTATCTAGGGTAGAGTTTCTCAATATGTTTTTAAATTATTGCCCCTCTCAGGAGCCTGTTTAAATCTTTTTGCATAATTGCCCCCCACTCCCCACCGTGAAATGTTAATACCATGAATACATTGCGTAGCTATTTAGGTGCCACATGAATATCTGTGCTTTATACATGAGAAGAATAAGTAATTTTAACCATCAGGAACCAGTTCTTATCCTTTGGGGACAATGTTACACCAATAAAAATACATGGAAGCTGCTTTAGCATGAACTCTTGAAAAGCAATGCATAGGAACATTTTGATTAAAGTGAGAGCTCACTGTGCAGGATGCTCCACTTAATTAGCCAGGAATCCTTTATGTTTATACCATTAATGAATATCTTCTTGTATCAGATTGTTGTGGAAAAAAGAATCATGGAAATCAGCAGGATTTCCCATCTGTGCCTTTCACTCTATCTTTTGAGGCCCAGAAAGCACTGGAAACCCATCCTACAGAAAGTGCAGTTTTTTAAATTGAGGTGAAATTCACACAACTTAAAAATAACCACTTTAAAGTGAACAATTCAGTGTCATTTGGTATATTCAAAATGTTGTCTAGCTGCCATCTCCATCTAATTCTAAAGCACTTTCGTCATCCCAAAAGGAAACCCCATGCCCACTTAGTCATTCCCCAATCTCCTCCTCCCTGTAGTCATTGGCAACCTACCAATCTACATCTGTCTCTATGAATTTACCTATTTCAAGTATCAATATGTCATATAGATGAAATCCTACAACATTTGGCTTTTGGTGTCTGGTTTCTTTAACATAGCCTAATGTTTCCTCCATCAGTACTTTATTCTTTTTTATTGCTGACTAATATTTCTTTTTATGGATTATGCCACATTTTGTTTACCCATTTATCAGTTGATGGGCATTTGGGTTGTTTCTGCTTTTTGACTATTAAAATAATGCTGTGATGAACAACATTTGTGTACAGATTTCTGTATGGGCATATGTTTTTAATTCCCTTAAGCATAGAGTGGAATTGCTGGGTTATATGGCAACTCCAGGTTTAACTTATTGAGGAACTGCTGTACTATTTTCTGTTATGGCTGTACTATTTGGCATCTCCACCAGCAATGTAAAAGGCTTCTAGTTTTTTCACATCCTGGCCAACACTTATTATTCATCTTTTTTATTATTGCCATCCTAGTGAGTGTGAAGTGGTACTTCATTGTGTTTTGATTTGTATTTCCCTATTGATGAATGATAATTGAGCATAATTTCCTGCACTTATTGGCCATGTGATATACCTCCTTCAGAGAAACAAATCCTTCAAATCCTTTTCTCCTTTTTTAAAATCAGGTTGTCTTTTTATTAAGTTGTAAGAATTCTTTACATATTCTAGATACTAGACCCTTATCAGATATGAATTACAAATATTATCTTCCATTCTGTGAGTCATCTTTATACTTGGTGATGTTTTTGAAGCACAATAGTTGTAAATTTTGGCCAAGTAAAATTCATTGATTTTTATTTGGTTATTGTTTGTGCTTTTGGTGTCATATATAAGATGTACTGGCATTTCAATGGGAATCTTACAGTTATTAGATCCTTAACCTACAGGATTGAAACTTTAATATTGTGATTTTAGGCCCCCTGGTAGGTGGCGTCAGGAGCAGTGTTGGTGGGAGTGGCTTTGGAGCAGCATCTTTCTAGTTGACACGTTATCACCGTCCTACTCTGAGCATGGTAAAGCCATCATGAGGACATGGAAGATTCACCTCTAACAAGCATAATACATTGGTCATAGACACAGCATTGGAGGCAAATAGACCTGAGTTTCAATCCAGCATTTACTTGCTAGTTGCATGTCCTTGAGCAAATTAATATATGTCTCGTAATTTTTGTATTCTTTAAAGGGAAGGTAATAATACTCTCCTTCATGAGGACATTTTGTAAATAGCTAAATATCACATGTGATACATAGTGCTTGCTTGATAAATGTTATCATTGTCATCTATATTGTTAATAATTATTACTGTATTCTTTACTAATCATTACATATGGTACAGAACTAAAAATGATCATTTCCACATTCAGTGGTTCTGCATTGTCTATGCAACATTTCTTCTCTATTAGTGTGACTAACTGAAAGATGATTGCACAGATAAACCTCCTTTGTTTTCAATCAAAATTTGCTATAGCCATGTAGCTTAGTTATATCTTTCTCCATAGGTTTTATAATTAGAGGTCTGTTGGTCACCTGTATAAGTATAGAGAAAATTAGCCTAGAAATGTGTGTGGAATCTAGCCAAGGCCGTTTCCTTACCTTAGCTCTCTGCAATTTATTATTAGGACGTCATGAAACCTTGGGGGTTAATTTCATGTACTTCCTGGGTGCTGCAGATGAATAAGTTGCTCAGAGTCACCTGAGGTGGAAATGGCTGATTTGCGTGGAAGAAATGACTGTGACTGTGCACTCACTGTCATCAGGGCACTTTTCTAACTGTGAAGTTAACTCCTTATCCAAGGAAGGAGGTAGCAGGCAGCTGTTTGAGAAGAGGATGGTTCTAAATCTGGCAGTCCACTTTGGCCTCAAATAATGGTGTACTTGCTTAGATGGCAGTAACAATTTAACAGGGTCCAGGAAGAGGAAATAATAGATTTAACTCAGAATTCGGCAGCAGGGTTGTTTTTTCAGGGCAGAGCAGTGATCGAGTGTAATTACTTTTAAGAAATTGTGCATTGCTTTTCTTTATTGTCTGAGCTGATGAAGTGTATGCAAATCAGCTGAGTATGTTCTGCAGGTGTGGCTGGGTTAACAAGTACGGACCCTAAAGACACTGCCTACCCTAGAAGTCTGGCTAATAGAGTAGAAAGGGCAATGAGACGAAATTGGTTTACATTGGTTTAAACCGCTCTACCATTTCCCATCTCTGGACCTTTTGTAAGTCCCCACGTCTCTGGAAGTCAATTTCTTCAACTGTAGAGTTAAAAAATTCTGTTGGTGGTTGTTAAATTATTTCATTTTTAAAAAGACAATGCATATATACTGCAGAATGAAATTCAAAAGTACAAGTGTATATTTCAGTCCACAGTATGCAGACACTTTTGTAGCCTGCTCATTTCTCTTTCCATTGTATTTTGAGCAAATATTTCCATAGGTTTCCAAGTCATTTTTGTAACTATCATTTATATTCTTCACTGATAGGTCTGTTTGTCCTAGCTGTTCATCAAGATAAAAGCCCTTTGTCTTCTATTATAAATGCTTTGAATTTTATTTAAGTTAATAAACATACTTTGTGTATTTACCTTGTATCAGGTACCACAGAAGGTATTCAGGATTATGATAGAAAATAACACAGAAAATGTCCTTGCCCTTATAGGGCTTATCTTCTAGTGGAGGACGCAGATAGTACACTAGAAAACACAATGATTTCAGACTGTGGTTGGTATTTTGGAAGGAAACAGTAGCTGTGATGGAGCAAAAGAGGGAGTGGACTTACTTTATAGAGGATGTATATATCAATGCATGTAGCCTTTTCTACCTTCTTTTTATTTTGAGACAGAGTCTCTGTCACCCAGGCTGGAGTGCTGTGGGGCGATCTCAGCTCACTGCAACCTCCGCCTCCTAGGTTCAGGTGATTCTCCTGTCTCAGCCTCCCTAGTAGCTGCGATTACAGGCACGCGCCATCATGCCCAGCTAAATTTTGTATTTTTAGTAGAGACAGGGTTTCACCATGTTGGCCAGGCTGATCTCAAACTCCTGACCTCAAATGATCTGCCCGCCTCAGCCTCCCAAAGTGCTGGGAATACAGGTGTGAGCCACTGCGCCCAGCCTTCTACCTTCTTATCGACTGTTTCCTTTTAACGTATTTGAGACTAACATTTCAAAAGATAGTAACAATTTCACAGACTTTTGATAGCAGACACAGGTAATTAATTTTGGAAATAGTTTTGCCAACATGAATAGCAACAGCATCATGTGATTCTGCAGTGTTTCCACCCCAGGAATCCTCAGAGTGAGTCTCTCTCACCATCGTCTGGCACTGTGAGTGTTAGAAATTGGACTGAGCTGATTAAAAGCTGACCTCATCATCATCTATGGAAGTTTGGTTTGCAGGTCTATGCTTTATTCCACCCTGGGTCACTGCTAATTGGGTGTAATTAACACCCTCATGACATGTAAAGACTCCAGGATTAGGAGCAAGGGGAGCACTAGGGATCTCTTCTCATATCCGACACTAACTTGCTTTGTGTCTTTGAGAGAGTCATGAACTTCTCTGGGATTCAATTCCTCTGCTGTAAAAATGAGGGGGTAATTTGTCATGAAATAGCTTCTAGATTTCACCCCACATGCCAGTGTTCCACTGGATCCATGAGAAAGAGCACACAGCAGTGGGCTGTGGGCAAAGGACAGGGGAAGATGTACCACACTTGACTTGCATTTGCTAACCCCAAATTAGGTAATTTTTCTAGTATCTTATCTAACTGTAAAAATCTGCTACCTTTATAAATCAGAATCTCAATTCATTGAAATTTTCTGCATCCTAAGGACCCACCTAAACAAACAGATACTTGCTGATTTTGGACATCCCAGCACGCTTTGGAGACTCTTTCTCTCCTTCTCTCTTTCTCTCTCTCTCTCTCTGCTTCCCCCCTCTCTCTCCTTCCCTTTCTCTCTCTCCTTCCCTTTCTCCTTCTCTCTCTCTCTCTCTCTGTGTGTGTGTGTGTGTGTGTGTGTGTGTGTGTTTCTGTTTGCTTTTTCCTCTAGCTGTCAACTCATCATCATTAGAAGAATGACTGTAACTGTCAGGCTTTGTGTAACTCTGCAGGAGCTTCAAAACTCTACACAAAAAAATAATATTTCTGTCCTTTGGGATAGACGGGGTGCCTCTGCTGAAATGCTTAGCTTAGAAGCTTGGTTAGGCTTCCAGATGTGTTCCGACTCAGGAGGCAGTTTGCACTTTCAAAACTGGGTCTCCAACAATGCTGGTTGAAGGTACACAGCTGGCTCAATGTGCTTAGAGGCTTGCTTTCTTCTGAAAGATGATTTACCTGAAAAGGTTGACATTCCTGAGCATCAGAATCTCTCTGTGCCTCCCCCACTTCCACCCCCCACCTCCAGACCTCCCTGCCACCCAAACAAATGCTTCTATTGGAGGAAGGAAAAGGTTCTGTCCTGAAACTACTGTAAATAGCTTTTCCTTTCTTTAGACATTATGGTTAATTTCATTACAGTATATAATGAATGAAGGACATTCAGCATGAAAATGTATCTATCTATCCACTGTAATTACATCAACATTTTTAAGCTTAAACAAATGTTAGAGAAAGAACTCTTTCACATCTATAACCAAGAATGCTCCGTGTGTTTTTACAAGAGGATAATAAAGACACTAAATGGGATAGATGGGGCTAAGTAGTTTTACAGATGGTGGTTGCATATTAAAGATTAAATTGCTGTCTATAAATAAAACCACTTTTACATTAACTAGGTTACTGCTTTATCTTAATTTAGGTATAATTGAGAGCATTAGTGTTCTGCATAATAGCCCAGTGAATGTTCCTGCAGACTGTAAACAGGACTCCATGGAATACTAGCTGATGAATTTCCTTTGCCACTGAGAAGCCCTAACTTAAAAGGTTGCCCTAGAAACTGCTGGTTTCCAGCTCTTCTGTTTGACTACTCTGACCTAAAAGTGGTACATATCTTTTCATTGCCTTACGTTGATGAGTGTGTGTATACATTGTACACTGATATGTTTTGATCCCCAATATTGGCTTTTCTTCTATATTTTGATCAATATTACTATAGGTAGCCAGAACTATTGATCTTCAAATCTTGACCTCCTATCTGCCTGGTAAAATGAGAACCATAAGTTTCTTTAATGGTTACAAAATAGGAATGTATTTTGAAGTGTATTTATTTAATTTGAGGATGAGAAAAAAATGTGAAATACAAAATATCAGCTTTAGAAAGGGAAGGGAGAAGTAGAGCTATAACTTCTCACTTTGCACTGTCACTTCCCTCAGTCCAGTGTTCATGATTGAGAATGAGATGTTAGCAACGTGATTATAAGTGTGGTCTAAGGAGCTGGACTATCGGGTTTTAGTTCTCCCCCCATACTATTTGTGACCTCTGTGACCTTAGAAAAGTCACTTAATCTCTCTGTGCTTTGGTTTCCTTCTCTACAAAATGACATCATAACAGCATCTGTCACACAGGATTCCTGTACAGATTAAATAGATTTATCCATGTAAAACTATGGAAGCAATTGTGATGCATAGTGATAACCCCAAAATGTCACACACACAAACACATGCACACACACCTATGCACCCAAGCACACACAAACACTGTGTTTTTAACCATCATGTGCTCTTGAAACAATTTTATTCATTCATTCCTTCACCAAATGTCAGGGGAATATGTACTGTGTAACCTATACTGTGCTAGTTGCCAGGGAGAGAAAAATGTAAAAATAGAGTCTATAATCTCTAGGAATTCTTATAAGAATATATATTCCGAAAAAGCAGGGGTCTCATCATTCTAATCCAGTAGCCTCAGTGCCTGGCATGTGGTTGGTGCTAAAGCCACTTGCTGCATAGACAAAATGGGTCATCTGAGATCCTGAACTCCACCCACAGAGCCCCAGGAAATGCAGGCAGAGAGGTTTCACTTGAAGCAAAATTAATTTACTTTTGTCAAAAGAAGGCATTATAGGTGCTGGGCAGCAAAGATAACTGTCCCCTACAGACACAGAAAAGTGAAGTCTATTTGTGTGAGTTTAAAAAAACAAATGGAAAAGATGCCATAAGACAAAGTGAGTCATAAAGACAGTTGCACTGGGGTAGAAGGTAAGGGAAGCTCCTTGTAGGCGTGAAAATTCTGATGGACCTTAGGGTGTGGAGAGGGTTTTGATGGCTGAAGAGAACTGGACTAGGATATTATTGTAGTGAGAAGCAGGGGTCTAGAAACTCAGCCAGCTTCAGGGTTCTAGAGAAAGACAAATCTTAATCAAAAGCCCCTTTTATTTACCGGTTTTACAATGTGTTTTGTGATTTTTCCCAACAGGGTTTACTTTCCTAATTAAATTTATCTTAGGCACCCATTCAAAAACAGCATCTTTAGCATAAAGGGACAGATGGCCTGAGTTCTACCTCCCTTCCCTGGCCGAAGGAGCTAAGTCCAAGAAAAGGTGGGCTGGGTAGGAATAATTGTTGTGCAAATTACCCTTTGTTAAAATTCCTGGAATGAAATGATTTCATGAGGATGAGATAATGAGGTAAAGAATATGAATCCCAGACTCCTCACGCTAGAGTGCAGCTGTAAAATCATAGAATTTTAGAGTTGGAAGATATCTATAAGCCCTCCTCTCCAACTCCTTTATTTTATAGTTGAGAAAACTGAGGCTCAGATACATTATGCAAATTTCCCAAGGTCATCCATCAAATAGTGGCAAACCTAGAGCTTTAGCCCAGGTTTCTGCAAGCATCAGCAGAGACCATTATGCACTGTGCCTGAAAGAAAGCTGAGAACACAGAAAGGATGTTAAACAGATCTAGACAGGATTCTAAGGATGGGATAACATAGCTCGTTAAAGGTCTGCAGGGAATTTCACAGCATTTTATTGGGAATTCTGTAGAATTACAAACAGATTCTTCAGTGAGGTTAATTTACACTCCTTCTACTTACCATCAAATCATTCCTTAAATCTGAGCTGGGAAGGTGTGATTTGGAGCATACTGTTTCCGTATAGATAGAACCGTATGAAATTTTTAATCAGTGACTATTTTGGATGCCCAGAAATGGAAGTTTCTATAACAGTCAACCTAATACAATATAACACACAAATGAGTGCTTATTTGCTATTCTAAGAACACAGCAGTATGGCCAGGAATAATTCATACTTCCTGAATCCCCTAACCAAATTTTCCAGTCCTGCTGTGGCCATGTTGCCTTAATCAAAATTCATCTTTCTCCTATAATCTTGGTGTGCCTCATAGAATATAAATACCCCATTGAGAAACCTAGATGTTTAAAAATCTGATAAAGCATATTTTAAAAGTCGTAGTGTTCTCACTTACAAATAGGAGCTGAACAACGAGAACACATGGACACAGGGAGGGGAAAAACACACACTGGAGACTGTTGGGAAGTTGATGGAGGGTGGGAGAGCGTCAAGAAAAATAGCTAATGCACGCGGGGCTTAATACCTAGGTGATGGGTTGCCAGGTGCAGCAAACCACCATGGCACATGTTCACCTATGTAACAAACCTGCACATCATGCACATGTATCCCAGAACTTAAAATAAAAGTCATAGCAACCATTACCTCTTACTGAGTACTTACCATATATCAGGTGCTGTGCTAAATGCTTTATGATTGTTTTTTATTCTCATTATTACCCTATGAGGTATAAAACACCTTTGTTAATCTCTGTTTTACAGGAGGGGAAAATGAGGATCAATGAGATTAAGCAGTTTTGTGCAAAGTCAAAGTAGTGTTCAAACCTGGGAGACAGAATTCAAACTCAGGTCTAACTGAATTCTAGATCTGTACTTTTGACTCTCACTGTATTCTGCCTTTGAAAAATACCATTGTACCACATCCTCCTCTCAAGTCACCTTTTCTGTATTTGTTGAAATCCTCAATGCAAATGACTTGCATTTCCTAAGGCACTACTGTCGTTAGATGGTCCTGACTTTTCAAAAGTTTGTCCTAATCTCTTACCCAAAATGCCTCCCATCCTCTTTCCACTCTGTGCTTTGACTCAGCCCTGTGGTATGCTTGTTACAAAAAGACATCAATTTCAGTTTAACCACCTGCCTGAGTCTCCACAAGGTAAAATGAGATCACATTAATTAGAATACTCTTCTGGGGGTGAAGTATATTGGCCTCTCAATCAGACCATGAGGATGAGAAGTAGTCCTTTAATTTCTTTCTTAGTGTGATCTCTGGTATAACACTAGGCAGCAGCAACCTCTCCATGGAACAGCTTTGGCAATCCCATCTCTTTTCAGAGTTCAGAAGCATTAGCTGGAAGGACTGGTTTAAATAGCCTCACATTGCCTGGAAATTAATTTTCAGGGCATTTCTGCATATACATAAACTTACCCTCTAGGCAGTTGCCTGTTTCAGGGACAGGCAACTCATGGTGATGTGTTTGGGCAGAAATAACATTATCCACGGGTTGCTTAAAGGGTGGGAGAAGTTTCTTTTTCTTTTTCTTTTTCTTTTTCTTTTTTTTTGAGACAGAGTCTTGCTCTGTTGCCCAGGCCGGAGGCTGGAGTGCAGTGGCATAGTGTTGGCTCACTGCAACCTCCGCCTCCCTGATTCAAGCGATTCTCAGGCCTCAGCTTCCCAAGTAGCTGGGATTGCAGGCATTCCCCAACCCCACCACGCCCAGCTAATTTTGGTATTTTTAGTAAAGACAGTTTTTACCATGTTGGCCAGGCTGGTCTGGAACTCCTGACCTCAAGTGATCTGCCCACCTCAGCTTCCCAAAGTGCTGGGATTACAGGAATGAGCCACTATGCCCAGTCAAATGTGGAAGAAGTTTCAAGTCTTTATTTTGCTTTTCTATAAGGGCTTTATCAAAGCACCCAAAGCATCTGTGCTATCTCTTCTTTTTGACTGAAGTCTTCAGCTCCTAACTGTGTGTTCTTTAAGAGATCAGTTCTATGCAATTGAGCAGGTTTTAACATGAAGAAGCATCTGCGATCAGGTAAGTTTATTAAACACAATGAAGCAGATTTCTTCCTCTCAATTCAAAATTTATCTTTGTTTGTCAAATTATTGGATCACGTTTGTTGCACACTAGACCATAAGTTTTGTAAGGGCAGAACTAAGTCTGAATTTTCTCACCACTGAATCTCTAGTAACTAGCTCACTGCCTGAGAAATTCAGTATGTTTGTGAACTGAACAAATAAGTGAGTAAAAGAATGAACTGAAGGGACTTAGACAAGGAAAGATAAGGAAAGGTCCTGAGAATCTACTAGGAGGAGGAAAAGAAAAAGATTAAGAGAACAAAAAAGGCCAGGCGCCGTAGCTCACGCCTGTAATCCCAGCACTTTGGGTGGCGGAGACGGGTGGATCACCTGACGTCAGGAGTTCAAGACCAGTCTGGCCAACATGTTGAAACCTTATCTCTACTAAAAATACAAAAAAAAAAAAAAAAAAAAAAAAAAAAAAAAAATTAGCCGGGCATGGCAACAGGCAACTGTAGTCCCAGTTACTCTGGAGGCTGAGGCAGGAGAATTGCTTGAACCTGGGAGTTGGAGGTTGCAGTGAGCCAAGATGGCGCCACTGCACACCAGCCTGGGTGATAAGAGTGAAACTCCATCTCAAAAAAAAAAAAAAAAAAAAGAAACTTTTTTAACTTCAGAATTTCTCCAAAGCTGGTCTTGCCATCAACTCTGTGTGTGCATATTTGGGTTATTTGGCTTCGTTAAGATGGATGGTTATAGTTATTTGTAGTGTCTGAAAGCCAAAAGCTGTGTATTCTCAAGACGGGAGGGAGGATGTGAGCATCTGGGAACAAACTTACTGTGAGCGCCCTCCTTTTGTAACCCTTCAAACCCTGGCAGCTGGTCAGAGGAGCCCGGTTAACAGTTGCTACTGCATTTCAATATTGTTGTCTTATTCCTCTCAGAAAGCTTCGGTAGGCTACAATCTGCCCTCTCCATTTTTCCTGGAGATTGGATTTGCCACCTTTGCTGGCAGCTTGGCTGATATCATTGCCCAAAACAGCCTATTTTTCGTGTCCACATCATCAATGGGAACCTAGGTGCAGAGCTAGGAAACAAAAATGTGGACACATGTTTAAAGCCTGCCCCGGCTCACATAGGTCCTATGCACACTGGATAGGAGGCTTAAGGAGACAGTAAAGCTGCCAAAGGCAGGAATTTGGTTCAGAAAGAGAGTTCTTAAAGCTGTATTTAAAAGTCATCTAAAGTCACTCTACATTTTTCTAGCAAATGTAAATAAACCAGAACAAGAACTGCATATGGTAAGCTGAGACATTCATTTAAAAAAAAAAAAAAAAAAAAAAAAAAAAAAGAAAGTTGGATTAACTATGAATCTAATTTGGAAGGATTTTTTTGTGTTCCGGATTAAGAGATTTAATAAACAGTATTCTAATTGTTTTCTATTGTTATGGTGGGAGTTGTGGAATCCCAGTGCCAACAAAACACTGGCATTCATTTTCAAATCATAATAAATATTGTGTAGAATTTCAATTGCTTTTTAAATGAAAACTAATTAAGAGGAGGTAGCTGGAACTTAAACAACGTAGAAACAAATTAAATCAGTGTGTTTTTGTGTGTATGTGCATGTATGTGTATATATGATTTGAAAGGTACTTTCTTTTTATATTAAGGTAATATAGACCTATTGTAGAAAATTTCAAAAAAAAAAAAAGAGCAAAAAAATAAATGAATAAAATGTATGCAGAATCCAATCATTCCTGAAAGAAGGGTTTTATTTTCTGTTTATCCAGGGATGGGCAGACAGATTGGACAGTCCATGTACTTTCTTTTTTCCTTTCTTCCATCCCTCCCCTCCCCTCGCCACACCTCCCCACCCCTCCCCTCCCCTCCTCCCCACCCTTCCCCTCCCCTCGCCTCCCCTCCCCTCTCCTCCCCTCCCCTTCCCTTCCCTCTTTCACCATACTATTTTCCAGCAGCCTTTTTCAACTAAAAATTGATGGGTTTGATTAGTACATCAGTTTAATGTCATAGATGTGTGGGTCTGGGCTCAGTGAGGCATTTAACAATGGCACTTATTACATACTTGTGGACAAGATGGAGAAATATAGTCTGGTTGGCAGCATAATTAGGTGAATTCATGGCTGGCTGAACAGTCATACCCAAAGGACCTTGATTAATGCATACATGTCAACCAGCAGGAAGGTCCCAGTGGTGTTGATAAGAGTATGTTTAATAGATATTATGTTCAGACAGTCCCCAGGATGTGTCCTATTAAGGAATTTTTAAAGAAGTGTTGGTCTATCTACTCCAGATACCAAAATCTTGACAAAACTTCCCATCAGAGTCCATTAGGCAATGATGGAGCAGTCTTGGAAGAATGGAATCGTAAAAGTAGAGATGATAGCCTTGAAATTGCTGTGGGCACAGAGAAATCTGCCCTCCAGCACTGGTTTGCTACCAAGCCTGGAGAAGTTTTGATAACTAAAGGTTTTACCAAGAAGACAAAAGTTATGAAATATTAGCTAAATCCTTACTCAGTGAACTGCTGAGTTTGCTAAATAGTTAACCTGATGTGCAGTAGAAGAATATCAAACTACAATATGGTACAGGCAATTACTTGCACTTCATTCTGTCTGCACTGAGAAGTTATTGACATACTTAGCTAATGAATAATGAAAATATTTCTACCTGGTTCCATGTTAGATAACAAAGCCATTGGCCTTTGTTGAGCTGTCACTCTGTACCAGATACTGCTCAAGACTCTATATAACTTAGCTCGTTGATTCTTCCAGCAACCCTGTGATACAGGTATTAGTATTATTGCTATTTACAGGAGAGAAGACTGAGGCAGAGAGAAGCCACTTCCCTTGCCCATAGTCACACAGTTGACTTAGGGCATGGCAGGCATTCCATTCCAGGCTGTCTTACTCTTGGGCCTGTGCTAGTCACCCCATGTAGCTGTAGTAGCTTCCCTTGACCTCCTGAGTCAGCCATACCCACTGTGCTTCAGTTGCATTTCCACTGCCCAATTCTCATGCTCATCTCACTTCCAATGACTGCTTATTCTTATCAAGATTTTTCATCCTCGTTGCACAGAGCTCACAGTCCTTGTAGTTTTTCAAAAATTATGCTCTAGGTACAGTCTCTCACTAAGTTTTTCTGAAGAGTTTATTTCTTTTCCCACAGTTTTCTTTGGATAATGCAAGCTGCAGCTCTCTGCATTTCTCTCTGACCACATTCTCTATTTGCTTTCTTCCCATTTCTCAGATTATACAACCACACTTAAGACTTTTTTTAGATCTCAAAATTTTTGGAAAGAAGAAACAAAGTACCCTCCTTAGGTTACACATAAAAAATCCAAATTGTGCAGAAACAAAATATTTCTTCTTCTTAGGTAACCCTCATAACAGCTTTCCCTTTTATAGCCACCAAGTTTTTTTAGAATACACCCAATAGATGCATGCCAAATGAATGAAAGCCAACAGGGTCCTTGGATTTTCTTTCCTAACATTTATTTTAAAACATAGGAGTTAGAAATTACTTTTAATAAATTTCTGAATGCCGTAAAGCTAAGATTCCACGGTGAATGATACAATAAAGATTCAAATTAACCCCGACATGCTGGAATGATGGCTTATGTCAATAAAATGAAAGGTAATGTACATAAATGTAAGATATTTGTGCTATCTCCCAGATAGTTGCACACGAATGGAATAAGGAAAAGACCCTAATTAATAGGAATTTCCATGAAAAAGATTGGAGATAGAGTAACTTGACCATAAATTTACTATGACCCAGCTCAATCTTAAGCTACGTTAGGTAGAATAGTTTTAACTCAATGATTATAAACATTCATCTTTTGTCTACTATTAGATAATATTTGATTCAGTTTTGAATATTGTATTCTAAAAATGTCATTGCCAAATGACATGTGTTCCAGAGAAGACAAATAGAATAGCATGAACTTAGAAACTGTGATGTATGAAGAAAGGCTGAAGAAACTAAGGATTTTTATTCTGAAAGGGAAAAAAAATTAGAGGAGAAATAAGATAGTATGACATTTGAAGCACTGTCACATGGAATAGGAAACAGGATTGTCTTGTCCCACTAGTGTAGAGCAAATGGACAATTTCTCCTTTATGTAGAAAACATGATGGGAACTATATTATAAGGTTCAGTTACAGAACTAGCTGTTTTACAAGGTAGTGAGCACCCCACCATCACAAGTATTCAGTTAGAGGCTGGAAAATTATATACCGTGGATGCTGTGAAAGCAAGTGTTATATGTAAACATGAATGTTCATAGTAGCTTCATTCACAGTAGCCCCAAACTGAAAACAACCTAAATGTACCCCAGTAGGTGAGTGGATAAACCAGTGATGCTCAACCAGGGGTGGCTTTGCTCTCCGGGGGGACATTTTACAATATCTGGAGATATTTTTATTTGTCAAAATTGGGAAGGGTGGTACTCTCAAGGTAGTTAGAGACCAAGGATGCTGCTAAATATACAATACACAGGACAACAGAGAATTGCCTGGCTCAAATGGCAAATGGCAATAGTGCCAAGGTTGAAAATCCCTGGAATAAAAAACAAAAAACAAACAAACAAAAAAACCTCTGGTACATCCATACAATGGAATTTGTCAGTGAACTGCTGATACATGCAAGACCATGGATGAATCTCCACACCATTACACTGCATGAAAGAAGCCAGACATAGAAGAGTATGACTTTATTTGTACACAATTCTAGAACATGAAAACTAATCTACGATAAGAGAAAACAGACCAGCAGTTGCTTGGGGCCGATGGTGATGGGAGAGAATGTATTGCAAAGGGTCATGAATAATCTGTTGGGGTTAGAAGTGTTCTGTATCTTGGTTGTGGTGGGGCTTTCACAGGTCTGTACAACTGTCAAAACTCATTGCATTGCATACTTTTTTAAAAAAGTGTGCTTGATTATACATAAGTCAGACCTCAAATTAATTTTTAAAGAAAGGATGTCTACATTGGAAAGGACTGCACTCAAAATGTTCTGTTTTGTTTCTCAACTCCAGGATATTTTATTTAGGTCCATTGTGTTACCAACCCAGTGGACAGAGAAAAAAGTCTGTATAAAACCTTGTTACATCAGTGAGGGTCCAATCATGAGATAGAAACCACACAATAAGTTAAAGAAGGAAAGTTTAGTAAAAATAGCTATTAAATTCTGATGAAAGAGTAACAAGAAGACATAAGGAAACTTTCCATGGTACCCCGGGCCTGTGAGAGATTACCCAAGGAAGGCTAAACTAGAAGGGAACCTTCTCCCCAAGATTTGGATTTATACTTTGTTGGAGACAATGTGGTGAATTCAGCTCATTCAATAGCAAAGAAGTTTGCTTGTTTGTATGAATAGGAGCTGCTCTTCAGTCACTGGCCAAGCAGCAAGAAATCCTCTGGAGTACATACAGGATATAGGCAATTATCAACTGGTAGTGGGAGTATACAAAGGGAAGAGTTCATGGGGTGCAGGTGAGCCAGGCATGGTTCTACAGAGAGAGCATTGGCATGGTGGCAAGAGTGGTGATGATCCTGGCTGCAGGAGAGTTGATTGTGGACTTGAAGATGGAATGAAGACTCTGATTTGAGGGCAGGAGTGCTGGAGCTTGTGATGTGCCTGTCAAAACTGCTGCTAGGTTATTGTCAGGCAAAGCAAAGTTTGTAATGTTGCTGAAGAACTGTGTGCTCTGGACATGTGGCTGGGTCAGAACTCCACTGGAAGTCCTCATACCTGCAATGCTGATACACTGTGCATCAGGAAAAGACAACAAGAAGAACCTCCCTTCTCCAATGTGCCTTCAGGAGAGAGTTCAACATCATCTTCCCTGTAAAGAAAGGACGCTTAAAGAAACTGACCATTATTTAAAAGCACAGCACATATTGAATGGTGACTCTGGAGTTGAGAAGCAATAAATAGATACTTGGCATACTTTTTTATTGTTAGGGTTGAATTATGTCCTGCATAAAGATATACCAAAGTCCTTAGGCAATTACAACAGCTTTACATGATAGGACTCATGGAGGAAAGCTGCCCTGCCCACACCATGCTTGGGGCATAGCCAGTGCATGGCAGTCTCTGAAGGCAGTTGCAGTCAAGGACGCAGGGTCCCTGGCTACCTGTGTTCCTACTCATGTCTGCATTCCTAGCACAGATGCCTTCATTCAGAGACCTCTTTATCAGGGCCCTCCTGGGCTAACATCTTCCCCAGGTACCTTTGCTGAGGGCTTCTTAACGGGAAAACAGGGGAAATTTCAAAGACATTTTTTTTTTTTTTCCACTGTGGCTCAGTACTCGGTACTTTTCCACTCCTATTCCTACCCTCTCTCCTTCCCTTGGCCCCTGTGTCCATAACATGACAGGGGCACGTTTGGAGCCTCCTTTGGCAGGAAAGGTGATTCTCAAGTCTCTGCTGACCACCTGACCCTTGCCTGGAGCCTTGCATAGAGGAAGAATGAAACACTGGGGAACCAGCACTTCCTCCTGTCCAGCTTCTTGATAGGCTATTACAGTGATTGAAGGCTTGATTTTTATTTTAAAAAATGTATCAAAGTCCTAACTCCAGGTGGCTGAAATGTGACCTTTTTTGGAAATAGAATCTTTGCAGATATAATCAAGTTAAGAAGAGATGGGCCCTAATCCAATATGACTGGTATCATTATAAGAAAAATGCCATGTGAAGACAGAAACAAATGGACAGAATGCTGCATGACAACAGAGGCAGAGATTAGATTGATGCAGCTATAGGCCGGAAATGCCAAGGATTGAGGACCATGGCCAGAAGTGAGGGAGAAGTCTCAGAGGGAGCACGGTCCTGCTGACACCTTGATTTCAGACCTCCAGTCCCCAGAACTGTGAAAGAATACATTTCTGTTGTTTTCAGCTACCCAGTTTGTACTACTCCGCTATGACCATCCTAGAAAACTAGTGCAGTTTGGTACCAGGAAATAGGGGACTGCTGTAACAAATATCTAAAAATCAGGAGGTAGCTTTGGAATGGGATAATGGATGGAGGCTTGGAGAGTTTGTGGCACTTCATAGGAAAAGCCTAGATTGCCTTGAATGTTGGTAGACGTGTGCATGTTTAAGGCGATTCTGGTGAGGGCTCAGAAAGAGAGGAGAGCTGAAGAGACAGCATCTTTTCTCTTAGAGAATATGTGTATCATCATGAACAGATGTTACTAGAGATATGAATAATAAAGGTGCTTCTGGCAAGGTCTTAAACGAAAACAAGGAGCATGATATTGGACACGAGTTAAGACCATCCTTGTTGTAAAGTGGCAGAGAATTCAGCTGAATTATGTTCTGCTGTTGGGAGGAAAGTAAAACTTGTAAGCTATGAAGGTGAAAAGATTTCTAAGAAAAAGTTTGGAAGTCTCAGCCTGGGTCTCCTTGCTGCCTATAGTAAAGTGCAAAAGAACAGAGATAAATTGAGGAATGAATTGTTAAGCAAAAAATATCTCTGAGATTACCGGAAGCTGGAAGAGCTGAGGAAAGTTTCTCTCCTCCAGGCTTTGGAGGGATTGTGATTTTGCTAACGCCTTGATTTCCGACTTGTAGCCTCCACAACCATAAGATTATAAATTTCCATTGTTTTAAGGCCACAAGTTTGTAGGTATTTTGTTACAGGAGCCTTAGGAATCTAATACACTTGGCAGGTTTCATTCATTCATTCAAGTTTTGAATTAAAACACATTTGGTAATTATAATTGGTTTGTGGGTTAGGATGTAGACAAAATTTTATTTTTCTGTATTGTAATAAAAAAATCACATTAATCCAAAAGTAATTTGGTCTCAGTGAACCTGTCTTGACTGGAGCATTTGCCTAAGGAAATATTTTTAGTTTCTAAAGTTGCAGCATTCTTCAGTTATTTACATTTTACTAGAACAGAAACCAAAACCACATTTTTATGCTAACTTTCTTATTTGCTTTCCCATGTGTGGAAATCTTTGTTTATTATACTCCATTCAAAAGCTGTATTTCTTCAAAATAGTAAGGATTTCAGCAGAGACACCTTATTTTCTTTAAAAATACTAATATTTCTAAAATAGCATTTTTTAAAAACCTGCTTTCATTCTTCAAGTTGGTCACTCTTCCTTTGATCCTCTAAAATAATTTCTGACATATATAAAAGGGCAACTTGACATTCACTGATTGAATATGTAGTAGTTGTTCACAGGAATTTAAATTTCTTTTATAACCTTTACAACTTCCAAAAGTTAAATGCTTAAACCAGAATCATTTCCATAAAAAGCACAAAACAGTAAGTATTTGACACATCCATTCAAAAATGTATCAAATATCCCATCCCTGAATGGTGGCTTTAGATATTTGGGGATATTTAGTGAAGCACCAAATTTATACTATTGTTTTGGCTCACATTCAGGAAAACATAGAAGCAAATAAAATTCTCTCCACTGTTATTTCTGCCTTTGCTTCAAGGCCCCTGCCCAGTAATATCTGAGCCTGGGGCACACACAGTAATCTAAGAAGATACAAAAGCTGAATCCTTTCCCTATGCCACTCTTAGTAAGGACAGAAAAATGTAAATGTCCCTCATGCCCTTCTTCACAGTTGGTTGGGAGACATGTGTTCTAGTCCCTGTTTGAGAGCTTGGGAATTCTGAGACTATTTAACTCCTCTAACTTGTTTTCTTATTTGGGGTATGTGTATGCAAGTGATGGTGTCCAAGAGATCTGGAGTCCAGTCCAGGCCTTTCTATAACCTAGCTGAGTGACTTTGGGCACCTTGATTAACATCTCTAAACCTCAGATTTTTATTTGTAAAGATGAAAAAAAAAATACAATATTCATGCAGATGTTGTAAGAATTAAATGAGATAGTCAATATTAAGGATAAACGCAAGTTACCTTGTTAAGAGCTCACTCATCATCATCATCACCATCATCACGATCATCTACCTGAAATACAGGGACTATGATGCTTGAATTTCAAGAGCATGGTGAGTATCACATGAGAGAGCCTTTGTTAAGTGTTTAAACAAGTGACTAGAACATGGTAAGTCTTCAGTGGATTTTAATTTCTTCTTTTCCCTCAAAACTTGAAACTCTTTGAAAGATGCCAGTTTTAACAGGGATTTTTTTAGAGGCTAAAGATAGGTTTCTTTTTAAAGGAATTTAACCTGAATCATGAATAAAATAAAGCCCTTTCAAAGAATATTGTGATTATCTTATTTTTCATTCAACAGAAAGCATCTAAGAATGCAGGATCTCTTGGTTAGATGCCAAAGTGAAGGGAAAAAAAATCGCCTGAGTCCAAGCACCCTGAATAAAGTACTTTTTTGCCCTTTCTCTTTCCCTCCTGTTTTTGTCTTCTCCCTTTGTTCCCAACCTCCACTTTAGAAGTACATAATTATGTGTATACTATGTGGCTTACACTATTCTGAGTTCTGAGACAGATGGACATTAGATAGACAAGTTCCCTGCACTCAAGTGTTCAATGTTCTAGAAGAAAGTTTGTAGTCTAAGTGAAGAGTTAATAGTCTCTCTTACTATCCCAGTCATTAAATCCTTAAAACAGGACTTTTCAAACTTCTGTGTACATGAGAATCACTTGAAGGATTTGTTTAAAAACAGTCTCTTAATTTAAGAAAATGAGAGTCAACAGTTTGGCAACTAGTTCCCATTTTGCCTGGGTCTTGGAGGAATTGTTTTGTTTTTCTGGGACTCAGAAACAGCTCAGTGGCCACATCTTACACAGGAAGAAATGAAGAGCTCTTTCTTTGCTTCCCATGTCTTCACCTATGTTTTAAAGAATTATAGTAAATATTTATGAGCTCTGTAAGTGCTTGGTGATTTAAAGAAGTGTATCTAATCCATTTAACATACCATCATTGCATTGAAAATTAGGAAAGGCCAATTAACGTCTTGACTTAACTGTTTTAAGTGAGGTGATTTTCAAGGATTAACTAAACTGATGTGTAAAGTCATAGGTTCAGTTGGACAGCATGCATTTACCTCCTATTTCCTTCTACAGATTAGCTAGGATTTCTCTTCTGTGTTCCCTGGAGGTTTGAACAAGCAAGAGATAAGTATTGGCTGAAAGATTTCATGCTCATTTACAGGGAAATCTTCTTTAGAGAACCCCTCCTCCTTTCCACCCAGACTATTCAAATACGTGTCTTTATTGCATATGGCACTGTTATAATGAAACCAAAGGCATCACTAATGGATTGATACCCTCAATAAAGCTTCTTGTTTGGCTGAGGTCTTTCCTTTCAAACCTGAGCTGAAGGTCAATTAGAACAATGATGGAAGGCAGTTAATTTCCTGTTTATAAATAGAGACTAGAAAATGTAGTATTGATTGCTGTATTTCAAGGAGGGAGACAACTACCCTCAACTCTGGGCAGTCTAGGATGATGTAATTTATAAATGACAGTGTTGCTGCTTATATCAACTGAACAATGATTTATTTGACCAAGACCACATTAAGTCTTTGAGTCTGAAATAAATAAAATATAGCCCTGCCTTTTAAAGGCTTAAAATTTTAGGCATCAAATCAAGATCTGGAAATCATTATAATAATTGTGCATATGCTAATACTTTTGGAGTTCAAAGATGGGAAAGATCCTCTGGATAATAGGCATTGCAATAGAATTCATAAAAGAAATGGGATTTGACCAGAACTTTGAAGAATGGGAAAGGTCCCAGTTATGCATGCCACAGACAGACCAGAGAGTGATGGATCCAGCATGAGCAGTCTTAAACGTTGTGTCTGGTTATCAATGTTGTTGTATGAATGAGTTAGTGACTGACTGACTGACTGAATGAATGAATGATCATCTGGGGCCTGTTATTCCTCAGCTTATTTATTTCATAGCCTGAGATAGTTAAGGGGTGACTTACTCTAGTATACCACAACCCCAGAGTCTTAAAGTAAGAGATACAGCATAACAGCATCTACAGGATGTTAAAAGATGGTTCACAAAAAGGAGTTCCCTAACCAAATAAGTTTTCAAAACACTGAGGTGAAGTTAAACAGATCACATTTTACTGCAGGCTTCTTGGAACCTTGAACGGGTAGCTATGCCTTGTCATTTTTCAAGAAGTTAATAGAATACACAACATTTCCCAAAATGATTTGGCCACAGAAGGAATGAAATTAATTAAATATGTGTGTAAATATAGACAGACAGATACAGTAGAGATTTTTATTTCCAGAATAACTCATAGGGAAAGTGTGTCCAGGGCATACTTTGGAAGGTGCTCACACAAAACAGTTTTCTTTTGCTAGGCTTTTCTTAAACCATGAGTACCTTTCAATGCGAGTTTGTGCCTATGTCCAGACTTTTCATTTCTTATAGCAACTCTTCCCCTTTGTAATGTCAATTCTAAAAAGCAGGTAAAAATGTCAGAATATGTGGTATAAGATGTGCATTGCATTCTTATTATAAAAACATATTGTTTTTTAATAGTTTATAAAAGATATGTAATTAGGCTATTTGATGTACTTGGTCTTTCCTGTTGAATCAACTCAACAAATGTCAAAAAACCCATCATATACTCAAAGGAGTTTCTGTAACAGGATAACATTAACAGAAATTCTGGAAGAAAGAAAATGAGGAGAACTTTATTACTATGAAATGAGAGTAAATTTAATGTGACAAACAAGTGGATAAAATGAAACAATTTTAATTTTATATTAAAGATAGCTATAATGAAATATAATTTTCTTAGGGGGAAAAACCTTTCAGGCTATAAATTAGTTTTCATATATAAAATATTATTAATGAATTCATTTTTGCCATGGATTTTCACTCTTTTTTTTCTCGGGTCCTTTACCTTCTTACTTACCAGGAAAGACAAGGCCTCTACTCTGGAGTTAATGTTTATAATTTTACTTCACATAATTAAATCCCAAGTCACTCATATTTACTCAAGGAGCAATAAGCCTTTAGGTTCTACTTAGGAGGGAGATATGAAGTAGAAATCTCACACTTACTCATTTGACTTTCTTCCTCTGAAAATATCCTTTGTGACTGACCAGGTTTCTTTCCTTCCTTCCTAGAAAATAAATTCTCCATTGTCCCTAGTGCTCTATATTAAATCAAAAAAGTTTGGACTCTATTTGTACCTTGAGACCTTGAGCTTCCTACCTGCATAGTTCTTACAAATATTAGAGATTCAGGCCAGAGGAAGAAATATGAGTGAAGGAAGAAATATGTGAAAAGCTGTTTATACAACAGTAACACTAAATTTTATGTACTGAAGTTCAATTATATAATGACTCAGAGGGCAAGAGAAATGGATGGGAGGTGGGAGGGAAAAGAGGAAAATAAATATTCTGTGCTCTTCCTCTTGTTCAAATGAGACCTTGGCCTTTTAGTTCCATGGCCCAGGAATCCACAGCCAGATGACAATAACAATAAAAGCTAGCTGTGAAATGTTATGTTTCTAAGAACCCAGCTTCTGGCTTGAAGGAACAATGATTTAAAATTCCAAAGTTAACCAAGACTATGGGCATGTATATTTTTTTCTACCTTATGACTTCTGACACCTATCCCTACTTAAGATGCTACTCTACTGAAATTCACATTATATAACCTTAGAACTAGAGGAAGCCAAAGAGATTTTTCTTAGTTTAATAACTCTTACTTAACTATTGGAGAAATCAAGACACAAAGAAAGGAAAGAACTTAATTTACTAAATTTTGGGTAGGTAGATACAATTTTGATCTCCTTAATTCCAACAAAGTATCCATTTCACTGTGCTTACAAATCAGATAACCAAACTTGTTAGAATTATGTATAGAAGAGGATTAAGTGAATTTTGACTGGCTAGCAATAGAAATAATAGTGAGGAAAGTATTCTTTTATGAATAAAACACAAATGTTTAGAATATAGAGATTTTTCTTTATTTTCATAGTAAAATTCTCAACAGAAAGGCTATAATGGTATTCTTTAATTTTATGGATTTATATTAGGTTGCTACAAAAGTAATTGCAGTTTTGGCCATTACTTTCAATGGCCAAAACTGCAATTATTTTTGCACCACCCTAATAGAGTTGTATGAGTTTAGCCTTTATAGAAGGCTATAATTTTATGGGCTATGAACTTATGCAGACTTATGAATAATAGACAATTACAATTAATGTGAATTCTGATGAATTATATTGTGATTCATCAAGAGTTTCTTATTCTTGAGAAAAGTTCAGCATGAAATAAACCCATCTCTCTCTTCTTTCAAACTCTTCCCTCAATTTGGAAAGATTGTAATAACACTTTGAAAAAGTAGCCCACTCTGGAAAACATCAGAGACAGTGTGTATTAACAGCAGTTTGTTGTTTTGGTTTTTTTGTTTGTTTGTTTGAGATGGAGTCTCACACTGTCGCCCAGGCCACCATGCCTGGCTAATTTTTTGTATTTTTTTTTTAGTAGAGACGGGGTTTCACTGTGTTAGCCAGGATGGTCTCGATCTCCTGACCTTGTGATCTGCCTGCCTTGGCCTCCCCAGGTGCTAGGATTACAGGCGTGAGCCACCATGCCCAGCCTTAACAACAGTTTTTAAAAAGGTGTTGACTTTTCCCAAAGAAATCCCTTTTAGGGAGCAGACATATAGTCTTGGCTTTCAAGCACTGATAAATTTGTAATAAAGTTCTATGGCATTTAGGCTTTGAGGCACAATTTTTTTTTTACCTGAACTATACTTTTTTTGGATAAATTAATCTCCAGAGGGAATGTTTTTTGTTGAAATCAGTGTGGTGTTTTCTGAGGTATGGATGGCTAAAAGGAACAGAAAGGGAGAACTGAGTAGATCTTTGTTCTCCTAATATCAAGAGCATAAGATTGTGTGTTTGTCGCTGAAGTTGTCTCTCCTTCACTTACTTTACTCCAGATGGGTGTGATAAAAACTGCCCAGCTAAGGCCAGGCACAGTGGTGCATGCTAGTAATCCCAACACTTTGGGAGGCCCAGACGGGAGGATTGCTTTAGCTCAGGAGTTCTAGACCAGTCTGGGCAACATAGCAAGACCTCATATCTCAAAAAATCAAAAAAATGAGCCAGGCATGGACAGGAGGATTGCTTTAGCCCCGGAGGTTGAGGCTGCAGTGAGCCATGATCCTGCCACTGCGCTCTAGCCTGAGTAACAGAGAAAGACCCTGCCTTAAAACAAAACAAAGCTGCTCAGCTAATGATGATGATGAAAAACAAATTTTAGCTAAATTTACTATGTGCCAAGTACCGTGCTCAATGATTCGCATGCACTGTCTTGTTTAAAACAACAATCCTATGAAATAGTCACTATTATGATATCCATTTTACAGATGTGGAAACTGAAACTAGAAAAGATTATGTAGCTTGCCCCCAAATCACACCACTAGTAAGTGGAAGAATCTAGGTTTGAATCTACATCCTTTTTTTGTTTTGTTTTGTTTTGTTTTTTTGAGAAAGAGTCTCACCCTGTCACACAGGCTGGAGTGCAATAGTGTGATCTCGGCTTACTGCAACCTGTGCCTCCCAGGTTCAATTGATTCTCCTGCCTCACCCTACAGAGTAGCTGGGATTACAGGCACGTACCACCACACCTGACTAATTTTTTGTATATTTAATAGAGACAGGGTTTCACCATGTTGGCCAGGCTGGTCTTGACCTCTGGACCTCGTGATCCACCTGCTTTGGACTCCCAAAGTGCTGGGATTGCAGGTGTGAGCCACCATGCCCGGCCTTGAATCTATATTCGTAGGCACCATTTTATATGAGAGCATCTTCATAACAGACATATACAGAAATATAGGGAACTGTTTCTTCATAGTGTTCTCAGAGACGCTTGTTGAAATCAAAGCAATGGTAAGAAAGGGTGCTTGATTCACTGAATCCCACTTTTAGGAGCAAACTGGGAATAGTACTTTAACTTCCTCTTCATGCCTTCTCTTCCCCTTGAACGAATATGGCTTGCACAACACACCACAGTTCATGAATGTTCCATGTTATGTTTGTCAAATAACGTAATGACATTTAGGAGTGGGTGGAGTGTAGCAGAGGTATTGTAGCCCCCAAATAATTGAAAGGCTCTTATATTGCTATTGATTTTTTTAAAGTCAAAACTCCAACCATTCTATGGCTTTAATATTACAGCATTTTTCTGTAGTTGAACCAAAATGCTACTTAGGTTAAGGACATTCTGCACACTTCAGATTTGTTGAGCTCTCTTAGAAGCAAATTTTCCATTGTCTCAGCTGCAACTTGAAAATAAATTGGATGTTACCAGACACTCATCCACAGTGCTGTACCCAGGGGCGTGTATGATTACCAGAGGGATTCAGGGAGGGGCGTGTATGATTACCAGAGGGATTCAGGGAGGGGCGTGTATGATTACCAGAGGGAATCAGGGTTACATCCTCTAGGACTCCCTCCAGGAAACCTCCTACCTACCTGTTACAGCTGAGGACTTGAGGTGTGTTCTTAGGTGGTGGTTCTCAAACCTTCATGTGTGTATGAATTACTGGGGAGCCAGTGAAGATACAGATTAAAATTCCGTAGGTCTGGAGTGGATCCGTGTGGTGCTAATGCTGCTGATCCTCCTAGATATAATGAAGAAAACTTTTGTATCCTAGTGAAATGTATCCTCGTTAACTTTGGGAAAATAAAATCTTTAGGCAACGTTCTACAGTTACTTCTAGTAAGGTTCATGAGAACATTGTGAACTTGGCAAAATTTCTTTTTAGGCATCTCCGTAAGTACAAACGCACAGCACGGTTTGTTTCCTTTGGTAACTCTCACTCCCCAGGCCATTAGGTATTCATGATCTTCTACCCTGGAGGCCGCCTCCAAGAGCATCTCTCTTTCATTCCCACTTGGCTCTGTATCTCCAAGACTGTTGCCGCTCTTGTCTCTTTCTGACCCACATCAAAAGTTAACTTTCTCTTGTCCCACACTTCCAGAGCCTTACCTTCAGGCTGGTTCCAACTGAATCAATTCAAAGCTTTTATCTAAAAACAAACCAATCAGGGAAGTTGGATAGAGATTTGAGACCAGAGGAAATTCCTGGGACCCTTGAGATGATGTCACAGAGATATTGGTTATTGTTTGCAGCTACAGGACTCAGCACTTTCTACTAGGCTAACAGTCTCTTGTACTCATTACTTGAGACTATCAGACTTCTTTGCTAACAGACATTTTCTTTTTGTTTCAGAAGTTCGTAGTTGGTATGTGTTTGAAAAGAAAAAGCAATATACTTATTCCTTCCCCTTTGGGACAATATCTTTCAAATCTCTCATTTCTGTGCAGCCTCCCAAGCTTTCTCTGCAGCCAGCGATGTCATATACAAGCTGTAGATAACACCGGAAGGCAGCTTAAATTATTTTTCAATATATTGTGAGAGTGAAAACGCCAAGTCATATATTTTAGCGAATAAATGCAACTATAAAAATTCAGTGTTTCCTTAACTGGCAAACTATAGGGGAGGATTAGGTGACAAGGGAAGTCATTTCATCTCTTTTCTTGGTAAAGGCTTCTACAAAGACTCTAGAGAGTAAAATGTTTCAAGAAATAAATTTATTTAACTCTTGTACACAACTATTTATTTTCAAAACATGTTACAAACACTGATTAAACTACTTGCTAGCTTAAAGAATAATGATGACTAGCGGGCGTTCAGTTGGTCCTCATGTCTTAATGAAAAAGTTTTTCTTCTGTTTCTGGTAGGTTTTGATTCATTTACCCAACTCTTCCCTCAGTCACTTCAGCACAGTGCAAGTCAGAGAGAATGTATGGGAAAGTGATTAAGAGTACACACTCTTTTCAGAGTCAGTCAAGACCTGGATTTGGGTTCTTACTAGATGTGTGGGCTTGCACAGATAACTTAGATGCTCTAAAATTTGATTTCCACATCTCAATAATAGGTGACTGCTGGGACACAGAAACATTATGATGTAGAAGGATTGACTTCTCCATTAAGAAGAGTAGGTGCAGTATCCACAATACTTTTAGATCCCCCACAAAAGTATTTTCTTTGAAAATTATACTAAAAAAAGAACTTTCCAGTCAAAGAAAATGTTTTAACATACGTTTGATTTATACCAATGTAGTCATAAAATACAATTTTTTATTTTTTTAAATGAAGAAAGAGGCCACAAAGACAAAAGTGCCTAGGACCCACAAAAGCCACAAAGGGCCTGGAGTGTACACCCATCACTCAACACAGCGACTGGCACATGGGAGACGTGTCTAAGGTTGATAAACATAGAGGGCCAGACGGTATTCTAGGCTTTGCAGGCCAGGTGGTCTCTGTTGCAGCTACTCAACTCTGTTAATGTAGTGTGAAAGCATCCATAGACAAAGTGTGAACAAATGGGGAAGGCCATGTTCCAATAAAACTTTATTTACAAAAGCAAGTAGCAGGCTGGATTTGATTCATAGGCCTTATTTTCTGGCTCCTAACTTAACACTAAGAATTTTGTTATTGGTAGTATTGAAAAGAATTTTAGTTTTATTCATTTAATTATCTATAAAATATCCTCAAGGGAAAAGGATATATCTGATATATTTTGGAGTATTCCAGACAGCCAAATAAAAGAGAATTTTGTTAAAATCTCAGTTATTCAGGATTCATCTGGTTACAACAAACCATCACATTTTTTCTCAGTGTACTAAGGAAAGGAATCAAGCATAAGATAATAAAATTCTATGGTTCTACCTCAATGTTCCCAGAGACACCTGTATGGAAAAATAAAGCACTAATAAATGCAAACAATCTCTCTTGAGGTGTAATATGTGTATTTATACAAATCCATAAACAGAGATGGAGCATGATGACATATGTAGCTATGTTCTGCAACTATCATTGTATTAATACTTTCAATCTCTAGAAAGCTGCTTCCTGTGATTTCTTCGGCAGATCAAGCACTAGCTTAAAGAGAAAAAGACATGTATAATTAAATTGGAAGGGCAGGCAAATCTTCCCACAGACTAAGCCTTCAGTACAAAGAACTATGAGGCCCTAAAGAAGTGGGCATGAGCCCATACATTAAAGATATGTATTTATAGACTATAGGTTGCTGTTCATAGTCTCTGAAAGCCAGAAGTTTAGTTCACATCAACTTTGGCCTAAGGAACAAATGGCTGGCTTTGTTGGAAGTGTATATGAACAGTAGTAGCTATTAGAAGTAAGAGGAAAGGGAAAGATCATAGCCTGTAGAAGTAAATTCAGAGTTTGCTGCTTGCTCACTCTGTGGTGTTAGGAAGCTTATTTAAGTCTGAGTTTTTGTAACTATAAAATGGGGTTAAGAATATTTATAAATTGGCCAGGTGTTGTGGCTCATGCCTGTAATCCCAGCACTTTAGGCAGCCAAGATGGGAGGATTTCTTGAGGCCAAGAGTTTGAGAGAAGCCTGGGCAACATAATGAGACCCCATCTTTGCAAAATTTTAAATATGCATGGTGGTGCATGACTATAGTCTCAGCTACTTGGGAGGCTAAGGTAGGAGGATCACATGAGCCCAGGGGTTTGAGACCACAGTGAGCTATGATTGTGCTACTGCCCTTTAGCTTGGGTGACAAGAGTGAGACCTTTTTTAAAAAAAAAAAAAAAAAGATTATAAATTGTTTATGGCCACTAAGAGGATTGCATGAGATTTTACATGTAAAGTCCTTATATCACTGATTGACATAAAAGAGGTATTCAGTAAATCATTGTATTTTAATATTTACTAAAAGTAGAAATAATTATTGCTGGGTTAAATGACAACAGAGAAGGGACAACCTAAAAAGAACAAGTGCTAAAACTGTGGGCTCTAGAATTTGAATCATCCCCGTTGAATTGTTAGGTGTTTTATACTGCACAGGTTTCCTTTGTCTGATCTTGAATTTCCTCATTTGAAAAATGCATACAAATAGAACATGCCTCATAAGACTGTTGGGGATATTAAATACGGTACTGTGGCCATGTGTGGTGGCTCATGCCTTTAATCCCAGCAGTTTGGGAGGCCAAGATGGGTGGATCACCTGAGGTCAGGAGTTCGAGACTAGCCTGGCCAATGTGGTGAAACCCTGCCTCTACTAATAATACAAAAACTAGCCAGGTGTGATGGCACATGCCCGTAATCCCAACTACTCAGGAGGCTGAGGCAGGAGAATTGCTTGAACCTGGGAGGCAGAGGTTGCAGTAAGCTGAAATGGCGCCACTGCACTACAGCCTGGATGACAGAGTGAAATTGTGTCTCAAATAAATAATAATAATAATAATAATGCATATAAACTTTGGCCTAGTGTCTGGCATGGTGCAAATTTCCTGACATAGTCCATAGCTTCCATCCGCTTCTCAAAGATCCATGACACAAAAGGATTAACAGATCGTGTTATTAAACAGTCCAAAAGCGTACATTTTGAGGGCATCTGCCATAGCCTGTATTATGATTGCTTATTATGATAATCCAAGCTATTAAGAAATCATTCCCTAAAATTAGTATACCATATTTAAAGAGCTACCCAAGTATGCATAGTAATATATTTTAGCGAGATTTCCAGATACCGAAGAACAGATTTTTATATTTATTTAAAGGAGTGAATATTAGTATTTTGGAAAATCAATTGAAGTGAAACAACTCATTCCTTAATGATTCTGTATAATAATTGCACCATGGGGCAGAAATACAATAGCTAATATGCAATACGCATTTATCTTTTTCCAGTACCTTCCTTACCAGTGACTTATATATGTATTATGTCATTTAGTCCTCACTACAACCCCAGGGTAACACACGGTCATTGCTAGTTCCTTAATTGAGATTAGCTCTTTCATATGTTGGTGTCAGATGACAGCTCGCCATCGATTTGATTGGGAATGAAAGTACTATTGTTCTCTACTGTTGGTAATGAATACTTGGTTTGACTCAGCTATGAGAAGAAACACTATGAGGGACAGATCTGTCAAATAGCACATTCAGAGATGCGTAGACATGGGCCAAGTTAAGCTGAGGACTCTCATGCTGCTAGTTCTCAAGTCTCCAAAGTTCACACTGGTTTAATAAACTTAGAAAATACGCTGATTATAGAAAGGGGCACAGTTTCTGCAGTAATCAGCTTCTACTGAGAAATATATATACATTATATTCAATGTTTCCATGCCAGGCTATATTGCTAAGGGCCTTGAGAAAAGAAGTTCATTTATATGGTAAAACAGCCTTTTTCTGGATGTAAACAAGCTTTCTTCAAATTCATTTATTTCTTGAGAACATGAGAGGAAAGATACATTTATATATAAAAATACTTGTATATTGACTGTTACCTTCTCAGCTTACTTCTGGGATATTATGTGAGAAGATATATTAAAACAGAAGAATTATTCCATATGCTATTTGTCTAAGTATGAATGATTGTTACATAATTCATGAAGTTGCTGATGTTTTGAGATTTTTTTCTATTATTTCTTTTGCTCTGAATTTTTCTCAAAAAGACTTTTTTTTGCTAATACAAGTTTGTACTATAACAAAACATTTGAACATGAGCAAATACAGAGGATCTCAAAAGCAATCATAATAAGGACTAATTTTATTCAAATTGTGTTCATCTCTAATAATGATAAATGTTGCATTACAGATTTTTGGTTGTAAGCAACAGTTTCCTTAAAGAAATATTTGGAAATGTATTGCGTAACTTACTGAACTTAAGGAAAACCTTAATGACTAAAGTATACAGAAGTATAAAAGCTACGTCATCTCTAGGGAGCTCAATCAAAATCCCTAAGCCTTCTTTTTTTTTTTTTTTTTTTTGATGTTGAATCTGAAGGATTCATCTATTCAAATTTAAATTTTGAAGAAAGGGATTTAACTAGGCGGCATTAGCTGGGTGACTCCTCACCCATTGCTAGGCTATGGGTAGTATTATTATAATAGACAAATACAGCAGGATTTCCATGGAATGGAAAAGAGACTATTCTCTAGGAGAGAAATATTAAAAGACATAATTAAATAAAGAGGTATACCATATTCATTGAGTGGAAAACTCCATATTTTTAAGATACTTCTCATCACATTCATCTATAGTGTTAATGCCATCATGATCAGTGCCAAACAGGCTTAAAAAAAATGACACACTATTTCTGAAATTTACGTAAAAATGCAGAGGACTAAGATAGCCAAAATAATTTTTTAAAAAGAAAAATGTTGAAAAACTTACACTACCAGATTTAGTACAAACCTAAAGAATTAAGATAGGTATGATGTTGGCAAAAGAACTAATAAATTTAGTAATAGGACAAAATATAAAGTCCAGAAATTGACTCATACATATACGGTCAACACACATACTGTCAATTGATTTTTCTATGAGAGTGCTAAGGTCATTCAATTTGAGGAAATAAGTCATTTTTACAAATGTGTAGGAAAAAAACAAATTTATTTTAAAAGAACTTCAACCTCTACCTTACACTATACAAAAAATTAATCTGAAATAGTTCATATACTAAAATATAAAAGCTAAAACTATTAAACTGCTAGAAGAAAACATAAAGAGATTGTAAGAGGCAAAGATTTCTTAGGACATAAAAAAGCACTAAACATAAAAAAATTAATCAGACTTTCTCAAAATAAAAATGTCTCATCAAAAGACACCATTAAGAAAATGAAAGGGCACAAGAGACATAGAGAAAAAATATACATACACAAAGAATTTATATCAATAATGTATAAATAATTTCTATAATCAAGAATAAAAGACAATGATTTTTAAAAGGGCAAAAGACTTAAACACTGCACAAAAGAAGATTTATGAATGGCCAATTAAGCACATGAAAATGTTCTCAACATCATTACTCATTAGGGTTATTCAAATTAAAACACCAACTAGATAATTTTCCATACACTAGAACAGCTAAAATGGAATGATTGACTAAACCAAGTGTTGAGGACAGGAAGTAACTGAAACTCTCATACCTTGTTGCTGAGAGTGTAAAAATGTGTAACTACATTGGAGAATTGTTTGGAATTTTTTTAAGCCAAATGTAATCTATCTTATGACCCAGCAGCTAAAAGAAATGAAAACATATGTCCAAAAAGGACTTTTAAAAGAATGTTTACAGCAGCTTTTTCATAATAGCTGAAAAAATAGAAATAATCAAATATTCATCAACAGAAGAATGGATACATTTTGGTATATTCCTACTCATCAATAAAAAAGAACTAATATATACAATGACACAGATAATTTTTTTTTTTTTTAAGGCCGAGTCTCACTCTGTAACCCAGGCTGGAGTGCAGTGGCATGATCTCAGCTTACTGCAACCTCTGCCTCCCAGGTTCAAGCGATTCTTGTGCCTCAGACTCCCAAGTATCTGAGATTACAGGCATGAGCCACCACACCCAGCTAATTTTTGTATTTTTAGCAGAGATGGGGACCATCATGTTGACCAGGCTGGTCTCAAACTCCTGACCTCAGATGATCTGCCTGCCTCGGCCTCCCAAAGTGCTGGGATGGGATTACAGGAGTGAGCCACCATGCCCAGCCATGATACAGATAAATTTTTTTAAATGCTATGTTGAGGGAAAGAAACAAGACACCAAAGAATACATACTGTGTGATTCAATTTATATGAATTTCAAGTACAGATAAAACTAATCTATGTGATAAAAGAGGAATGTTTGTCTACGGGATATAAGAATTGACTAAAAGGGATAGGAGGAGACTTTGGAAAGTGACAGTATTAGTTGAAATGGTGGTTTCATAAGTGTGTATGTTTATCAAAATATTATAATCTATGTATTTCACTGTATATAAATTTGCCTACAGTAAAAAAAAATAGCTGGTAGAATTCAAATGTTATCTAGCATAATGTACTTAATTTATCCAATGCCTACATTGAATAATTACAACTAGGAATTTTCATTTCCAGTCTCATGAAAGAAGTGAGTGACTATTTCAGCCGTTTGCCTCTTATTTTAGCAACCGTGCAATACTTACCACCTGTACTTAATGATATACAATGTTCCCATCTCATCCACAGGAGATAAGTTCCAAGGCCACCAGTAGATGCCTGAAACCACAGATAGTACTGAACCCTATACAGATGCTCCTCAAGTTTCCCTGGAGATACCTCCCAACAAAACTATCATATGTTGCAAATATTATATAAAAATGCATTTAATACACCTAACTTACCAAACAGCATTGCCTGTGGATACACTGGACAAAGGGATGATTCACACAGGATAGAGAGGGACATTGTGAAATTTCATCATGCTTCTCAGAATGGCACACAATTTACAATATATGAATTGTTTACTTCTGTTATTTTCTATGTAATCTTTTTGGACCGCAATTGATTGTGGGTAACTGAAACCACAGAAAGAAGAACCATAGACGAGGGGACTACTGTGTGTTTTTTATAAATTGTTTTCCTTGAAAGAGATTGTAAACTCCTTGGGAGCATCATCTGTATCAGTGGCTCTCAAACTTTAATATACAAAAGAATTACCCAAGGACTTTATTAAAACGCAGAATTTCAGGCTTCACCCTGGGGATATGGTGATTCATTCGGTTTGGCATTGATCCATGGAATCTGTTTTAAGTAGCAATCAAAGTGATAATCCACTGACCACCTTTTGAGAAAAAATGATGTATATTGTATTTGAATCATATCCACAAGGCTTGAGTGCTGTATGTGTCAAGAAGTAACCTATCCAATAAATAAATTAGATGAATTTTAATACCTTTGATACCAGTTTTCAACTTTAGCTGTTTTTTTGTGTGTGGGTTTTTTTTTTTTGGCACTGTTAGACAGCCTTTCAGGAAAGGATCCTAAATTAAAAGATAATTTTCCCCAGCCCCTTCATTCTCTCCAGTCGAGGGGGAGGGGAGGGGGTGCACTTTGTCTCCCACAAGGCACTTGGCCTGTCTATAGATGTTTTTGTTTATCCCAACATGGGTAGGGTTTGGCATGGCTGGCATTTATGGGTAGAGGCCAGAGATGCTGCTAAACACCCACAGGACAGTCCCCATGAAAAAGAACTATCAAGCCCAAAATATCCATAGTGGAAGATGGAAAAACTGTGGGATAGTCCTTGTGGAATTTAATGAACCCAGATACTCCTCAGAGTGATTCAGCGTTGTGCAAGCACTGTGTGTCAGGATCTCGCCCAGGCACTCTAGGCTGTGCTATGCACTTATGTGTACCCTTCCTGGCCTGGGACCTGAGGCCTGGCTGCTGACACTCCTTTCCTGTAGGTAGCTTGAGCTGACTGCTTAGCGCTTCTATGGCAGCTTGTCTCATTTCTTTGACGAAGCATCTGCCAGCAGCAGGGCAGGGAGCCCTGAACATGGGCCACTCCAGCCTTGCCGACAGCTCTCTTTAGTGAGGTTGGAGATGCTCCAGCTGGTCGCAGAAAGAGGCAGCCAGCTGGGTTTGAAAGGAAAACAGATTTAATTTTGGTCCCCATTGAAGCAGAAACCAATCTAGAGATGTGCCTGCTCTAATTTGGAATTCTTAAAAGGATAATTGGGGAAACAGGTAGAAAAAGAACCACATAACCCAGGATATAAGGAAGGATGGATGCCCAGTGAGTGCCAGAGTTAGTTTGGCCTATTTTGCCATGATATTAGGATGGGATTAACTTGATATATGTGCATTGGATCTCAGTGGCCCAGCACTTCCTAGCTCTTGGACCTTGGAAATTAAATAAACTGCTATAAGCCCTAGTCTTCAGACTACAGAATGGCAATAATAATAATGCTAACTCCATAGGGTTGTTGTAAAGACTAAATGAGCTAATGCATGTAGAGAAAGATTTTAATATAGTGACTGGCATATAATAAGCGTTAAGTAAATAACAGCTATTAGCCATTATTCTTCTGCACCATTAACCTGCAAAATATGCCAGGCTCCACCAGCCTCTGACTATTCAATAAGTCCCCTTCTACCCTTTTACACCAACAGTATGTTGGCACAAACTATCCCTGCTTTAATAACTGTAGGTTAGCCATTCTTCAAGATACCCATTATTTTTTATCCGTTACAGGGTCTTTCCCATGTGCCCACAAATCAGTCTTTCAGCTGCAGCCACCATTATCCCTGACTAATCTTTCTTACCTGAGCTGGCTTCCCCTCCCCACAAACCCATTTGGAACTGTCCCTGCTCTGTCATAGTGACAGTTCAGACTATGGGTCCTTCCAGGGCTGCTGGTGTTGGGGAGGTCAGAGTCCAGCTGAGATTCACGCAGAAGAGAAAAAGTCTCTGCAATTCTGTGCCTTTTTGTAAATAGACGACAGCACAGTGCATCTCTTATTTAGAAATCTTTGCTGACTAGTTCTATCATTTTGTTCCTTTAGCCTCTCTCTGCAAGAGAACGTCAGTCTAGCCAAAAGATAGGAAGGAGGAGACAAGATACTTTGTAATTCCTGTTTTCTCCCAGTTCCTCCCCAAAGCCAACACTTCCAGCCAATACTTCTAGCAAGCCTGCCGCTAACCAAGTAAACACCCCCAGACAAACCAACAGCTGCAAACAATTCCTGGAGAGTTCTGGCGAAGTGTGTATTTCTTTGATGGTTTCAGGCCCCCCAGCTCAGCACATTACAAGGAATTCTATTAGAATACTAGAGGATCAGGACAAGGGCCCCGAAAGAGGAGCTATGAAGCACTTGGAGGGGAAGGAGACCAAACCTAGGAAAGGCAGAAAGAAAAGGAGAAAAATAAAGATGTGGAGGACAGGCAGCACATTCCTTGCAGCAGGGTGCATTGGAGCTTGAAGGTGAAGCTTCCCAGGGCTGCAGAGTGAGAAATCAGGGAGGGAGGCAATTGTCTGCTTTGTTTTGACTTGCCCTGGCTGAGGGTAACAGTCAGCTGTGACCTCTTCCTCATGACTAATGCTGAGCAGGCTTGGCTAGCCTAGGTTCCCATGTAACTTATCATTAAGCCAAGCCAAGAACTGGACAGCATCTAAGTAGTTCCCTACATGGCTGTTTCTTGGGGTATGGGAGAATAGCATGGAGATTTGTGGGGACCCTGCAGGCCTGTCAGCAACCTCCAGTGCAGTTCTGGGGGTCTACTTTTTAACCAAGTAAAACAGTGAGTTTTCAGTTAATCTGAAAAAATTAGTAAAATCCACAAAGTAGTGAGAAAAGAGGACATTCCAGAAAGGAGTTGACTGTATATACATGAGAACAGCCAAAGTGGAAGCAGAATTAATTTGATAGAGGAGCTGAGAGGGAGTGAATTAAAAGAAATAATAGATTCCATAATCTTTATTTTTTACCTGTAACAGCTAGAAAGACCAAATTCTAGTACAGTCATTCTTTTTAAACATGGCCATAACAGACTTAAAATTTAAGACTTTTAAAGCGAAGCATTTGAAATAAATTGTGAAATCAGGGCATAGAAGAATTATATCTGAAACTGGAGAAAAGAAAAAATTCCTTCAAGAAAATAGGGCATAGTATAATGCTTCTGCAGCTAAATGTTGCACACGAGGGAATTGGAACACAGTGAATGGTAAATCCCGAACCTCTTCATCAAGATCATTGTAGAGGAAAATTGTCACCTGAGGGAGGAACCCATCCAAGCTGCTTCAGTTATAACAATGACTCTGGGAATCCTAATCACGTGTCTGATAGATAAACTAAATCCTTGCATTTGAAAAATACACCTCCAGTCTGGCTGATATTACCCATCTAAGTCATAGGTTTGTCTCGAAATAGATCTTAGCGCTGTGATCTCAGCAGGGATTTCTTCTTTAGAGAAAGATATTTTATGAGCCTAGAAGCAGCTTTGTTGGAACTCACAATATCCTTGAACTGCAAGCAACAGCAATTTTAGACAGAGCGTTAATTCATGAATTTCAGGAGAAAAAGAAAAAAAAAAAAAAAAGGAAAACCCATACAGTTGTCAGTGCTAAATGAACTGAAAAGTAGTTTGAAATAGCATTTCAGAGTCAGTGCTTTCTATGTTCTGTTGCTATGTTTAAGGAATCCGTTAGTATTGTCGAGCCCCATTGAGTAGAATGGCACCAACAAAATATGGTATTTGTTTAGATATGTGTGTTTTTATATAATACTTCAGGAGATCCGGTACATTGAACAAGTGAGACTCACAAGATGCATCCAGACAGTGAGGTTATTCTTCCAAGTACAATATAACCCATAGAACCCACTCTTTATACTCAGCATTTCCCTCATCTTTGGATAAACATAGGACAGGCCCCATGACCTTTCTGGCCACTCTCAGATAATGAGGAGTCATCTGACCAATTTGAGTCACAAACAATCTCATTTCAGTTATTCTAGACAGAAGATATAGAAGGAAAGGGAAGCCTTCCTTTTAGCTGGTAGCAGTGTTCTCTGCACTTGGCCTCTATTAAGGAGACTTTCTGTCTCGTGAGGGACTTTGCAGGCATCTCTCACGGGCTGTTACCTTGATACCAACAATAGCATCATCCTGTGTTTTTGCAGACAACACAGCTTAAAAGTATTTGAGCAAAAAGAAAAAAGTGATGTCAAGGTCATAGGCACTTCATCTGAATTTTGTTTTAATGATTTGAACTAATAGTGATGGAGGTAAAAGGTAGAATGGGAAGCTGAAATTTCCCTTTCAATCTATTATTTTCTATGTCATTAGGTGCAAAATGCAGCATTTCTGCAAGAATATTCTCTGGAATGTGGGTTCCGTGAATGGTTAACAGTAGAGAAAAAAATAATGTTTTTTATGAAATGCTCATGGAATCTTTGGATCAAATTGTCATCACCATTTAGGCAGTGTGGGAAATCATAAAGAATGGAAGGAGTGGGGAGGGGCATGGGAAATCCTGGGAGATCAGTCAGAGAGGGAGCATTGGTCAGTGGGAGCTGGGTGCTGGAGTCAAGGGTAGGGTGTTGTATAGTATTTCTCGTCCTTACCTCATCTGTTAAGTGGAAATAATGGTTCCTACTTCAATGGTTATGGCTGTTTCATGTCAAGTCAAATTTCTTTATTTTCATTACTTATCTTTCTGTAATTTCTGAGTGTACTGTAACTAACATTGATGAGGGACCGATATCAGAAATTCAAGCAGGCTCCTTTCACCCAGCCAGGAGTTGAGCTCAGCCTCAGACCTTAAAGGCAGTCACTGATGGCGTTAATGCCCCACCAATGAGGTCCTTTTGAGATCAGGCACCTGTGCAGGCGGCTCTGTTCCCCCTGTGCTACTCTGAGCCACAGGCATCTTTGTGAGAGCTCTTGCGATTACTGAGTCGAGCTTTCAGTCCTGAAAGGAATCCATGGAGCTGTCTTACTCAGCAATTCTATCGCTTGGTGTCTATATTTAAGCAGTTTGGGGGAAACAACAGGCCCTCCGTTCACCTTCTACTCTGGCTGAATCATTCTCCATTGTCTTTTTTTTGTTTGTTTTTGAGACAGAGTCTTGCTGTGTCTCCCAGGCTGGAGTGCAATGGTGCAATCTCAGCTCACTGCAACCTCCGCCTCATGGTTTCAAGCAATTCTCCTGCCTCAGCCTCCTGAGTGGCTGGGATTACAGGTGTGAGCCACTATGCCTAGCTAATTTTTGTATTTTCAGTAGTGATGGGGTTTTGCCATGTTGGCCAGGTTGTTCTCGAACTCCCGACCTCAGATGATCCACTCACCTTGGCCTCCCAAAGTGCTGGGATTCCAGGCCTGAGCCACTGTGCCCGACCCAGTTGCCATTTTTAGAAGCCAAACCCTACTGCCTCTTAGTCCTTTCTGATAATTCAGCCAGCTCCTCTGATTGTCTTTCACCTGAGAGCCAAATCGACCCACTCTCATGTTTTATTTGATCTTGTCAGTGTTGGGAGGGGATATATGTATACACAAAAATTTAACATTAAGACACTTTTACATTAAAAAATAGAATTCGAGATTCTTTTTTATTATTATTATTTTCTGAGACAGTCTGACTCTGTCACCCAGGCTGGAGTGCAGTGGCACGATCTCAGCTCACTGCAACCTCCACCTCCCAGGTTCAAGTGATTCTCCTGCCTCAGCCTCCTGAGCATCTGTGACTACAGGCACGCACCACCATGTGTGGCTAATTTTTTTTGTACTTTTAGCAGAGATGGGGTTTCACCATGTTGGCCAGGCTGGTCTTGAACTCCTGACCTCAAGTGATCCAGCCATGTCGGCCTCCCAAAGTGCTGGGATTACAGGTGTGAGCCACCACGCCTGGCCAGATTTCAAGATTCTTATCAAAGATGCTTGACTGGAGCTGAGAAACTCTGCCCTGTCAGGGTCTGTTCTCTCTGAGTTTCCATGTGGGTGCCCACTTCAGTCATTAAGCTCATGGGCCCAACCTCTGTAGGCATTTGAGTTTGGGACCCCTGTCTTAGACTTTAATGCACTAAGACCTCGGAAGTATTCACCCATTTTGCTCCTGCCCCTGTGGCATCTTACTTATGCTCACAACTCCAAGAATCCCTGTATTTGTCCTTTTGTTCCAGTACAATAGAGAGTAGAAGAAAGAAGATACAAATGCACTTAGGAAATAGGCCTGGCTTTTCTAAAAGTCTTGGAGTGATTTCTTTCCTCTTCTTTGTTTAATTTTGTTCTTAGAGAGGAGGTAGAAAGCATTGTTGACACAAACCACCCATTCACAGGTTACTGACTGATACAGCAAGTTTCAGAATCTGGTCTCTTGGTTCTTCCAACACTTTCCATAAAGAAGTTACCTGCTTTGACCTGAATATATGCAGTTGCTACAATTTCAAACCAAAGCAGACACCAACAGCTGCTGTCTTGCCAAGCATAGTGCCCTGGGAGGAGCCCCTGTGGGTGGAAGATCAGCCCTCCAACTGTCTTATCTTACATTTCTTCTCCATCTGACTGGGATGGCTGATGCAGCAGCAAGACAAGTTGCTGTCACAAACGCTCTGAGTAGTCAGTAGGGAAATGTGCCAGTGAGCATGTTCCCTTGGTCTTGAGGGTTGTCTGACTGTCATTTCTCTGGACTTACCTGTATGAGTATGTTCAACTCTACCTGACAGCTCTGCCTTGATTAGACAGATTGTAATGGACTGGTAAGTAATGGAGAGTTCAGAGGAAGTGATGCTTTGATTGGAGTTTTGATTCCATTCATCTGAAATTCCCTCAGTTGTATTGCTCTGTTTCTTTGGATTCTTCTCAAATGCTTTCACTCCTGATAGCAAAATGGCAGCAGCTGCTCCAGGCATTAGGTCGGCATACCGCACATCTACAGTATGAAAGAGCTTGTCTTTCCCCAGTCTCTCCTTGAATAAAAACACTGGGCTTCACTCTAATTGGACCAACTTTTTTCACATGCCCAACCTGAACCAGCCACTGTGCAAAGGAAATCAGATGACCTTGATGGCTTTTAGTTGGGATCTTTCCTTGATACTGGTAGTAGAGTCAAACTGCATGGCTGCTACCCCAGATGGCGCATGGGCTGTTATAGTAAGTATTCTAATGACTTCTTTAGTTTACTAGATTTGTGGGGGAATGAATTAATGTTTTTCTGAAACCCTGTTCTCTTCTAGAGATAATGCTGGGTGCTTTACCTACTTTGCAATTGCCACTACTGAAAATCAATTGTTCTTTTTTAATTTCTCTAGGAAACTCTAAAAGCTAAATCTTAGGAGATTAAGGAACATGCTCAATGGGTCTTAAGAGGTCCATTATGTATTAACACTCAAATGTTATTGCCTTCAAAGGCCACAACTACAGAATACTATGTAAAAGGTCACAATATATCTGAGAATTTGGTGGGAGGAGTGATGTAAAGTAATGGAAAGATGATTCCAGGAGCGAGTTCCAACCCATCCACTAATCGTTTTACATTATCACAGTTTTGAACATATTTCTGAATTTCTCAGGGCATTGGTTTTTGTCATCTGACAAATCAAGAGCACAGTAATAGTATGATTCCATAATGTTGGGGTAAAGATTGGTATAATTAATATGGTATAAAAGCACAAAGAAGGTCCATAACAAAACTAAGTATTCTCTTACCTAGAATATTCGTATGCATTAAGCTAGGGCCACAAACTCAAAAACCTGTAAGGACTGGCCAGTGACAAGTAGATAAAAAGGCCCTGGGGAAAGCTGGGAGATGGTAGGAGTCTATGTTACTGGGGAAGGCTGGGAGATGGCAGGGGTCTGTGTCATTGATATTTTAGACCTGATGTCCCTGACCCTGTGAAAAAGTGAGTGGCTGCTCAGCCAGTTGTAATAATGTGCGAATTTGGGCCTTCTTGCTAAATCTTATGATTTTTCAAGAGAAACTCATAATCTAAGTGTCTTAATTTTTGCTTTCCTTTATTTTTTATTGAATACACTTTGTGGATCCAAAAAAACTACATCTGCCAGCCCAAAATAGTCCATGGGTGCCTAATTTGAAACATCTGTTATTATATGTCTCTTGATCCACATGACCCTGGGGTTTTCTTATCTGCATCTATCAGAAGAGGGAGATAATAATAGTACCTGCCCCCACAGGATTTTAGGGAAGAAGAAGAAATGTTTCTACTGTGAGTTTCAGATCCCTTACTAGGGTGAGTTATGAAAGGAGACTAACAGAAGCCTGTTTCATGGAAACATCTGACGTCAAGGAGCACACCTGGACCCAGAACCCAGGATCAGGGTCGGAACCCAGGGCCGAGGATTCGCTTTCTCTACTCCCTGTGGCCTCTATGAGCAAGTATTTAAAGAGGTGCCAGCTTCCTTTTGCATCATTAATCCTGACTGATCAGACACCAACTGCTTATGCCATGTTCAGGGACAACTGTAGACAGTGACTCAGGAACCAGCGGGACCCACAGACCAGGCAGGTCTGGTCCCAGGCCCCTCAAAGAGAAACTTGCTCCTTTCCCACATCTGTGCCTGGGTGTCACAGTCTGAATGTCAGGTATTTAATGAGATGTTGAGGAAAGCAAAGCAGTTGCTGAGACTGAAATATCAGCATTTGAGCCAAGGCAGAACCCAAGGGATTAGGTGTTGGATTCTAGTGCTATGGGGTAAAGCAAGTTTTGCAAGGTCATTGCAGCCTGAAAGATCACTATGATTTCAGTTCTTGCTGGAAGGTTTCAAAAATTGAAATCCTGAAAAAAAAAGGGTTAACATATAGAAGATGCTTAGATCTCCACTGTCCGATATGGTAGCCACCAGCCACACACGGGAACACTCAGCTCATTGTCTATTATATAGGAAGGGTAATATTGTTTCACTTTGTTGTTAGCGTTTTATGCATATTAGCATCCCATAATAATTATTGAATCAATGAATGAAATAACTATAACTTCGTTTTTATCTCCTTGAAGAAAGGGTCATGTGTTTCTTCTGCTATTTTTTTTAAATCTCAAAAATAGGGACAGTAATGGTTGGCTTTGATAGATAAGAAGCTCTATGTTCTCTTTAGAAAAATGATCCTCTTTAAAGTCAAAGTACCATAATTCCATTGTAAATGAGTAAGATGATAAATGCCTTTTAAGCCTACTTGTATGATCTGAAGAAGTATCAAGAGCTACAAAGAAAAATAACATTTATAAAACACTTTTCAAGACACTTATGCGAACATTATCAATTTCTATCCTCCCTACAAGATAGTGAGTTAGAGCAGGTAGTATTATCCTTTTGGTCAGTTTAAAAAAAAAAAAAAAACTGAGACTAGCCATATTTGAATTGTTTAGGGCGGGGTTTCTCAACCATGGGACTTTCGACATTTTGGACTGGAGAATTCTTTGTTGCCCAGGGCAGTCCCGTGCATCATAGTATATTCAGCAGCAACCTCAGCCTCTACCCACCAGATGCTGTTTGTTCCCCCACTCCCCCTTGTGACAACTAAAAATGTTTCCAGACATTCTTGCTTCATCTAGGCCTCATGAATGCTATTTGAGCAAAGACCTGAGTTAAGTGAAGGCACTAGCGGTGCAAAGAGCCTGGAGAAGAGCCTTCTGGGCAGAGGGAGTAGCAGATACAAAGGCTCTGAGGTTGGACCCATTTAGTGTGTTCAGAGGACCAGTAAGAAGGTCAGTGTGGCTGAAGTAGAGTTGTATTCTTCCCACTTTGCTTCCTAGCCCCCACGATAAAGCACTTGCCTTAGATGAAATCTTTCCTTTGCTTAGGTTCATGTTCAATATTTAACAGGTGTCAGACTGAGACATTTTTAGAAGACAATAAATCTCAGATGTCTGACTGTGAGGGAGAAGGGAGTCACCCCAAGGTTGAGGAGAGAGAATTTATACAAATTGCAGCTGACACAGTACGTAGGGGCATACTTGCAGTCAATGCTTACCAACTTCTGCTATACACCCACGTTCATGTTACCTCATTTTTGCATTTGTGCATCGATAACCAAACAGAAGGCAAGGCCTGGGCATTTGGCAACTTCATTTGTATGTGGAGTCAACCATGGGGTGCATTAGGATTATTTCTTTTCTTCTGCATTTCTTAATCTCTCTCTTGAGAGCAGTCACCTTGGTAACTACCCTGGTGCCTTGCACATGGACTATGGTGAGTAAAATATGTTTTATGACCCTCAAAATAGGAGCCAAATGCTACTTTATCCATTAAAAATGAGATTCACTCTTCTCTATGTGCCGTTGTGGCCAAGTTTTTAAAAAATATCTGGTTTGGGGGCATTCCCGCTAACATTCTTACCAACTTTGAGACACTGCTCAGAGCAAGTGTGCTGAGCTAAATCGAGATGAAAGAGGCAATAACCTGCTACCTAGTAGAATGGCTTTTGCAGCCTGATGTTAAAGGTTTCAGGATTTGAAGGTTAATCTGCAGCAGCAGAAGGAAACTGTTAATACTTCCACTAGTCTGAAATTGACATCCCAGAAACCAGCCCTTTCTAATAAACAGAGAAACAAACTCCAGTGAATCCCACATGTCAAACCTAGACCTAAGGGAAATTACTCTGTGGGCTTCTGTCTGAATCCACTAAAAAACTCATACTCCAGTCGATGACATTGTCATTAAAGAAAAGGGAAACGTGAAATAATCCTAGCCTCAGAAATCGCTACCATTAACAGAAGGCCTTCTTTTTCCTGAAAAGATAGAGCATGTGAAGGCCACATCTCTATTTTTAAAATAAAGCAAGAGAAGTAACATTTATGGAGCACACAAAACATGCCATGTACTACACTAGGTGACTTAAATATGTTGTTAAATACTTTATAGAGAATAGGAAACTGCAGATAAAAGTATCAAGTGACTTGCCTAAGGTCATGTAAGTAATAAAGAGCACAACTGGCATTTGCGAATGGGTCTTCTCAGTGCTAAAGCTGCTTCTGCAATACTCTGTAAAAGACATTTATAAATTCGAAGTTAAGGAAGAAAGTATTGAATTATTCCCTAAGCTAGTATCTTCATTTCATAATTGCTTGTTAAACTGCATTTTTTCAAGCTATTCATACTCCCCTCTCATCCGGATACTCTGAAATGGCTTCTTTGTATTTCGTGGACCTGGTCTCATTCTCACATATATATTAGTCATGGTTACAATATACGGTTTTTAAGACTTTCTCATTAGAAGATATGGTGTGATGAAAAAGGTGGCTTAAATGATGAAAGATGATTGAAGAGTTTTTCTCGGGTCCCCTTGGAATGAATAACACATGGCCATTATGTCACAGTGTTTCCTTCTACCTGAGCCTGGTAATTTCCAGGGGTCATCTTGGTTAAATTAGTTTTTAATTCCAAAATATGGTTGCTGGAAATGTTCCCACTGGCCAATTTATATCTCCTGAATAATAAGATTTGAGCCAAAATTGAAAAGTGCTAGTGAAGTAAATGAGGAATATCTGCCATATAACCTTTGGAAACAAACTTTTTTTTTTTTCATAAAGAGTTTTACAGGCCGGGCGCGGTGGCTCACGCTTGTAATCCCAGCACTTTGGGAGGCCAAGGCGGGCGGATCACGAGGTCAGGAGATCGAGACCATGGTGAAACCCCATCTCTACTAAAAATACAAAAAAATTAGGCGGGCATGGTGGCGGGTGCCTGTAGTCCCAGCTACTCGGAGAGGCTGAGGCAGGAGAATGGCGTGAACCCGGGAGGCGGAGCTTGCAGTGAGCCGAGATTGCGCCACTGCACTCCAGCCTGGGCGACAGAGCGAGACTCCGTCTCAAAAAAAAAAAAAAAGAGTTTTACAAGTTTAAGAAGTTGTTACTGCAATGCATGTGTCTGACATTCCTGAGAAACAGAGGTACTCTTCAGAACATTCTCCAGCTAACTTGAGGTCTCCCTCACCAAACCTTTTAAACATGGACTCTGAGGGCTGTTTTATTCTATGTACTCATTTTGTGCATCTTTCTGCCACATTTTGAGTATAAGGGAGGCTTCCTGCTTGTTAATTTTTCTGACGTACTCACGTTGTACAGAATGTAGGAAAAAGTGAATCTTACTATTTCTTCCTTATACTCAAAGTATATAGAGAGAGCCGTTAATAAAGATGGAAAAAGGAAATGCTAAAGGGGCCTTCAAAATGGCTGTGTGGGCTGTGCATGGTGGCTCACACCCATAATCCTAGCACTTTGGGAGGCCAAGGCAGGTGGATCACCTGAGGTCAGGAGTTCAAGACCAGCCTGGCCAACATGGTGAAACCTGTCTCTACTAAAAATACAAAAAATTAGCCAGGTATGGTGGTACATGCCTGTAGTCCCAGCTACTGGGGAGGCCGAGGCTGGAGAATAGCTTGAACTCAGGAGGTGAAGGCTGCAGTGATCACACCATTGCACTCTAGCCTGGGTGGCAGAGCAAGACTCCATCTCAAAAAAAAAAAAAAAATCGCTGTGTGTGGAGATGCCCAGCATTTGCCTTCTCCACAAAAAATAGAGGACAAAACAACAGGTAGATAATCCCATACTGAAGGAGCATCTTTGTGAGAACACTGAAACTCAGCAGGGAAATGTTAGTGGAGCTCTGAGGCAGGGAAGGAGAGAGAAGCGAAGCAGCCAGTCCAGCTGGGATCAGTTCAGAGCCAGGAAAAACTCCCCAGTGCAGAGAAAAGGTGAGAGATCCCCAGCAGTTCATGTTCCCACCAGGGACTCCTGAAATCCTAGTTACAGAAGAGCTCCTCAGGTTTTGCAGGTCCTGAGACTAGTATAGAGAGCTACCATGCAACAGCATTGTTCCAGAGAGGGAGTCCACACTAGGTCCTACATCTCTCCAAAGACCCAAGCAACTGTAGCATGATGCCATTTTGAGATCCCAGCTTTCAGCAGACTATATCCTGCCCTGAGGCCCAAGAACCCCTGCATCTCCACATTCCTGGAGCCCCATTGCCATCACCTCATGTCCACCCAGAAAACTGCATGTCACAGTTTTCTGGATGGACATGAGGAGCTAGTGGTGCATCTAGATCTTCAGCACACTATCACACATGATGTCCCTACTCCTTGGGAAACAGGCAATGCAGGGTATGACATAAGGCTGCTCCTGAGACAAAGGAAACTGAAGTGGGCACTTCCAAAAACAGCAGAACTGACTGCCTGAAGCCAATGCCACTGATAACAACCCTGCCTCCTGCAGTAGCAGGGCTGTTGTGCACCTGTACATGCCTTCACCCTTGAAGTCTTGGGACTGGCCCTGCCAGATGTCCTTTTGAAACCTGAGGATAGATCTTCCCTGCCTATCACCACCCCTGCTAGTGTCCATGTGTACTATCCATGAGCTAGAAGGTCACTGAGCCCCACCCACTGATGTCAATGCCTGCATACACCATTGCAGGCCTGAAGACAGCATCATCTCACCTGCCACTGCCTGAACTAGTTATACAAGGGGCTGGGAATAGACCTGTCCCACCTGCCACCATTGGCACCTGCATTTGCCTTCCAGGAGCATGAGAATAGACCCCTCTTGCCTGCTGCCACCATGTGCATGTGCCTACTGAAGGATCTGGGGACTGGCCTGCCCAGCCTGCAACCACCACAGACACCCACCCACATGTGCCACTTGGGGGCCTGGAGACTGGTCCACTCAGCCAGACTCCACCATCACGGATGCCTATGTGTGCCCCTCAGGGTTCCAAGAATTGGTTCACTGCCCCTGTTACCACCACTGATACCACACATGCCACCCAGATGCTTGAGGACCCTCTGTCATCCATGCCTACCTCTGCCACTGTCAGTACCCAAGCACACCACCTGGAGGCCTAAGGACAAGCTCACTCATACTCACTACCACCAGAGGTGGTATATGCTGCCAGGGACCCGAAGATGCATACCCAGCCTGCTGCCATGATTATAAGTGTTTGAAGACTAGTCTAACTGGGATCCCTGTCTCAAGCAAAGCCTCATCACAGCTTTCACTAACAACTTCAGCCTAAGCCACTGAGAGCATAACTTACAGACACCATTCATTCTAATTAAAACTGAAGAAATCATATAGAGACCACACTACTGCACCTACCCAGAATCAAAGCCAAAGCATCCTACTCGATCAACACTATAGATGCATGAAGAGGAAAAAATCTTTCCCTATGGTAGCCAAGACATAAAATAAGAAAAATCTACTATTACACCAGATGTGCAGATAACAATGTAAGTTCAAGAAACATTAAAAAGCAAGAAAACCTGACACCTCCAAAGGAACACAATAATTCTCCATACAAGAGCTTAACAAGGTTGGGCGCGGTGGCTCATGCCTGTAATCCCAGCACTTTGGAAGGCTAAGGCAGGTGGATAACGAGGTCAGGAGTTCAAGACCAGCCTGACCAACGTGGTGAAACCCCATCTCTACTAAAAATACAAAAATGAGCCAGGCGTGGTGGTGTGTGCCTATAATCCCAGCTATTCAGGAGGCTGAGGCAGGAGAATTGCTTGAACCCAGGAGGTGGAGGTTGCAGTGGGCCGAGATTGCACCACTGCACTCCAGCCTGGGCAACAGAGTGAGACTCTATCACAAAAAAAAAAAAAGAAAGAAAAGGAAAAAGCTTAACAAAAAAGAAATCTATGAAATGCCTGAAAAAGAATTCAAAATAAAGTCAGTGAGACAACAGAAATCGTGGAGCTGAAGAATTTAATGAATAAAATAAAAATGGAAAGCTTTAACAGTAGACAAAATCAAGCAGAAGAAAGAACTTCTGAACTTGAAGACAGGTTTTTTCTTTTTTGTTTTAAATAACCCAGTTAGACAAAAAAAAAAAAAGAAAAGAAAACAGTGAAGAAAGTCTACCTGACATATGGGACACCATGAATATTAGAATTTAGGGAGTTCCCAAAGGAGCTGGACAAAGACATAGAAATCCTATTTAGTCATGTAATAGCTAAAAACTTTTCAATTTTTACAAAAGATGTAAGCATCAAATAGAAGCTCAAAAACCCCCAAATGGATTCAACCCAACAAGGTCTTCTCTAAGGCTTATTATAGTCAAATTGTCAAAAGACAGAGTGAGAATTCTTAAAAGCAAGAGAAAAGTCACATATGAGGGAATTCCTCATCAAACTAACAGGAGATTTCTCCATATAAACCTTACAGGCCAGGAGAGAATGGGATGATACATTCAAAGTTAAGAAAGAAAAATAAGAAACTGCAGCCAAGAATACTCTACCTAGCAAATCTGTTATTCCAAAGTAAAAGAGAAATATTTCTCAGAAAAGCAAAAACTGAGGAAATTCATTATCACAAAACCAATCCTCCAAGAAATGCTTAAACGAGTCTTACATCTGGAAGCAAGAGCATGGTATCTACCATCATGAAACACATAAAAGTATAAAACTCACTGCTAGAGCAGATACATAAATCAAAAAGAGAAAGAAGTCCAACATCACCAATACAGAAAACCACCAAACTGCAAAAATAATGAGGGGAAGAATAGAATAAAGTGTATCCCAAACCAGAAAACAACTAATAAAATGACAGGAATGATTTCTATCAATAAAAACCTTGAATGCAAATGGATTGAACTTTCCACTGAAAACATATAGACTGGTTGAATGGATTAAAATTAATAATAACTATATGCTACCTACAAGAAACTCACTTCACCTGGATAGACATATTTAGATTGCAAGTGAAGGAATGGAAAAAGGGATTTCATGCAAATGGAAACCAAAAGAAGCAGGGGTAGCTTTTCTTATATCGGATAAAACACACTTTAAATAAAAAAACTTTAAATCTTTAAAAAGAGACAAATAAGATCATTATATAATTACAAAAGGATCAATTCAGCAAGAGGATATAATAATTGTAAATATACAAGCACCCAAAACCAGAGTATCTAGGTAATATATCTATAAAGCAAATATTATCAGATCTAAAGAGAAAGATAGACTCCTATACAGTAATAGTTGGGGACTTCAACCCTGCTCTCAGCGCTGGAAAGATCATTTGCATAGAAAACACAGACATCAGATTTAAATAGTATTTCAGACATAATGGACCTAACAGATGTTTACAGAACATTTCATTCAACAACTGGGTAATGCACATTTTTCTCAACTATACATAGAACATTATCCAGGATAGACCATGTTAGGTCACAAAACAAGTCTCAACAATTTTTTTTTAAAAAATCAAACATATCTTGTGTCTCCTCAGACTGCAATGAAAAAAATAGAAGTTAACAACCACAGGAACTTTGGAAACTGTGCAAATACATGGAAATTAAACAACATGCTTCTGCATGTTCATTAGGTCAATAAAGGAATTAAGAAAATCAAAAACATTTTTGAAACAATGGAAAATGGAAACATAACATACCTAAACCTATGCGATACAGAAAAAGCAGCACTAAGAGGAAAATTTATAGCAATAAGCACCTACATCAAAGAAAGTGGAAGGATTTCTAATAAACAACCTAATGATACACAACCTCAAAACAAGAAAAGCAGGAATAAACCAATCCCAAAATTAGTAGAAGGAAAACAAATAATAAAGATCACAATAGAACTAAACAAAATAGAAACTAAGAAAAAATACAAAAGATTAATAAAGTAAAAAATCTGATTCTTCGTGAGATAAAATGGATAAAGCACTACCTAGACTAACCAAGAAGAAAAGAGAGAGGACTCAAATAATTAAAATTAGAAAGAAACAAAGGAGACATTACAACTGATCCGACACAAATGCAAGGTTAAAGACTATTATAAACAACCAAACTCTAACAAACTGGAAAATCTAGAGGAAATGGATAAATTACTGGACACATAAAACGAACAAAGATTGAACAAAGAAGATACAGAAAACACGAACAGAACAATAATGAGTAATGAAATTGAATCAGTAATTAAAAATCTTCTAAAAAAGATGAGCCCAGGATGAGATACCTTTACTGCAGAATTCAACCAAACTTACAAAGAACTAACACTAATTCTTCTTAAACTGTTCCCAGAAATCAAAGAGAAAGGAATCCTTTGTAACTCATTTTATGAGGGCATTACCCTGATTTCAAAACCAGACAAGGACACAAGAAAAATAGCAAAAACAGGCCAATATTTCTAATGAATCCTCAACAAAATACTAGTAAACCAAATGTAACATATCAAAAAAATACACATAATCAAGTGGAATTTATCCCAGGGATTACAAGGATGGTTCAATATATGCAAATCAATAAATGCAGTACAGTACATCAACAGAATGAAGGACAAAAACTATATGATCCTCTCAAGAAATGCAGGAAAAGTGTTTGATAAAATTCAACATCCCTTTATGATAAGAACTCCCAACAAATTAGGCATAGAAGGAACGTACCTTGACATACTAAAGGCCATATATGACAAACCCACGGCTCTCCTCATGCTGAATGGGGAAAAGCTGAAAGCCTTTCCTGTAAGGACTGAAAAAAGACAAGGATGTCCACTTTCACTGCTCTGATTCAACATAGTACTGGAAGTTCTAGCAAGCGCATTCAGTCAGGAGGAAGAAATTAAAAGGTATCTGAATTGGAAAAGAGGAACTCAAATTGTCCCTTTTCACGTAGAATGATCTTATATGTAGAAAAACCTAAATACTCCACCAGAAAACTCTTAGAAATGACAAATGAATTCAGTAAAGTTTTTGTACAAAAATTAGAAGTATTTCTAAACACCAATAAAAAACTAGCTGAAAAAGAAGTAAAGCAGTCCCATTTATAATCACTACCAATAAAAAATGAAATAAAATACCCAGGAACAAATTTTTTTTAAGAGCTCTACAAGAAAAACTATGAAACACTGATGAAAGAAATTGTAGAGAACATAAGCAAATGTAAAAACATCCCCTGATCATAGATAGGAAGAATTAATATTGTTAAAATGACCATACTACCCAAACTAATCTATAGATTTAATATAATCCCTATCAAAATACCAACGACACTCTTCACAAAAGTACAAAAAAAATCTCAAAATTTGTGTGTAACCACAGAAGACTCTGAATAGCCAAACAAATACTGAGCAAAAAGAACAAAGCTTGAGGCATCACACTACTTGATCTCAAAATATACTACAAAGCTGTAATAACCCAAATAGCATGACATTCCTATAAAAATGGACACATAGACCAGTGTAGCAGAATAGAGAATCCCAAAATGGATCAGCGTATTTGCAGCCAACAGATTTTCAAAATATTACGTGCACTCCATAAATAGGTACAATTGTGTATCAATGAAAATTTTTAAAAAACATAAACAAAAATAAAGGTAAATCTTTTAAGACTCTTCTAGAAGCATGTAGACTACAAACCTAACAAGAAGCACCCTACTTTAATTTCTAATTGGCTGCAGTAATTGTAAATTCTTACCAAACTATGCCCAACTTGTTTTCATTTCATTAAGCAGTTATCTTTTCAGTACCTGTGGTAGTCCCATTCCTAGCAAGATCAAGATTACCCTGAGCCCTTGTAGTTGTGACAGAACTCATTTTTATATAGCCACATTTTCATCTTGAGCCCAGCATCCCATTCTGGGAGGGATCCTAAAGAATTTTTTAACTTGTTGCTTGAGAACTCCTGATACTGTTCTATAACTGGGTTTCTCTGTCATCAGAAGTAGAGGTGACTGTCAGTCTGTGACAATGATGGCTATTGTTACCACAAAGCCTAAAAATAGTCTTATGTCCTCTAAAAAAGAGAGAGAGTGATTGCATGTCTTTAAGGAGTGTGTGATGGATATAGAGATTGTGTAACATGTATGAATCCTTTTTGAAAGTTACTTTTAATTCATAGTCATTCTCACTTGCATTTTGATAAACATCTCTTTCTAGAAACTACATCTGGGGATAAACTTCTCTAGTATTTTATTAGTTGGAGTTCTCCAGAGTTACATCATTCATAGAATACATGTGTATGTGTGTGTATGTATTTTTATCATAAGGAATTGGCTCATGTGATTAGGGAGGCTGACAAAATCCCACATCTGCAATCTACAACCTGGAGACTCAGGAGAGCTGATGGCGTAGTTCCAGTCTAAGTCCAAATGCCTAAGACTCGCAAAAATCAATATTTCGATTCCAGTCCCAAGGCAGGAAAAAATCCTCCCCTGCTCAAAGACAGTCAGCTTTATTTACCTATTTTAAATGATAAAATTAAATAGTATAGATATTTACTATGTACAACATGATTTTTTTTTTTAAATTATTATACTTTAAGTTCTGGGATACATGTGCAGAACATGCAGGTTTGTTGCATAGGTATACACGTGCCATGATGGTTTGCTGCACCCATCAACCCGTCATCTACGTTAGGTATTTCTCCTAACGCTAAACCTATCCTAGCCCCTACCACCTGACAGGCCCTGGTGTGTGATGTTCCCCTCCCTGTGTCCATGTGTTCCCATTGTTCAACTCCCACTTATTAGTGAGAACATGTGGTGTTTGGTTTTCTGTTCTTGTGTTAGTTTGCTGAGAAGGACGGTTTCTGGCTTCATCCGTGTCCCTGGAAAGGACATGAACTCATCTTTTTTATGGCTGCATAGTATTCCATGGTGTATATGTGCCACATTTTCTTTATCCAGTCTATCATTGATGGGCATTAGGGTTGATTCCAAGTCTTTGCTATTGTGAACAGTGCCACAATAAATATACATGTGCATGTGTCTTTATCATAGAATGATTTATAATCCTTTGGGTATATACCCAGTAATGGGATTGCTGGGTCAAATGGTATTTCTGGCTCTAGATCCTTGAGGAATTGCCACACTGTCTTCCACAATGGTTGAAACAACATGATGTTTTGATATATTTATACACTGGAGAATGGCTGAATCAAGCTAATTAACATATCTATTACTTCAGATACTTAGTTCTCAGGGTGAGAACACTTGAAATCTATTAGCAATGTTGACCATACAATAAATCGTTGTTAAATACAGTCATCATGTACAATGGATCTCTTGAATTTACTTTACCTGTCTAACCCAGAATAATGTTGAACCAAATCTCTTAGCACCCCTTTCCCTAATCAACTTGACACATAAAATGAGCCATCACAGCCACTATCCCAAATAAGGTTTAATAAATGGTTATGACTGAGTTCCCTATGGATTTTTAATCTTCACTGTTACCAGGCTATCTGCCCTTCTTGCTGAGGGAATTACCCCAACTCTGGATCCCTGAAACTTCTCAGACTATTAATGATTCCCTTTTTAAAGGATGGATTGGCTGGTAGGAAGGCTGTGGGTAATACCTGGCATGGTAGTTAAAAGGGCAAAGGGAGCGAATTAAGCCCTTTTAACCAATTCTGGTCTCTCAGTATTTAATGATTTGTTGATTTCCAGTTAAAATTATTAAATGACTATCTTACCCAGGGAAGAAAGCAGCCTCAATTTTGGCAAATTAAAGCAATCTCTTCTGCTTTCATTTTCTCCAGTAGGTTGTAATATTGAGTGAGTTCTAATTTTATTCACCTTCTGCTAGGAAATGTCTGAGACAAATTTTCTGGCACACTCCCTTTCACATCTTCGTACCTGCCTCTCACGGTCCTCATCCCACATCCTCTTGACACTGGAAGCTCCACTATGGGTCCTCTTTTCTTTTCCTCTTAGACAAGCCTCTCGGAGCATATCAAATCAAGTAAGTGCTAAATTGGCATGGCAGAGTGTCACTGCTATAGGAAATCAGAGAAGATAGTTTGAAGAGGAAGCAAGAAGGGAATGAATGTGGGAGCTGGGGCCTGGAGGATGGATGCGGCCAGCAGTCACTATAGGGCTGCTGTTGAACACTTGTAGTGTTCCAGGCACCACACGAAGCAAATCAAATGTGTGTGCATACACATAACCTTCCAAGAGAGATACTGTGAGTACCTTTTCACACATGAAGAAAGACCCAGAAAAACTCTTTTTTTAAATCCCCTCCCTTTTTTTTTTTTTTTTGAGGGCTCTAACACTCACATCTGTGGTTTGAACTTTTGGATTCCAAAACCTATGGTCTAAACAATAGTGTCTATGGATTTTGCTAGGCAAAGGAAGGAGGGAATACATTCCAAAAAATCATATTTAAGTTTAACAAAATCACAGGATCTATTATAAGCCAGTTCTTTACTATAAAGTTATTTTTGGAATTTATTCTGAGGCATGAATTCATCAGAGTTTGTTTCCAAACTTTCATGGAAGTCTTAGAATATAAAATGTAAATCAGCTCCCATCATTCCCCTGCTTAACATATTCCATTGGTGTCTAGTCACACAAATAATAAAAAATCCAAATTCCTCATGGTATCTTCTTCAAGATGTTCTATTGGTCCTTCTCCCTTCCTACTTCTCTGAATTCATCTCCTATTCCTCCTTACCTTGTGTAGAGGGGGTGTGATTCAACTCTGATCACATTGGCTGATGCCATTCTTGGTGACCCTCAAATGTACTATAGTCATTCTCCCTGTACCTTCCGAGGTCTGGCTTCCTCACTTCATCTGGGATTCTTAGAGACAACTTCTTGGACCTCTAGTCTTAAGTATATCCTACCCTCTCTCTTCCTACTCTGTCTCATTCTTCTTTAGGGCGCTTTATAGCTTTGCCTGTGTGATGCTCTGGGAAAAGTGGGGAGGAGAGAAAGTCATGTCTTTCTTCACTGAGCAATCAGGAGTCTCCACAGGTGCAGTGATTTCCCCATGTGGTATCCACTGTTCTGTTCTGAGAACACGTGGATGAAATATGGGAAGGATATTAGAGCTTACAAGTGCAAACAAGAGAGCAGCAATAGATGTCTCCTCTGGACCACTACTGCTTCTCTTTAGTTAAGGCTAAACATAATTGCATAAATTGGTGACACATCTGAAAGACTGGGAGTATGTCTGATGCCATCTTTTGGAAGCCCAATTTGTACTTTATAACTTGAGGAGATGGCCAAATTAATAGGTAAGACAGCGCTAGTGCCAGGTGTACATATACTAGCTTTCATATTTCTGAGCTTATCCCTGGAAACCTTTCTCACAAGTATCAAAACGGCACCTTGCCCTTTGAAGCCGTAACTTGAAGTGTCATAAAAGACACTGTCTTGTACAACTGGTAACTTTTCCAAATGAAAATAGAAGACAGGGCAGGTGGCTCCCTTGGGGTGCATACCACATGAAGGAATCTATTCTGGGAGGGATTTTCACAGTGTGTATTTTTAATATCACTCAGGCCAGCATCTTAATCGGACTTTACTGGTGGGAAGCACTCACCCAGCAGCAGGGATTGTGATGGCAGGAATTTAATGTGAACACTTGACATAGGCCTAATCATATTTCACTTATTTTCTTTTATGTGTCTTCTTAAGATAAATGAGTCTCCTCCTTTATCAACAATAGCTCAGGATTTATAAGCTCACATTTTTCACCTAGGACAGGGAATGTAGCAACTTGCACTTTATTATCCGTCTCTCATTTTCTTCCCGTCAAACAATCGATAAATTCCCCACCAATGTCTCTTTTTAAAGGTTGCTTACAAGTTTCTGTTTCAGAACAATGTGCTGGCATTGGTTTTTATCCCTAAGTCCTTTCTGAATCTAAGTGCTCACTGGGAGTGATTTGCAAGAGTTTTTCCAAGAATTTCTTTAGCAAAACTACAATTCACCCAAGAGGGCCTAAATGTAGCCTGTATGAGTTGTGGGCATCAGTTCCTGACAACAACCTACATGAGTTGTTGTCTATGTAGCATCTCATTCCTGTGCATCATAGAATAGAATTCTTTTACAAGTACAAATGACCTTAATGTTACTTCTGTCCAACTACCTATTATGGGTGAGATGAAACAGATTCAAATAGGATAGGTTTGTCTGTGTTTGACCTGACAGCCAGAGGAACTGTTGAGAACAGAAGTGCTATATTATTCCTGTAATTCCATGGAATTTGCTTATAATTTCTCAGAAACATCCCTTAAGGATGATCTTTAATGTGTAGAAGTATACAGCAATAACCATGCTGACCTGTTTTCTTGGATGGCCAGCAGGCAGAGTACTGGTCTGCGTAAGTAGTATCTAGGGTTTGTTAACTTTTAAGCCAGACTCGACTGTATGTGGAAGCTGTAATTGTGATTCTTTTTGGCTAATAGAGACTTTTCATCTGTAAGTCAAAATGTACTATCTGTGTTATCTGAGTCGGGGATTATGACATGAGATTGGGATAAAACAGATAGCCGTAATACTTGCCTCTCCCTGCTGGAAGATTGCAGTAGAGACAAAGAAAAATAATAGGAGAATATAGCCAAATATGCAGTGGTTCTTAAAGCATCAGCTCTGAGTTGATTCTGAATTGCTTGTTTTTCACTAGCCAAACCAATCATATGTAGGGAAATATAGTCCTACACATGCTCAAAGAAATAAAGAGCAGCAAAGTGCTTAAAATGGTGACTGCTTTGTCATCTGTATCCCTGAGTGACTACCCTGTTAACCCTCCATGGGCATGTAGCTTGGGTGAAAAATAAATGTTTGTCCTTCAAAGCCACTGAGATTTGTGTTGTCTGTTACCATAGTATATCCTAACCTCTTTGGACTGATCAGCATGGATTGTCTGATTTAATCCTCAATTTAGAAGTTAGAATTGTCTTGACTACCTAAATGTTCGTATGAGGAGCATGAGCCTTAGAAAGCGTACCAGGAAGTGGTTGAAGCAGCACTCTAACCCTTGCAGTCTGGTTCCAAAGCTTATATTCTTAGCCAGGATATCAAAATGCTCTCCCTCGTTTTCTTTCTCACTCTCCTGCACACACTCTGTGTGTGTGTGTGTGTGTGTGTGTTCTCCTGTTATTGAGGAAAGATGGTTTCTAAAGAGAATCAAGGAAGACTTCCCAAAGAAATTGATAGCTAAGCTCTAAAGGAAAAGTAGAAACTAGGCAATTCAGTAGTAAAGAAAATTATACTTATTCCCTCTCTGTGTTGAGGCACGGGTAATCCCCGTTGTTTGATTTACTCACACCCAGAAAAACTGTAGAGCAAAGAATTCCTGTTTATACATTACTGTTGGAAACCATGAAATATGGAAAGTGTTCAAATACAGTGGTCTTGAATCTGTAAATCATTAAAAGCAACCTTATGAGATTTTATAAAACAGATGAGAAATTACAGTTTTGATCCACTGAGGCAGCAAAGCAATTTGACAGTTACATATGTATAAGGCTCTCTAGCTCGCTCACTTGTGCACGCGCTTTCTCTCTCTCTCTCTCTCTCACACACACACACACACACATACACACACACACACACAGAAAATGATCTAACCAATATATGAACTTTAGCATTATGGTAACTAGAGAGTAAAAAGGAAAAGAAAGAAAACTATATATTAACATCATTGGCCAAAGAAAGAAAATATGAACGAAGTTGAGATTACATGCTAAATGACAAAAAGGATCAGCAGCTGTGACCCAGACACTGATGGGGTCATCTGGTCCTCTCCCTTGCTGTTGGGTTAATCATGCAGGACTGATGATGTCACCGTTTATAATGCTCCCTAGAAAAGAAAGCCAGTAGCTGCCTCAGTAGCCTGTCACACAGTCTAATTGCCTTGATCACAAAACATTCTCTGTGTCTTATTCAGCTCTGGCTTGCTTCACTCTAGACACCCTTCATCAAGTTGGACTTTAATGGAAACAGAACGTTGCCCAGCATGTTCCTTTAGTAAACCCACACAAAGTGTGGACAAATAACAGTCACGTTTTACCCTCTTTAACCCACTACCTCTTTCCCCAAGCATATATCTCTAAATCAGTTCTCATTATGGATTCAGGGAATTCCAAAGCACATCATGGCATGTCTCTTGAACTGGATTGCCTTTTTTCTGTGAACCTCATATTTCTCTTACAAAAAAATCCCACCTTGTTAGGATTATATTTGTATGCTGTAAGATTGACTCATTTTAAGTGTACAACTGAGTGATTTTTAGTAAATTTGCTTTTATGCAGCTACCACTACAATCTTTTTTAGAGCATTTCCGTCACCTCAGTAAAATCCCTTGAATCCATTTATAGTCTTCTGCCATTCCCACTCTCAGCCCTAGACAACCACTAATCTACTTTCTGTCTCTATAGATTTTCTTTTCTGGACAATACATAAATGAGATCATGCAATATGTGGTCCTTTATGTCTGTCTGCTTTCAGTTATCATAATTTTTGAGGTTTGTCCACGTTATAGCATGTACCTACCTGTATTTCATTTCTTTTGATTGCTAAATAGTATTCCATTGCATGGGTATAGAATATTTTACTTATCCATTCATCAGTTAATAGGCATTTAGGTGGTTTCCACATTTTGGCTCTGATGAATTATGTTGCTGTGAACATTTATGTATAAGTGTTTGTGTGGATATACATTTTCATTTATATTGGGTAGAGAGCCAAGAGTGGAATTGCTGGATCATATGGTAACTCTGTGTTTAAATTCTTAACAGGCAGGCCCTTTTCCAAAGTGACTGCAACATTTTATGTTCCCCTTAATGGTATATGAGAGTGCATGATATTTCCAGGTTCTTGCCATCATGTGTGCTACGTGTGTGTGTGTGTGTGTGTTTATGTGTTTTGGAAACTCCCAGAAGGAAGGAATGCAATCTGCAACTCTTCTTGCCTTTTCATCTAGTGTTTAGCACAGGGCTGGGCACACAGTAGAAGCTTAACAGTGTAGCATGGCATGTGATGGTTAAGGAATTTTGTTTTGGAGTTAGACTGCCAGGTTCTGTAAGCATTGGCTTTCTCTACTGTTAAATGGGGCTAATAGTGCCAACCCTTTTTAGTTACAATGAGGGTTAATGAATACGTTGCAGAGCATGTGCTTTGTCTAACATGTATGGAAATGGTAGCTTTTGTTACTCATGTTTTAAAATTCACATGGATGAGCACTTTCTGAACAATCTCTAGTTTAGCCAATTTCTTTTTTTCTCTTGCAATTAGATATTTAGGTATAGGCAATGTACTGAGCCCCCAAGATGAAATAATATGTAGCACCTTATTTCTCATCTCAAGAAATTTGAAGTTTAGTGACTGAGGACATAGATATAAACAGACAGTTACAATGTATGAGATATAAGATATGAGCAGAAATACGAGATGAAAGATATGATATGAAAAATCCCATATGACCCGGAAAAGACATCTAATCAATAACCAAAGGACTGCAGAGAGGAGCAGAAGCATTGGGAAGAGTATTGCTGGCCAAGGGAAGGGCATGAAACATTTACAAAGATTCAAAAAGGGAAGGGGTTTGGAAAAATTGCGAGCATGTTCTGTGACAGAGTGAAGGGAGACTAGTAAGAGACAAGGATGGAGAAGTGAGCAGGTGCAGTCATGAAGTGTGCTAAAGATTACATTAAGAAGTTTGTTCCTTTCTTTTGTTGCTATCGTTCTATTAAGTGTTAATGTCTGAGGAGCTATGAAGAAGATGATTCAGTATTCCAAAGGTAGAAGTGACCATTTATAAAGAGAAGAAAGCTAGAGCGGTCTCAAACTTTGTAATAGTCGAATACAGTATTTCTCAACTTTAAAAAAAAATTAACCCTCCCCTCCCCCAGAGAATGTTTAGACATTTTTCCCTATTTGCCACCCCATGAAATGTCAATCTTAAAGATATACCACGTATGTACTTTATATGTAAACATATTTATGCTTTCTAAATTAAAAGAGTAAAAATTTTGTATGCCTTCAACCCCCCAATAATTAATTTTTGTCCACTGGGGGCTGTATCCACCTGGTTGGGAATACATACTCTAATAAATTGGAATCTGATGTAGGAACAGGTGTAGATGTCAACATTTTTGTCATTCCCCACACTACCTTTCAAAATACAACTGTTTGGAATGAATAAATCCTGTCACTCTACAGATATTTTCTGAGCACATAATAATTGCCAAGCCATTTTTTAGGAACTGAGACTACAGCAGTGAATAAAACAGTCAAAAATCCCACCCCTCGTGAAGATTACATTCTACTGCAATCTGTATATAATTGTTTCACTCTTGGATCCAAACTAAATAATGCCTGCCATTAAAACTGCTCCAGCAAGAGATTATCTTGAGACTTGTTTGTTAAAACAGGTCTTGGCATTACTTTCAAGCCTGAAAATGTGCTGACAGAATTAAAAACCCGTCCGATGCTGATGCAGGGGGAAAATCAAAGAAGCAAGAAAATAGCACTTTTTTTCTGTTAATAGATTTTATTAGTGGGAAAAGCTGTTTTACACACCTATCAAAATATCAAAAATTGCACAAGAGGGCTGCAACCTACTCATCTAACAACGACCAACGTTTGCCTTTTTCTGAATGAACATATGCACTCTGGGTACTTTTCATCAGTCTTTAGCCTGCACACATCCCTAGGAGTCCTGGGCATGGGGCGGATCCTGGAACAGATCAGAAATGCCTTTTCAGCAGCGTCCAATGGAATGTGAAAAATAGCACTTTCTTAAAATCAACATAATAGCAATTTCCATCCCCATCCCACAAGAACCAACAGGAAGTCCACATCACTCAGAATTTTGCAGACATCCTGGTATCTTACCCTGCAACAGTGGGAATGCCTCTGGGAGCACTGGTCGCTGCCCCGCACTGGCCATGCTGAGAGAAGGGTGGCCCCACCTACATGATCCCTGGAGGTCCAAATGTTCTGCCTCTCCTGGAGAAGGGAAACTTTGGTGAGGCTGGAGTGCTACAGCCATTTCCTTTGGAAGCCTTAACCCCTCCTCGGGACACTGGCAGGAAAATGGTCTCTAGAATTCATGGGAGGCACAGAACTTTTGTCTACCGCCCCCCACCCATCCCAGTGGGAGAATATCTCCTCCTCTTCTTGCCTGCTTTCCCAGCACATCTAGCACAGTTCATTCAATGAGATTCAATGAGATTCCAAAAGACAGGAAACCCCACTGCCGTTAGGCTACTGCTGCTTCATTCTCAAAATCTCTAAGCCAAGTAATGACAAAGCCCAAGAACCTGTTTGAAATGGTGACAAAGGGAGTCAGGGGCAGGAGATAAGAGGAAAGAAACAAGTTATGTGGAAAGAACCAATATTTCAGTCTATTGCGCTGCTACTCTGAATTCTCTTTATTCTGTACTCATCTTCTATAGAAAACTATTAAAACAACTAACCGATCTAGGCCAGATAAGGAATGAAGAGCAAATGCCATAATCCTTGGATCAGCTCAGAGGGTGATTCCCCAGATTCCACCTACCTGTGCCCTCTTCCCCTGCCCCTGGCCTCTGCCTTTTCTGAAAGTTCTAGCTGAGGGCTTAGGGGAGACTCTAAATTAGACTGAGAAAATAATAGGATTTGCTCTTGTGTTTTTGAGAACTCCTATTCTGAGTTGAGTACCGCACCCTGTATGGGAATAGTCACTGGTGATCCTGCGATGAGCAGGGCTTTCAGAATTCTTGTCTTCACTGGGATTACAGTGGGAGCCTGGCCTCCTCCTTCTGTCTCAGATGTACTTTACAGACTTCAGGATCGTCACTGGACAGCACTCATTCAGTCAAGACCTGCTATCCCCCTATTGGGCTACTATAATTTTCATGCTTGCCTTAAAGAAAATTAGTTTCACTATTTAAAGAGGAAAGTAAAATATTGTCTATTTTTCTAATTACTGTTTCTAATTGTTCTAGGAATGATATTCTCTCTCTCTCTCCTTTTTTTTTTTTTTTTTTGTTTGTTTGTTTTATGGGACAGATTCTTGCTCTGTCACCCAGGCTGGAGTGCAGTGGCACAATATTGGCTCACTGCAAACTCTGCCTCCTGTGTTCACGCCATTCTCCTGCCTCAGCCTCCCGAGCAGCTGGGACTACAGGCGCCCACCACCACCCCTGGCTAATTTTTTGTATTTTTAGTAGAGACAGGGTTTCACCATGTTAGCCAGGATGGTCTCGATCTCCTGACCTCGTGATTCGCCCGCCTTGGCCTCCCAAAGTGCTGGGATTACAGGCATGAGCCACTGTGCCCAGCCCTCCCTCTTTAATTTTTTGGAAAGAGGATTTTGCTGTTGCCCAGGCTGGAGTGCATTGACGTAATCATAGCTCACATTCCTGGGCTCAAGTGATCTTCCTGCCACAGCCTCCTGAGTAGCTGGGACTACAGGCATATGCTACCATAACCAACTAATTTTTATTTTTATTTTTATTTTTAGAGATAGTATCTTGCTATGCTGCCCAGTTTGCTCTTAAACTCCTGGCCTCAAGAAATCTTCCTGCCTCAGCCTCTCAAAGTGCTATAATTACAAGCATGAACCATCGGCCTGGTCCAATTCTCAATCTTCTAAATACCTCTTTTACATCTTATTGGGAGAGAAGTTGTAGTTCATAATTGACCTCAAACTCCAATCTTAATAATACGCAAAACTTCTTATGCAGTAAAAGATGAAATGTTTTTTAGTAAAGCTCATATCAAGGTACTTTGATGGGTTTCCAATCCAGCCTCATTGTTCCAAAGCTAGAAAGGAGACTATAAATGTGGGAACATATTATTTAGTTGGCTACTCTAATTGGTTTTGTTTTATATTTTGGAAATAGAGGCCAGTAACAAAAATTCACACTATTTGATAGACCTTTCCCACCAAATACCATTAGGCAGACTTAGAGACAGGGAAGTAGGCTAGAAAAGTGAAACTGATCACAAGCAAGAATAGGAAATCCTGTAAGTGGAAAAATGATGGGGATTTGGCATGTTTGGGGTGAGTTAGCTGCCATGAGATGTATGTGAGGAAAGATTAAATTACTTATTGCAAAAGAGTTACTTGGCTTGGATTAGATTTATATTTCTTGAACTGTGGTCGTTTCTGTACCTCATTCACTGTTTTTATTTGGCTGGGTACCTCCTCTGTTATAAACTGTCTTACAGGATGGGATTTGGAGGGGCCTTCTCTTTTTGTAACTCATCATGGCACATGACACATGATTATACACACAGTGGTCTCTCCAAAAATAGCAGAAGATTCCTTCTGATTATGTCTGGGGGTGGGGGAATGTTGGGTTGTAGTTAGGATCCCCTAGACTCTGGGAAGGTGTAGTAAAAGTATCTATCATAAAAATGAATGGTGTTAGGCTTAGGATTAAGGATGGTTCTATCTATTAATATCACTGACTGCAGTTACCCAGTAAACTAAAATCAAAGTGACATTAATAAGAAACCCAGCAGTAACCATAAGGGCATTACTTTTGTGTATATTGAGGATTGGGTTACCCTTAGCTATTATCCTAATGACTAACGAATATAAAGTCTGAATTGGAAAGAGTTGAGTTCAAATTCCTGGTTCTGTCATTAGCTAGCTGTATAATTTTGAGCAAGTTACTTACTAACAAATTTGCTTACTTGTAAAAGAAGGAAAATAATAACTATCTCATAAGAACATTGAAGAGATGACATGGGATAATTTATATATAGCGCTTAGTACATGAGGTATAATGTACATTCTAGGTAAGTGTTGATTTTTAAAATAAATCACCAAGGAAAACTTTATTTTTTGTTACTTAAGAGTTTTTTTTTTTAATTACTATTGGTGCTTCTAGAAGATTTTAGAAAATTAGAACGTACAGGCCAGCCATGGTGGCTCATGCCTGTAATTCCAGCACTTTGGGAGGCTGAGGCGGGTGGATCACCTGAGGTGATGAGTTTGAGACCAGCCTGGCCAAAATGGTGAAACCCCGTCACTACTAAGAATGCAAAAATTAGCCAGGCATGGTGGTGGGCACCTGTAATCTCAGCTACTCAGGAGGCTGAGGCAGGAGAATCGCTTGAACCTGGAAGGCGGAGGTTGCAATGAGCCGAGATCACACCGTTGCAGTAAGCTGGGATCACGCCATTGCACTCCAGCCTGGGCGACAAGAGCAAAAATGCTCTGTCTCAAAAAAAAAAAGAAAAAATTATAAAGTATAGATAAGCAAAAAGAGGAAAGTAGAAAGAACTCATAACCCAGACATCCAAAGTTATTAAATATTAACGTTTGAGTATATTTTCCCCTAGAATTTTTCTCCAATAAAATTTCCTTGAGGATTTTTTGTTATATGTACATGAGTATATGTGGGCGTGTGTGTGTGTGTGTGTATATATATACATATATATATATACATAAATGTGTATATATATATATATAAATGTGTATATATATTAAACAGTTATTTTTCAATGGGCTTATTATATATTTCCTCAACTGATTGTTTCAGTTAATAATACATCATGAATATTTGCCTGCACTCTTACATATTCCTCTGCGAGAACTACATCATATTCCCTTATAGTGTGTTCAATTATTGTAACGTGCAACTTTGCATAGTTTTTATTTTTTCTCTTATTAACTGACATCGTGATGAACAACTCTAAAGCTAAATACTTTCACATTTACACAGTTATTTCCTTATGATGAAATCCAAGAAGTAACATAATAATTTTCAGTGACAGTGAAGGAACTGAAGTAAATCGTGAAAAGCACAGAGTATAGTAAGTCAGTCATCAATAAATGTTAAGGAAAGGGGATATATGTATGTAGTGTAAGAAAAGAAGGAGTTGTTTGGAATAGACTTGCTATAATACCCCAAATATAATCTTTTATTTAAGAATGTTTAGGAGTTCTTGTTTGTTTAGTATTTGTATCATGCATGTAATCATATGCGTGTAAACATATCAATGTCTTCTGACCTCAATGGGGAAAAATGTCAACATAGCATGCAGACAGATGATGCAGCATAGTCAGTTTATCGAAGTCAGGTTTAGTATGTGTTTCTGTGAAAAGGTTTGCCTCTCCAGCTATCAGAAATGATAATTAATAATGCAAAACAAGAGTGAATCAATCTGTCTATTTTGGGAGGGTTCGAGGTGCCTTTGGACATCCGCATTGCCGTCTTTCCCTTTGTTGCAGGTTCCACCTGCTGCAGGTGAGACACGTGCCATGTCCCCCAGCCTGTTGCCTCTCACACTGGGTTTGATTGCCCAGTTGGCTTCTCTTGGCAGAGCTGTCTCCATGAGTGCCGGAATAGAAATATACAGATAGCATGGAGGAACAATTTTGACCTGCAGGATCTGTTCTGATCCACAGGCTGAAGTGCATTTATGAAGACAGGATGGGGAAAAGTACCCATTTTCCACTTGGTCATTCAACTGCCTGTGTGGCATCCATACTGAATGTGTTGATGTATACAGCACAATGGCAATGGCAGACAGAAGAAGCTACAGGAGGCTGAAATAACATAGGTAACATAGTGAGGTAGATTGGGTGGAGACTGTGCAAACTAGAGACTGTATGGTGTGTCCAGGCAGGGGCGGCTGCTGCTCACCTGAGTGGATGCTGTCAACGTAACTGCAGGCCCAGCGTGGCCATTCCTGTTCCACTGGAGAAACTAGAAACCTGGATTTTTCATTCATATATTTTGCTTTTTAAATGTTATTAGAAAACAGAGGAATACATAAGAAATAATAAAGCATGTTCATAGTGTGTATGTATATACACCAAACACACACACACACACACACACACACACACACACACATACACACACACACACAACCCTGGGAGGAGAAAAACCACGGTGGAGTGATGAAAATAGAAATTTGACTTCTTTGAATATTTGTTATTTTGTAGATTTGACTTTGGTGCCACATACATAGTTTACATACAACAAAATTGGACTTTAAAAAAACAGTCATGAAAAAATGAGAAGAAAAATTGAAACCATTCAACCTCACTGGGTATCATGTTAACAGCATAACCCCACAGAAAGGAATTATTTCAAGTGACTTTGAAATTCCACAGTTTGACTGTATTTTCTTAGTAGGATACACTTTAAAGATTTTTAGAAACCGATAAATTTTACATTGTTTTTTATTAACCATAATGTTAGTACAATAGTGACACTGGTGTTCTGAAACTATTCTGTGTGTGTTGTGAGTTAAATGAATAATCATGTTGGTATTATTCAGAAAAGGGATTTTTGGTATGAAAGAAAGGTAGTAACATTATAAAATCCATGAGATAAAATGGAAATCTTCAAGTCCTGAATTTGAGTTAAAGTTTCCTGTTAAATCATGTTATTTTTACTAAACACACATACACACACACACACACACAGACACACACACACGCCCCTTATTTTCCAGTTCCGTCCACGGAAACAAAGGCTCATCCAGTAACAATCAGTATCCAAAGCTCCCAGTCGTGGTTTCTAAATACCATTTCCCACTGAAATGAACCAGGGCTTCTTACTAAAAATGGCTGATTGCAGTCCTGGGGAAAGACTGTAGGATCACCCTGTAACGTCTCATATAGAAGCAAGAGGGCCATCGAAGACTATGTGACTATATTAAAAGGGTGCAGCAGTCAACTGGAAAAAAACCCTTGACTGAAGTAAGGAAATTAGAAAATTATAGGGATAATAATTGGGCTAGAATGAAACAAATGAAAATGTTTATAGTCATAGTTAAAAAGTAAAAACCTCATTGGTTTGGAAGATACTAGGTGGAAGATGTTAGATAGCCAATTCAGTATTTTAAAGATCAACAATAAAGGAGGGAAAATCCAACTCTGTCAATTCCTCTATAAACTATAATTTAGAGTTAGCAAATAGTTGATGAGATGAACTTTCTCTGGCTAGCATTCCCAGCTAGTAAATTAAGAATAATAGAATTAGGATATAACCAGTTTGAAACCTCTAGTGAAATCATAGGTCCTCTAGGCAAAGACTACATTGGCTGATAACCTCATGGCAAAAATTGTTATGTGCCTACTGATAGAAGAACCTCCCATGAAGTAAGTAAAAAAATGCCCCTCACTCCACCTCAAAGATGTTCATGTGTAATCTCAGGACCCATGAATGTATTATATTACATGGAAAAGGGGAATGGAGATTGCAGATAGAATTACAATTACTGATCAGGTGATCTTAAAATAGGGAGATTATCCTGGGTTATCCAGATGTGCCCAGTGAAATTGCAAGAGTCCTTGAGAATGGAAGAAGGATGCAGAAGATTCAGAATCAAGAATGGTTTTACATGAGAAAAACTCAGTCAGCGACTGCTGACTTTGAAGATGGAAGTGAGGCCATGAGCCCAGGAGCCAGAAAGAGCAAGGAAATTGATTCTCCCTTTAGAGCCTCCAGGAAAGGATATAGCCTTTCTGACACCTTGATTTTAGCCCATTGTGTCCTGGTCAGACTTCTAACACACAGAACTGTAAGATAATAAATTTGTGTTGTTTTAAACCACTAAGTTGTGTTATTTGTTACTGTAACAATAGAAAAGCTAATATACCCCATTTCCTAGGATATATTCTTTCTAGAAAATTGCACCTGAATCTGATCAAGCCTCTTGATGTAACTAGCAATTTACAGGAAACATAAGAAATAGGGGAACACATTATATGAAATTATGGGAATGTTCAGCAAAATCTAAACTCTGAGAAATTCTATTTTTAAAATGACATTTATCAAACAAAGTATATGTGTATATATTTGTATATGTGTGGATGTATGAGAGAGAAAATTACTGACTGGAAATGTTAGAAACTGGCCTAGTATTTTCTGTAGCAAACAATTACTGTAAGGAACTTAATTCAAATAAGCAAATTGTAGAGAGAAAAAAACATATTAGTGAAATTTGAACATTGACAGTGGGTGTTTGATATTAAGATATGATTGTTACTTCTGGATTATGTGTGTGGTAATGGGATTATAGTTATATTTAAACAAAGAAGGAGAGTGTAGGTGGCAATAATAGATAATAATAGCCATAAATTGATAATTGTTGAAGGTGAGTGATAGCTATATATGTGTTTGCTATCTGTTCTTTCTACTTTCGCATATACTATTTCCATAACAAAATATTTTTTTTTAATATTAGCAATTAACTTGACTCTTTAAATGTTTTGTGACTCGAACACCCATGTCCAAAGTCTGGATTTAACCAACAGACTGCCAGCTTGAAATCTCTGTAGAGTTTTGGAAATAGGATCTTTCACTTTTCCTGGAGAATTATCCTTTTCTCTCCTCCTACTTACCTTCTCCCTCCATTCTTTCTGTGCTGCCTAGCAAAATTGCCCTCTGCCCCAATCTGTGTATGTGGATGACTAGGGGGCATTACCATTTGCTTGGAATCGAATTTTGTCAGAAAGAGTGAAAAAGATAATATGCATAACTGCATTAAACAATACTTCCTAATATTTTACATGTTCTTTGAATACCCGTCCTCATTCCATACCTTCAAAAAAAAAAAAAAAGGCAATAACTTTCCGTTTTTGACAGCCTGAGGTGTTTTGAAATTTTGGCTAATCATATCTTCCTTGTTATCTCTGTGTTCTATTTCAGGATGGAATGGGAAACCTGAGGATCACAGAAAAAGGTCTAAAGCTAGAAGGAGACTCCGAATTCTTGCAACCTCTCTACGCCAAAGAAATCCAGTCCCGACCAGTAAGTTTCTGCTGAGAGAAGAAGGCATTAGTGTTGCTCTAGAATCTAAATCTGGAGGAATTGATCTTGCTATCAGCTGAGTACAGAGGATTGGGGTGGGGAGTAATACTGGTAGTAAGATGAATCCACTTTCACTTCTGAATCTTTGAGTATCATCACAGCAGTGGTACTGTAAGCAAGTGAGATGACCTCTCTGAGCCTCTTTCCATTCCTGCTGAATAGAAGGTAGCAATCCCTGCTACCCAACTTTATAGACTGTGCTGCAAATAAGGAAGACAGCAAATGTGGAAAATCCATAAAAAATATACAAATGCAGATAATATTGCTGTTTATTTTATTCATTGAGTACTTCAAAGCCATTTTTAGAAACGCAGAATTAAAGAACTAGAATTTTGTTTTTCATTAAGACTTTACACTGTGTAGCCAGTGTTGGTTAGGATCAATTCAATATCAAGCTGAATGCAGTGGCTCACACCTGTAATTCCAGCACTTTGGGAGGCCAAGGTGGGCAGATCACCTGAGGTAGGAGTTTGAGACCAGCCTGGACAACATAGTGAAACCTCGTCTCTACTAAAAATACAAAAATTTGCCAAGTATAGTGGTGAGCACCTGTAGTCTTAGCTACTGGGGAGGCTGAGGCAGGAGAATTGCTTGAACCCAGGAGGTAGAGGCTGCAGTGAGCCAAGATCATACCACTGCACTCCAGCCTGAGCAACAGAGTGAGGCTCCATCTCAAAAAAAAAAAAAGAAAGAAAGAAAAGAAAGAATTAATTCAGTATCAACAGCTACATTCTGAAATGGTATTTAAATAGTCACTACAGAGTGTGTACCCTGTTCTAGGCACATTGCTGTTTTGCACGCAGTATCATTATCTAATTTAGTTCGCAGATTTGTCCACTGAGGTGGGGACTATTGTTGCCTCTATTTTATAGATTAAAGAATTGAGGCTTGGAGAAGTTTCATGTCAAAAGCTTCATGCTTGTAGCAGGACAAAGATTTCAAGCCTTCTCTGTTAACCATTATTTCCTACCTAAGCTTTTTCTTTCATTCTTTCTTTTCTTTTTTATTGCTATAGCAGTGATTCCTACATACATATCTTGCCTTTATTAACCACTGTTATTCCAAATTGTATGGGGTTCTTTTAGTGGTTTTGTTTTTCGGTTGGTTGGTTTCATTTTTTATTTTTAGTTTTTATTTTTGTTTTTTGGTGGAGTGGTAGAGTTTGCTGGTTGAAAAGGATTATTAATGCTTTGCTCTGCCTCGGATTGATCCCCCTTCACCTGCGAGCAAGGCATAACGGGAAAGTTCCCCCAAAGCACTACTTGCATTGCGTGCATTGATTAGCATAATTATTGAAATTCAGCAACTTGGTGCATTGGCTGATTTTATCTGAATATTATACAAAGTCTTGAATTGTATTAAACTAGTACGACTGCTAAATTTCGATTAAGTTTACTCTCTTTTGTGCTTAGCAAAAGAGAGGGAGTCAGGATGTTAAAACCATCAAAAATAGCAAATGAATTTAGCCATACAATGATTATTTATAAAATGTAACTGGAACCTATAGCACAATGTCTTGGGTACTTAAAGAATGCAGAGAATTGTAAACATATTTACTGTCATTGAGAAACCTATACCCTAGAAGGAGTAGTGAGGTGACCCTGTAACGTGGAGAGTCAGATGATAATTCTGCCTTGGACAGAATAGAGACAGTTTTAAGCATTTAAGAAATATCTGTTATATGCATTGCTCTTAATTTATATCTTGTTTTCCCCACCTGGCAATTTGCTTAGTTGTCATAGACCTATTTCCAGTTGAACTTTAGACTAATAGTCTTACCTGTATTCAACTTGTTTAACTCACTAGTTTAGTTTGGTCATTTCCTTCTATGGATGTTGGCATACCTTTTCCGTAAAGGGCCAGAAAGTAAATATTTTAGTTTTATTTTAAACTTTTTTTTTCTTTTTTATAGCTCTCAAAACTTAAATAGCATTCTTAGTTTGGGAGTCATACAAAAATAGGCCACAGGCTGTCATTCATCAACCCTTCTAATCTATATTAGGAATAATTCCATAAATATATAAATGCTCTTATTAGACTGAAAGTGGTAAAAGGTAGATTTTAAGAACATAAGAAGAACAGTTGATATGTGTTGAGTAAAACATCCTGAAATAAGTTTCTTTGGTATAGAATTAGTCATGTCAAGATATTAGGAAATGTGTTTTAGAAGACTTGAAAACAGGGTACTGGGTGCATCTGTTGGGTCTGTATGCAGGAATTGGATGTCTAGCAAATGTGTTAGCCAGCCTCTCTGGAAATTGACAGACAGCTGATCCTAACTGAGAGATATACCTGCTTGTAAGCTTAAAAAGTAACAATACTTATGTTTATATTTAATTACTTACTTTAATACTGAAATATATGAGCTATCTGCAGTGCTTTCAAATCACTGTTTAAAGAAAATAAAAAGCCCTCAAATTCGCTATTTTCCATTGTTTTTAATAACTTTTTTCAAAAATAGAAAAGTTTTATAGCCTTATATGTTTCTAATAACAAAAGAAGTGTCTTCTAACTGAAGGAAAAAAGACACACAGAGATGCATACATAATAAAATCCGTAAGTTATGTGAGCTGTACCTGAAACCTGTGCACAAATTCATTCACTCTTCTGCATCACACACCACACCTTAGGTCAAGCCACCATCCGTTCTCACCTGCACCACTGCAACAGTCTCTTCACTGTCTGCTGCCTTACCATTTTAGCTTCATTATACAAATTGTAGCCAAAGTAGTCTTCAAAATGTCAAATCGCTCCACCTCTTCACAAAGGATTTCCCACTGGTTTCCTGTTGTATCTGGAATACAGTCTAAAGTTCTCACTAAGGCCTATAAAATGCATTATTAGATGTTTTCATTGAGGGCTCCTTCTGTTCATCTTTGTATCAGCTCAGATGTCACCTGTTTAGAAAGACCTCCTTCACCCAATCAGTCCATCTAGCATAATAGCCGTATATAAAGAGCACATTGGTTTTTATTCCTTATAACTGTCATTCTTTCACATTCTTAGGTTTATATGTTTGGAAGAGCAGGAGATTGTCTGGATTTTCCCCACTGCATTCCTCAGACCTCTTGCTGTATCTAGCACATAGTATATGATCAGTAGATGTTTGAGAAACTGAACCAGTGAATCTCTGAAAATGAAAGTGTCTCTTAAGTCTATTCTGCAGAGGCAAGCACTGTTAACAATTTATTTGTTTTGGCCGGGCACGGTGGCTCACGCCTGTAATCCCAACACTTTGGAAGTCTGAGGCGGGTGGATCAAGAGGTCAGCAGTTTGAGACCAGCCTGGCCAAGATGGTGCAACCCTGTCTCTACTAAAAATACAAAAATTAGCCAGGCACGGTGGTGGGCAACTGTAATCCCAGCTATTCCAGAGACTGAGGCAGGAGAATCACTTGAATACAGGAGGTGGAGGTTGCAGTGAGCTGAGATCGTGCCACTGCACTCTAGCCTGGGCAACAGTGAGACTCTGTCTCAAAAAAAAAAAAAGTAACAATTAACTGTTTTATCAAACATTTTCCATGCTATGTATTTTTTAACAAAACCATACCTTGAATACTATTCTGTACTGATGCAATGATGGTCTCATAAGATTATAACACCATATGTATTTTTACTGTACTTTTTCTATGTTTAGATAGATACTTCCCGCTGTTCCGATTGCCTACAATATTCAGTTCAGGAACATGCCATACAGGTTTGTAGCCTAGGAGGAATAGGCTATGCCATACAGCCTAGGTGTGTAGTAGAGTACACCATCTAGGTTTGTATAAGGACACTCTATGATGTTTGTGCAATGGCAAAATCACCTAATGACATGTTTCTCATAACGTATCCTCATCAAGTAATGCATGCCTATATTGTTTATTTTGTATATCGTACATTTAAAATTTTAACAGCTTTCCTGAAGTACACTTCTGATAAGCTACAATCTGATAAGTTCTAAAATATGTCTGTTCACATGAAACCACCACAATCGAGATAACGAATGTATCTGTCACAGCTAATAATTTCTCCTTGCTCCACGTTAATCCCCCCATCCTGCTGCATCCTTCCTACTTCCACAACCATATGCATTTCCTAGAACTTTATATAAATGGAATCATATAGTAAGAGTATCTAAATAATGTTAATAATAAGTTGTCAGTTTATAAAGACCTTTTTTAAAACCATCTATTTAATGTCTAACTTAAGAATATGATTTTTTTTTTCCTGCAATGGGGCTATGTCTTGATTTTCAGGGGAGAGATATTGGAAGTGGTCCGGTTCATAAACATTTAGTATTTCCCTTCTGGATAACATCAAAGCACAGAGAACAGAATAGAGAATAACATATTAGGCATAGCATTAAAGGAAGAGTTAGTCTTTCTTTGATGTGTCCACAAAAACTGAAATCAAGTATATTGGCATGAAAAGGTGAAAGAAAAAGATTTCTAAGATGATGATTTAGTCCACAGAGCTTGCCTGTCTTTAAGCACAGAAGTTATTGCCAGCTGAAAGAAACTGGAGTTCTGGTATTAAGGAAGGTGGGAGGAATGAGTGGTTGGCAGGCAACCAATATGATCTGCCATTTTTACTGAGTCATAACCTCACATGATGCTTATGAACCTCACATGTAGTTTTTAGCACCTTTCCATTCACCACTTTGTTATCTTCAGCTTACTGGTTGTTTTCTGATGTATCTGACTGTTGTCTGTAGACTACCTCTGGGGGCCTCTCATCTGCATAATTGTCTGCAGTGTCATTTTTATGTAGATCACAGCTGCTTCCATTTTATGGGGTATCGCCTTCTGCTTTTCCTATTGAAAAGAGGTCAGTGTCCAGTTGAGCAAGATTAGTCAACTACTCGAAGTGAGGGCAACTAATGAAGCAACACTTGACTTCATTGTGGTTTTGTGTTTCACTGATCTGAGAGGAGCTGAGATTAGTTAAGCAATTCACACAGTGTTCAACACTGTGTCTGATTTCATTACTGAAGGTTGCAACCCTAGTAAAGTCACTACAAATTGATTAGTGTGATAGCAATCATTAGGAAGATAAATTAATGAGAAATGTTCATCTTTATAAAGATTTGCATCCGGGAGTTGAATGAAAGCCCCAGAACATTCTAGCTTTCAGCCACATGGATGTACAGCTTCTAAGTGGTAAAGTATCATGCTGTCCAGAAAAGAGATTGAGAGGGACACATGCTAAATTAAGTATTCAACCATGACATCCAAAGGCAGCATGTCTTAGAAATACCACTTGAATGCATTAGCACAAAAGTTTGTAAAGTTAAGGGATTTAATGCTATACAACTCTATATTTGAATGCTATTTCAATGTAATTGGATATCTTTTTAATTGCTAAGTTTTTGGCAGGAACTACTAGTAGATAGAACGAATGAATGAGTACTAAGGAAACCTTTATTGCTACTTTGTGAGTAAAGGTCTCCTTAGTATTCATTCTTTCTTAGACAAAGTTGTACATCCCTACTTCTTCAAAGAGGCTTTTTACCTCACATCTTATGGTGCTAGGATTAGATTATGCTTTTGCATAACTTAATGCGAACTAGCAAAGGAAAGGAAAATAGCATTTATTAAGCACCTATTATTGTTCCACACCTACAGCAATAGGAAAGCTGTATCATGAATTTATCTTCCTGTTCACCTCAAACTCCATTTGAGGGTGGGTATAGGGCTCCTAGCCCATTGCTGTATTGAATTTAGAAGTTCAGGAGAGGAGAGGGTAGAAAGAAAACTTGAATGGATCAGAAAAATTAACTTACATTAGGAGAATAAAGTGGAAAATTATTATGCAAATATTGAGAGTATTTATGTCTTTTAAAATATTTTATCCCGTAAAAAATCTTGGCTATGCCTATCGTAAGATATTCTCATGTATGAAAACCAGCATTTAAAATTATAAAGTCATATATAAATGAGGATTTTAGAGGTTGCTTATACCAAGAGGCAGTGTGACAACATGGGTTTGAGCATGTGCTGTCTTGTTGGCCTTGGGTGGCAACTAGTGCTACCATTTGTTCAGTGAGTAATCTTCAAACAATTGTTTAACCTTTCAAATGCTTGTTTTCTTACCTGCACAACTGAGATATTAACACCTACATCATGTGTGGTCACAAATAAGTAAGATAATGTTTTTTAACTGTTAATACAGAACTTGACATAAAGTGAGGTCCAGAAATGGTAGCCGCTACCTTCACCTCCTTCTGACAATGATGATAATGATGATGATTTTCACATCATCATATAGTCCAGATTTCATCTGATGTTTGGACTTCCTCTGAATCAAATGGTCTTGCAACTTCTGCTTGGATATCTTCTTAATGACAGACTTACTACTCTCAAATAAAGCCCATTTTATATTCAGTAGCTTTTACTTTAAAATTTTTCCTTTGCTGTGTTACCTTCTTCTAAAATTGGACTTTTCTCTCATTCTTCTTAAACATTTTTGCTGGATCTAGCATTCTTGGCACAGTCTTTCTGAAAAAAATAGCTTCATGATATATTTCAAGTACCTTAAAAATGTTTATACACTCTGATTCAGTAATGACATTTTCACTCATTTTATAACATAGCAAAAGCAAAATAAAATATTTAAAGATTAAAACACACATGAAGGGGTCAAGATGATTTATTAGAAGCAGCTGCAGATGGCCACTCCCACTGAGAAGAATGAAGACAGCGTGTGAATCCTGCACCTTCAGCTGAGGTATCCAGGTTCTCTCACTGGGACTGGTGAGGTGTTGGTGTGACCCACAGAGAGTGAGGATAAGCAGGGTGGAGTGATGGCCCATCTGGGAGCAGCACGGGCAATGGGGAGTTCCCGCCCCCAGCCAAAGGCGTGGTGAGCGATTGTGCTACCCTGCCAAGGAAACCAAGCTTTACCCACATATCTGTGCAACCCATGGATCAGAAGATACCCTTGTGAGCCCACACCACCAAGGTCTTTGGACCCAAGAACAGAGCTGTGCAGACTCTCAGCAGCTGCTTGAGTTGTGGCCAGCAGGAGCATGCTGAAGACTGCCTGAGATGACCAAGTTTCCAGAGGGGAGGGGGAGCTGCCATCACTGTGCCCCAGTTGTTTTCCCCTGCTGGTGCCCTGGAGACTAGGTGGTTTGGACGGGAAAGAATTCCCCACAGCACAACACAGCAGCTGTAGCAGATTGTGGCCAGACTGCTTCTTTAGGGGGGACCTGGCTCCATCCCTCCTTACCAGGCAGGGCCTCCCTGTGGGAATTTCAGCAACTGCAGCCAGAGGTTTACAGATCGAACTCTAATCCACCTGGGATGGACCCCCAGGGGGAGAAGCAGCTATGGTCTCCAGGCTCAGTAGTTAGTCTTTCCTGCCTTCTGGCTCTGAGGAGGCCAGGCAGTCCAGACAAGGGGGATTCCCCTGAGCACAAAACACCTGCTCTGCCAAGAGGCAGCCAGAGTGCTTCATTAAGCAAGTGGTTGATCCCATGCCTTCTGACTAGGTGAGACCCCCCGACACACACACCCCCAGTAGGGGTTGCCAGATATTTTATGCAGGAGCATTCCAGCCAGCATCAGGTCACTACCCTTCTGGGACAGAGTTCCCAGAGAAAGGAGCAGGCAGCCGTCCTTGCTGTTCTGCAGACTCCACTGGTGACACTTCCAGGTGCAGGAAAGACCCAGGAGAATAGGGTCTCGAGTGGACCCCCAGCAAACCGGCAGCAGCTGTACAGAAGAGAGGCCTGACTGTTAAAAGCAAACAGAAAGCAACAACAACATCAACAAAAAAATACCCACAAAACCCTATCCAAAGGTCAGCAGCCTCAAATACCAAAGGTAGATAAGCTCACAAAGATAAGGAAGAATCAGTGTAAAAAGCTGAAAACTCAAAAGGCCAGAGTGCCTCATCTCCTCCAAGTGATTGCAGTACCTTTCCAGCAAGGGCATAGAACTGGGCTGAGGCTGAGATGAATGAACTGACTGACATAAGTAGGCTTCAGAAGGTGGGTAATAATGGGCTGGACGAGGTGGCTCATGCCTGTAATCCCAGCAATTTGGGAGGTCGAGGTGCATGAATCACCTGAGGTCAGGAGTTCGAGACCATCCTGGCCAATGTGGTGAAACCCCGCCTCTACTAAAAATACAAAAATTAGCCAGGCTTGGTGGCATGTGTCAGTAGTCCCAGCTACTCGGGGAGGCTGAGGCAGGACAATTGCTTGAACCCGGAAGGTGGAGGTTGCAGTCAGCCGAGATCACACCACTGTACTCTAGCCTGTGTGACAGAGCAAGGCTACATCTCAAGAAAAAAACAAAACAAAACAAAAAAAACAGGTGGGTAATAACGGACTTCTTTGAGCTAAAGAAGCATGTTCTAACCCAGTGCAAGGAAGCTAAGAACCATGATAAAACATTACAGAAGCTGTTAACCAGAATAACCACTTTAGAGAGGAACATAATTGACCTGATGGAGCTGAAAAACAATACAAGAACTTCACAATGCAGCCACAAGTATCAATAGTGAAATAGACTAAGTGGAGGAAAGAATCTCAGAGCTTGAAGACTATCTTACTGAAACAAGACAGGTCACAAGATTAGAGAAAAAAGAATGAAAAGGAATGAACAATGCTGCCATGAACTATAGGATTATGTAAAAAGAATGAACCTATGAATGATTGAAGTACCTGAAACAGACAGGGAGAATGCAACCAAGTTGGAAAATGTACTTCAGAATATCATCCAGGAGAACTTCCCCAACCTAGCAAGATAGGCCAACATTCAAATTCAGGAAATCCAGAGAACCCCAGTAAGATATTCCATGAGAAGATCATCCCCAAGACACACAATCCTCAGATTTTCCAAAGTCAAAATGAAGAAAAAAATGTTTAGGGCAACCTGAAAGAAAGGTTCAGGTCACCTAGCAAAAGAATCCCATCAGACTAACAGCAGACCCTCCTCAGCAGAAACCCTACAAGCCAGAAGAGATTGGGGGCCAATTTTCGACAACTTAAAAAAATTTCCAACCCTGAATTTTATATCTAGCCAAACTAAACTTCCTAAGTGAAGGAGAAACAAAATCATTTTCAGACAAGCAGATGCTGAGGGAATTTGTTACTGCCAGTCCTGCCTTGCAAGAGCTCCTGAAGGAAGCACTAACTGTGGAAAGGAAAAACTGTTACAAGCCACTAAAAAAACACATTGAAGTACAAAGACCAATGGCATTATGAAGCAACTGCACCAACAAGTCTGCAAAATAACCAGTTAGCATCATGATGACCGGATCAAATTCACACATAGCAATATTAACCCTAAATGTAAATGGGCTAATTGCCCCAATTAAAAGACACAGAATAGCAAGCTGGATAGAGTCAAGACCCATCAGTGTGCTGTATTCAAGAGACCCATCTCGTGCAAAGACACACAAAGGCTAAAAATAAAGCGATGGAGGAAAATTTACCAAGCAAATGGAAAAACAGAAAAAAGCAGGAGTCACAGTCCTAGTTTCTGACAAAACGGGCTTTAAACCAACAAAAATTTAAAAAGATGAAGGGCATTACATAATGGTAAATGGTTCAATTCAACAATAAGAGCCAACTGTCCTAAATATATATGCACCCAAATACAGGAGCACCCAGATTCATAAAACAAGTTCTTAGAGACCTACAAAGAGACTTAGACTCCCACACAATAATAGTGCGAGACTTTCACACCCACTGTCAATATTACACAGATCATCAACACGGAAAATTAACAAAGATATTTAGGACTTGAACTCAGCTCTCGATCAAGTGGGCCTGATAGATATCTTCATAACTCTCCAGCCACAAACAGCAGAATATATATTCTTCTTGGCACCATATGGCACTTACTGTAAAAGTGACCTAAAATTGATAAAATTCCAATTATGATTGTTATGATTGGAAGTAAAACACTCCTCAGCAAATGCAAAAGAACTGAAATCATAACAGTCCCTCAGACCATAGCTCAATTACACTAGAACTCAAGATTAGGAAACTCACTAAAAACCACACAACTGCATGGAAATTGAACAACCTGTTCCCAAGTGACTCCTGGATAAATAATGAAATTAAGTCAGAAATCAAGTTCTTTGAAACTAATAAGAACAAAGGGACAATGTACCAGAATCTCTGGGATGCAGTTAAAGTAGTGTTAAGAGGGAAATTTATAGCACTAAGTGTCTGCATCAGAAAGCTAGAAAGATCTCAAATGAACATCCTAACATCACAACTAAAAGAACTAGAGAACCAAAAGCAAACAAACCCCTAAGCTAGCAGACAAGAAATTACCAAAATCAGAGCAGAACTGAAGGAGTTGGAGGAACAAAAAAAAAAAAAGAAAAGAAAAATTCAAAAAATCAAATCTAGGAGCTGGTTTTTTGAAAAAAAAAAAAAAAATTAATAAAATAGACAACTAGCTAGACTAATAAGAAAAGAGAAGAATCAGATAGACACAATAAAAAATGATAAAGGGGATATTATCACTGACCCTACAGAAATAAAAACAGCCATCAGAGAATACTATGACCACCTCTATGTGTATAAACCAGAAAATCTAAAAGAAATTGATAAATTCCTGGACACATACACCCTCCCCAGACTGAACAAGGAAAAAGTTGATTCCCTGAATAGACCATTCATGAGTTCTGAAATTGAGGCAGTAAAAGCCTACCAACAACAACAACAAAAAAAAAAAAAAAAAAACAAGACAACAACAACAAAAAAACAACAAAAAAAGAAAAAGCCCAGGACCAGATTTACAGTTGAATTCTACCAGAGGTACAAAGAGAAGCTGGTACCATTTCTTTTGAAACTATTCCGAACAATTGAAAAGGAGGGATTCCTCCCTAACTCATTTTATGAAGCCAGCATAATTCTGATACAAAAACCTAGGAGAGATACAACAAAAAAAGCAAACTTCAGGCCAATATTCCTGATGAACATTGCTGCAAAAATCCTCAGTAAAATACTGGCAAAATGAATTCAGCAGCACATCCAAAAGCTTATCCACTATAATGAAGTCTGTTTCATCTTTGGAAAGCAGGGCTGGTTCAACATATGCAATTAAAAAAATATAATTACATAAGCTGAACTAAAGACAAAAACCACATGATTATCTCAATAGACTCAGAAAAGGCCTTCAATAAAATTCAACATTCCTTCCTGTTACAAACTCCCAATAAATGAGGTATTGAATAAACATTCCTCAAAATAACAGGTGCCATCTATAACACATCTTCAGCCAATATTATATTGAATGGGAAAAGCTGGAAGAATTTCCTTTTGAAAACTGGCAGAGGACAAGGATGCCCTCTCTCACCACTCCTATTCAACATAGTATTGGAAATTCTGGCCAGGGCAGTCCAGCAAGAGAAAGAAATAAAGCATATTCAAATAGGAAGAGAGGAAATCAACTAACTTTGTTTGCAGATGATATGATCCTATATCTAGAAAACCCTATCATCTCAGCTCAAAAGCTTCTTAAGCTGATAAGCAACTTCAGGAAAGTCTCAAGATACAAAATCAATGTGCAAAAATCATGAGCATTCCTATACACCAACAACAGAAAAGTGGAGAGCCAAATCATGAATGAACTCCCATTCACAATTGCTACAAAGAGAATAAAATACCTAGGAATATAGCTAACAAGAAAATGGAAGGATCTCCTCAGGAGAGTTACAAACCACTGCTTGAAGAAATCAGAGAGGACACAAACAAATGGAAAAACATTCCATGCTTATGAATAGGAAGAATCAATATTGTGAAAATGTCCATACTGCCCAAAGTAATTTATAGACCAAGTGCTATTCCCATTAAACTACCATTGACGTTAGTCACAGAAGTAGAGAAAACTATTTTAAAATTCACATGGAACCAAAAAAGAGCCCAAATTACCAAGACAATCCTAAGTGAAAAGAACAAAGCTGGAGGCATCCTGCTACCCAACTTCAAACTATACTACAAGGCTACACTCACCAAAACAGCATTGCACTGGTTCAAGAACAGATACATAGACCAATGGAACAGAATACAGAACTTAGAAATAAGACCACACAGCCGGGCGAGGTAGCTCATGCCTGTAATCCCAGCACTTTGGGAGGACGAGGAGGGTGTATCACGAGGTCAGGAGATCCAGACGGTCCTGGCTAACATGGTGAAACCCCATCTCTACTAAAAATAAAAATAAAAAATAGCTGGGTGTGCTGCTGGGTGCCTGTAGTCCCAGCTACTTGGGAGGCTGAGGCAGGAGAATGGCACGAATCCGGGAGGTGGATATTGCAGTGAGTTGAGATTGTGCCACTGCACACCAGCCTGAGTGACAGAGCGAGACTCCGTCTCAAAAAAAAAAAAAAAAAAAAAGACCACACATCTACAACCATCTGATCTTCAACAAACCTGACAAAAACAAGCAATGGGGAAAGTATTCCCTATTTAATAAAACGGGAGCTGGGAGAACTGGCTAGCCATATGCAGAAAATTGAAATTGGACCCCTTCCTTACACCATACACAAAAATCAACTTAAGGTGGATTAAAGACTTAAATGTAAAACCGAAAACCACAAAAACCGTAGAAGAAAATCTAGGTAATACCATTCAGGACATAGGCATGGGCAAAGATTTCGTGATGAAAATGCCAAAAGCAATTGCAACAAGAGCAAAAATTGACCAATGGGACCTAATTAAACTAAAGAGCTTCTGCACAGCAAAAGAAACTATCATTGGAGCAAACAGACAACCTACAAAATGGGAGTAAATTTTTGCAATCTATCCATCTGAGAAAGGTCTAATATTCAGAGTCTACAAGGAACTTAAACAAATTTACAAGAAAAAAATGCATTATAAAGTGGGCAAAGGACACGAACAGACAGTTCTCAAAAGAAGGATATATTTCGCCAACAAATGTATAAAAAACGCTCAGTATCACTGATCATTAGAGAAATGCAAATCAAATCCACAATGAGATACCACCTCACGCCAGTCAAAATGGCTATTATTAAAGTCAAGAAACAACAGATGCTAGTGAGGCTGTGGAGAAATAGGAATGCTTTTACACTGTTGGTGGGAATATAAATTAGTTTAACCATTGTGAAAGACAGTGTGGTGATTCCTCAAAGACCTAGAACTAAAAATACCATTTGTCCCAGCAATCCCATTACTGGGTGTATACCCAAAGGAATATAGATCATTCCATTATAAAGATACATACATGTGTATGTTCACTGCAGCACTATTTACAATATCAAAGACATGGAATCAACCCAAATGCCCATCAGTGGTAGACTGGATAAAGAAAATGTGGCACATATAAGCCATGGAATACTATGCAGCCATAAAAAAGATGAGTGCATGTCCTTCGGAGGGACATAGATGAAGCTGGAAACCATCATTCTCAGCAAACTATCACAAGGACAGAAAACCAACCACCGCATGTTCTCACTTGTGTGGGAGTTGAACAATAAGAACACTTAGACACAGGGCAGGGAACATCACACACCAGGGCCTGTCGGGGTGGGGGGCTGAGGGAGGGATAGCATTAGGAGAAATACCTAATGTCAATGATGAGTTGATGGGTGCAGCAAATCAACATGGCACATGTATACCTATGTATCAAACTTGCATGTTGTGCACATGTACCCTAGAACTTAAAGTATAATAATAAAAGATACTAAAAAAGAAAATGTGGTACATACACACCATGAAGTACTATGCAGCCATAAAAAGGAATGAGATCATGTCCTTTTCAGGGACACAGATGGATCTGGAAGCCATTATCCTCAGCAAACTAACACAGGAAAGAAAATCAAACATCGCATGTTCTCACTTACAGGTGGGAGCTGAACAATGAGAACATACGGACACGGGGAGGGGAACAACACACACCGGTGCCTGTTGGTGGGGAGTCAGAGGGAAGGAGAGCATCAGGAAAAACAGTTAATGCATGCTGGGCTTTAAACCTAGGTGACAGGTTGATAGGTGCAGCCAACCACCATGGCACACATTTACCTACGTAACAAACCTGTACCTTCTGTACATGTACCCCAGAACCTAAAAAAAAAGACAACCCCATCCCCCCGCCATACACACACACATCAGTGCTGTACAAAATCCTGTGTAAATGTTGGTTCTTATTAAAGTCTAAATTCCACATATAAAATGGGGCATGAGGGTATCCAAGTTTGTCAATATTTACCAAAGTTGAGAAATATCTGTACACTTTTTGAAACCCTAAGCCAGTCATCCTCAACATGAATTGTTATTTTTGGATCTATCATTTCTTTATTTAATGAAGAGGGAGATTTGTAAAAATCCATTTTGATTTTAGCATGATGTCAATTGAGATTTATTCCATCATCCTAATTACCAAGACATGTCTAGGCTGAATGTTAAAAGCACCTAATAATTTAATTAGACCAATTACTTCATTTACTGGTTGGGGCACGAAGTCTCAGAAAGAAAGCAGGATTTACCAAATTATACCCAGCTAAATTTAGAACTAAAATCCAGAATGGCAGTATTCTTCCCTGTGACCAAACTGACTGTTGGGTGGTAAATTTTAATGATACCATGTTTAGTGTGACAAGTGTTTACACGTGGCAGTTTCCCTCTCATGAGGAATAACTTTGACTGAAATGCATGTTGAACTCATGAAAAGATTCATAAGCACTATGAGAAGGAAACTGGAAACAACAGTGGATAATGCAACAGAACTGAGCTTAATTATGGATGATCTAATCACTGAGATGATATTGTATACTTAATATATTTCTTGTTAAGAGTTAAGTGAAATAATTTTAGTGACCTGCCTTAGAAAGTACTAAGTGAGCTTGTGACAGAAGTTACAAACTGCATCCAGGTCACAGATGTAGTCTGTTTGTCTCACACAGTATTTTTCTTTTAATATGTGTGCTTCTCATATTTAAAAATCTGAGAATTTCACATTTTAAAAAAAATCTACATTTTTGGATTCTTATGAAGGAACAAAAATATGGTAGAGTGATTTGATATTCTTACGGGGTAGAGCTCAGGGGCAGCCTCGCATTTTGTAAACTTCATACTTTATATGAGACATTTGTTCTTCAGTTTGGCATAGTCTCACCAGTCACTATTGTGTCACACCCAGTTGCTTAACTCATTTATACTACGGACCTCTGAAGTACCTTGCAGGTTCAGTCCTTGGTTTGTGGTGTTGTGACTGTACAATACGTTTTTACTTAATGTCCTCAGTAGGTTCTTAAAAGCTGCAACTTTAAGTAGAACAGCATATATTAGGTCCTTGAGAAACATTGTTTTGTCCAGAGTCATTTTGTTATAACATTGGTGAGAAAAAAAATTCTTTTGTTACATGTTATTTCACTTAAAGTGGCAGTTTCCAAGAACCTATGGATGATGGTAAGTGAGGTCTCACTATATATATATAGTAATATATATAGTTATGTATAAAACTATAGTTTATGTAGGTCTTACTATATATATATAGGTCTTACTATATATATAGTAATATATAGTTATATATAAAATTATAATTTATATATAGTTATATATATATATATATATATATAATCATGCAGGAGTTAAGAAACTAGGATGATTTCATAGGATTAATATTCACTCCTAATTTACTGTTCCTTACTTCTTGTTTCTCTCTCTTGTGGCCCAATTTCTCCTAGTGGTCTAGCTTGGGGGTTCCCCTACCACTTTATTGAGGTATAATTGACAGGTAAATTGTATATATTTAAGGTGTACTAACTTAATGATGTTTTAATGTGCATCATGAAATGGCTAACAGAATAAAGCCAATTAACATATTCACCACCTCACATAATTGCCTTATTTTATGCATGTGGTGAGAATATCTAAGGTCTACTTTCTTAACAAATTTCAGGTATATAATACATGCTTATTAACTATAGTCACCATGTTGTATATTAGGTCTCTAGAACTTATTCATGTTATAAATGAAAGTGTGTACTCTTCGATGAACATTTTGTTTCACCTACCCCACTCCCACCCTCACTAACAACCCTTCTACTCAATGTTTCTGAGTTTGACTTTTTAAAATTCTACATAAAAGTGAGATTATGCAGTATTTGCCTTTCTGTGACTTGCTGATTTCACTTAGCTTAATGTTCTCCAGGTTCATCCATGTTGTTAAAAATGACAAGATTGCTTCTTTTAAGGCTAAATAGTATTCCACTGTGTATATATACCATATTTTCTTTGCTCGTTCATCTGTCAGTTTAGATTGAATTCATATCTTGGCTATTGTGAATAATGCTACAGTGAATATGGGCATGCAGATATCTCTTTGAGATAATGATTTTCTTTCTGTTGGATATATACCCAGAAGTGGGATGACTGTATCCTATGGTAGTTCTATTTTACTTTTTTTGAGGAAGCTCCATGCAGTTTTCCATAATGGCTGTACCAATTTACATTTCAACCAACAATACAAAGAGGTTCTCTTTTCTCTACATCCTTGCCGACATTTGTTATCTTTCTTCTTTTTGATAACAGCCATTCTAAAAAGGGTGAGGTCATAACTAATTGTGGTTTTGATTTGCATTTCCCTGATGATTAGTGGTGTTGAACACCTTTTCATATACCTGTTGGCCAGTTGTATGTCTTCTTTGGAAAAAGGTTTATTCAGGTTCTTTGCCAGTTTTTAAATTTGGGTTATTTAGTTTTATGCTCTTGAGTTGAATGAGTTCTTTATATAGTTTTATTATTAATCCATTATCAGGAAGGTAGTTTTCAAATATGTTCTCACATTCCATAGATTGCCTTTTCATTTTGTTGATTTTTTTATTGTATGGAAAAGTTTTAGTTTCATGTAGTCCTACTTGTTTGCTAAATTTTGCTTTTTATTCCTATGCTTTTGGCTCATGTAAGAAAAAAGTCATTTCAAAGACCAATGTCATAGAGCTTTGCCCCTATGTTTTCCTCTAGTACTTTTACTGTTTCTGGTCTTATGCTTAAGCCTTTAACCCATTTTGAGTTGATTTTTGTGTATGGTATAAAATAAGGGTTCAATTTCATTTTTGTGCATGTGGCTGTCCTATTTTCTCAGCACCATTTATTGAAGAGACTATTTTTTACCCATCACATATTTTGGTAATTTTGTTGAAAATTACTTAACCATATCTGTGGATTTATTTCTCGCCTTTCTATTCTGTTCCATTTATCTATATGTCTGTTTTTTGTTTGTTTTTGTTAGTACCATACTGCTTTGATTTCAATAACGTTTTAATGTAATTTGTAATCAGGACATGTGATACCTCCAGTTTTGTTCTTCTTGGTTTTGAAATTGTATGCAAGTTCAATGGCAGGTAGTAGTTGTCTTAGAATTTCTGGAGTCTGAAGTACGGCTCTTTACAGCCATTTTCTACTCTGAGTCTCCTAAAACGTGCTTCCTTTTTGTTCCTCTAACCACTAAAGAACCTAAGCTGGGGAAGGAGGGAGATAAAGATGAGAAAGTGTTAAGGTTTGGATTCTGAGTGCTGTTTATGAGGGAAAAGAAAATGAGAACTATCATGGGATGGCAGACACGCACATAGTCTGAATAGGTTCGATTGATAAATTAGTTGCAAGGAGCAAAGTCATGTCTCTGGTTAGTTTAGAAACAAAACGAAGGCTATGATGGCTTCTCCTCAGTAAGCAAAGCAGTTCCAGCTCCCAAGTGAACATACCGCACACAAAACAGTATTTTCCATGCCACTTGCATGGAACATGAGCATCTTGCTGTCTTTAATTAAGAAGTTAACTGGACCATGAAGTATTGCCTGAGTAAATAAAAGTTATTTGTACTAAGTCAGAAGGGTGCATTAGGCCTCTTTGCGTTTCCTTGCTCACACATGAATTATGGATATTATTAAAAACTGGAAGGGTCATCTATAAGCCCATCAATTGGCTATAAAGCCAATTGCCATTCCCCAAATGTATCTGTTTTCCTGTTATAACTTATTATAGACAGTAATGTGACCCAGCTGCTTACTTTTTTTTTTAAATAGACACACAAACTTTGAATAGTTCAACACGTAATACTATTGTCAGTTTATTCTGGAAAACAGAGATAGGTATTCAAAGGCTTTTGGCTGCCATACAATTAACACGGCTGATGGGGATAAATTGACTGTGGGTGCTTTTCTTAAATGAAGCTTATACTAGAAATGTAAGAGTTACTGAGAGCTTTGGTCAATCTCAGTTATAACTATGTCAGCCAGAGTTCTGGTAGGAGAAGTGCGTTCAAACTTCAAAGGAGCCTGAGAATGTCTAATTGTATGAGTTGAGGGCCACTGGGCAGGTAAGATTCCTCAAATTCTTCCTCATTTCCTATCATGGTACAGAAGGGTCCATCATTAGAATCTCTTTTATTTGAAGGCTTCTGGATCTCTCAGTAATTTTTATTCAGCCAGACTCATACTATAGACACTCCTTTCACTGATGTACAAACACATTTCCACAAAGGTTTGGAAATAACTTATAAGAAGTACGTACAGTAACATAGTCACAAAAGATATAATGGGTTAAGATCAGAAAAAAACATAAACTATAATTGGAGGCAAAGATGAGGGTGAGCTAATAGAATATAAGGGGAGTCCATAGTATTGCAGGAGTTTGCTCTTACTAAACCTGGAGTTTGGCTATGAATTTTTGAAAGAGAGACAGTGTGTTGGATGTAACCTTCTATCTGTACTTTCTAGAGATTTGGTTAAAATGTCCTGGATGATGGGGGGAGTTAAAACTAGCAGCCTAGTGTTAGAGAAAGTACACTAGATTCAAAGTCAGGGAATCTGGCTTCTCTTCTCATTGTCCTACGGATCACCATCCAAGTGAGCCCTTGAGCAAGTTACTTCTCTTCATGTCTCAGTTTCTTTATCTGTGAACTATCTATCTGTGAAAGAAGCTGGATCTGGATATAATCAATGGTTTTCTGTAGCTTTTTTTAAGTCATGAAATATTTTTAAGCCTAATTTTACTTTGAACCCCCAAATCCAAACCAGTTGGAAGCTGAGCTGCTGTGGCTGACCAGGAGATGGTCCTGCACCTGTTGTCCTACCCAACCAATCTTCCTGTCACCAGCCACAGGGGGCCGAGGCCCTTTCTGGGATTCCACAGACCACAGTTTGAAAATGACCAGACTGGATGAAAAAAATAGCCTCATTTTTTCCAGATCTCTGTTCCAATGCCATTTTCTCGTGAAGACCTTCCCTGACTACCTTATCTAAAATATATCTCTGACCCAGTAGCTTTATCTTGTTATATCATATCATATCAGATTACATATGTATTGTATAATTATATATTTTTACATTTACCTGTTTGTTTGTTTCCACTATTACTATATAAACTCCACGACAGCGGAGATGGAGAAAGGCAGTACTACGTGGTATTTGGGAGCAGGATCTGGAACACCAACTTCCTGAATTTGAATCTTTGCTCCACCAGTTACTAGCCTTGTAACTTTAAGCAAGTTACTTGACCTTTTCTGTGCCTCACTTTACTCCTCTGAAAAATGGGCATAATAATAGCACTATCTCATAAGCTTATTATGGGATTATAAGAGTTAATTTATGTAAAGCTTATGGAATAGTGCATTGGATATAGAACACTGTATAATATTTGAAAATAATATTATATATTATTAGCATTTATTAATACTATTATCTTTTTTTGCCACTGTCTCCTTAGTTTCTAGACTAGTTCCTGTCACATGGTAGGAAAACAAATTGAATGAATGGATGTTCTGTTAGGAGCTTTCTGGCTCAAAGATTCTGTAAGAAGCTTTTGGAGAGACAAGCATCTCTTCAAAAGGATCTTATACATTTATTAATTATCTGTATTAGCTACATACTAAGTATTCAACTATGTAGACAGTGGCACGAGCAACTATGTGGTGTGAGGCCATGAGGGAGTAAGAATAGACTTTAGGTGGAAGAGCTGAGAGGACTAAAGGTAATAAGGTTCATCTTTACCTACTCTGCAGCTTTGACCTCCTATATGCCTTGATTCATGCCATTCATAAGCTACTGAGAGCTCCTAAGTGTTGAGCTGTGTGTTATAGATAGGACATTTTAATAGAACAAAGTTAGCATTTCCAGTCCTTCAAACCTTTGGGTTTCTCATCATCATCACTATGGCATTTCAACATCATCTAATACTTTTGATTTCAAGAATATCCCAGCTGCCTAGAATGACTAGTTGGTGCTGAGACTGCTTCTTGCTTATTTCATAAATTGCATTTATGAGAAAGAAATGCTTACCAGAGTCCACTGCAGCTTGGTTTGTTCCTTTAGTAGTAAGAAGATTCCTACGTAGGTTAGGAGGCATTCCCACAGACCGTAGTAACTGCTGAGTACACTTGAGGAGAATAATGGAGGGAAGGTAGCCTTAAGAAAGGCACATGGGCCAGGTGCGCTGGCTCACACCTGTAATCCCAGACTTTGGAAGGCTGAGGCGGGTGAATAACGAGGTCAAGAGATCAAGACCATCCTGGCCAACATGGTCAAACCCCGTCTCTCCTAAAAATACAAAAATTAGCTGGGCGTGGTGGTGTGTGCGGGTACTCCCAGCTACTCAGGAGGCTGAGGCAGGAGAATCACATGAACCTGGGAGGCAGAGGTTTCAGTGAGCTGAGATCGGGCCACTGCACTCCAGCCTGGCAACAGGGCGAGACTCTGTCTAAAAAAAAAAAAAAAAAGGCACATGTTTTAATATGGTCATGTGGTCTTAAAATCTTTGTTTTTCTTCACTCTTATGTTGTTGGCAAAAAAAAAAAAAAATGTTGCTGTAAAAATTGCGCTTTTTTCTTAATGCTTCCATCAAAACATATTCATCTTCTGGCAACTCTGGCTGTACCCAGTGCTCTGTCATTGCTATGGATATGTTATGCTGTTAGTCTTAATTTTAAAAAACTTGTTCCTTGTCAAAAACACTGATAATTTTTCAGGAGACACAGTTTTAGAAGCTGAAAAAACTTTTTTTGCCATATGAAATTATAAACATAGACTGTTACTTTGATTTTGTGATCTCTATCAGCAGCTAAGTGTAACCTTTAGATGCAGTACTCTATAAATTATTACCCGTGATGTTTTAAATGGCAGTGGCCTAAATTATGACTGTAGGACTTTGCATTTCCATGAATGATTCTGATTTTATTAGCAATGATTCTTCCTCTAGGCAAATACCAAATGGTCAGCAAAGTAAATGAGGCTTTTAAGATTGATAAATATTTCACAGATGCACTTGTTGCATATTGGAGGGGGAGGAGGAAGAAGAGAGAGAGTGACAAAAACCACCATGTTGAAAGAATGAGTTAAGCAGACTGCCATGTTTTCTTCCTTGCTTGGTGCAATGAATAAGGTGGATTTCTCAACCTTGTAAGCCACAGCTTCCATTTTGCAACATCAGAGTCCTGAAAATAAAAAGTAGCAACACTCTCCAGTAAAAGACAACTACAGATGGTACAATAATTGAAGTTTTCCATCATCAAGCTGTATAGATTGGTTTTAGCCCTCAGTTAAAGCTCAGCAGTTATGTTTAAAAATATGAGAGGAATATTTATGGAAAGATTAATTATCCTTAGGTGGTAGCTCATTAAGAGATGTGAAATGAAGTTGAGTTTATTTTTAAATCATTAATGCATAGGTATTTATATTATTGGATGACTGTGTAGTTCCCATATTTATTGCTGACTTCAGTTGCTAACAAGCCAAAGTCTTTCACTTATTTCTTAGTATTCTCGATAGATTTTGTAGTCTTGCCATGTGAATTTTCTGAGATGTGAAGTTCACCGCCATGCTTTATTTCTTTTTTTCTTTTCTTTTCCTTTTTTTTTCTTTTTTTTTTTCCCCTCAGATAGAGTCTTGCTCTGTTGCTGAGGCTGGAATGCAGGGGTGCAATCTCTGCTCACTGCAACCTCCACCTCCCTGGTTCAAGCAACTCTTCTGCCTCAGCCTCTTGAGTAACTAGCATTACAGGCATGCACCACCGTGCCCAAATAATTTTTGTGTTTTTTAGTAGAGATGGGTTTCCCCATGTTGGCCAGGCTGGTCTCGAACTCCTGACCTCATGATCCACCCATCTCGGCCTCCCAAAGTGCTGGGATTACAGGCGTGAGCCACCATGCCCTGCCGCCATGCTTTATTTCTATTGCTGCTACAAAGAGCTTACTAAATAACAAAGAGTTTCTTTCTTCCTCATTATAGCAAGACTCGAGTTCAGAAATGTTGTGGTTTAAATGTGTCCCCTCCAAAATTCATGTGTTAAGAGGCGAGGACTTTAGGAATTGATGAGGTCATGAGGACTCCTCCCTCATGAATGGGATTAAGGCCCTTATGACAGAGGTTTCATGCAGTATTTGACATTTTTAGCCTCTCCCGTCTCCTCTTCTGCCATGTGAGGACATAGTATTCCTCCCTTGGAGGATGAAGCAACAAGGCAACATCTTGGTAGCAAAGAGCAGCCGTCACCAGGCAACTCAACCTGCTGGCACCATGATCTTAGACTTTGTAGCCTCTAGGACTATGAGAAAGTTAATTTCTATTGTCTGTAAATTACCCAGGCTGGGGTTCTTTTGGTTGTTGCTACAACAAGAAACAGATGGACTAAAACAGAAATGTACAGGAAGTATAATGAAAACAGGATTTTACAGCATTATGATAGATGTTACACAAAGTATAAGAAGATGACTAACCCCAATGCAGTGATGGATGGTAAAGGAAAATTGCCTTCTTTCTGTGGGTGAAGATACTGGAAAGTCTTTTTGTCAGGGTTCTCTCCACCCAACACATCACAGGGTCGGTGGTCCTGTGGGATCCAGCAACATTGATTATATGGTAAAGTTGCACGTGACGGTTTTTAAAATTGGCCCATATGACAAAAAGTCAATTCTTAAAATTTCCCTTGAAAAAACCTTAAATCGCCCACAAAATATAGTAGCCATAGTCTTATATGCATAGCCTTATGCATAAATCTAATGTCCAGGAGAACCACTGAGGCTAAACTAAGTAATGGGAAAAAAAAAGACTCTATATAAATGTACGGACGTGGGCTAGGCATAGTGGCTCATGCCTGTAATCCCAGCACTTTGGGAGGCCGAGGTGGGCAGATCACCTGAGGTTAGGAGTTTGAGACCAGCCTGGCCAACATGGTGAAACCCCGTGTCTACTAAAAATACAAAAAATTAGCCGGACATGGTGACAAGCACCTATAATCTCAGCTACTCAGGAGGCTGAGGCAGGAGAATCACTTGAACCCAGGAGGCAGAGGTTGCAGGGAGCCGAGACTGAGCCATTGCACTCCAGCCTGGGTGATAAGAGCAAAACTTTGTCTCAAAAACTAAAAATAAAAAAAGGTATGGACGCTAAAACTGTTCTGTTCTTGAGATACTAGCAAATTGCTATCAGGAAATGAGGAATGCTTAGGAAATTTTAAGGTGTTCCTAAATGTCTGCAGGGTTTTGCTGTTCTAATATTGAATATCTGTAACTTTAATACATATTAAAATATCTGCTGTTGCAGAGATTGAATGAACTACTAGATGTGAAAGTACTTTGCAGAGGGCCCAACCTATTGTGATTTTCCATAAATGTTTGCTGAATTTGAATCAAAATACCATGTGATTAGAGCCTTACATTGTAATAGCTAACAGATACAGTGCTAATGTAAAATTATCTTGTTTATTTTATTTATTTATTTATTTGAGATGGAGTTTTGCTCTGTCGCCCAGGCTGGAGTGCAGTGGCATGATCTTGGCTCACTGCAAGCTCTGCCTCCCGGGTTCACGCCATTCTCCTGCCTCAGCCTCCCGAGTAGCTAGGACCACAGGCATCTGCCACCACGCCTGGCTAATTTTTTTATTTTTTTAGTTGAGACAGGGTTTTGCCATGTTATCCAGGATGGTCTCCATCTCCTGACCTCGTGATCTGCCGGCCTCGGCCTCCCAAAGTGCTGGGATTATAGGCGTGAGCCACCAAGTCCGCCTATCTTGTTTATTTCTTATAGTGACCTTATGAAGGCTCTATCACTTTGATCTTCTATTTAGAGATGAATAGTCAAAGGCTTAGAAAGGCACAGAAAGAACATACATCTAATACTCCAACCCAGGTTGATTCTCACACCCTATCCTTAACTGAAATGCCATCTTATCTTGGAGGAGTAGACAGTAGTTACAGGTTGACCTGTGCTGCTTACCTAACTGGCTTTCTCGGTGGCCATGCAGGACGCTTGCCAGTTTCATGAAGAGGAGACCATGTTATTTCCTTTCTCTACCAATTGTGGTTTCTCTGGTCATTCCTCACACCCCCTCTGATGGCTTCTGTACTGTAGTTTCTCTTCACGTAGTCACAGTTTCCTATGAAGTCCATTTTTTCTCCACTCAAACTGCAGATCTCCTAAATTGTACCGTCTCCTACTATGCTGTTACTTCTTTCTGTCTGTACCTTTTGTTAGAATTGCATTACAGTATCTACTTGGAAATAATCAAGGACCCATATGTGAATTTAGTCCCTGACTCAGGAAAAAATGCCATGATATTCTAAGGATAATATGCTCTATAGATATGTTTTCATCCAGAACCCCAGACTATACGTTTTTTTACTACAAATTTTTAAATGTGTAAGTGTTCTACTGGTTTCTCAGAGTACAGCACAATGAAATAAATAGAAGATTATAAAAACTTACACAAATTCTAAATTTCCAAAGACATGGCCCTTCTTATCTCTGATTCCTTATCTAACTACAGAACATAGAAAATAAGAGTGACTCTTTTCTTAGGTCTTCCAATTGTCCAAATACCTGTGCCACTCTAGATGCATAACAGAGATGTTAATTTATTATATATAATGGATGCCTTAGGGCTTAATTACCTGTGGGACCTCCATCGGAGAAAGGATTGTCTTCATTCTCTATTCATCTTGCCTTATAAAATTATTCTCATAAATAATAAATGCAAGAACCCATAATGATTCTCATTCCTTGAACTGTTCCTTCATTTCTTATTGAACTGATGTACCCAAGAATATAGTTAAAAGCCCAACTGCCCCCACATATACAGTAAATATTCTTGGACAAAGTTTTTTTTACTCTTTTAGGATGAAGACTTTTATCTCCTTCAAAGGTTGTGGTAGGTGTTCATGTCAATCAATGTAACACTATAAATTTGCATGGTTTTTTTGGTCAGTATTCATTAGTGGCAGCCTAGGGAATAACTAAGAGTTTTCCAGATGATTTGTATGAATTTTAATTCAATACAGACAGTATATTTGGACACCATCTGTATGGATATCACTCACTTTTTTTTTTGGCATGAAGATTTACATGAAGAAATTGTCTGGTCCTACTCAGCTCCATGGAGCTGCCAGACACGCCCCCACATTATGCAGTCAGCAATGTACAAAAGTGGAAACCTAGACTTTCCATGTGTTCACAGTCTTAGGCCTCTACGGCTTGCCCTAGCCCAGTTTTTTCACCATTTCCTAATCTACCCTCAGCCTTTCTCCCTTCCAACTCATCCTTTTGTTCATGGCCTTGCCATATCCTGATTCTTTATACTCTATTCTGCTTCTCTAACTTTGATGGATACTTCATCTCTTGATTGTGGTATGAGTTCTCTCTGTTTAACTCCATAGCCTTCAGCCATGCCAGAAGGTCCTCTGTAGTTCCCATGTGGAAATGCTTTCTGTGAATATCTTCCTTCCCACGGGAAGACTTGCATCAAGCATAGTAGCAAAGTACATGTAATTTAAAGTCAGACAAAACTGTGTGTGAAGCTTGGTTTTGCTTCTTACTAGCTTTGTAACTGCAGGCATATTACTTGACATCTTAGTACTTCAGTCTCTCTATCCGTAATGTGGGTAACTAATAGTATCATAGAGTTGTTTTGAAAATTAAACATATACAGGGTGCCTACGACAGTGTCCGCCACTTAACTCACTATAAATGACCACTATTATTACTAGAGGCTTCGTGATAGAAGAAAACCCTGAGATAAGTATCAATGGATTGGTAGTTTGGATACTCCTATGTTGTTAAAAATATAAATAAGATTCCTTATATTCATCTCCATTTATTAATTCCAGTTGCAATGCTCAGTTGACTCATTTTGAATCCTGCCAAAATTGTACCTTCTGAGCTGAAGCCAATTAAAATAAAAATCTCTTTTTTCCAGAAGCCAAAGCCATTTCCCAAGAGGTTCTTATTCAACCCACACATGGAAATGCAGCTGTGATGGTTTTGTCAGAGATTTTTTCAGAATATCACACACCAATGTTAGCCTTAAAGAATGATACCGGGGCTCTCTGCTTCTTGGTTCATGGGGTATACCCACAAGCAAAATAGAAACAAAGCAAAGGTAGGTAGCCCCAGTTGGCACAGTTGATTGACTTTAATAGGTCCTGATTATGCTGCTCATATTCCATGAAATTAAAAAGCTTACAAATGTTATGAGCCATTACCCTTCCATTTAAGGGAGCTTATGACATGTTAGCAACGTTTAATGAAATTCTTTTCAAAATGCCATTGGCAGACTCAATGAGATTCCATGTTGAAACTCAACTTGAAGAATTGTCTGAGGAAGTTTGTTCTCTACCTGCCTGTCTTTGTAATGTGTGGGACCCACTTCAAGGCCAAAGGAAGTTCTTTATCAGTTAGACAATAATTTGCATGTATCCAGAAGTCTTTCTGCTTTAACCATGAGAGTGTTTTCCAGTTGAAGACAACATCGTAGAGACTGCCATGTTAATGTTTGTATTTAGAGAGCACAAGAATAGTCTATCTTTACACAATGATGAATTTTAAAATTTAAGTCATTTCTGTTCAATTCTGTCTATATTTGGTGACAGTCTAAAACATTCTATTAAATATTCCAAAATGTTATTGCCTGTCCTGTCTTTGATGAGCCATCACAGTATAATTTGGGATATAAGCCTTTGTGCAATAAGGCAATTAAAGCGTAAGAAATGAGGTAATTAAATACTATATTATATGGTACTTATTATTTACACAGTAAAAGTTCAAGAAATAAAAAATACTGCAGTGAGTTGAGAGATAATTTTTTTAAAGAATAAGAAAGATGAGTATGAGACATAAGTAATTTAGGGATCATTGGTTCTTTCTGTTAAATAGTCTTTCATTGTCACTTTGATAATGGGGATATTTAATGGCAATATTCATTTATCAGGGTACTAGCCATATCAACATCTTGTTGCTGATGTTCTACCACTACTTTTTGAGATCTTATGGGTCAAGAAGGATACTATGTGATTTATATGCCTTTTAAAAATCCTCCAGACATTCTTATAAGGTCGTTTATATTATCTCCTTTTACAGGTGAAAACTGAGATGCTAAGTACTTAGGCATTGGTCTCTAGTTAGTGTGTGGAGCAGCTGGAATTCAAAGCCAGATGTGAACTACCCCACAGCATATATTTTCTTGATATTATCTGCTTTGAAAAACAGATTATGCCAGGGCAGCCCCCATTGTGAACTCTTTGCAGGCAAGATTCCTGTTATAGGACTTAGTCACCATCGTATTTATTTGACCATGTCATTGCTTGGCACTCAATAAATGTAGGATTAATGTATAATTAATATGATAAAGAATCATAACTCATAACACAAGTAAAATGCAGCTTTATTTTTGTCATCACTGTTCCTTTGAGCTTTGAGGTGTTTGTTTGTTTTTTTGTTTGTTTTTTGGTAGAGGGCATGATGTGGAGGGAATCTTTTCTTCTTCCTCCCACACAAAAACGTGGACAGTTCCTGGGGTATTTTCTTTCCACTGAAGGGTAGTAAAAATTCTGATGGCTCATTAAGAGACAAAACGCAGTCTCAGTTCCAACATTTTAAACATTTCATCTAAAACACTTACCAATGTTTCAAACCTCATTCAAAGTTAAGTATTTATTTCTTTTCCTTAGATACAGCCTTGACTTGGTGGCTCTCTGCGTTTGACTGTCTGTGCTCTCATCATCTTCAGACGTGCAAGCTGCTTTCCATAGTCCTAGACCCTACCAGGATAGTAGTAATGGAGGATGAGGCAGTTCTTTCGTGGCTTGGTGACTTTGTGCCACCGGGACTGGTAAATACTTAAGCTGACGTCTGCCCTCGTGAAGCATTTTCTGGGTTCTTTGGAGATTTCTGGTCCTGAAACTGCAAAACATCTCCTACAGCACCTATGGGAAAAGCCAGTGAAGCATTCTGTTTGTAAACAGGCTGTTTCCCCCCTTATTCTACTCCACGTGGAAACTTCTTGTCTCCCAGAAGTCCCCTTGGGGAGGACTTCACATGTCTTCAGGACAGTGCTCTCCCCCCTTGGCCCACCTGTGTTTTATGAAAAATGATCATCCATCTTGTACCTGACAAACTCTGAGAGTCTAGTCTGTCTCTGCAGCAGGGACCCTCTCCTGCCTCTAGTACCTTCTGCATGCCTGGTGGGAAGTCTATGGTGACTTTGTGGATAGAGAACACATGTCAAGATATCAGATTGGATTCACTGAAGCCTGTTCTCACTGGGCTTGAGGTTAGAAGGTAGCAGCCACACACACACACACACACACACACACACACACACACACACACACACACACACACACATTCACAGGTCCCCTTCCTCCATTCCCTTGACCCTTATATCTTCTTGAAACCAGAGAGGATGTTCTTTGATACTTCCTCTCTCAAATCTTCATATTTTATCTGGTGCCTTATGTTGGAATTCTATATCAATTTTATCTTCATGCGCAGTTGAAACCACATTTTTAACATCCTCCTAAATGTGCCCTGCGATTCTTCGACTTTCATAGTAAAACTGTTAGATGGGCTGCCTTAGCTAGTCCCATCCCATCCTGTATACAAGGTCTTGACACATGATGGAAGGAAGAAAATGTTGGTATTCACCCAGGATACACAAGTGAATGGAAAGAAAAAAAAAAAGATGTTAGTGGCTAGATACTTCTGCTTTCCCTTCTTCTGCCTTCTTATGGTTCTGGGCCTGGAAAGACACACTGTCTTTTCTTCCTGTAAGGGTTAACTAAACAAAAGATGATATATCTTTTCCTTGCAGCCAGATTTCTGTGGGCCTGTTCTGGTGGTTCTGGTAGAGCTTTCAGAAGGCATCTTGGTTAGTGATAAATCCTTCTTGGCTTTCTCGGAGCCCCAGGATCTCTAGAATAATATATTTGGAAAAAAATACCATTGACTAAGGATAGGCTTAGTGGTTGACTGAAGGTGCTTCCACTGGACGTTATGGTAATGTTATTTGGAGCAATTCACTTTATGTTTTTAAGGAGGCAAAGCATGTATTTGAAGAATAGATAAGAAAATTGCAATGAAAGGATGTTGTTTCTAATGGAACTAACCCAGAATTTAGAGTTAAATGTTTTCTGATTTTCTGTTTGTTGTTTTTGATACCTTTCTTTGTTGACTCTGCTATCCTTGAGAATTTGAAAATGTAGGTCGAGAATAATTTTTTTCTCTCCCTGTACCTGGCGACTTCTCATTGACTAGAGATGCAGCCTGTAAATTTGCAGCCATCACAACCCCATTGTCTCTGCTCCCAGAGCTCTATGATTGCTCTGCTCTCAGTGTCTTATACAGAGCAGGTATTTAGCAAGTTTGTAGACTTAATTTTTTTGGACTTAATGCAAATTAAGACACCTTCATTTCTTCTCACCTGTTTTGCTTGGTATATAACACTTTAAAAAAAGCCTCTCTGAGCTCTTTCTGCTTATCTAGGATTGTGTTAAGTGTTTGAATATATTTTATGGCCCAGAGTAGATGCTTAATAAATGATTATTGCATAAATAGAAAGAGTTAAGGAAGAGAAGAGGAACTGGAGAACAGAGGCACACCCTCTCCTGTGATATCTTGCCCTACCTCAATATTGCAAGTTTCACACTGTCCCTTCATCTTTTCAAAATTTATTTGTTCCAGTATTAATTCCTTTTCATGCAATTCCTAGTTAGAATTTAATTTTAATCAGGGATGTAGATAACAACTAACAGTTTTATATATTATACTCAAGGGGTGTGTGCATTGTGGCTAAGCACAAAAGGGATTCAAAAATCAAAATAATATTTTGGGCATTTTGGCAGAGCCTTTGGGGAGACTCTGACAGAAGGTGCCCTGGGGTCCTTCTAAAATCATGACAAACAAACACCACTTACTTTGCTGATATCTATGTCTAAGATTCATGTATTGGGTGGTCATCCTCAGTGCACAAAGGGAAGGAAGGGGTGTGTCTGGACTAGGCACACTTGGGTCTCCCTCTTTACATGAGTTGCAACTCTGATACACACACACACATACACACAAAATTATATATGTATATATATTATATAATTTTTATTATTTCAATAGTTTTGGGAGTACAGGTAGTTTGGGGTTACATGAATAAGTTTTTTAGTGGTGGTTTCTGAGATTTTGGTGCACCCATCCCCTGAGAAGTATACACTGTACCCAATATGTAGTCTTCTATTCCTCACCCCTTTCCAAACTTCCCCCCGAGTCTCAAAAGTCCATTATATCATTCTCATGCCTTTGTATCCTCATAGCTTAGCCCCCACTTATAAGTGAGGACATAGGATATTTTGTTTTCCATTCCTAAATTACTTCATTTAGAATAATGGCCTCTAGCTCCATCCAAGTTGTAGCAAAAGACATTATTTCATTCATTTTTATGGCTGAGTAGTATTCCATGGTGTATATATACCACATTTTCTTTATCCACTTGTTGATTGATGGGCACTTAGGTTGGTTCCATATTTTTCCAATTGTGAATTGTGTTGCTATAAACATGATTGTGCATCTCTTTTTCATATAATGATTTCTTTTCCTTTGAGAGGATACCCCGTAGTGGGATTGCTGGATTGAATGGTAGTTCTACTTTTATCAATCCTAACAGGTTTCAAAGCATAGTCTTTATCTGAATGGCAACAGGATATGTTGGAAAAACCATGGTCTTTGGAACCAGATAGGCATGGAACAAATTGTTGAACCTGTCTAAGCTTCATTTTACTCAGTTATAACATGTGAATATGAGTTCATGGAGTCAAAAACCTTCTAAGCACCATAGAGAACACTAAGTGAATACACTTTCTCTTTTACATATGCCACCCCTTGAAAATATAAACAATTGTCAATTTCATCTTTAGTGAAAGAAACAGGTTCTGAGAGGTCTTTGATTTATCCAAAGTTGAAATAGTAGTTAGGACTTCTAACTGTAAAGGCCTTGACTCTAAAGTCTATTTTTGAGCATGATGTTGTACTATCTAATTGTTTCAAACTCGATATGGCTCTAATAAGATAGAAATATTGTATGTATCACAGAATTGGAAAAAACTACTTTAAAGTTCATATGGAACCAAAAAAGAGCCCGCATCGCCAAGTCAATCCTAAGCCAAAAGAACAAAGCTGGAGGCATCATGCTACCTGACTTCAAACTATACTACAAGGCTACAGTAACCAAAACAGCATGGTACTGGTACCAAAACAGAGATATAGGTCAATGGAACAGAACAGAGCCCTCAGAAATAATGCCGCATATCTACAACTATCTGATCTTTGACAAACCTGACAAAAACAAGCAATGGGGAAAGGATTCCCTATTTAATAAATGGTGCTGGGAAAACTGGCTAGCCATATGTAGAAAGCTGAAACTGGATCCCTTCCTTACACCTTATACAAAAATTAATTCAAGATGGATTAAAGACTTACATGTTAGACCTAAAACCATAAAAACCCTAGAAGAAAACCTAGGCATTACCATTCAGGCCATAGGCATGGGCAAGGACTTCATGTCTAAAACACCAAAAGCAATGGCAACAAAAGCCAAAATTGACAAATGGAATCTAATTAAACTAAAGAGCTTCTGCACAGCAAAAGAAACTACCATCAGAGTGAACAGGCAACCTACAGAATGGGAGAAAATTTTTGCAACCTACTCATCTGACAAAGGGCTAATATCCAGAATCTACAATGAACTCCAACAAATTTACAAGAAAAAAACAACCCCATCAAAAAGTGGGTGAAGGACATGAACAGACATTTCTCAAAAAAAGATATTTATGCAGTCAAAAAACACATGCAAAAATGCTCATCATCACTGGCCATCAGAGAAATGCAAATCAAAACCACAATGAGATACCATCTCACACCAGTTAGAATGGCAATCATTAAAAAGTCAGGAAACAACAGGTGCTGGAGAGGATGTGGAGAAATAGGAACACTTTTACACTGTTGGTGGGACTGTAAACTAGTTCAACCATTGTGGAAGTCAGTGTGGCGATTCCTCAGGGATCTAGGACTAGAAATACCATTTGACCCAGCCATCCCATTACTGGGTATATACCCAAAGGACTATAAATCATGCTGCTATAAGGACACATGCACACGTATGTTTATTGTGGCACTATTCACAATAGCAAAGACTTGGAACCAACCCAAATGTCCAACAATGATAGACTGGATTAAGAAAATGTGGCCCATATACACCATGGAATACTATGCAGCCATAAAAACTGATGAGTTCATGTCCTTTGTAGGGACATGGATGAAACTGGAAATCATCATTCTGAGTAAACTATCACAAGGACAAAAAACCAAACACTGCATGTTCTCACTCATAGGTGGGAATTGAACAATGAGAACACATGGACACAGGAAGGGGAACATCACACTCCGAGGACTGTTGTGGGGTGGGGGGAGGGGGGAGGGATAGCATTAGGAGGTATACCTAATGCTAAATGACGAGTTAATGGGTGCAGAAAAACAACATGGCACATGTATACATATGTAACAAACCTGCACATTGTGCACATGTACCCTAAAACTGAAAGTATAATAATAATAAAATAAAGGCATTGAACAATAAAAAAAAAGAAATATTGTATGTAAAGCACTTTCTATGGTTCCTAGCTCCCCTATGTACCAAAGTGGTAGGAAGCTATTATTATTTGTTGCTTATTTTATTTAGGATTTTTCTGTGTGTTTAATAGCTAGTCATTTAGAGGGGAAGTAAAATTATTCTCTGGGGCAAGGAATTGGCATTAAGTTTTTGTTTTATTTTCTTTTCTCCATACTTATATCTGTGGCAATGCTGGGAACTAACAAGGCTAGAGAGAAGAGAAGAAGTGTCTTCCCTTTTATATGTGCAACCTTAGCTAAGCTGCATAATTTAAATAGATATTTAACACCTGTTCCTCCCTGAATATTTATATGAGAATCCTGGGCCTTAAATACTTCTGAGCCTTGGTAGACCTTAAACTTGTCATTAATTTAACAAGTATGTATTGATTCTTATTTTGCATAGTTTGCTGCTTTGTCTCAGCACATACCAAAGTGTTGAGGAAATCCTAATGAGCCACGTTCTCCATGATAGAAGCAGGAATGCAGAAGTATGCTTCTCACCCAATTGCCTTGCCATCAACACGGTCGTCCTGATTGATTTTGATGGCAGGTAATTGATCACTTTTCCCACAAAGACGTATTGGGCATCCCCTGAGTGCTGGCCAGGGGGCTGTAGGCTAGGGATATAATTTTTTAAAAGATAAACATTTTCCCACTTCCATGGAGTTAATAATTTAGTGGAGAAGATAAACAACAAGAAACAAGTAAGTATCCATTTTGTTAAGAACTACAAAGACAAAGTGTGACGTAAGGAGAAACTAATCTATTGTTCTTACGAGAGGTATCTCTGAGACCCACAGAAGCTAGCCATGGCAAGAGTAATGAGAATTTCAGGCCAAAGGAATGTGAATGCAAAGATTCTAAAGCAAAGCACTTGCTGTCTATGCTCAAAGAGCAGGAACAAAAGCTGATGTGATTGGATGAGTAATAACACAATGGAAGAGCTGTACAAGTTAAGCAAGGCCATGTTGGTTATGTTGGAAGGCTGGGGTTTTGCCCTAAATTAGCTAGAAAGTCTGAGGAATTTTAAGCTGGCAGAGGATGAATATAGATCTTACAAATTTGATTGTGGCTGATGTGTAAAACAAATGTACCTTAGAACAAAGAGATCAGGGAGGGAGCTCCTCTGTGGTTCAGGTGAGAGAAAATGGTAATTCCCAATGGGATGGTGGCAGAAGAGGTGGAGAGCTGAGAGATTTGAGAAATATTTTAGAGGTACAGTTGATAGGAGCTGCTGACAGAACCACTAGGAACAAGGAAACAAAGGGAAGAATAAAGGATGATTCTTTTTGGAATTATTTTTAAACAAATGTGTGTTAGTCTTGCCTAGATCATAAACTAAGTTTTTAACATGGATGGATGGCGATGAAGGGGCACATCATAAGAAGAAAAGGGAGAGGAGACCTAACATTTATGGAGACCCTAAAATGTGTCAGGAATTGTGCTAACTTTGCATATGCTATTTAATCTTCCACTTTATAGAAATCCTATAAAGTAAAAATCATGACTTGCACATTTTACGTATGATGCAATGAATCTTTAGAGGTGCGAAATAACTCAACAAAGGTCATAGCATTGGCAAATACAGGAATCAGACCTGGAGACTGATGTCCAAAGTCTCTTTTTTTTTCCACAACATTATACTATTTCCCAGGGCTAAAATAATGCCATACAACTTGGTATTTTATTCCTTGAAAAGTGGCTAGCGTTGTGCTAGGCATCTGTTGAATGTTCATTACATACTGGTTAAATTTAAAATCAGTGTGAACATTTAACTTTCTTGAAATGCCAAATGTTTCTAAGGCTAGTGAACCTAAAAAAATAAACTGTATTTCAAGATGAATTGATCAAAACAGTAGACAGTCTATTATTAATTGGGAAAGTTAGGGGAAAAAGGAAGATAAGTTACTGAAACAGTGGAGAGGAGTTTACAAAGAGTAAGACAAGAGGTGCAATTGGAAAGGTGGGTCTCTGGGCTTTTCTAGAGGAAGAATAGAGTATTAACTTCAAAAAAAATTATTTGGACAAAGCACACTATTTTCCAGATTTATAAAACCCCACCACTCTTTTTGGTCTTAATCCAACCATTTCCGCTATTTATGATAACTGTTGTGCCCTTCAAGGTAGTTTAGTTTGCATTGGATATATTAAACATAGTCACCTTTGAATTCCACATCTAAATGCAAGAATTTATCAGAATGATTTATCTACATTTTATGAGTGCAATCTGACATTCTGGAACCAGAAGTGCAACCAGCTTACTGGAAAAAAAAAAGTTAAGCCCTCTTTCATATACTGCTAGGCAATACGCATTACACATATTCATGTAATGCTCCTAGTAACTCAATGAAGTAGGTACTATTATTATTCCTATATTATAGGTAAGAAAACAGGAAAGTGAACCTCAGAGAGATGGAGTAACTTGTCTTAAAGCTTATGAGCTGCACAACCAGCATTCCCACTTAAGCAGTGTGACTTCAGAGAAAGCCTCAATCTCTATTCTTTGCTGCCTCCCCTTAGCAATAACCATATCCTTAGGTTCTGCTTTGCTGCGTTGCAACACACTGGCTCAAAATAAAGAATTGTCTAGAGTATCACAGAAAATCAGGGGTAACTGCAGAGCAATTCCAAATTAGAAGAGCCAGGCACTCCTTTGTAGTCTTTTGAGATCAGAACCTGCAGACCATGTAACCTGTGTATGTGAATTCAGGTAAACAGAGGCAGGCATCTAAGATATAACAAAAATACAGAAATCTGCATGAGGGCAAGATCAGGTCTAGAAACCAAAGAAGATCCTGATTCTAAGAAACTTCTCAAGGCCGAAGCTGCTTTATGATCTGTAGATACAATAGCTTGGCTGGTTTCATCTAAACCAGTGCTTTTCGACCTCAGCTCTTTGGACATTTTGGGCTGAAAGGTTCTTTATTGTGGGAGCGGTCCTGTGCACTGTAGGATCACTGGTTTCTTCTCAGTATGTGCCAGTAGTACTCCTCATATATACTAGTCATGTCAGTTAAAATAAAGTCTGCCACATATCCCTCCCTCATTTGTAACCACTGATCTAGATAAAGAAGGGTTTTAAGGAATCTGTTTGTTCATCTAACAAGTGCTTGCTAAGTGCTGCTCAGTTTTCAGCATCATGTGACTTTAGGTCCCTTTCCTGGTAGTAAGGCAGGACCCTCTAAGTATAATACTAGTCTGGAGACCTCAGGCAATATGGTGCTATTATGGAGGGCATGTGCTTTGAGCTTGACTGTTGTGGGTCTAATCCACTTTGGTCATCTTTACCTTGGGCAAGTCACTAATTCTCATTAAGCCACAGCATCTGCTCTGCAAAATAGAGGTAGTAATAATGCCGGACACATGGTTTTGTTGTGAGGATTTCATTGGAAAATAAATGTAAGGGGCTGGGCTAAGTGCCAGACACAAAGTGCTCAGGGGATCCTTATGATGATGATATCTTCACCTCTTCATCCAAAGGGACTGAGAAATAGCCTTTGATCCTCCAGGACTGTAGTTTCAGAAACCACATTTATGGCTCTCCTTTTAGGATAAAGGTTAAATAAGTGGCCAGTGAAGAGATTATTGTCCTGTGATTGTAGGGAAATTTTTTCATAAGCTCTGGTAGACCCAATGGAATTAGTCCAAAGAGTGGACTGGCTCAGCTTCTGCTGCAGTTTTGTGATTAAAGGATTTAGGAGATTAACAGCATCTCTTCAGGAAGTAGCTCAGAGGGCTCAGTTGGGTGTATTCCAGTGAAGAGGCATTTTCTGAATTCAATCTCTTCTCTGAAAAGCGAGATGTGTTTATCCACAGAAGTGAGGAAGAGGACCACAATTTCAAGGTAACAAGGAGTTGGATACCCAGTGTGAGCAATATCCCTTAGTCTAGGTGATATTAATAAGAATATCAAAGATGGGCAAAAAACGAGTTGCATCATTATTCTTCCTTTCCCTAGGTGGGAAAATTTCGAATATCATGTGATAAAGAGCTAGCTAAATAGCTTGCCTTCTAATACTCAGTTCTGTGAGTAATTTCCTTTGGGAACTTTGGTGGATCGTTCAACCTACCTGGTAATAAGGTTACCTCTCAATTGAATAAGAGGATTATTTGAGAACTGCCAGATTGTGAAATTTGAAAACCACCGAGTCAGAAAATCTGAAATGTGTAACTTTGCCAAATTGTGTGAGAATTGCCACTCAGCCATAAGCTCCAAATCCTAGCCCACTCCACTAAATTTGAAATAAATACAATGTTAATGTGTTGGCAGCAGCAAACAGACTAGTGGAACAAAAGTAGAAGTCAGGGTGGTATTACCTTTGGCCAAGAAGTTTGAAAGAAGGTAGGTTTTTTTTTAGAAGGCCAATTAAAAAAAAAAAAACTCACACTAGACAAGGACAATATTTTTCCCGTAAATACGGGTATTGAGTTGTTCTGGCAAGAGGTAACAGTGATGTTGGTGATTTTGCATCATAAGCTTTAACATACACTCAAAGGTATGTACACAAATAGTAGCAATAATAGTCATTACTAGTATTATCATTGACCATGTTAACTTGCTCATATATTGTCTCCCTTTATCTTAAAAAGCACTTGCAACTGGATGTTAATAACATCACTTATCAGAAAAGCATTGTCTTAGCAAGATGAATTGACTTGCCTAAGTTTCCATAGCTAGTTTGTGGAGGGAGTCCAGGCATTCTTCTGACAGGGTGACCTCTTCAAATGCTGGCTAAGCCTCTGAGTTGGATGGTTTGTTTCCTTTCAGCATGTCAGTTTCTTTGACTGTTCAGTGAAGAGGTTGGACCAGACAGTTCTTCAAATCCCTTCTTACTTTAATGTCTCTTTATTCTTCTAGGTAGTGAGTTTTTTGGTTTATGTGTTTGTCCCATGAAATTAGAAACCTTGTAATAAGACTTCTATGTGTTTTCACTTAATGTGGAGGGACAGTAGTTATACCACCCCACAACCAAATTTGTCAAAAAGTACTTTTTTTTTTTTCAATACAATAAAAGGAAAGAGAAGTTTATCAAGAGTAGTGGATTGGCATGAAGTCTGGAGCCTCAGATTTCTAATCCTAGCACTGCCACTGTTTCCATGGTTGTGAACAAGACGCTAAGCCTCTTAAGGGCTCAGTTTTGTCATCTAGCACAGCAGACCCTAACGTTTTTGGCACAAGGGAGCAGTTTTGTGGAAGACAGTTTTTTCATGGACGGGAGTCAGGGTTGGGGGATGAGGGGGTGGTTGGGGGATGGTTTCAGGATGAAAATTCTCTACCTCAGACCATCAGGCACTAGACTCTCATAAGGAGCACCCAACCTAGATCCCTTGCATGCCCAATTCACAGTAGGGTTCCTGCCCCTATGAGAATCTAATGCCACTGCTGAGCTGACAGGAGGTAGAGCTCAGGCAGTAATGCTCACTCGCCTGCCACTCATCTCCTGCTGTGTGACCTGGTTCCCTGTGCCTGTCTTCGGCCTGGGGGTTGGGAATCCTTGATCTAGCAAATGGGAACCACGGGTGCCCAGCTTGTCACATGTGACTTGGAAATGGAAGTATGGATGTGTCTGCGGGAAGCCCAATACTGGAGACATTGAAAGAATGTTGAGGACACAAAATAAATGGAGTAGAGAAGGATTCCACAGCAGCAAATCTGGCTTTAGCTCCAAGTTTTATGACAAATTACCCAGTGTGTCAAGTGGGTGTCAGTTTCTTCTTTTGAAAAATGACAGCATTAGGCTAGATCAGCATTTCTAAAACTATCAAGAATAAATGTCCCTCAAAATGTCTGAGGGACACACATTTGGAAAACACAGCACACTCTATCTCCCCCTTGGATATTAATATGACTGTATTCTGAGATACTCTACAATAAAGAAACACATCTACTTTTATTTTAATTCATTTGCCAAATTAAGTTGACCATGGAACACCGTATTCTGGAATATGTGTTAATATCCCATGAGACACTTGGAAATTTCAGGATTAGATGGTATCATTCTCTGAAGAATTATAAAGAGAGATTATCTGTTGGATGTTAGATATACAAATGTTGGGGGTCACTTTCTTTCTTCTACTCTTCTGACTTGTTTCTCTCTGTCTCCCATGAAGTTAAATTTGCCTTCTTAGTGTGAGGACCAGCAGGTATGTAGATGTGTGCACATTGTGTGTATTTTATTAGCAAGTATTTTGAACACCAGTGAACTACTACCATGGTAGATTATATGGACAATGGAAGAACAATAGAGAATATACTTATTTAACCTCCATTGTGTACCCAAGAAAGAAATCGTAGTGCTGGATAACTTTCAGATTATTTTATCCCATTGAATTCTGTGACCCTCATGCTATAGAAGGAAAAAAAATGAGATCATGATGGGTCAAGATAATTAGAGAAAGCTTTATGGAATAAATGAAATTTTGTGTAGACCTTGAAAATGTGTGAAATATGATCTTGTCAGGTAGGAATTACATGGATTAGACCAGAATGGAGCTAAAATTTAAAGCACAGGAAAAGTTATATCTTGACTTGTTACAGTGAATCATGGCAGCTATCGTAAGTATTTAAGCAAAGAAATAGCATGGGATAAGTAAAAAAAGTTTTGGTGGAGAGGGAGCTGAGAGGTAAAATTGGTAGGAGGTCCTTGATGTAATTTCAGGAAAGGCAACTAGATATAGTAAGGCATTGTCAAGAAGTAATACATTGGATTTCAAGTAAGAAAAATTGAACTGTGTTACAATTCTATTATTGAGAATAATTTTCATCTGTACAAATATTTCATGATTAATCTATTTATTTATTTTAAAGTAGTTATATTTGTTTATGCCGCCTCTCTGCTTCAGATGCCCATTTACCCACTACAGAGGCAGTTGCCAGTGTCTTGTTCATCCTTCCAGAATAAGTTTCTCAGCCTCAGAACTATGATAATACATTTGGGGCTAGATTTCTCACTTTTGTGGGGACTGTCCTGTGTATTGTGGGGTGTTTAGCAACATTCATAGCCTGTTACCCACTAGATTTCCATGGCACCCCTGCCCCCTCTGTTGTGACAACCAAAAATTTCTCCTGACCTTGCCACATATCCACTGGGGGACAAAATCACCCTGGTTGAGAATAGCTATTCCAGAGATGTTTTGTAAAGAGGAATTTGCTGTACCAAAAGATAGAAGCAATGATAATATGACTTTTTTATTTTTTGAGATGGAGTCTCACTCTATCACCCAGGCTGGTTTGCAGTGGCGCGATCTCGGCTCACTGCAAGCTCTGCCTCCCGAGTTCACGCCATTCTCCTGCCTCAGCCTCCCAAGTAGCTGGGACTACAGGTGCCCGCCATGACGCCTGGCTAATTTTTTGTATTTTTGGTAGAGACAGGGTTTCACCGTGTTAGCCAGGATGGTCTCAATCTCCTGACCTCGTGATCCGCCCACCTCGGCCTCCCAAAGTGCTGGGATTGCAGGTGTGAGCCAATAATATGATTTTTATATAAATAAAAGATTGGGAAGACTGAAAACTGGTCTCGAGGACTGAGGCTTGTGTAACTAGAAGACAGCTAGAATCTGTATCAGTTACTGTATTTTTGGCTGCAGGTATCAAATCTGTGGACTTAAACTGGCTTGAATAAGAAGGAAATATATTAGGTCACTTGACAGGTGATCTTGAGGCAAGTCAAACTCCAGGTTTCATTGATTTGGTAGCACACAGGGTCATCATGGACTCAGATTCTTTCTAGGCTTTGGGCATGTCACCCACAGCATTGGGCTGGTTCCCTGCAGTATTATAAGATGCTATCAGCATCAGCTGTTTCTAACTGCTTCTTTATTTATGTCCAGTGGTAGACACATAGCCTGAGTCACTAAAAAGTGAGAATGCTTCTCTCCCAGAAACCACCAGGAATCCTCTTTTTAGGTATTAATGGCCCAAATGGACTTAGCAATCCACCCTACCCCAATACCTGACAATTTCACTGGCAAGATCAATATGCTCAGCTTTGTAGGATAGAAGTCGAATGTCCCCTTACCAACTTTGGAGGGAGAAGAGTTAATCGGAAAAGAATGAAATATGGTGAGTTCAGTGTGGTACCTCATGCTTTTTGAGCTGGTTGCCATTTAGATAGATTATGTTTGGATCAGTGAAAGTACCAAATTGAATACAAAGTGGTTCATACAAATTGAAAACATCCAAAAGAAAACTTTGCTGAGAGACAAGAGCATATAGGGTTAAAGACCATAATCTTGGAGGGAATCGGATATTGATAATTAAGTCATAGTTTAAGAGTTTTGGTCTTGATTCTAAACACAGCTGACTCAGCCACCTGCTGGGCATGTGATCTTCGCCAAGTCACTTTTCCTTTCCGTGTATTTTTTTTTATTTGTCAAATTCAGAAGATAGGACTGTCCTTATAATAGTGATATGGGTGGATTAAGTGAGGCAGTGTATGTAGAGTGCTGAATCAAGTGACAGGCACTGGAGCACACTAATTCACAGACACTGGTGATGGTAAGTGAGGCCATTGCCTTAGAGCTAGAGGAATAATAGGAGTTCACAAAAGGAAGAGGAGAGCTCTGGAAGCACAGGGCCAGTCTCTGATCCTGCAGGAAGAGATGACTGCACAGAGCATCCTTGAGAACATTAAATAATGTTCTAAAATACCCTGTCTCCGGGTAAACATCACAGAACTTTCAAATTTGATTCAGCCTGGAGCTCCTTAAGGTTCTGTCAACCTAGAATACTTGCCAGTTCAGACAGCACACTGCTTAGATTATGCCTCCCCTCCCGCCACCTTATTCCCTTCCCGATATCAAAATGCGAAATTCAGTTATGCAGTCTAAAAATGGAAAGTCCACCTAAATCTTTTAGGATTATTTAACATTCTTTAAATATTTAAATATGATATTACCTTGGCCAAGGTATGACGTCATCTTTGATCACAGATTGGTACTGAGGGAAAACATCTGTTCCATGGGATTTTTCAGTAAAACAAGATGTAGCGTATTTCTATCAGCAAAGCAGGATGAGCTCACTTTGTCAGCCTAGATGTGAACATGGTGGCAGTTTGTAGCCCTGGATTGTATAAACCTGTTTAAAATATAATTCTACTGTTGAACATACTTGGCTGCAAATATCCATCTCTTCCATCAAACACACATTTGTCAAGCACCTGCTAGATGCAGGGCCTGGACTTAGCTTGGCACCAGTGCAAAGTGAGGATGGAGAACTAGAAGGAATTAATGTTCATTAGGTATGTACTCCAGTAAATGGGCTAGACTTAAAACATGCTGGGTAGAAATATGTGTTATTTAGTCTAATGCATTTCACTACCTTGTTGCACTAGGCCACATTCATGGCATTTGCTATTAATCGTGGCGTTAGTTTTTCTTTGATTACATGATCCTCAACATTCAACTGCTGAATGTGTATTAATAGCTTCTCAGACTCTTCGTGTTCTATGCCATTGCCTAAACTCACAGAGTCAATAAGCAGTCGAACTGAAATTCTGCTTCATGGCTGTCTAACATGGTACCCAAACCCTTTCTACTAAAGAAATCTGCTTCAACTGTGGATCAAGAAGTAGTCACTGCTATCAGGCAATTTACCATTTCATAGAAAAGTGGAAACTGAATGCAAATAACCCTTATCCACATAAAAATAATAACTGAGAGTACTGAACTATTACGTATGGCTCTGCAGACGTAAACCCATCCTGTTTTCATGTAAACTGCCATGAGGTTTCTACCATTATTATACCAGTTTCACAAATGGAAAAACTGATGTGCAGAAAACTGATATGAAAGCTGATACACAGAGGTAGAAAGAAGTAGATCCAGGATTTAAAACCGGGAAACTCTTTTGTAGCTCCCAATCACACTGCTACCTCTGATAACCATTTCACAAGGTTACAAGTGACACGGAGGTTACGGGAATTGTAGACAAGTTGTATTTCTTATATGAGTAAATGGTCAGGGCATTGGGGTAGGAAATGGGATTTGGTCTGATCTTTAAGGAACATTGGTTGTGCAGAAGTGGAGGAAATGGGCATTCTATGAGAGGGGCTTTCTATTCATGAGCAGAAAGGGAAGAGATGCTGCTGTCTAGATGAGCTTAAGTGTTTCATAACACTTCTGCGATAAGCTGTAGGATGGTCTTGTGCCCCTGCTTACCCATTCTCACTGCAGACATTGCTGCCTGTGTGAGCCTGGGGCCTGCCGGTGCAGCCGGTAAGAGCTAACTTTATGACCATTGATTTACACTCAGATCCCTTGGTCCACAGATACATCACCAAGCACTCCAGCTTCTGAAGTCAGCGAAGGGAGGTTTATGACTCAATTTTATTCGTTTGCTTCTGCAGACAAGTGGCTTCAGTTGTGGAGGAGTTGTTTGAGATAAAACATCATTATTAGATTCCCGCTCTCTGAGCCCACTCTCTTGTCCCATAGTTACCTTTGAGCTAAGGCTCAAACAAAGGACCTGGTTGAGAACTGTTCCTCTGTGCACAAAAGAAAGTCATTTATTAGCTACTAGAAATTTAAGAATTTGGGACGTAATGCTTTTTAAAGGAGATAGTGAGGGGCGTAGGAATAAGCATGCTTCATGAAGACAGCACTGGAATTGTCACTTTGTTTTTCTGCCTTTGTAGGTCATCTTTGTTGGCTTTCATTTTTCAAGAGAGACATCTTATTTGGTGTACATGTTTCTTTACCACCTGGCTGTCTCAGTCTTCCAGTATTCCTGTATATACTCATTCCTCATACTAAACAGGATCCTCCCCCATATCTTTTCTGACCTTGTTGCCACACTCGCCCTGTCAGCTCTTTAGCCCTTGCGCCTCTAATATAATCATCTCTTACCTCAAGGCCTTTGCACTTCTTGTTCTTGCTACCTGTGGTATTTTAGCTGAGGTATCCACCTGTCTCATCCTTCACTTTATCTATATCTCTGCCAAAAGTGCCACAATTTCAGAACATCTTTTCTGTGAAAACTATGCCATTCCCAACAAATGCCATTTTATTTTTTTCCTAGGACTTATTCCCACTGAACATATTATTTGCCTTTTTAGCTTTCATCTGTCTCATCACAACCCTTCCCTACACACTCAAATACACACACTCTTTCTCCCCGAATCCTCTCCTATGATCATCCATATTCTCACTCTCACAATGTCATGATCCAATACATTATTCCTTGCCTCTCTCCTTGGATGTGTGTGTTCATGGGAACAGGGCAGGGTTTTTGGGGGGCAGGGGTGTGTATCTTTAATACCTAGAACAGTACTTGGTACATGGTGAAAATTCAACAGTCATTGAATGAAAGAACAAAAGAAAGAAAAAAAGGAAGTGAGGGAGGAAAGGAAAAGGGAGGGATAAAGGCAAAGGAAGAAAGAAACCATGCATGATCTTGGTTTTTTTCACATATATTAGCTAAACCTGGTTAAGATGACTTCCGGTTCTAAGAGCTACCTCCCATGGTCTAGCGATCCTGCTGATATATTCCATGCCATCCCTGACACAGAAGTTACCATTTCCTGACGTTCCCGTTCTGTGCATTCTCCCATTTTGTTTTTACTGTGACTTCTACCAGTTTTGTCCTGTTCTTCTAAGGCCTGACAAAAAGGTCATCTCCTCCAGAAAGCCTTTTCTAACCCACCTGGAAAAATGGGGTTCTTGTTTATTTTCCTATTCACTTGACCTGATCACTCGTACCAGGGCATTTGATTTGGCTTGTTTAACCTCAAGGAAGGGTGGCATCTGTTATGCACTGCCCAGGCCTTTGTCCATAGCATGGACATCTGTAAGCAGGTCTTCCCCTCTAAGGATTTGCCATTCAACTTTGGAGCATCAACAAGAACTCCCGTCCCCACTGCTCATGCCACAGACACACAGCGCATGTTTCTCTCTAGCACTGTATTTCCTTCTTTATTTCCCCTGATAACATCAAGGTGAGAGCCTATAAGGCAAATGTGTAAGTGGGTTTCTTCTTGGTGACCAATTCAGGTAAATCAGTCCTGTTCGCCTGTAGTGCTGTGTTGAGAAGATGTGAAACGGACTCTGAACACAGTGAGAAAGTGAGCAGTTACCAGTTAGCAATGCCTGACCTAGGTACAACAGTGGGGATGTGGTGATACCGTGGTTCATGTTTGCCATCCCTTCCCTGGTGGGATCTAACATTTTGTATGTTTGTTTCTAAATAAGTCACAGCAATCATGTTTATATTACTCATTTATCTTTTATTAGAGGCAAGTCCAAACAGAAGACTTTTCTTTGCCTACCACCTTGTACAAACAAGTACCAATGGATTTGGAGCCCCTGTGAATGGATGAACATCCTACCGAGAATAAGGGTCAGCTCATTTGAAAATAAGAACATCCTCCTGCAGGCATTCTAGGATACCACATCTGTTATTTCTCCTGAGATAGCAATAATATTATTAATGATAATAATATCAGTAAAAGTAGTATAGACTGTTATATAGTGGGCACAGCTGTCCTCTGTTTTTGTCTTCAGCCCAAATTATTTTTAGATTTGTTTTCAGAATCCCTTTTCATCCATTGCTTTAAACCCGTCCCAAATCTAACTTCATCTTTAGCTCCTTCCACCTTAAAGAGTATGGTCTTAGTCCATTTAGTGTTGCTATAAAGAAATACCTAAGGCTGGGTAATTCATGAAGAAAAAAAGGCTTCCTTGGCTCATGATTCTGATGGTTGGCAAGTTCAAGATTGAGCATCTGCATCAGGTTGAGCCTCAGGCTGCTTCCAAAAGGCGAAGGGGCAGCCAGTGTGTGTGGAGATCACATGGTCAGAGATGGAGCAAGAGAGGTGGAGAGATTCCAGGCTCTTTCTAACAACCAGACCTTGTGGAAAATAGCAGAGTGAGAAGTCACTCACCCCCAAGGGAGGGCATTCGTCTGTTCATGAGGGATCCAACCCCATGACCCAAACACCTCCCAATAGGCCCCACCTCCATCAGTAGGGATCACATTTCAACAGGAGGTTTAGAGGGAACAAACATTCAAACCATAGCAGGTACTAAGTTTTTCAAATGTGTTTCTTCTTTAAGATGCTCTAAAATCACTTGTTCTCACACTTGGAATAAGTTTCCCTGATTTGATCTATTTGAGCCCCTGCCCAGGCCCATCCTATACCTACCTGTTAATTCTTTTTCTAATTGAGCTATAATTCATATAACAGAAAATTCACCTTTGAGAATAATATGCTTCGGTGGTTTTTAGTATATTTACTATTTTGTACAATCATCACCACTGTCTAATTCCAGAATATTTTTATCATCCCATAAAGAAACCCCATACCCATCAGCAGTCAGTCTCCATCCTCCCCTCCTTACAACCCCTGGCAACCCTAATCTGCTGTCTATCTCTGTGGGTCTAGTCTGGATATTTCACACAAATGGAATTACATAGTACATGACCTTCTGCATATCACTTCTTTCCCTTAGCATAAGGTCTTCAAGGTTCATTCATATTGGGGCCTGTATCTGTACTTCATTGCTTTTTTATGGCTGAATTACTATTACGTTTGGGTACACCACATCTTGTCTATCCATTCATCAGTCGATGGACATTTGAGTTGTTCCTGCTTTTTCACTATTATGAGCAATGCTACAATGAAGATTTGTGTACACATTTTTGTGTAAATATATGTTTTCAATTACTTTGGTTATATACAGTAGTCCCCCTTAATCCGTGGTTGTGCTTTCCATAATTTCAGTTACCCGTGGTCAGCTGAGGTCTGAAAACAAGTGAGTGCAGTGCAATAAGACATTTTGAGGCCAGGTGCAGTGGCTCATGCCTGTAATCCCAGCACTTTGGGAAGGCAAGGCAGTCAGATCACTTGAGGCCAGGAGTTTGAGACCAGCCTGGCCAACATGATGAAACCCCATGTCTACTAAAAACACAAGAATTAGCCAGGCATGTGGTGCATGCCTGTAATCTCAGCTACTTGGGAGGCTCAGACACAAGAATTGCTTGAAATCAGGAGGCGAAGGTTGTAATGAGCTGAGATCACGCCACTACACTCCAGTCTGGGCAACAGAGTGAAAGTCTGTCTCAAAAAAAAAAAAGAGAATTTTGAAAGAGGGGTACCGTGTTTACATAATTTTTATTATGATATATTATTATAATCTATTGTGTCATTATTGCTGTTCATGTGTTACTATGCCTAATTTATAAATTTAGCTTTATTGTAGGTATGCAGGTATAGGAAAAACTGTTAGTGTATGTGTGTGTGTGTTATATAAACATATGTATATATGTTTAACCAAAAAAATAAAAGTATGCATATGTGTATATATATGCATATAATATATATTATATATATAAACATGTGCATGTAATATATATTTTATATATATATATGTATTATATATCTAAACAATTCAGTACTATGGGTGGTTTCAAGCATCCTTTGTGGATCTTTGAATGTATCCCCTGCAGATAAGGGAGGACCACTGTACCTAGGAGTGCAATTGCTGGGTCATGTGGAAATTCTGTGTTTAACTTACTGAGGGAAGCAATCCAAGTGTTTTCCACAGTAGCTGCACCCTTTTACATTCCTTTCAACAATATGTGAGGTTTCCAGTTTTTCCATGTCCTCACCAACACTTGTTTTCTGTTTCTATTACAGCCATCACAGTAGTGTGAAATGATATCTCATTGTAGTTTTCATATGCATTTCCCTAATCACTAATGATGTTAGGCATCCTTTCATGGACTTACTGGCCATTTGTATATCTTCTTTGAAGAAATATGGATTCAGATCTTTTGTCCACTTATTAATTGGTTGTCATTTTATTGTTCAGTTGTAAGAAGTTTGTATATCTTTTGGACACTAGACATTTAAGAGATACGTGGTTTGCAGAATTTATTTCCAAGAAAGGTTTTACTTTCTTGACAGTGTCTTTTGCCCTGAAATGTTTTTATTTTTGATGAAGTCCAATTTATCTACTTTTTCTTTGAATGATTGTGTTTTTGGTGTCATATCTAAGAACCTGTTGCCTAATCCAATGGCAAGCACATTTACATCTATGCTTCCTTACAAAGATTTTACAGTTTTAGTTCTTATGTTTAAATCTTCAATCCATTTTGAGTTAATGTTTGTGTATGTTGTTAGGTAGAGGGCCGTGTTTATTGTTTTACATATAGCCATTCTGTTGTCCCAGCATCATTTGTTGAAAAGACTATTATTTCTCCCACTGAATGGTTTGGTACCCTTGTTGCAAATCGACTGACCATAGCTGTATCAATTTATTGCTGAATCCTCAATTTTATTCTATTGTCTTTATTGCTACCTTTATGTTAGTAACATACTGCCTTCATTATTGTATCTTTGTAGTTAATTTTGAAGCTAGGAAGTATAAGGCCTACAAATTTGTTCTTTTTTTTTTTTCAAAGTTGTTTTGACTGTTTGGGAATTTTTGCCTTTCCATTTGAATCTTTAAGATCGGCTGTCCAGGATTACATTTAATCTGTAGATCAGTGGGGAGTAGGTCCATCTTCATAATATTGTCCACCAATCTATGAACACAAGATACCTTCCCATTTATTTAGCTCTTTAATTTCTTTTAGCAGTGTTTTGTAGTTTTCATTGTACGAGTCTTTTACTTTTTGTATAAGTCTTTTACTTTTTTGGTTAAACATATTTCTAAGTATTTTTTGATGCTGTCATCAGTGAAATTATTTTTCACAATGTTTTAGGGCTTAGTAATTTTCCTTCCAAAGATTCGTCTTTCTGTCTAAAGAATCCCATTTCTCAACTTGGTCATGTCATATCACATGCTTATTTAATTATCTTAACAGTGACTTCAACACCTGATATCTAAGAAAATACTTTCCAATACAGATAAGAAAAAAAAAACAAAACAGGTATTAGAGATAGGCTCAGAGTCAGTCTTTATGAACTCATTTTCCTTCCTCCAAATAAGCCAAGCCAAGTCACATCTTACTGTATTCTCTATTAGAGCAGAGAAACCATTGGAAGATTAAATTGCCTGTGATTATTTGTTGCCTAAAGCCTCTATATCATTTTTGTCGCCCTGTGTCTTTTTTGAAGGGTCTTTTTCTAGAAATCTTTTCTGCGATTTCCCAGACTCCTGCTGTCCCAATGTCCAAATTGGGTCTGTCCTGTCTTGCTACTCTTCTATTATGTTCCAGAGTTTTCCTCCCTCCACTCTATCTTCTGTTTACGACAGATCTCTAATGCATATCTAAAAATCAGGAGATCATTTGAGTTTTGCAATGGCTTAAAATAACTAATGCTAATGCTGAGGTCCTCATGGGTTTAAATTACTTGTATTAATTTCTACAACTCTACAATGCCTCTGTTTGCTGGAGTGTGTGCTAAATATATATTTGTGAAATAGACAAGAAAAGAAAAAAAACATTTCTGTAGACTTTCACCAGTTTAAAGCAAGGACCAACGCAGAGTCAAATTATGTGCATTTTACTCTCAGATTGGCTGAGAAACAACTTAGGCTTTTCTTAAACATTTTCTTTTATGATGGACAACTATGGAAATCAGCAAATAATGAGAGAATTTTCATAGTCTCAGAAAAAATAGCTGCTTCACTGTAACTGTGGTTGCAGGTTATGCTCCAGAGAGTGACATTTACAAATAGTCATATGTTTTACCACATGATAATTTCTACTGTTTGAAAGCAAATTTCATGTGTTCTAGAGTTAAAAGGTCAGTGTGAGCTATAAGTGTGCCTTGCTCTGTCTGTTCTTAATATCTTGTGCTTTCTCTAGTTTTGGTAATTTCCTGGCTTTTGAGGACTAGTGCCTTTGATTTCCCTTTTTGCTAAGAGGTATTCCTCATTTGAGAAAATCAAGCATCGCTATGAATTTTCCATCTGCAGTATATTTCTATCTTTCAAATATTTTCCCAGAAGCCACCAGTCAGTTGATCATTTTCAGCCTGCAACCCGCCTAGTTACATCTGCAGCTGAAGATGTTGAAGACTCCATAGCAACACCATCTGTCCCTTCACAGAATGTTTTCTTTCAGATAAAGATGGGAGGTGTTAATCATAATTAGGCAAGTTTCATGCTGGGATCAGAAAATGATTCGATTTCCCAGGATTTGTGCACCAATAAGTATTGCTGTCCATGTGGTTATTCATGAATTTGGGAGAAGCCAAAATTAACAGTACTATCATGGAATATCATTTTTCATACCTAGAATAGGAGTCAGCAAACTACAGGCTGTGGACCAAATTCAGCCTGTGACCTGTTAATATAAATAAAGTTTGTTGGAAAATAACCATACCCATTCATTTATGTATTGTCTATGATTGCTTTTAAAATGTAGCAGAATTGAATAGAATTGCCTACCCCTATACTGGAAGATTATTAGAAGAAGATTTACTTTCACTAAATCTGTATGACCTTTATGAGAGGCACATGTCCATTTGAGATTTGAGACTGTTACTTAAAACAGAATAGCCCTGCCTCCAGGAAGTCTTCCATGATACATCCCCTCTGCCTCCTCATCAAGCTGTACATAGTATTCTTTTCCTGTCCTCTTCTTATATTGGGGACAGGCCTCAATTACTGCATGTATCTTATATAACTTTAATACCTTAGTATCTAAAATTATCTCTGTGCCTTTTATTTTCTCTAAACCTGTGAAAATTCTCACGTTATATCCTGATTTGGAGAGTTGTCCATCAAAAATGGAAACATTATTCTTGAGGAAGGACTGTGTCGTTTTTGTATTCCCAGTGCCTAATATTAATACCTGGGATGAAAAAATGGGTTCAAAAATGTTGAGTGAGTGAATGAAAGGACTGTGTTATTAGTAAATAAATAAAATAAATTTATAATTTATAATATATAAATTTATAAATATGTAAATATGTGTGTGTGTATGTGTATATATATATATAATTTAACTCTCTTTTAAAGGCAGTTTGAGATATTAATTAAGTGTGTGGTCTCTGGACTCCAGGGACTTACAATGAAAGCCCGTTCCACCACTTACTGGCTCTGAGTCTTTGGCCAAGTTACTTACCCTCTCCCATGTCAGCTTCCTTACCTGGAAATAGCAATATTGCCTCCCTCCTCCATTGGTGCAGAAGACAAAATCATATAATCCATGCAAAGCGATAACATGGCACCAGCCACATACTAGGTATCCAACATTTTATGGCCATTACTGGTGATTATCATTTCTTTTAAACAAAATTCAACTCTTTGTCATGTTGTTATTAGTTTTGCCACACTTCTAAATTACTACTTGCATGTGTACATGACTATATCCTTCATGCAAATAACCAATTTTTAAATTCTGTTCTGTGTCAGACACTGACTATACCAATCACTGGGGGTAGAAAGATGGATCAGGTGTTATTATGATCCTTAAATAATTCATAATCTAGTACACTGAGCCTAAATCTGCCACTTAGGAAAGTATGTGAAGCTCAGTCACAAAAGGGAACAGAGATTAATAATAACTGAGAATTACTGACCTTTAATTTTTATAACAAGAGAGCAAAGCCCTAAGTGAATAAAATGATACCGTGTGTAAGGAATTTTAGACAACACCAAAGAGTCTGGTATTGTGGGGAGAGAAGCATCCAGATCCCTGACGAATGTGAAAACACTGTTTCTGTCTGTACTTGCAGATGGTTCTGAGTAAAAAGATGCTCGGGTGTTCTGACCTGAGAAAAGTTCTATACTCATTGGTCCTCAGTAACATGTGATTAACAGGACATTAGAAGGCAAAAGCCGGCATTTTGGTGGATGGATTGCCAAAGCCATTCGCTTTGCGAAGAACAGGACTAAGAGCTCCTGTTCTGCATCTGAGGGACGTGAGTTGAACCCCAGCTCTACTACTCACTGGCTAAATGAGCTTATACAGATCCCTTTCTTTCTCAGATTTCTTATCTGTACAATGAAAATGGTCATTGTATCAACTTTATCAGGTAGTTGATACGGGTTTCAGCCCACAGCCTTAGGAACACAGGCCCAATTTCAAAAGTGCCCCTGGCTCTCTCAGACTGGGAGGTTTTCCATCATGAAGACATCCAACTTGGAATACCCCCATCTGCCGTCCCCTCCTTCTCTAGGCTTAGTCTCTGCCTGGCTGCTTCTTCAGACTGTGACCACACCAATGTAAGAAAGGTGTCAGTAGGTCAGACAACAGTGCCTTATTGGTACCATGAAACTTGCAGAGTAGAACTTGGGTTTAGTGCATTGTAGAACATTAAAACAAAAAATGTCTACTGTCTAGATAGATGTTGAGGGTACTTCTGCATGAAAAATCTATGGTAACCCCGCTAAAGTATTTTCACAAGAGGCAGACTAGAATAATTAAAAACACAAACTAGAGAACAGGAAGTTTCAAATTTTCTACTTTCTAATAGTGAGACTGGGCAAGTTACCAACTTCTCCTCAGCTTCCTCATCTGTAAAATGGGAATAATAAAGCCTGACTCTCTAAGGATACCTTGAGAATTAAAGGGTGTAGCATAATCCTCAGTAACAGTGGTTGTTAGGCAAGATACTGAATTTCTAAACATCTATAGGAGACAGGCATACTATTCACTAGTCTATTAGAAAACTGTGCCCATGTAAAGGAATTTACCTTCCCACAGACTTTTCAAGAGGATTTTGAGCTTCAGATTCTGAGGGTACTGAGAACACTGCATTTATTCTAAAGCAGTGTCAGTTTCTGTCTAATGATATTAACTCTAAGGAGTAAAGTTATGGGTCTCTTTATATTTTTCCCTCCAATGGAAGAGAAAAAAGGACAATGTCAGAAGTTTCCATAAAAAGCTTCCAATGGTAATGGAGGTTAGAGGTTAGAAATATAAGTACGCATTGCCATGGTGATAGAGTTAGGATTGTTATGAGCTTGTTTTATTTATGGTTAGCTATTTCTGTCAGTTTTCTTTCATCATCACCTTTGTTTATTCTCAAATTACAAAACAATTAAAGAATTTGGCAAGGAAAATGAGCCAGATGTAACAGTTTCCTCTTACATCTCTTAATAGAAGCAAACATGCTGTCATGAGATTTCTTTTTCCTTCCATCAGAATTGCACCCTCCCGCAAGTTCTCAGCTGCAGAGCAGTAACAAAGCCCCTGGAAAGCAGAAAAGCCCTTACTTTCCATGGAATGTAATTAAATTTAAGTAATGTTGCATCAGCTGGTTGAAGAGGGAAATCTGGAAAGAAAATCTTCTAATTTCTGAAATTTACTCCAAGCAACACCCAGAAATTCGGCTAAGTGTTGACATGAGGTTTCCATATGATGATGGCATTAATGCACCTGTAGGCTGTATTTATGTGGCAATGAAGGAGGCTCAAGAAATTCATACAACTGGAAGACTATGTAATAGAAAACAGTTTGAAATTCAGATTCAGATGGAATTTACAACCCGTTAGTAAGGTAATATTGGATAATTGTTAGTGTTTAGGACGAGACTTCTTATTTTTCCCTCACCCTCTATGTTCTAGGCAAATGAAATTTACTGAAGATATTTTAATAAGAAACACTATAGTGTAGTAAAATGGTTACGAACAGTGGCTTTAGAGTTAGACAAACTTCTGTCCATTCAAATCTGTGTCCCGCCTGTGTTTTATTTGGATCAACTTAGATAAGTCAGTTTATATATTTGATCTTCAGTTTTCTCACCCAAAAGACAGATGTGGGATAATTAAGTCAGTAACTATTGACGGTATTATCAGGTTGAAATGGTCCAATGAATGTAAAGCTCTTACCTTGCCATGTACAATATACTCAATAATTGCTGCTATTGTAATTATTTGTTAGGCATCGACATTCAGTAAATTCATCAATTAGAATTCATTCCAAGGGGAAGAAAAATGCACAGATACAATCAGTCTTAATGAAGGATATGATTGAATTCAAGAAAATATGGAGAGATGTACCTTTCCATAGTTCCCACCTCCATACAGAGCATATCACTCTTCCATTAACAGGATTTGATTCTTCTACATTACGGGGCTTTGGAAGTCATTTCCTAACCCTGGCTCTCAGTTTTCCCTATCTGTAAATTATGCAGTCAGAGTAGATGCCCTCTGAGGACCCTTCCAGGTCTGGCTTTCTGTCCTCCCAGCAGATTATCTGAGCAGATTCCAAGCCATTTTTGAAACCATGACTAGAAATAATCATCATTGCCTGAATAAATTAAAAATAACGAGTTGCTCTTCATTTGAAAGAATTAACCAGTAAAACCAGAGCAAAAGACTGGCTGAAATGTATGCAACTTTGTGTTAGCCCTATAAGCAAAGCAGTGAAACTCATAGAGAGGTTTCTCTGATGATTCAGGCTCTGATTATTTATTTTTGATGAGTTTGAAACATAGATCAGAACTGTTCCTGTTAGGGTGGCGGCCAGTGTCACCTGCTTTTCTGAAGGTAGAAATAATCAACCTAATGGTATTGAATGGACTTAAGTGGTTTTTCAGTGTCTGAGTGGGTTACTCAGGTCACTCCTTCCAGTAAGAGTATAATCTGCAAATTGACCAATTTTTGTTCTATATCACATAGTTAGTTTTTTTTTTTATTCTTTTTCATGTTTTAATGTGGTCTTATGGAAAGAAGGCTAAATTTAGAATCAGTAATTTGGGTTTAAATCCCAACTCTCACATTCATGATCTTGGATAAATTACTTTACTCTTTCATTAAGTTTAAGCTGCTTTATCTTTCAAATAAAGGTAGTCTTCCTTATATTAAAGGATCACCGTGAAGATTAAATAAGAGAACTCATGCAGAGCCGTCAGGCACATGTATTGTACAAGGAGGACACTGAATAAATAAACAAATGACTCTTCATATATTCTTTTATTCAACAAATATTTACTGAACACTTATGGTGTGCCAGATACTGTTTTAGCTACTTGGGAGACATTAAAGACAAAAATAGACCAAGATTCTGTACCTATGGAGCTTAATCTCTAGTGAGGAAAATGGGCAATAAACAATAACCATAGCAAAGTAAGTAAATTATGTAATATGCAAAGATAATAGTTACTGTGTGTGGGAAGAAAGAAAATTGTAGCATGTTATACAGGATATGAAGGGCCCGGGTGGGGAAGGTTATAGAATTAAGGAGGGTGGTCATAATGGGTCTCTTGACCAGTGGCCATTTAAGCAAGCACATGAAAGTGGTAAGGAGATAACAAAATGAAGGTATTTACTGGAAGACATATCCTGGCCAAAGTGAAAGGCAAGAGCATCTTGTCACATTGAGGCACAGCCTGGAGGCCAATGTGGCTGAAGCGGAATGACCCAGGGGACTGCAGCAGGAGATGGTCAGGCAGGTGGCGTGGACCTCCTAGGGTCTTGAAGGCAATTGTGATGGTGTTAGTTTTCACTCTGAGGAAGAAAGGGAGACATCAAAAGATTTTGAGGAGAGGAAACGCAGTATTTGACTTACATATATATTTTTTTAAATGACGATTCAAGTTGCTGCTTTAGGGCAACAGTGGGGCTGGGAGCTGAGAGAAGCCATTGCAGAAATCCAGGTAACAGGTGATGGTGGTCTGAGCCATGAGGTGGTAAGGAGTGATCAGATGCTGAATACAGTTTAAAGGTCTTTAACCTTTATGTAGTTAAATATATATATGTATAATAATAATTTATATTCTTATACATATTTTATATACTTAAATATAACTTAAATTATATTTAAAGACCTTTAAATTACCTTCCATTTTTTTGGATTGTAGTAACAATATTTACCTAATTCAATTAAGAAACCAATTAACAAGTATATAGTGATGATAGATTGTTATTATTATTATTATTTTGGTATGGAGTTTTGCTCTTGTTGCCCAGGTTGGAGGGCAAAATCGCATGATCTCAGCTCACTGCATCCTCTGCCTCCCAGGTTCAAGTGATCCTCCCTCAGCCTCCCCATTAGCTGGGATTACAGGCATGCCCACAACCACACCTGGCAAATTTTTGTATTTTTAGTAGAGATGGGGTTTCACCATGTTGGCCAGGCTGGTCTTGAATTACTGACCTCAGGTGATCCACCCACCTCGGCCTCCCAAAGTGCTGGGATTACAGGCGTGAAACACCATGCCCAGCTGACAGACCATTATTAACACTCTTAAGTAGGCACTGTGATAAGTACCCATCACCCTCATGAAATAGTTATAATCATTAACACTTTTTAACAGATAATGAGTCTGAGACACAGAGAGACCAAGGGAAATAACCAAGGTCCCATGATATCTCAGTGGTAGAGCTGGGAGTCAGACCCTATGGGTCTGACGCTGGAGCTTTTCTGTGACAAGGCAGTCTTCTATAATGTGAATACTCATATAAGGCCACGCTCTGCATTTCCCTCTTTTTTTCCCCAAAGATAGTTCTTACCGTACACCCTCAAGTTCTTCAGATTAAATTACAGAGAGATTTGCCATACTTAGTCTCTTTCTTACCTGGAATCATTATCAAAGAATGAAGCAGCTACATGCATTGCTTAATGGAAGCTGTTTCCCCTTTGGGGGGATCAGTCGGTCAGTTCCGATCCAAAGAAAGTTCTTCCCTACTCCCTCAAGTTTTTCAAACTAAATTACAGAGAGATTTGCCTTACTCAGTCTCTTTTCTACCTGGAATCATTATCAAAGAATGAAGCAGTTACATACAATGCTTAATGAAAGCTGTTTCCCCTTTTGGGGGGATCAGTTGGTCAGTTCTGATCGAAAGAAAGTTTTTCCCCTACTCCCTCAAGTTCTTCAGACTAAATTACAGAGAGATTTGCCATACTTAGTCTCTTTCCTATCTGTAATCATTATCAAAGAATGAAGCAGTGATGCTTAATGGTAGCTGTTTACCCTTTTGGGAAATCAGTCAGTCAGTTGGTTGGTGAATTTACTTATTGGAAAAAAATAAGGAATAAACAATTGTATCAAAACACTGTTTTTTTTTTTTAGCTCTCCCAAGATCACCATAGATTTCTTAAAAATTTTAAAGTGTGGGCCAGGTGCAGTGGCTCACGCCTGTAATCCCAGCACTTTGGAAGGCCGAGGCAAGCGGATCACAAGGTCAGGAGATCAAGACCATCCTGGCTAACATGGTGAAACCTCGTCTCTACTAAAAATACAAAAAAATTAGCCAGGCATGGTGGCAGCTGCCTGTAGTCTCAGCTACTCAGGAGGTTGAGGCAGGAGAATGGCGTGAACCCAGGAGGTGGAGCTTGCAGTGAGCCGAGATTGTGCCACTGCACTCCAGCCTGGGCGACAGAGGGAGACTCCATCTCAAAACAAAACAAATAAATTTAATTTATGTTATGTAAATTATACATAATGTAAAACTGAATCATCTTAACCATTTTTAAGTATGCAGTTGAGTGGCATTAAGTACACTCACTGTTCAACATCACCATCATCTCTCCACAGAACTCTTTTCATCTTGTGAAACAAACTCTGTACCCATTAAAAAATAACTCCGCATTCCGTATTTCCCCCAGCCCCTAGCAACCCCCATTCTGCTTTCTATTTCTATGAATTTGACCATTTTAGATGCCTTATGTAAATGGAATCATGTAGTTTTCATCATTTTTTTGGCTGGCCTATTTCAGTTAACATAATGTCCTCAAAGTTTCTTCCATGTTGTAGCATGTGTCATAATTTCCTTATTTTTTAAGACTGAATAATATTCCTTTGTACATATACACCACATGTTGTTTATCCATTCATCTGTTGATAAAACAGATTTTAACAATCTTGTAGCACATTGACTTAACAGCTTGAATTTTAGAATTCACATCATCTTAGAGATTCAAAGTCAGGAAGTCTCTTATTTGCTCCTAGCCTGTAAACAAGGATAGATCTGAAAGATCAGAGACTTAGCAACTGACTTATTTAAATTAACAGGACAGTCTCACAGTTCCTAGGACATAATTTCTATTGACTTGTATTTCATAAAATCACAAATGTGTAGCATTTCTCCCTGTACATTATCATCTCATGTATAATGTTTCATTTGTCTTAATCATTTTGTTTGCACAATTTGCTTATTTGGGTTGTATTTAGGTTTTATTAAATGTTACTTTCCACAGTAAGTAATAGATTTCTTCAAATATTAGCCTTAGGGAAATGTGATTTGACAGTTCTTCAAAGAATGTGTAAAATTAGTTATAAGTGAAAGTCATTTCAATTTCAATAATATTTTTTTAAAAATCTGCCAGCCCTAGATTATTCTCTTTCAACTCATATCATAGACCTGTCCATCATTATAGTCCCACATATGCCTATTGACCAAATTACATAAATCAAAGTAATTGTTCACTACAATTAATCTTTTGGGGGGATTTATTCATATTTTATTTTAAAATAAAATTTGCATAAATTCAGTTTTTTTATTATACTTTAAGTTCTGGGATACATGTGCAGAATGTGCAGGTTTGTTACATAGGTATATATGTGCTATGGTGGTTTGCTGCACCTATCAGCCCGTCATCTACATTAGGTATTTCTCCTAATGCTATCCCTCCCCTAGCTCCCCACCCACCGATAGGCCCCTGTGTGTGATGTTCCCCTCCCTGTGTCCATGTGTTCTCATAGTTCAACTCCCACTTATGAGTGAGAACATGCAGTGTTTGGTTTTCTGTTCCTGTGTTAGCTTGCTGAGAATGATGGTTTCCAGCTTCATCGATGTCCCTGCAAATGACATGACCTCATCCTTTTTTATGGCTGCCTAGTATTCCATGGTGTATTATGTGCCACATTTTCTTTATCCAGTCTACCACTGATGGGCATTTGGGTTAGTTCCAAGTCTTTGCTATTGTGAATAGTGCTGCAATAAACATATGTGTGCATGTGTCAAAAAGTGGCCAAAGGATATGAACAGACACCTCACAAAAGAAGACATTTATGTGGCCAGGAAACATATGAAAAAAAGCTCAGCATCACTGGTCATTAGAGAAATGCAAATCAAAACCACAATGAGGTACCATCTCATGCCAGTTAAAATGGTGATCATTAAAGCAGGTGCTGGAGAGGATGTGGAGAAATAGGAACACTTTTACACTGTTGGTGGGAGTGTAAATAAATTCAATTTTTTTAAAAAACATCTACCAAAATAAAGATATTGCCGGCATTTATTTACTTCTGGAAGTTACTCATGTGGCTTATTTTACCTGTTTTAGATGGCATGCTATTTTAATATTGCAATAAGATCGCACCAATAAAGGCCCCAGCATGTCATCAAATCTCTGAGTTAGAATAAACATTAAAGCTTAACCCCATGCTAACTTGAGCTGAATCTACTTAGCAGTCTGTGGTCTTCCATCCTTTACTTGAATGCCCTGTCACTTGCTTTCCCAAAAGTTAGTCATCTTTGTACGCCTGGCATGGTTTAAGGTATAACTGTGTCCCTTCCTTAATAATATTTACTTAATATGTTCCTGTTAATAAACTCCTGTTTTTCTTTGATAATCTAAAAGAGAAATATAACACTATTCTAAGTGAAAAGTCAACATGACTTTCCATGAATACACGACGATATAAAAATAAATAATGATACATTAAAATTAAGGCTGTTTCTCCCTTTGATAAAAATGTAAATGTGAAGGTGTTACAGAGGTATTAATGTCATCATAGACCTAAAATGAAACATTATCTTTAATATAAGCAAAGATATTAAAAAGGAAATTGAAAGGCAAATGACCTTCTCGTACATAATGCCAAGCATTATGATACCTGAAACCGTCTTACATACTAGTGAGTTCTAATCTTTGGGAAACATAGCTTCTTCCTCTCATTGCATCCTTTGAACAGCTTAGCTGTTAGAAAGTCCTCTTCTCATTAAATTGACATCTGTCTATATCCATGAAGTATCCACAAATGATCCTATACTTCAGAGCCATTCAGAGCAAGTTTGATCTCTTGAACAAGATCCATGACAGTTTTTTGGATACTTTGAAGTATTTTCTCTTGGCTAAACTCCCTCAGTTCTTCCCATTTTTCCTCATATGAAATAATTCTTTAGTAGTACTCACCTACTTTCCGCTTTTCAATATATTTACTACCTTTCTCATTTAGTATTCTCCAGAGAAAGAGAACCAATAGAGTGTGGAGGGGGTGAATGGATGAATGGATGAATTAATGGGGGAGGGAGGGAGAGAGGGAGGGAGAGAGGCAGGGAGGGAGGGATGGATGGATGGGTAGATAGATAGATACATAGATAGACAGACAGACAGACAGACAGAAGGTAGCTCATGTGATTATGGCTGGCAAGTTCAAGATATGCAGGGTGAGCCAGCAGGCTGGAGGCCTTAGGAAGAGCCACTGTCCAGTTCATGTCTAAAGGCCATCTGCTGAGGAATTTCATTTTGCCCAGGGAAGGTCAGCCTTCATCCTCTTTAGGCCTTCAACTGAATCTATGAGGCCTACCCATATTATGGAGAGCAATCTGCTTTACCCAGAGTCCACTGCTTTAGATGTAAATCTCATCCAAAAATATACTCATAATTGATAGCGTGAGCTCAGAATAGTTAAGTGATTTGTCTAATGCATACTTTGCAGCTTATTAGAATGTAGTAGACTCCTGCATATTACAAATATAATACTCTTCAAAAAAGTTGAACAAAGCAACCCAAAGATTGTGGTCAGTCAGTGATGGATGTGGGATGATGACAGTGATATGATCTTTATTATTGGCCATGTCAACAACAGTGGCTAACATGATACTGAGAACGTGCTATCTGCTAGGCACAGTTCTCATTGCTTTTCTGATATTGTGTCATCCTCATATTAGCCTGTAAGTTAGCTTCTACTTTTATTTATTTTGAATGGATCCAGAACTTGAATGATAGAAGAATTAAGTAACTTGTCCAGGTTTATATGGAGCTTCTAAGAGGTAGGGATAAGACTCAAACTCAGGGGCCGGGTGTGGTGGCTCACTCCTATAATCCCAGCACTTTAGGAGGCTGAGGCAGGCAGATCACTTGAGTTCAGGATCACAGCCTGGCCAACATGGTGAAACCTCTTCTCTACTAAAAATACAAAAATTAGCCGGGCATGGTGATGTGTGCCTGTAGTCTCAGCTACTCAGGAGGCCGAGGCAGGAGAATCACTTGAACCTGGGAGGCAGAGGTTGCAGTGAGCCAATATCGTGCCACTGCACTCCAGCCTGGGCAACAAAGCAAGATTCCATCTCAAATAAATTATTAAATAAATAAAGATTCAGGTAGCTGTAACCACTAAATGGTCCTAGTCCCTACTCTTCCCCCATTGAAAGCACTGACTGCAGAATGTAACGGTCATCCATAAAGTCTGGAAATGTAGGTGCCTGTTTGACTTATTGGATCGTGTTAGATGGCTAAATGATGTCCTACTTGACTGGCTAGCAAGTCACTCAGAGTGGCTACAACAGAATAGCATACCGTCCACACACTGTTGATTGATAATTTCTAAAGCCTGAATTGGGCCATGTGCACTTGTACAGTGGGCTATGTGTGTGCCAGATCCCAACTCTTCTGACATGCTAAATGTGCAGATTTGCTTAGTGAATGTCAGAGGCAAGAATCACCTGGGACAATGCATCATAGATATAAGTTCAAGGATGAGGGAAATGCATTAATGAACCACATTTGTTTCAGTTTCTCACAGTTCATTGAACTACGCATTGCTAATGAGGAACAACACAGTGAACATATTATGTAACATCACTGAGCACATCACGTACTGTAATAGAATGCCATGAAATCATTATTATGTATGTACACCAATATTTACAGAATTCATGCCATACAGTAGTCACCATCTTGGTTTTCACCTTTTTCAATATCTTTCTTTAAAGTGTAGGGTCTGGATCTGAACATAGTATTCCAGATGTGCTCTTACTGTAGTGGGCAAAGCAGGACCATCCTCCCCTCTTTCTAGGTACCACAGTCTAAAAGCTTTCTGGCAGTCAGTGAACTCAGCAAACTCATATTGGCTTTGATATTTATTCATGTGAAAAATATTTTTGTACCCACCATGTACGAGACACTTGTTGGAGGCACTAGGGATGCGTGGGTGAACGAAAGAAAGTCCCTGCCTCATTGATCTTTTATTATAGTAGGAGGAGACAGATTAAAAAAAAACGGACAATCAGCCGGGCATGGTAGCACACGCCTGTAATCCCAGCACTTTGGGAGGCCGAGGCAGGCGAATCACCTGAGGTGAGGAGTTCAAGACCAGCCTGGACAACATGGTGAAACCCTGTCTCTACTAAAAGTACAAAAATTAGCCAGGCATGGTGGTATGCACCTGTAATCCCAACAACTCAGGACGCTGAGGCAGGAGAATCGCTTGAACTCAGGAGACAGAGGTTGCAGTGAGCCAAGATCACCCCACTGCACTCCAGCCTGGGCGACAGAGTGCATATTGATTTGTTGAGACCCTGTCTCAAAAAAAAATAGACAATCAGACTTATAATAAAATTCTAAGCTATGCTAAGTGAAATGGGGAAAGAGAGGGCAAGAGTAAGAGGATGGAGAATAAAGAGGCTACTGTGTTAGGCAAGGAGGTCAAGGCAACCAGGTGGATACGGAGGACAGAGGGAGGCACTTCCAGGCACAGACAAAAAGAAGTACAAATTCCTGTAGGCAGGAAGGCACATGGATTGTTTGAAGAACAGAAAGAGGCGAATCCTGCTGGAGTGGTAATAATATGGAGAAACCCAGTAAGAAAGAAAAATATTGAGGAGGTAGTAGCAGACAGGATCATGTAGGGTCTTGTAGTTAGGAGTTTGAATTTAAGCCTAGCTGTGACAAAAAGCCATTGAAGGATTTTTTTCCCCCAAGAGAGTGACATAATCTGTGTTGAATTTGAAAAGAATTATCTGACTGCTCTGAGGATAATAGAATTTAGGAGGGCAAGAGTAGAAGCAGGGAAATCAATATGGACTAAAACAGCTATGTTTACATTTCTAAGATATGTTCATTTTTAATTATCTTTTTAATTTGGTTTATAATTTAATGGCACTAAAGTCAGAAAATGTATTCTGTGTGGCACTGTTGTTTGGCATTTCTTTGTGAACTAGGACATTATTTTTGCAAATGGTTTAGTATAATTGAAAATAACATAGATTCTCAATTTCTTGGGGGCAGAGCTCTACACATCCATTAGTTCAAACTAGTTAAATATGAGCATTCAGGGTGTCCATATTCTTGCTATTATTTGGTCAGCAGAATCTATCATTTTCTAATAGATTTCTGTTAAAATTTCATGCTAGCATTTGCTAAATTTCCTTGATACTTCTGACAACTTTTAATTAATATGTTTTAAGCTACATTGATAGATACATACCTAGTCATGATTTATAGCTTCAAGTCATATTTTGTTGTTTTTATATGCAGTCTCTATGGAGTACATGAATGCTTTTTGCCTTAAATACTGTTTTGTCTAATACTAATCTTGATACCCAGCTTTCTTTTTAACTTTTAAGTTCAGGGGTACATGCACAGGATGTGCAGATTTGTTACGTAGGTAAATGTATGTCATGAGGGTTTGTTGTACAGGTTATTTCATCACCCAGCTATTAAGCCTATTAATAGTATCCATGAGTTATCTTTCCTGATCCTTTCCTTCCTCCCACCCTCCACCCTCTGATAGGCCCCAGTGGGTGGTGTTTCCCAGCTTTCTCTTAGTAAGACTTTGCCTAGGATGTCTTTTGCCATATCTTTATTTCCAGCCCTTCTATACTGTTTTGCTTTAAATATCTCTTTTATAAGTAGTATTTACTTGCAATTTTGTATATGTTATGGATATTTTCTATTCCTACTATCCTGGTTTGTATTTCTTCTCTACCATTCTCTTTATTTTCTCCTTTTTTGTTGTTTGTTTCATTTTGTTTTTGTTGAGACAGAGCCTTGCTCTGTCTCCCAGCCTGGAGTGCAGTGGCACAATCTCAGCTCACTGCCACTCTGCCTCCAGGGTTCAAGTGATTCTCCTGCCACAGCCTCCTGAGTAGCTGGGATTATAGGTGCGTGCCACCACACCCAGCTAATTGTTGTATTTTTAGTAGAGATGGGGTTTCATGATGTTGGCCAGGCTGGTCTTTAACTCCTGACCTCAAGTGATCTGCCTGCCTTGGCCTCCCAAAGTGCTGGGATGACAGGGTGTGAGCTGCTGTGCCCGGCCCTTCTTTTCTCCTTTTTAAACATTTTTTTTTTGGTCTTTCTTTCTGGCAGTTTCTTTTTTATTCCCTCTCTTTATGTTCTACTGGCTTCAGGACCACAGATTGCATTTTATTTTTTTTACAGCCACTTTAATTTTTAACATGTATATTTATTAAGTATTTATATTCTCTCTCTTAGATATGATATAGGGATCAGTCTGCTTTAACTGTCCACTAACCTCTATAGTACCCTTTCCTCTCTCTCCCCCTGAATATATAAACCTTGCAGCAGTGAGCTTCACTGCTGTCTCATCTCTTTGAGAACTCTCAAAGTCCCCTCTAACTCACTTGAGCTAAGCACACAGTCACAGTCTCCGTGGCCTGCTTCTAGATCCTTATGCCAGCAAGCCTGTGGCTACAGCCTACATTCTAGTTAGTGTTTCTGCTTCTGGTCCACAAAGATGATAATCCCCCAAAACTGTTTTACTGTGGTAAAATACACATGACATAAAATTTACCATGTTAACTAAAGTGTATAATTCAGTGGCATCGAGTATATTTATAATGTTGTACAACCATCAACATCATCTAGTTCCATGATATTTTTTATTACCCCAAACAGAAATGCCATATCCATTCAGCAATCACTTTTATTTCTTTATCCAGCTCCTGGCAACTGCTAATCTACTTTCCTGTGGAATTGCCTACTCTGGATATTTCAGATAAATAGGATCATATAGTATGTGGCTTTTGTGTATGGTTTATTTTACTTAGCGTAATGTTTGCAAGGTTCATCCATGCTGTAGCGTGCATCGTACGTCATTTTTGCAAGGGAATAATATTCCACCATATGGATATATCACATTTTGCTAATTCATTCATCTATTATTGGGCATTTGTGTTGTTTCCACCCTTTGATTATTATGAATAGTGCTACTATGAGCATTTGTGTACAAGTTTTTGTTTGAATATCTGTTTCCAATTCTTTTTGGTATATACTTAGGAGTAGAGTTGCTGAGTAATATGGGAATTCCATGCTTAACATATTGAGGAACTGACAAGCTGTTTTTCATTGCAGTGGCACGCTTTTACATTCCCACCAGCAGTGTATGAGGGTTCCAATTTCTCTACATTCTTGCCAATATATGTTATTTTCTGTTCTTTTTTCTATTATAATTATTCTAGTGGGTGTGAAGAATTACCCAATTTTTAGTCTCATTTTGACTTACTGGTTTTCCATTTGTTGTTGTTGTTGTTGTTGTTAGCCTAACATTGCTGTGGTCTTGGAGCAAAAGAGTCAATCAAAACACAACCTGATCTCTCCAATCTGAAGTCTTTTATCAATTCTGGCCATATTTCTTAAGTAGACAATTGAATGAAGCACTCATAAGCCAAAGTATCTGATCATATAGCCATTACTTTTCAAAGAGCGTGAAAGGAGATGTTCTCTCTGTGGGGTTAGATAGACACATACCAATTGAAGAAATCAAAGGTTGCTTCAAAAACTTTCCTCTTTTGACATCACCCATTTCCAACCAAACTAATATAATGCAGACATTAGCTAGTTAAGTGAGGAGAGTGGAGAATATATGTGCTTTTCCTATGAGAATTGACCTTCCTCAAAGGATTAGTGACAACTACAAAATCACTCCTCTTGTCTCTCTTTTGACCTGTCCACAAAATTAGAAATTTTGACCAGCGAAGAAAGAAATTTAGGGCACACAAAAATAATTAAGAAATGTACATAATACCTGTATTTTTCAATACTTCTTCAATAATGGTCATGTTTTTATATTTTTGTATTTTATATTGATATTTATGATTATGAACATATTGTTTATTCATGACTTTTTATGGTCATAAAAACAATACATGCTCATTTGTTTTTCCAATAAAAAAATTGGAAGCACATACTATACTTCTTAAGAGCTTTACAGACTCAGCGGGCTTACAGTATGAAGGTCTCAGCCTTGGATTTGAATAATGAGCCTGGGATCCAGGTCAGGTTCTGCATGACCTGAAGATTACTGCTTAACTTTTCTGTAAATCTGAGAATCACGTGGACACAAAGTTGCAACTACTTTGCCTCCAGTCGTGAAATATTTTGTTTGAATACCCTGATGTTGGCCTGCCGTTCATGACTGCCCCACCCAGGTGAACCTGATTTAGGACCCCACATAGACTTAGTGTTTCATGTCCTAACTTTAATCAGCAGTTACTTAGCCTTTCTCCATTCTTCCCAAGCCTAGTTCTCTATGGCAGCTGGTGAAATTCATCCCTCCTCTCAGACTGGAAGGCTCACAGGTAAAGAACAGCATTGACTATGGAACTGTCAGACACCTTTTTGGTCAAGGTACCTTCTCATGCATCCTTAATCATACCAGAGAGTCAGCTAGATACACATTCTATGCAGGACTCTCTTCTTGTTATTTTTTATTAATTTTTTTAGAGATGGGGGTCTCATTCTATCATCCAGTCTGGAGTACAGTGGCCTGACCATAGCTCACTGTAACCTCAAACTCCTGGACTCAAGTGATCCTCTCAACTCTGCCTCTGCAGTAGCTAGGACTATAAGCACATGTCACCATGCCCAGCTATTTTTTTCTTTTTTGTAGAGACAGGATCTCACTATGTTGCCCGGGCTGGTCTCAAACTCCCAGCCTCAAGTGATCCTCCCTCCTTGGCCTCCCAGAGCATTGGGATTACAGGCATGAGCCACTGCACCCATTCCCATCCTGTTCTTTAATACTAAATACTGTTAGCATATATTGAGTCCTCACCCTTTACTCGGCACTATGCTGCCTGTTTTGCATATATCGTCTTCTCACAGACACCTATGAGGCAATGCTATTCTCTCCCCCATACTTCATAGGTGGGGAAATGGAGATACAGCAATTAAGTTAACCACCTGCATAGCTGGTGGATGGTCAGGTTCTAGTTCCAGCCTGTCTGCCTAAAGTCATGCTCTTAACCACTACATATAAAGCAGAAACTGACCACATCCTAACATCACTGTCAGTTTGATGGGGCTGACAGAGCTCAGCAACCATCACTGCCAAATTAACCCCCTATTTAAAAATATAAGTCCAGAGGTACAAACATGATGCCAAATTCCTTATACATGCTATTTAATCCATTTAGTTCTGTAAGGGAGGTACTGTTATTATCTCCATTTTGTACATTATCATCCCCATTTTCCAGCTGAAGAAACTAAGGCTGTGTAATCTAGGGTTACTTGTTCAGAAATAGCACAGCTAGGATGTTAATTCAGGGCTCTGTACCTCCAAAGCCCTAATTAACCACAACAGCATACCACAAAGAAAGGCTTGAGTAACCCCAGGGTTAGTAGTCTGGGCTTTGGTTTTTTTTTCCCTGTGTTATTCTGATTTTTTAAGAGGTCGTACATCCTTCAAAGCAGTCAGCGTTAGACTGGGCATATTACCTCTACAGCAAATCAGATTGTATCTCTCCCATGACATAAGCCAGTCTCTATGCAGTTGTTTTTCTCTCCATGTTAGTAATTCCGATCTCAACTTGCACTTCTCCCTGAAAGACTCACATTGACTTTATCCAAACTTTTCCTGAAAGAGGGGTTTTGACTCCCCAGAATGCCATGGACCATTCTGTGAAAGGTCAAAATCCAAAGCAACAGGCCCTCACTGATGGAAGGAGGAAAAATATGCAAAGAGAACTGAGGAATGTGTGGGGGCCAGCCACAAAGCCCAGACTTGTGCTCTCAGATCTGCGGGAGCTCTTGGCCACTGCAAGGCCAAGGACACCTTGCATGGAAGAACCCTGTTTGCAAATGTGGCCAAAAGCCAGAGACGTTTAGTCCACGGAGTTTCTGCAGCAAAGAGTGGGGTGGAACAGTCTTGTCTGTATTGCTATCAGTGCCATGAAATTAACCTTCCATGTGAAAAGCGTGTCTTAATCTTGGTATCAGTCAAGTTTTAATGCTTTAATACTGGAATATGATTGACCTCACAGGGAAAAGACAGCTGCCTCCTTGAACTGCAGGGGTCTCTCTGCTTACTGGCTTTCTCAGAAACCCTGGTCAAGTTTCTCTCCCTATCTATGAAGAATTCCCTAACTGTCCAACCAGTGCTGAAGTCTTTTCTTCATCACAGGTCTTAAACTTACAGCTTAGACTACACATTCCTCTGTAAAGAACAAGCAGAAAGGGCTCAACTCTAGAGTGCTAGTCCTATCTTTGCAGTTTACCAGTATGCAAGTCTGGGTAAGTTGTGCTCCACACTCAGCCTCAGTCTCCCCATTTATAAAATGGCAATTATACTTAGTCACCAGGATTGTAGACATTAAGCCATCCAACAAGTTCTATTGAGAGTCCACCAGATGTGAGGATAGCTACGAAGCCCTTTCATGGTTTTAAAGAGATAAACCAGAGATAGCTAAGTCATAACTTGTATATATAAAGCAATCATTAAAGTAGCATTCCCTAAAATGGGTCCCATTAACATGTACTTTAAGAAAAAAAAAATATGATTAAATAAATTTTGGAGCGATTGGATACACAAAGATAAACAAATTGTGTTGACATAGGACTTCTGAGAGCAAATAAAATACTAACATGGACTGTGCAACTAGAAGGTAGGGGAGAGTATATTGAATTGCCTAAACTATTTTACCATAAAAATTTGGGGGCTCAAATTTTTTTGGTACTTTAAGTTCTAGGGTACATTTGCACAACATGCAGGTTTGTTACATAGGTATACATGTGCCATGTTGGTGTGCTGCAACCATTAACCTGTCATTTACATTAAGTATTTCTCCTAATGCTATTCCTCCCCCTGCCCCCCACCCCACAATAGACCCCGGGGTGTGATGTTCCCCTCCTTGTGTCCCAGTGTTCTCATTGTTCAATTCCCACCTATGAGTGAGAACATGCGGTGTTTGGTTTTCTGTACTTGTGATAGTTTGCTCAGAATGATGGTTTCCAGCTGCATCCATGTCCCTGCAAAGGACGTGAACTCATTCTTTTTTATGGCTACATAGTATTCCATGGTGTATATATGCCACATTTTCTTCATTCAGTCTATCATTGATGGACATTTGGGTTGGTTGCAAGTCTTTGCTGTTGTGAATAGTGCCTCAATAAACATATGTGTGCATGTGTCTTTATAGTAGCATGATTTATAATCCTTTCAGTATATACCCAGTAATGAGATCACTGGGTCAAATGGTATTTCTAGTTCTAGATCCTTGAGGAATCGCCACACTGTCTTCCACAATGGTTGAACTAGTTTACAGTCCCACCAACAGTGTAAAAGAGTTCCTATTTCTCCACATCCTCTCCAGCAGTTGTTGTTTCCCAACTTTATAATGATCGCCATTCTAACTGGTGTGAGATGGTATCTCATTGTGTTTTTTTATTTGCATTTCTCTTTTGACCAGTGATGATGAGCATTTTTTCATGTGTCTGTTGGCTGCATAAATGTCTTCTTTTGAGAAGTGTCTGTTCATATCCTTTGCCCACTTTTTGATGGGGTTGTTTTTTTCTTGTAAATTTCAGTTCTTTGTACATTCTGGATTTTAGCCCTTTGTTAGATGGGTAGATTGCAACAATTTTCTGCCATTCTGTAGGTTGCCTGTTCATTCTGATGGTACTTTCTTTTGCTGTGCAGAAGCTCTTTAGTTTAATTTTTTCCCATCTGTCTATTTTGGCTTTTGTTGCCATTGCTTTTGGTGTTTTAGTCATGAAGTCCTTGCCCATGCCTATGTCCTGAATGGTATTGCCTAGGTTTTCTTCTAGGGTTTTTTATGGTTTTAGGTCTAACATTTAAGTCTTTAATCCATCTTGAATTAATTTTTCTATAAAGTGTAAGGAAGGAATCCAATTTCAGCTTTCTCCATATGGCTAGCCAGTTTTCCTAGCACCATTTATTAAATAGGGAATCCTTTCCCCATTTCTTGTTTTTGTCAGGTTTGTCAAAGATCAGATAGTTGTAGATGTGTGGTGTGATTTCTGACGGCTCTGTTCTGTTCCATTGGTCTATATGTCTGTTTTGGTACCCGTACCATGCTGTTTTGGTTACTGTAGCCTTGTATTATAGTTTGAAGTCAGGTAACGTGATTTCTCCAGCTTTGTTCTTTTTGCTTAGGATTGTCTTGCAATGAGGGCTCTTTTTTGTTTCCATATGAACTTTAAAGTAGTTTTTTCCAATTCTGTTAGGAAAGTCATTGTTAGCTTAATGGGAATGGCATTGAATCTATAAATTCCCTTGGGCAGTATGGCCATTTTCACAATATTTATCCTTCCTATCCATGAGCATGGAATGTTCTTCCATTTGTTTGTGTCTTCTTTTATTTCATTGAGCAGTGGTTTGTAGTTCTCCTTGAAAAGGTCCTTCACATCCCTTGTAAGTTGGATTCCTAGGTATTTTATTCCCTTTGTAGCAATTGTGAATGAGAATTCACTCATGATTTGGCTCTGTGTTTGTCTATTATTGGTGTATAGGAATGCTTGTGATTTTTGCACATTAATTTTGAATCCTGAGACTTTGCTGAAGTTGTTTATCAGCTTAGGGATATTTTGGGCTGAGGCAATGAGGTTTTCTAAATATACAATCAGGTCATCTGCAAACAGGGACAATTTGACTTCCTCTTTTCCTAATTGAACACTCTTTATTTCTTTCTCTTGCCTGATTGCCCTGGCCAGAACTTCCAACACTATGTTGAATAGGAGTGGTGAGAGAGGGCATCCCTGTTTTGTGCTAGTTTTCAAAGGATGCTTCCAGTTTTTGCCCATTTAGTATGATATTGGCTGTAGGTTTGTCATAAATAGCTCTTATTATTTTGAGATACGTCCCATCAATACCTAGTTTATTGAGAGTTTTTAGCATGAAGGTTGTTGAATTTTGTCAAAGGCCTTTCCTGCATCTATTGAGATAATCATGTAGTTTTTGTTGTTGGTTCTGTTTATGTGATAGATTACATTTATTGATTTGCATATGTTGAACCAGCCTTGCATTCCAGGGATGAAGCCAACTTGATCATGGTGGATAAGCTTTTTGATGTGCTGCTGGATTCAGTTTTCCAGTATTTTATTGAGGATTTTTGCATTCATGTTCATCAGGGATAGTCATCTAAAATTCTCTTATTGTTGTGTCTCTGCCAGGCTTTGGTATCAGGATGATGCTGGCCTCATAAAATGAGCTAGGGAAGATTCCCTCTTTTTCTATTGATTGGAATAGTTTCAGAAAGAATGGTACCAGCTCCTCTTTGTACCTCTGGAAGAATTCAGCTGTGAATCCATCTGGTCCTGGACTTCTTTTGGTTGGCAGGCTATTAATTATTACCTCAATTTCAGAGCCTGTTATTGGTCTATCCAGAGATTCAATTTCTTCCTGGTTTAGTCTTGAGAGGTTGTATGTGCCCAGGAATTTATCCATTTCTTCTAGATTTTCTGGTTTATTTGTGTAGAGGTGTTTATAGTATTCTCTGATGGTAGTTTGTATTTCTGTGGGATCAGTGGTGATATCCCCATTATCATGTTTTATTGCATCTATTTGATTCTTCTCTCTTTTCTTCTGTATTAGACTTGCTAGTGGTCTATCAATTTTGTTGATCTTTTCAAAAAACCAGCTCCTGGATTATTGATTCTTTTGAAAGGTTTTTTTGTGTCTCTAAATCCTTCAGTTCTGCTCTGATCTTAGTTATTTCTTGCCTTCTGCTAACTTTTGAATGTGTTTGCTCTTCTCTAGTTCTTTTCATTGTGGTGTTAGGGTGTCAATTTTAGATCTTTCCTGCTTTCTCTTGTGGGCATTTAGTGCTATAAATTTCCCTCTACACACTGCTTTGAATGTGTCCCAGAGATTCTGGTATGTTGTGTCTTTGTTCTCATTGGTATCAAAGAACATCCTTATTTCTGCCTTCATTTTGTTATGTACCCAGTAGTCATTCAGGAGCAGGTTGTTCAGTTTCCATGTAGTTGAGTGGTTTTGAGTGTGTTTCTTAATCCTGAGTTCTAATTTGATTGCTCTGTGGTCTGAGAGACAGTTTGTTGTGATTTCTGCTCTTTTACATTTGCTGAGGAGTGCTTTACTTCCAACTATGTGGTCAATTTTGGAATAAGTGTGATGTGGTGCTGAGAAGAATGTATATTCTGTTGATTTGGGGTGGCAAGTTCTGTAGGTGTCTATTAGGTCCACTTGGTGCAGAGCTGAGTTCAATTCCTGGATATTGTTGTTAACCTTCTGTCTTGTTGATCTGTCTAATATTGACAGTGGGGTGTTAAAGTCTCCCATTATTATTGTGTGGGAGTCTAATTCTCTTTGTAGGTCTCTAAGGACTTGCTTTATGAATCTGGGTGCTCCTGTATTGGGTGCATATATATTTAGGATAGTTAGCTCTTCTTATTGACTTGATCCCTTTACCGTTATGTAATGGCCTTCTTCGTCTCTTTTATTCTTTGTTGGTTTAAAGTCTGTGTTATCAGAGACTAGGATTGCAACTCCTGCCATTTTTTGTTTTCCATTTGCTTGGTAGATCTTCCTCCATCCCTTTATTTTGAGCCTATGTGTGTCTGTGCACGTGAGATGGGTCTCCTGAATACAGCACACTGATGGGTCTTGACTCTTTATCCAATTTGCCAGTCTGTGTCTTTTAATTGGGGCATTTAGCCCATTTACATTTAAGGTTAATATTTTTATGTGTGAATTTGATCCTGTCATTACGATTTTAGCTGGATATTTTGCCCTTTAGTTGATGCAGTTTCTTCCTAGCATTGATGGTCTTTACAATTTGGCATGTTTTTGCAGTGGCTGGTACTGGTTGTTCCTTTCCAGTTTTAGTGCTTCCTTCAGGAGCTCTTGTAAGGCAGGTCCGGTGGTGACAAAATCTCTCAGTGTTTGCTTGTCTGTAAAGGATTTTATTTCTCCTTCACTTATGAAGCTTATTTTGACTGAATATGAAATTCTGGGTTGAAAATTCTTTTCTTTAAGAATGCTGAATATCGGCCCCCACTCTCTTCTGGCTTGTAGAGTTTCTGCCAAGAGATCCGCTGTTAGTCTGTTGGGCTTCCCTTTGTGGGTAACCCGACCTTTCTCTGTGGCTGCCTTTAACATTTTTTCCCTCATTTCAACCTTGGTGAGTCTGGCAATTATGTGTCTTGGGGTTGTTCTTCTTGAGGAGTGTCTGTATTTCCTGAATTCGAATGTTGGCCTGCTTTGCTAGGTTGGGGAACACTCTGAAGAGTGCTTTCCAACTTGGTTCCATTCTCCCCATCACTTTCAGGTACACCAATGAAACGTACATTTGGTCTTTTCACATAGTCCCATATTTCTTGGAGGCTTTATTCGTTTCTCTTTACTCTTTTTTCTCTAAACTTCTCTTCTTGCTTATTTCATTAATTTGATCTTCAGTCACTGATAACCCTTTCTTCTACTTGATCGAATCAGCTATTGAAGCTTGTGCATGCATCACGTAGTTCTAGTGCCATGGTTTTCAGCTCCATCAGGTCATTTAAGCTCTTCTCTACACTATTTTTTTCTACTTAGCCATTCATCTAATCTTTTTTTAAGGTTTTTAGCTTCCTTGTGATGGGTTCAAACATCCTCCTATAGCTCAGAGATGTTTGTTATTACCAACCTTCTGAAGCCTACTTCTGTCAGCTCGTCAAAGTCATTCTCCATCTGCTTTGTTCCGTTGCTGGTGAGGAGCTGCTATCCTCTGGAGGAGAAGAAATGCTCTGATTTTTAGAATTTTCAGCTTTTCTGCTCTGGTTTCTCCTCATCTTTGTGGTTTTGTCTATCTTTGGTCTTTGATGTTGGTGGCCTTCAGATGGGGTTTTGGTGTGGATGTCCTTTTTGTTGATGTTAATGCTATTCTTTTCTGTTTGTTAGTTTTCCTTCTAACAGTCAGGTCCCTGAGCTGCAGGTCTTTTGGAGTTTGCTGGAGGTCCACTCCAGACCCTGTTTGCTTGAGTATCACCAGCGGAGGCTGCAGAACAGCAAATGTTGCAGAACAGCAAATATTGCTGCCTAATCCTTCTTCTGGAAGCTTCGTCCCAGAGGAGCATCTGCCTGTATGAGGTGTCAGTTGGCCCCTACTGGGAGGTGTCTCCCAGATAGGCTTCATGGGGGTCAGGGTCCCACTAGAAGAGGCAGTCTGTCCACTCTCCAAGCCCAAACACTGTGCTGGGAGAACCGTTGCTCTCTTCAGAGCTGTCAGACAGGATGTTTAAGTCTGCAAAAGTTTCTGCTGCCTTTTGTTCAGCTATGCCCTGCCCCCTGAGTTGGAGTCTACAGAGGCACCAGGTCTGGCTGAGCTGCATTGAGCTCTGCCCAGTTCAAGCTTCCCTGGCCGCTTTGTTTACCTACTCAAGCCTCAGCAATGGTGGATGCCCCTCCCCCTGCCAGGCTGCTGCCTCACAGGTCAATCTCAGACTGCTGCGCTAACAGTGAGCAGGGCTCCATTGGTGTGGGACCTGCTGAACTAGGCATGGGATATAATCTGCTGGTGTGCCATTTGCTAAGACCGTTGGAAAAGTGCAATATTTGGATGGGAGTGTCACGTTTTTCCAGGTACCGTCTGAAATGGCTTCCCTTGGCTAGGAAAGAGAAATCCCCCAATGTCCTGTGCTTCCCTGGTGAGGCGATTCCCTGCCCTGCTTCAGCTCACCCTCCATAGGCTGCACCCACTGTCCAACCAGTCCCAATGAGATGAACAAAGTACCTCAGTTGGAAATGCAGAAATCACCCTCTTCTGCATCAATCATGCTGGGAGATGCAGACCAGAGCTGTTCCTATTCAGCCATCTTGGAATGGACCTGGGGGCTCAATTTTTTTTTAATTTATTTTTTAAGAATGGCTATTTATATATTATGGGTAAGTTTTTTATAGAACACTGGAAAACGCTAGCAAGAAGGCTCAGGAAGTTAGGAGAAATGTTGTTTTGTATGTTGTGAAGATGAAATTGTCACCTGAGAAACACAGAAGAGTGCATTGTTCATTGTCAAGTGCCACCTTCCCAGCCTATCTCTGATCTCATATGGGTTTGAGGTTGTTACATGAGTGTTAATTTTGTCTTTCTAAATGCAGAACAAAGATCTAGACTACCTTTTGTACTGCTCTGTTATAGTTCCTGGTACTGTGATGGGTGCATAAAAGGGCAACCAATTGAGCTCTAGCATTCCTGTCCACAGCCATGTAAGGATAAAACATCTGCCTCTTTACACACCCAAAAGCAATCTCTGTGACAGCTGCACTCCCACAGAGCTGAGTTCAGGTTACACTCTGTTGCTTTGGGCTCTTGGTTTGGATATTGAGGAAGTCATTCTTAGCCAAGGCATCCCAGTTAACCTTCTTATCTGACCTTACCCCTAAAGAAAATATGTCAGTATTTTTTTTCTCCTATGCAGTTTGCTACATTTCAGGAAGCTTGATTAGTAAATTAGAATTAAAACTTAATTTTATGTCTCCTTCTGATTTCCTTATTCCTAGATCTAAGTGTATAATTCAAGCCCGTCTCCCCACTATCCTTTGGACACACACAGATGCACACAGGTGCATGCATGCATGCATGTGCACGTGCACACACACACACACACACACACAGTAGGAGAACCACTGATTTTTCACTTCCTGAGAAGTTTCTTTGAATTCTTTGTAACCTTCAAACTTTGAGAGATTTGCCTTGAGATATTACCTTTAGGTTAACAATTGTGTTTTAGTATGTCTGCCCTCTTATAGGATCCCCACTGATGATGTCTAGAGAGAGCAGAAAGCAAATTTTAGGCTACCAGAAAAAGTCAACATGGAAATGCACAGAATTTTGTGAGAGTTGACAGCTGAGATAGTGTAATTATGAACATTTTTATAAAGGAGCTTTTAGTATACAGTGGAAGGCACAGAGGAACTTAAAAGACATGATGTAGGATTGAAGGCAATGCCAACTGTGCACCCTAATACATCAGACTCCTAGGCATTTCACACTTAACATTTCCAAAGCTGAACCTTCAAGCCCCAAACCTCTCATCTACCAAACTCTCCCTTCAAATATTCACTCCCTCACCTCCTGTTCTGTAGCTCAGTAAATGGCTGTTGCCTCTCCAATTGCCAAGCAACACAAGGATTATCCCTCACTCTGCCTCCTTTCTCATTCCCAAGCCCCATCAGTTACCAACCCCTGCCAGTTCTAAAAATGTAACTTGTCTTCCCCTACCTCCATTCCAGTTCAGGTTGCTATTGTTTCTTAGCTGAATGACTACAATAATCTCCCACCTGGCCTCTCATATCATGTACTCCTCTTTTTAGCACATGCCACAAGGTAACCAGAGTGATCATGTTTAGTTCACACCTTCTCCTGCTTAAAACTCTTCAGTGACTTCTCTTTTCTGAAGAAAGTTCAAAACCCTTAAAATGGAGTATAAAAGCAGAATGGATAGATAGACTTACCAGATATCTGGACATACCGCAAAGCCACAGAAACAAGATAATATGACATTGGTACAAGAATAGATAAATAGACAATAAGACAGCCTACAAGTCTGAGTCAGACTCAGATATATTTGGGAATTAATATGTGCCAAAGTGATACCACATAATAGTGGGAAAAAATAATGATTGGTAGATAGTGTTGGGGAAACTGCCTTACATTTGAATTCCTATGTAACTACCTACTGAACTAGACTCCAGAGAGAATAAAGACTTAATATGAAAAGTAAAGCTCAAATGTTGATAGAAGAAAATATATAGAATGAACTAGGAAAGGAAAGGATTTCTTTGTGAAATCCCAAGACACAATTCATTAGTAGAAACAAATGTTTTCTTACATCAAAATTAAACATTTCTGTTCATCAAAGAACAGCATGGGCAATGTTAAATTTTTCTATCTCCCTTGAGCATCAAACTCCAAGCACATGGTCTTTCTCTCTGTCCCTTAAGTATATACCAAGCTCTTTTTTGCAGAGGGCCAAATACACTTGTCTATGTTTTTGCTAAAATGTCTCTCCCCTAACAAGGCATTTCCTGACCACGCGAGTTAGAGGAGGTCTCACTGCGTATGATCTCATTTCACCTTCTACTTTGTGTTTGCTGCACACGTTGAGACTGCAATTATCTGATCACTTACAGAACTCAGTTAAGTGTCTATGTCCCCTGGTAGTTTGTAAACTCCAGCAGACCAGGGGCTACCAGCTCAGCCCTTATGACAGTGCTTTATGCTTAGAAGATAGTTGAAAATGTTAATACAGTGGATTAATAAGGGGCAGTTGAAAGAGGGCACATTCACTACCACATGCCAAATGAGTGCTACATGCCCAGCACAGATTCCAGGCATCTTTTGACCTTTATGTCCACAAGAATTTGTGTAATAATGTGTGCTGCTGCTTCTTTCTGTCACCTAGAGACTCAACATCTCAAGTCTAATTTGTATCTTCTACCATTCCTTGCACTGCATTAGGAAGTGAACAAATATTTGCTGCCTATATATCTATATGGCCTCCTCCCACCACACTGTGTTTTCTATGTTTAGATTATCACATCACTCATGCTTAATGGCTTGCCTTTTGAAAACTGACAGTTATTGTCAACCTTTATTTAATTATTTCTTTTGTTGACAATTCTTACTCTGTGTTGACTCTTAATTTGATCTGAGCATTGAGTTATTCAGCAAATATTTATTGAAAGCCTAATGGGTGCCAGGAATACGTGGGGCACTAGAAAACTGGTAGTCCCCTTGCAGTGGTGACAGATGAACATGACCCCTCAAAGGAATCATTGAGACGAAACAGCTAAACTTCGTGAAGTATTGAGAGAGACCAAAATGCTCCCAAATTTGGGCACAGTGCAGAGAGTAGCTGAATAGGAATGCTACAATGGGAAAACTGGACTGTTTCCCAGCTTATTTTGAGAAAGAGCTTCACAGTGTAGCTTCATTATTCATGACTGGAAAAAAAATTTCAAAACAATAGAAATCTACCCAAGCATATTTATAAAAATAGACTCCAAGAAAATAAAAATAACTGTACTATATTATTGTTTTTCAGTAACTTGTTATGCTTTTAAAAGGATCAATTCAGAGACAAAGCATCCTATTGAAAATAATGTTAATAATAGAGATATGTGATGCTTGCTGAAGAAAAACTTACAAACTATCCTTTGAAAATGATTTTAATGACAAATCTCACTTTGTAGAAGCCAGATTTTTCCAGGTGATATTCAAAGTTAGTGTTATTTTAGTAAACATAGATCACTGCAACCAATGCATTGTGATAACTGTGGAGAAGTCACTATGTTCTGACTACCCAGTGTTGTGAGCCTTCCAGAAGAGTGGTTGTGCAGAGAGAGCCCCAGGTAAAGAACTTGCTGTGAGAGGACCCATGGACTATTCCTTTAGTATTTCCAAAGGCAAAATCTCATGGAAATATATTTTGTCTCGGTATAAGGGAGAACTTTCTAATGTGATCAAAAGTGAAATCATTTGTCCACAGTGTATCAAGCTCCCTGCCTACTCAAAGATGGGGGCCTTTCCAAGGTCTCTTCCTGAAACTCAAGATCTTAGAATTTTGCAGCCTAATACAGCTTTCAATTATATATATTAAAAACTTTGTATTTTATCATAGTTTTTTATGTACCATAAAACTGTGAAGCAAGTACAAGGGTGTTTCTATACATCCCAAACTCAGGCTTTCCTATTAACATCTAACATTAGTAGGTAAATTTTGTCACAATTAATGAACCAATAATGATACATTATTATTAACTAAAGTCCACCCTTTATTTCGATTACTTTTTTTTTTTTTTTTTAAGTAATATCCTTTTTGCGTCCAAGGATTCTATCCCGGAAACCACCTTATATATAGCTCTCATATCTCCCTACACTCTTGGCTGTGATAGTGTCTCAGATTTTCTATGGTTTTGATGACCTCGACAGTTTTGAAGAGTACTGGTAAGGTATTTTGTAAAATGGCCGTCAATTGATATTTGCTGTTTCCTCATGTTTAGATGGGGATTATGGATGTTGAGGAGGAAGACCACAGAGGCAAAGTGCCATTGTCTTTTTATCATATCAAGGGTGCATGCTATCAACATGATATACCAGTCTTGATGTTGATTTTGGTCAGCTGGCTGAGGTAGTGTTGGTCAGATATTTCAACTGTAAAATTACTCTTTTATTTCCCCTTTCTGTATGGTGCTCTTTGAAATGAAGATACCAGGCACAAGTCACCATTAAGGAGTGAGGATTTAATCTATATAGATTTTTTGGAATTCCTCCGTCTGGGTAGATTTGACTATTCAACCTCATTTATCTGTTCATTTATATTTGTATAGACTCATGGATATTTATTTTATGCTCTGGGTTACAATACAGTACTGCATTATTTGTTTTGTTCCTCAAATGCTTTCAGCTTTAGCTGTTGAGAGCTCTTTCAATTGCCTTCTGTGTCACTTTGACATACCCCTATGATTATAAGGTTTTTGGTTTCTTGTTTTTTAAACACTTGCTTTCTGGCATTAAAAGATGCTGCAGCCTCCTGTCGAGGATTTCTTGTGCCAGCCATTTCTCTAAGGAGCTCTCCTCATGTAGCTTTTGTTTGTTTGTTTATAGTTTTAAAGTGTTTCTAGAGTCATTGCAGGTACTTTCCACATATTTTTCTTTATTTTGGGGGGTCTTTTTTTCAACATCATTATGTAGCCTTTAACTTCATTTCACAGATGCAGAAACTAAGCTGAAACTAAAAGAGAAATGATTTACCCAAGGCTACACAGTTACCGTAACAGTGGAGTTGTTATAAAGCCTAAATTGTTTGACTCCAGAGCTCACACTCTGAACCTTTACTTTACAAGGTCAGTCTAACTTGTTACCTAAGTTAGAGTTAGATAGAAACAGTGCTGCTGTAACCAGCCTGGCCTTTTGTTAGGAGGAAAGGTGAAAATAAGCCAAGTTTTCCTCTGGCAAGTCTCCCCTCAGGATTCCAGCCACGCTGAGAGTTCAAAGCCTTTCCTGAATGTGGGAGTTGTTATGTGCTGTCTCGTGGTTTTCACTATGTATCTGAATTCCCAGATCAGATTGTTAGCTCTTCAGAGAGCAAGGAAAATATACTACACTGTAGGATTATTAAGGTAGGTAACTTCTGTCAGCCACATCACATCAAAACAGGCTGTGATGATATGGTTGCTATCAAATACAAATATCAAAATCTGCACCTTTCATACCAGGAGAGCATAAATCTTGATTGAAGTGATATCACATTCTCTCCCCTTTCCTCCACTTTTGAAAGCCACCTGGGGATGGGTGTTGGCTGCCGTTCTGCCATGTGCAGGTGACTGGACTGGGCTGGCCAGTCCAGTCTGCATCCCCACCAGTTTTAGAAGGAAAAAGACATTAGACAGCCCACAATTTTCTTACCTCCATGACCTTCTTTTTTTATTTCAACTTGATGAAATTGTATCTATTCTTTTCAAGGCTTAGCCCAAGTGTTCATTCCTTCAGGAATTCTTCTTTGCTTCCCACTCCACAGCCCCAAGCTGAGAATAATCTCACCCTTCAGGAAAGTCCCCCAAGCATCTCGTAGCTCCGAAATCACTCTTGCTATTCTCTGGCTAGCATATTTGTGACCATCTCCTGGTCTCCATTAGAATATAAGACTTAGAAGGTAAAGACTGAGCTTTGCCTGTCTTCTGCTTGCTCACAACTTGTAGGACAATGATTTTTATGTATTTGGGGCTCAACACATTGAGCTATTATTGAATTTTCAGGCAGGTATATACCATATAGTGACAAAGGTTCCAAAAGGCAGGAATGGCTACCAGATTCCTTTTCCCTTGTTCTATGTCAGGGATTCATCCTTTAATTTATGGCTTTAGTTTACTCTAAGAAAATGACAACTTCTAAACCAAGGGTTGGCACGCAGTGGCCTTTGAGCTACATTCAACCCTCTGCCTCTTCTTGTATCACCAGTGATCTAAGAATGGTTTTCATGTTTTTAAGTGATGAGAGGGGGAGACAAAACACAAAAAGAATATCTCATGGCATATTCAGATTATATTAAATTTTAAATATAAAATTGAAATTTTATGAAATTTAGATGTCATTTTCCATGGATAATATTTAATGAAATACAATCATACCCTCTTTGTTTACGTATGGCCTAAGGCAAGTTTTACACCAAAACAGTAGAGTTGAATAGTTACAACAGGGACATACATCCCATGAAGCCTAAAATACTCAGTCTCAAGACTTTCAATAAAAAGTGTGCCAAGCCCTATTCTGAGTCATGCCCAGAAATGTATACCACTGTGTGAAAAAGTCGGGGAGCCCTTTAGATAAAGGGCAGAGTAGATACAGGCACAGATGGGCTAGAGGAAATGGAATCTGGAGACAAGAAAAGGAAGAAAACGGAAGCAGAGGCATACCTGGGGACATCAGATCTCCTGGGTTTTGTATACATGCATTGCAAACATCTCTACAAAGGATTCTTATAGTTGGTGGGTATGCCTGAGGGGCAGATCTTGAGTATTTTACAGAACCTTCCTGCTCTTCTATAAGGACTCTGCATGGCCCTTTTGAAGAAAGGGTGACATTAGGAGATTATCATTCATTTCTGATCATTCTGTGTACCAAGACTAATATTTTCAGTAAGCTCTAATGGGCTTTGTGTCTTAATTGTCTCTGATTCAACCATAATAATGTGTGTGTGTTCTGGGGGAATCTATATTGTGTGAGTGTGTGTGTGTATGTGTGCATTTCTTTGGAAGAAATCTGTTTTAGATAGATGCTAGTTAATTATCATGTACATAGGGATATTTAAACATTTGGAGTTTTTGAGTAAAGACACGTTGATTGGAACTCGGCTAAAGCCATTTCAGCCCCTTGGAGGGTTGTAATGACAGTTCTCTTTGTTTAGAAATCTATCATTTTCATGTGTTTCTCTTATTTTCTTATTGCAGGGTAATGCCCTGTACTTCAAGTCTGCCAGAAATGTTACAGTGAACATTCTCAATGACCAGACTAAAGTGCTAACTCAGCTTATAACAGGTAAGAAAAGGGAGAACTTAGCAGTGCCTAGCCCATGCTAGGCACTCAGAAAACAGAATTAATGGTCAAAGGAAACACCATATGAACCTGAAAATAAAGTGTGCTAACACATTGTTGAGAAAGAGAATGTAGCATGTGTTCCGTGATTCTACTAGAGGGTAGAATCCCATCTGTACACATATTAAACTTATGAAATCTAATGATACCTACTTAGTGGGGTAAGAAAAGAAGATTTTTTTTCTAAGCAGATTTTCATAGAACATGGCCCCTAAATATAAGCCAGCTGCTTCATCTGGTGCCCAACCAAAGAAAAGCTTCTTGCTCCAGTGCTGGAGGAAAAACAGGCTGTGTTGGATTGGTTGAGAGAAGAACACGGTATCTATAAAGCCAGGGATCATACTTTATGGGCTGTGAAAGGGATTTTTAACTATAGTTTGAACCCATGCCATATTTGCTGTACGTGCTGACTTGGAACCGAACTCAATTGCACGATGTGGATATATCTTTACCGTATATGTTTGTGTGTAATTCCTTTTAAAATGGCAGATCTGCGCCTAACAGCTGTGGAAAGCACCCACTGTGTTTTAAACTACAAATTCCTGAAATCTAAACAAGGACTGGTTATTCACAATAATGATTATAATGATAAACATGGACCTCGTGATTTGGTAACATGTTGAGCAGCACAATCAATGCCCACTCTGTAAGCAGTGAACAGGGAGGCATTATGCACCCCCACAGTGGAAGGGAAAAGGAATGTATGTGTGAATGGCATTGTTATACTTACAGACAGAAAATGCCATTTGTTTGGCTTCAGGGCTAAGAGTAAAGTATACAGATGGACATTTTGAGAAGCCAGTTACCCAAATGCCTTGAAACATTACTGTTACTGTGAATAAAATATCTGGAACCCACTAATAAGCCATAGGGAGACAGGTACCTTTGTGCCCATAGTCTTCACTCCTGGGGAGGGAGACTCACTCCCACTCTGCCCCTGGAGTGCTGCATGCGGATGTCTAGAGATTCATAGCCAGTGGGTGACTTGGACCATCTGCCAATCAAGAAACTCAGGGATTGAAGGAACTGCTGCCTGGCAGAGCCCATAATCCATAAACATGTTGTTTCAGCGTGTGACTGGATCTTCCGCCTTGCTTATATAACATCTGGCCTGCAGTCACAATGCTAAATAATTAAATAAACAGCTTCAGTAAGCAATGATTTAAGCAGCATGTGTGAAAATTGCCTCCAGGAGGGTAATAAATCCAACCTGCAGCTCCCAGATTTTCACATTCAAAAGGAACTTATTTAGCCTGTTGATCATTTCCCATTTATTTGTAGTGGGAGATTTGGTTTACTTGAGATTTTGTTTTGATAAAGCTGGAACTGCCCAAATGACTATTATTCAGCAGAAGAGTGAGTCAGTCTCTTTTTTTCCCCCAACTCTTCCTCTCCCTTCTCTCCCTACTCTTCTGACACCCCTTTTCTCCTCCCCTTCAGTGCTTCTCTCCCTATTCCTTCCCCTCTCTCCTCCCACCCCTTTATCCCTCTCCTTCCCCTTCTCTCCTCTAGTCTCTCTTCTTCTCCCTCTCTTCCCTTGTTTCTTCCTCCTTCTCCCTCCTCCTGTGTCACTATTCTTGACTCTATCCCTCCAGTGGTATTTGATATTTGTTTTCTGTCTCCCTATGATGAATTGTAGAGAAGATATTAGATATGTTTAAAACATCATTCTAAACACACACACACACACATACACACAAGCAACAATACACCCTTAAAAGTTTTCCTTCAATACTTCCCTTTTACATTACATTAATGCACACAGTGGAAAAGCACCCAGCCGTCCCAGCAGACAATACCTTCTAATGTCTGTTGTGCTGGGTGCTGTACTTATTGGAAAACAAATCACTCCTGTCTTCTAAGCAGTGAGGTCTACAAAGGCAATCCTGAGGAACAAAGAATTCTGTTTACCTAAGGAATGTCTCAAAAACCCATTAGGAATTCTAATGTTAGATGTCCAGGAAGTCTTTTCACAGTAAACAATGCTTCACATAATAGTTAAGTTCTCAAATTAGATCACGAATGCCTATTTGACCATAAGGCAGGCTGCTGATTTAGTATCTAAGTAGTGGGTCTGAATGGGGAACCCTCCTACCTACATGGAGGAAAGCAGTGGAGATGCTTTGGACAGCATCATGAGGGAGTGGGGAAGGGTTCTAGTATTAAGAGAATTGGGAAGAGAAATTAGGCTTGAAGGCCACAAGGCCTTTGCACCTCCCAGATTCGTGGAGACTGTTGATGCATTTTGATGGGGCTCCAGTTCTCCTCCCTGTTTAGGAGATTAATTAAGGAGGCACTCCACATATAGACTACACAGAGGGGGATTAACTCAAGATTAGTTTCACATTAGGAATAGTGGTTTTTTTCTTCCCGGAGAGGAACAATGAGTTCAACATGTGACCTCCTGAGCTGTCTCCAGCTCTATTTGCATTTGTCTCTAGAGTCATTTTTAAGGATTCCAGCCATGTCCAGGGAATTTGGCAGCCCCAGGTGAAATCAACAAAGCACAAGCCGTCTGCACCACTGAGCCAACAGTTGCTCTGTGGGGTTTTGGCTAAAACTACCAATTACTGAGCTTTAGATACGCAAATGGTTGTGGCTCTTGGTAAATTCCACTTTATGTTCTGTGAAGCCCTGAAAAGCAAGATAACTTAATTGTACTTTGTGTTCTCTGATTGCTGAAGCATACTTTCTATACTGCTATAGTCCTTTAGTATCTGCTTCTGTATGTCTCACAGCTGTTCATGAGTTCGAAGTAACACAGGAAGGTGTCCTTAACTCCTCAGGGAGCAGGTTGATGATATTGCCCAGGTCCACAGAGGAGAAGTTCAAGCATGTGTGTCCCCAAGTTATACAACTGCTTTTTTATATGAATGGAACAAAAATGGGCAAACTCTGCTCGCCCTGTGCCCAACCTGAGGTCATTCATCCATTCATTAGTACTTCATTACCTTCCCATTCTCAATCTCCCTCCTCACAAAAATAAAGTAATAACCCTAAAGCATTGACAATATAATATAGATTTTATTCAAGGTTTTGATACCATCAAGAAGATAGCTGCATCTTAGCCTTTGCAGAAAACCTGAAGCCAAATCCCTCATTGGACATCTCAGCTCTTTCTAGATTTCCTTCTGGCCCTTGTCTCCAGTTTTCTATTTCTCCTTATCTTCACAGAGCTCATTTCCTGGCTGTTCCAGATGTGCTGGCCCCAGCCCCCTTCTCCTTCCTAGACAAATAAATGCCCCTTTCCTTCTGTGGGATAATTCTTAGAGCTCCATTCCAGACCCAGACCTGCCATTGTCTCTAACCTTGCGAGAGCCCTCTGCCTTGCCACTATTTGTTCTCCTCATCTGCAGCATCAAAGTGGTCAGATAAGATGATTTCCGGGTTCCATGATGCTTGGAAGTGCTGTCCTATCTCTGCTATTTCAATCTCCTACTCATCAGGGAGCCTTTCCAATGTCTTTCTTTGTGTTGGACAAAGATTTCTTTTTATAAACACAATGTCATTTGATCCTTTCAAACTTTCTATAACATAGATACAGTAGGCAGTTATAGTCCAATGTTATAGATGCAGAAACTGAGGTTCAGAAAGATCAAATGATTTGCCTCAAATCACATTACCACAGAATGAGTTGGGAAATAATTCATGTCTTCTGGTTCCTAGTCCGACAGTCTTGACAAAGAGAAAAGCCACCCCAGATGCCCAGTGGCTAGTTGGCACTATCAGCCCGGCCTTAGCATTCTCCTGCTTCAATGTAATTTTTCAGAACACGTGCACCAGACAAGGCTGTTCAGTGGCCATGATGGATCAAGACAAAACAACACAAACACACAAACACAACTCTGGTCATGTGTGTACATAGCAAAACTATCAACATTGTCCAGACCACAAAAAAGACCAAACATCCCCCTATCCTGGCTAATAAGAGTGATTGTTTCTTTATTCACCACATTTTTAGCATTTCCCTGGTCTGTCTTTCTTCTAGATAAGATTTACTCCCATTTCCTGATAGTATTTAATCCAGGGTAGAGCCTTATTTCCTTAAACGTTCCCCAGAATAACCTAATATAAGATCACATCCTCTGATAAGTCCTTTCTCATGGCTTCTTTCTGAGATGCCCTATGGTTTTCCTTATGGTGTGTGTTGTCCCTCACTGCAATGAGTAATAAACCCAATTTGTTCAACAGCAGATGTGTTCCTAGTGGTCTTTGGCTAGAAGGCACTGGGGACTCTCTCATTGCTATTTATTATTAAGTGACACTCTTTTGAAAAATACCAGAAAGAAAACAATTCCATGTCAGAATCTTCTGAACAATTTTGGAAAAAGTACAAGATTTCTAGACTCTACCCTCAAATTTTTTTCTGTAAGAACTTCTAGATGAAAAGATGAATTTCTTTCGATCTGAGCTAGGTTCAGTGAGAACGATTATACCCCTGGATTATTCCTGTGTATTTCTGTAGACCAGCTTTTGAGAACCCCATGAAATTCAGGTATTCAGGTAGATTCAGTAGATCCAGCTCAGATAGATTGGAATGCCTTCTTCTTTTAGAAATTCTAACTCATCAGCCTGTTTTACTTTTTCCATAGTACCTAAATCTTCCTGCAGTTTTCTGGTTTAATAATAAAGTTTTAAATGTATATTGGTGTGTCTCCATCAGAATATACATGCTATGGAATCAGGGGCTTGATTTCCTTGTGCAGTATTACAGCTCCACATTCAAGAACAGCATCTGTTGCCATCTGATAAACCATCTAAATTTAGTTTTCACTGAACAAAATCCTAATATAAAAGATTGAACAACTTCTAAGGCAATTAATTACAATAACCATTTCTACTATGAAATGATCTATATACTAAGGAAATAGATTTCTCTTGGTGTCAAATGCAGCCAGTGGGTTAAGGGTACAAAGTTAAACACATTTCAGCTGAATTTTCAAAAGTTCTTTCTGATAATTAGGGAGAGCCAAAGACACGTGATTGCCTCAAGAAGTGTTGAGCCTCTGGTGCCTTGATAAATGCAAGCAAAAATCCACAACTATTTGACAGCAATTTGGTGGTCAGCTGAGGGAAATCACAGTCAAGGATTAGTTTGGAGGAAGGGCTTGCTGGTCTTCAAAATTATAGCCCAAGAATATATTATTAAAAGTAATTGACGAGACCTGGCTAAAGTCATGAGACTGATTTTCATGGTCAGCTTTTGAAAACCAGTCCACTGAACATTGAAGTCTCATACAATCTTGTTAGATGTGTGTGTTCTATGAAAAGCTTTTTGTAGTCAAAGCGATGAGACTAATGGTGTTTTTTCTCTCTCTCTCTCTTCTCTCCTCTCTATCTCTCTATATCTCTCAGGTCCAAAAGCCGTAGAAGCTTATGGTAAAAAATTTGAGGTAAAAACTGTTTCTGGAAAATTGCTCTTCTCTGCAGATGATAATGAAGTGGTAGTAGGAGCTGAAAGATTACGAGTTTTAGGTAAGGAAACTTGAATCATTTAACTTGTTTGATGCTACTGTGTACATTTTAGAGGAGAAGCAAAATGGTGTTATGAACAGGATGTGTCCTCCCAAAATTCGTATGTCGAAATCCTAACTCCCAAGATAATGGTATTAGGAGGTGGAGCCTTGAGGGGTACTTAAGTCATGAGGGTGGAGCCTTCATGAATGGGATTAGTGTCCTTCCAAGGGGATGAAAAGACCAGAGATCCCTCTCTGACATGAGAGGGTACAAGAAGTCAGCAGTCTGCAACCTGGAATAGGAGCCTCACAAGAACCTGACCAGGCTGGTATCTGATCTTAGACTTCCAGCCTCCAGAACTGTGAGAAATCAATTTCTGTTGTTTATAAGCCACCCAGGCTATGGTACTTTGTTACAGCAGCCTGAACTGACTAAGACAAATGGTGTCTAGAAGAGTGATTTAGGCCAGTTTCCTGGATTCTTTTAAAGCAAGGCAGTTGAACCTCCCTGAGTCTGGTCCCCTAGTGGAAATTTCTCAAGCTGTCAAGTCTTTTTGGCACATCTTTCAACACTGAACTTTGTGTGAGAATGAGTGCTCATCCAAAGAAGTCTCATTTAGCACATCCTGTACTCACAGACTGGCAGTCGTACTTGACGCATTCCAGACTTGCATACATGATGCAGTGATTCCTAAACCTGGTTGCAACTGAAGAATCATCTAGGAAACTTTGGAAGGGTTTAGGTTCATAGTTCCGACTCTGATTTACTGAATTAGAAGCTCTGGTGAAAACACTGAGAATTCATTATTAAAAATATTTGCAGAAATTTCTATGATCCCACTGTTGGAATTATTGAATTTGAGCACATAGCAAATGAATCTTTTATGGCTGTATGCTGAAATGATCTAGCATGATGATTTAAGGATCCTAGAACTCGAGCTGACCTGGCTTTTAATTCCTGCTGTCACCCACTAGTTTTGTGACTTTGGGCAAGTTGCTGGTATCACTGAGCCAGTTTCCTTTTCTGCACAATAAGGCTAAGAACATCTCCCATCTTGAGTTGTCCCTAAGGTTAAATGAGAATCCGTTACATCCACTTATCACAGCCCCTAGCACAAAATAGTGCTCAGTCAACAGTAGGTGCTGCTGCTGCTGCTGTTACTACTTATACTACTATTACTATTAATGCTAATGCTACCTTTCCTTCTTTAGCTCCCTGAGATTCACTGTAGCATAGTGATTAAAATCTCAGGCCCTAGAAGTAACCTGTTTTTAACCCAATTTCTATCGTTTACTAGCTGTGTAACCTTAAGCAAAGTATCTAATCTCTCTGTGCCTGCTTGCTTACTTGTTTATAAAATTGGTATAATAGAAGTATCTATCTTCTGAGACTGCTAAAAAGATTGAATGAAATCATCTATGTAAAGTACTGAGTTGGCTAAAATACTAAGTGTCCAATAAGTGCTAGGTGTTATTATCTTAAATTGTTAGTATTATTGTAAGGTAATTCTACTTGAAATTATATTTATCTCTGCATTATTATTTGCACTTTGCATCTTCTTTATCTTCCATTACTCCTGCATTTTTTCTTGGTCTTTACCTCCTCCCACAGTCAGCTTGTCTGGTCTATTTCTCTCTTCCTCTCTCAGTACACATACATGTCTGATTTCCTTTCTGGATGACTTTTAGAGCTTCATCTCCAGCCTGGCATCTTCCTTGAATTCCGAATCTTCTTCATCTGGATATTCTGCCAGCCTCTCAAATTCAGTGGATCTTGAATGCCTATCATGGTCAAATGCACGCATATGTACATGTATGCACATATATTCCATCACCTCACCCCCGACTCTCCCACTTGTATTTGCCCCTGACTTTCTTAACACTCTTACTGTCCCCATTATACTCTCCTGTCCCAGTCTCATCCTGGCCATCATGAGCTCAGCATAGTCAAAAGATGGAAGTGACCATCCTTATGGGGCTTAATGGAGGCAAAAATGCAGGGTGCAGAGATGATAAAGCCAGGTGCAGTCTAATCCCTGGTCAGTGGTTTACCTGTGGCATGATCTGAAACAACTCCCTTTTTGTTTCAGGGCTTTGCTTTTTTTATGTCTGTAAAACTAGAGTTACCTAGAGAAGACATTTTTATACAATGTTTTCCAGTAACCAAAGCTTTTAAAAATAAAATTTCATACATAGTCCCAATAAATAAAATAGATGAAAGACCAAGATTTCTCTGGGTTGTAGGCGAGTGTATTAGTCTGTTCTCACTCTGCTAATAAAGACATACCCTAGACTGGCTAATTTATAAAGAAAAAGAGGTTTAATGGACTCACAGTTCCAAATGGCTGGAGAGGCCTCACAATCATGGAGAAAGCAAAGGAAGAACAAAGACGCATTTTATATGGAGGCAGGCAAGAGAGCACATGCAGGTGAACTGCCCTTTATGAAATCACCAGATCTCATGAGACTTATTCACAATCACAAGAACAGCACAGGAAAAACCCACCCCTATAATTCAATTACCTCCAACTGGGTTCTTTCCATGTCACGTGGGGACTATGGTTGCTATAATTCAAGATCACATTTGAGCAGAGACACAGCCAAACCATGTCAATGAGGATTTGAAAGGGGAAACTTGAGACATTGGAGTCTTAGTATAGTTTGATTCTTTTCCCCCTCTGTGTCCTCTAGGGACCACTTATAACTTATTTTTTTAAAACCCCTTATGTGGATACTCTTTTTATAAAACGTCTATTGATTACTTGCTATGATTTAGGTACTATGCTTGATATGAAGTATTATATTTACACCTCAGAAACACCTTGTGGGGTAGGCACCGTTTTTATCACCCCTGTTTTACAGTTGACACAATTGAGCTGAGCCATAGGGAAAAGTGAACCAAAGCATGGCTGACAGCTAGAATTCCCAACCAGGCATGTTGGACATAGAGGGCTTTACCTTAAAGCCCTATACTTGCTGCCGCCTCTATTTGGTCTCATTTTCAGAAGGGGAACATTGCCCAAGATCAAGTGCCAGTAAGTGGTAGGGCCCATGTTCAAATCCCTGCCTATAGACTCCAGCCTCAGTGCACTTCACTACATGGAAATATGTTCCTAAGACTTTTCCTATTTTCACCATTTATGCTTTTCTCTTTTTGTAGAAATGGCATTTTCTATTTTAATTCTTGGCTGGTGTGGAGGGAAACCCAGAGACTTTGAGCTATCCTCATGTTTAAGAGCACTTTGGGCCGGGCACAGTGGCTCACATCTGTAATCCCAGCACATTGGGAGCCCTATGCAGGTGGATCATGAGGTCAGGATTTCAAGACCAGCCTGACCAACATGGTGAAACCCCGTCTCTACTAAAAATATAAAAATTAGCCAGGTGTGGTAGCACACAGCTGTAATCCTAGCTACTGGGGAGGCTGAGTTAGGAGAATTGCTTGAACCCAGGTGGCGGAGGTTGCAGTGAGCCAAGATCATGCCACTGCACTCCAGCCTGGGCACTATAGTGAGACTCCATCTCAAAAAAATAAAAAATACTTTGCTGTACCAGCTGTAAAACAAAAATGCCTGGGGGAAAAAGTGGTGTCATCTCACACCCAGATCATTCTATGCAAGTGAATTTGGCACTTCCTGTTAATTCCTTGGTGCATCATGAGTCACTTCACCACTTTAAAATCTGACTTTGCAATGGCACAGGATAATTTTAAACGTCCAAACACTTTGGCTTAATCTTAACATGCAAAACTCTGTGATGGTATCACTTCAGAACTTAACCTCCACCCTACCCTACCCCCACATTCACTTAGACTGAAGACTGGGAAATGATTGTAGTTTTTGGTCACTTCAAAGCAGGTGGGTATTTTCGTTGTTGTTTGCAGCTATGTTTGTGATATTTCATTTAGAGCATAATGTAGGATAAAATCTGTCTCTCTTCATCATTAGGAACATTTGATTTTTTTATGTGAAATATAGAAAGGAAGCATCAAAATAAATACCACTGCTGCTATCAGTGCTAAAAAGACTTGGAAATGACCACCCCACAGATCTTGCATCAACCTACTCAGTGAAATGAGCCCAGTGTGTTGCAGAAATGAGCTTCTTGTCATCTGGGATTCAGCCATATGGTGTGGAATGACAAGTCTAAGCAATTTCATTTTCAGCATGATGAGAAGTTTGTCTTTTTGAGTCGTCAGACTGTATAAACTCTTTGGAGGTTTGAATCTGGTTGCACATTTCATGGTAGCATCTAACATAGCTGGGTTTTATCCTTATCAGGACTACTTAGGACCTGAGTGACCATATTCAAGTATGTTTTCTCTCTAAGCTTTAGTTTCCATTTGTATAGAAAAAGAAAAAAAAAAGCAAATGGAAGGAAGAATGAATGAATATAATAAGAAATATAAGTAAATGCTATGTAAAAAGTCAATTATTTAAGTTGATAGCAAGTTGAGTAGAAATAAGCAGTAGAGACCTAAAAACATAATGTCTCTTACATGTAGTAGCTTTACTTGTGGATTCAGAACAATTTTAAAAATTTTTCTCTGGATAACTACACCCACCCATTCAGTTTTTAGGATAATGCCCGAGAGCCATGCAGTTGAGTAATTAAAAACACAGGTTTTGTAGCTAACTATATATCCTGGTTTCTGTTGTCATCTAGTGCTTTGGGTATATTGCTTCATCATTCTAGGGATCCTCTTATAACTCTGTGACATAGGGTAGTAATGTCTGGTGCTCTGTGCTGTTGGGAGAACTGAACTACACAGTGTGTGTAGAGTTAATAGTACAGTGTGTGGAACACAGTAAGCATTCAGTACATGCTAACTGGTGTTGGTGGAGGATTTTTTTTCAATCGACACATTACAGGCAAACATACAATTTGATTTTTTGATACATCTCCATCATATAATGATGAAACTAAGGTAGTTAGCATATTCAACACCTTGTACATTTATCATTTCTTTTTGATGACAACATTCAAAAACCTGTCTTGTAGCTATTTTATAATATACAGTAACTTACTGTTAACTGTAGTCACCCTCCTGCACAGTAGAACACCAGAACTTATTTCTCCTATCTAAATGCAACTTTTACCCATTAACCAAACTCCGCATCCTTTTCTCCTCCATCCCCTCCCAATTTATGGTAACCACCTTTCTATTCTCAACTTCTGTTTAATATGAAATCAACTTTTTAAAAATTCCACATATGAATGAGATCCTGTGGTATTTTTCTTTGTATGTCTGGTAATTTTACTTAGCAAAATGTCCTCCAGGTTTGCCCATTTTGTCCCAAATGACAGAATATTATTCTTTTTATGGCTGAATAGTATTCCATTGTGTACACATAACATATTTTCTTTATGCATTCCTTTTTATGTATTTCTTGTTGGCCATGTCAGTTGATTCCAAGTCTTGGCTATTGTGACTAGTACTGCAGTAAACGTGGAACTTAAGACATCTCTTTGATGTATTGACTTCATTTACTTTGGGTATATATCCTGTAGTAGAATTGCTGGATCATGTGGTAGTTCTATTTTAATTATTTGTAGAGCCTCCTTACTGTTTTCTGTAATAGTTATACTTATTTATATTCCCACTAACCATGTTAAGGATTCCCTTTTTTTTTTTTTTTTACATCCTCATCAATACTTGTTATCTTTTGTCTATTTGATAATACTCCTGACTGGAGAGAGATGGTATCTCATTTGCATTTCATTTATATTTAAATGGTTAATGATGAGCATATTTTCATATACCTGTTGAACATTGGTATGTCTTTTGAGAAATATCTATTAAGATCTTTTGCCTATTTAAAATTGGATTATTTTGCTTTTTTGCTGTTCCTTGTGTATTCTAGATATTAACTCCTGTCAGATGTATAGTTGTCAACATTTTCTTCCATGCAGTTGGTTGTCTCTTCTTTCTCTTGTTTCCTTGGCTGTGAAAAAGCTTTTTAGTTTTATGTAATCCCATATTTTTAACTTTGTTGCCTGTGCTTTTGAGATCTCACATAAAAAATCCTTCGTTAGCCCAATATCATGAAGTATTTTCTCTACACTTTCTTCTAGTATTGTAGTTTTGGGTTTTACATTTACATCTTTAAATCCATTTTGATGTGATTTTTATATATAGTGAGAGGTAAAGGTCTAGTCTCATTCTTCTACATGTGGATATCCAATTTTCTGGCACCATTTATTGAAGAGACTATTTTTCCCCAATATGTGTTTTTATCAACTTTATGAAAAGGCAATTTGCTGTAGGTGAGTGAATTTATTTCTGGGATCTCTCTTCTCTTCCATTGGTGTACGTGTCTACTTTTATGCCAAGTACCATGTTGTTTTGGTTATTATAGCTTTGTAGTATGTTTAGAAGTGCAATGCCTGCAGTTTAATTCTTTTTGCTCACAATTGTTTTGGCTATTTGGAGTCTTCTGGGGTTCCAGATGAATTTTAGAATTTTTTTCCTATTTCCGTGAGTAATGTCATTGGTTTTGTTTGTTTGTTTGTTTTTGTTTTTGAGATGGAGTCTGGCTCTGTCGCCCATGCTGGAGTGCAGTGGCGCAATCTTGACTCACTGTAAGCTCCGCCTCCCGGGTTCCGGCCATTCTCCTGCCTCAGCCTCCCGAGTAGCTGGGACTACAGGCGCCTGCCACCACACCCGGCTAATTTTTCTATTTTTAGTAGAGATGCGGTTTCACCACGTTAGCCAGGATGGTCCTGATCTCCTGACCTTGCAATCTGCCTGCCTTGGCCTCCCAAAGTGCTGGGATTACAGGCATGAGCCACTGTGCCTGGCTGTGTCATTGGTATTTTTGATAGAGATTGCATTAAATTGGTAGAATGCTTTGGGTATTATGGACATTTTAACAATTTAAGAATTAATCTAATCTGTGAACATGGAGTCTCTCTTCATTTATTTGTGTCCTCTTCAATTTATTTCATCAATGTTGTATAGTTTTCAGTATAGAGATCTTTCACATCCTTGCTTAAGTTTATTCATAGGTATCTTATTTTTCGTAGCTATTGTAAATGGGATTGCTTTCTTGATATTTTTTCAAATAGTTCACTATTAGCATATAGAAATGCTACTGATTTGTATACGTCCATTTGATGTCCCACAACTGATTAGAATTGACTGTTAGATTTCTTAATTCTAATAATTTTTTTTTGGTGGAACCTTTAGGGTTTCCATATGTTATATATAAAATCTTATCATCTGCAAACAGGGACAATATGATTTCCTCCTTTCCATTTTGTTTGCTTTTTACTTTCTCTTGCTTAATTTCTCTGGCTACAATTTCCTTTACTTCATTGAATACAAGTGGTGAGAGTGGGCATTCTTGTCCTATTCCTGATATTAGAGGGAACTTCCCATTCAGTATGATGTTAACTGGTGATTTCTTGTATATGGCCTTTATTGTGTTGAGGTACCTACGTTTTATACCTAATTTGATGAATTTCTTGCAATTGGATGTGGAATTTTATCAAATGCTTCTTCTGAATGTATTAAAATGACCATATGGTTTTTGTCTTTCTTTCTATTAATGTAGTATATCACACCTACGGATTTGCTGATGGTAAACCATCCTTGCATTCCTGGGATGAATCCCACTTGATCATAGTGAATAATCTTTTTAATTTGCTGTTAAATTCAGTCAGTTAACATTTTGTTGACAAATTTTGTATCTATGTTCGTCAGAGGTATTAGCCTATAGTTACTTTTTTGTTGTATTCTTGTCTGGTTGTGATATCAAGGTGTTGCTGGCCTTGTAACATCAGTTTGGAAGTGTTTCCTCTGCTCTGATGTTATGGAATAGTTTGAAAAGGATTGGTATTACTTCTTCTTTAAGTGTTTGGCAAGAAGTCAGCATGAAGCCATTATGTCCTGGGCTTTTCTTTGATGGAAGACTTTTATTACTGATTCAATTTCTTTACTCATTATTGGTCTGTTCCCATTGTCTATTTCCTCATAATCCAATCTCGTTAGGTTCTATGGGGTCCAAGAATTTATCCATTTCATCTAGATTGTCAAATGTGTTGGTAGATAGATATTCATATAGACACATACTAATCCATTTTATTTCTGTGGTATGAGTTGTAACATTTACTTTTTCATCTTTGATTTTATTTGAGTCTTTTCTTTTTGTATTAATCTAGCTAAATATTTGTCAATTTTTTGTATATTTTCAAAAAAACAACTTTGTTTCATTGATCTTTTTTAACTCTAATCTCTATTTTTTTAATTCTACTTGATCTTTATTATTTACTTTCTTCTACCAACTTTGGGTTTTGTTCTTACATTTCTAGTTCCTTGAAGTGTATCTTTAGATTGCTTAATATAAATCATTTTACTTTTTTGATATAGGCATTCATTGCTATGAAATTCCTCCCTATGACTGCTTTTGCAATGTCTCATAGGCTTTGGCATGATGTGTTTTTATTTATTTCTCTCAAAAATATTTGAATTTTCTTTTTAATTTCATTGTTAACTTATTGAGGAGAATGTTGTGTACATGTATTTGTAAAGTTCTGAAGTTTTTCTTCTAGTTGATTTCTAGTTTTATACCATTGTCAGAAAAAAAATGCTTGATATGATCTTTATCTTCTTTGTTAAGACTTGTTTTGTGGCCTAACATGTGATCTATTTTAGAGAATGTTAAATATGTAATTGAAAAGAATGTATATTCTACAGCTCTTAGATGGAATGTTCTGTAAATGTCTATTAGGTCTATTTGGTCTACGGTGCAGTTTCAGTCCAATATTTCTTTGTTAATTTTCTGTATAAGTGATCTTTCCATTGTTGAAAGTGAGGTGCTGAAGTCTTCTACTATTACTGTTTTGGAGTCAATCTCTCCCTTTAGATCTAGTAATATTTGCTTTATATATTTCAGTGCTGTGGGATTGGGTTTCTTTATTTACAATTGTTATATCTTCTTGTTGAATTGATTATTTTATCACTACACAATGACCTTGTCCTTTCTTTTTATAGTTTTTGACTTAAAGTCTACTTTATTTTATATAAGTATGGCTACTCCTGCTTGCTTTTCATTTCCATTTGAATGGACTGTCTTTTTTCATTTCTCCACTTTCATCTATGTGTTTAATAATGAGGTGAGTCTCTTGTAGGCAGCATATAATTTGGTCTTGTTTTTAATCCATTCTGTCACTGTATATATTTTAATTAAAGAATTTTATCCATTTACATTCAGTTATTTTTGATAGGCGAGAACTTACTCCCCCTCTTTTTTACCTCTGTAATGTGGTGGTTTTCTGTGGTGCTAAGCTTTGTTTTCTTTCTCTTTCTTGTTTGTGTATCTGTTGTAATTTATTTGTGATTACTGTGGGGCTAACATGAAGTCTTCTACTTACAATAGATTATTTTAAGCTAATAACAATGTAATTCCAGTCACATGAGAAATACTCTAGACTTTTTTCCTCCCTGCCAACAATTTATATTTTTGATATTTTCTTGCCTTAAAATATATATTAATGTTAGTATATATAATATATACATTATATATACATGAAATATATACACATTATATATGTATATATACACATTATATATACACATTTTATATGTATAATATGTATAAATTATACACTATACAAAGATACTATACACACATATATACATATATAATGTGTATAATATATACTTTATATATATATATATATATATATAATGTGTGTGTTTCTTAACCACTAATTTTAGTTGTTATTGTTTTTGACTGTTTTCACATTTAGCCTTCATATTAAGGGATTGAAAGATTTACACAGCGCCATTGTAGCAATGGGATATTTTCAGTTTGATTATGAATTTACTTCTTTTTTTTCCTTGTGTGTATGTGTGTGTGTTTTATTATTATACTTTAAGTTTTACGGTACATGTGCACAACATGCACGTTTGTTACATATGTATACATGTGCCATGTTGGTGTGCTGCACCCGTTAACTCGTCATTTAACATTAGGTATATCTCCTAATGCTATCCCTCCCCCTGCCCCCCACCCAACAACAGGTCCCGGTGTGTGATGTTCCCCTTCCTGTGTCCATGTGTTCTCATTGTTCAATTCCCACCTATGAGTGAGAACATGCGGTGTTTGGTTTTTTGTCCTTGCAATAGTTTGCTGAGAATGATGGTTTCCAGCTTCATCCATGTGCCTACAAAGGACATGAACTCATCATTTTTTATGGCTGCATAGTATTCCATGGTGTATATGGGCCACATTTTCTTAATTCAGTCTATCATTGTTGGACATTTGGGTTGGTTCCAAGTCTTTGCTATTGTGAATAGTGCCACAATAAACATACATGTGCATGTGTCTTTATAGCAGCATGTTTTATAATCCTTTGGGTATATACCCAGTAATGTGATGGCTGGGTCAAGTGGTATTTCTAGTTCTAGATCCCTGAGGAATCACCACACTGACTTCCACAATGGTTGAACTGGTTTACAGTCCCACCAACAGTGTAAAAGTGTTCCTATTTCTCCACCTCCTCTCCAGCACCTGTTGTTTCCTGACTTTTTAATGACCGCCATTCTAAATGGTGTGAGATAGTATCTCATTGTGGTTTTGATTTTCATTTCTCTGATGTCCAGTGATGATGAGCATTTTTCCATGTGTCTTTTGGCTGCATAAATGTCTTCTTTTGAGAATTATCTGTTCATATCCTTTGCCCACTTTTTGATGGGGTTGTTTCTGTCTTTTAAATTTGTTTGAGTTCATTGTAGATTCTGGATATTAGCCCTTTGTCAGATGAGTAGATTGCAAAAATTTTCTCCCATTCTGCAGTTTGCCTGTTCACTCTGATGGTACTTTCCTTTTCTTGCTGTGCAGAAGAAGCTCTTTAGTTTAGGTCCCATTTGTCAATTTTCGCTTTTGTTGCCATTGCTTTTGGTGTTTTAGACATGAATTCCTTGCTCATGCCTATGTCCTGAATGGTATTGCTTAGGTTTTCTTGCAGGGTTTTTATGGTTTTATGTGTAGCATTTAAGTCTTTAATCCATCTTGAATTAATTTTTGTATAAGGTGTAAGGAAGGCATCCAGTTTCAGCTTTCTACATATGGCTAGCCAGTTTTCCTAGCACCATTTATTAAATAGGGAATCCTTCCCCCATTTCTTGTTTTTGTCAGGTTTGTCAAAGATCAGATAGTTGTAGATATGCGGCATTATTTCTGAGGGCTCTGTTCTGTTCCATTGATCTATATCTCTGTTTTGGTACCAGTACCATGCTGTTTTGGTTACTGTAGCCTTGTAGTATAGTTTGAAGTCAGGTAACATGATCCCTCCAGCTTTGTTCTTTTGGCTTAGGATTGACTTGGCAACGTGGGCTTTTTTTGGTTCCATATGAACTTTAGAGTACTATTTTCCAATTCTGTGTAGAAAGTCATTGGTAGCTTGATGGGAATGGCATTGAATCTATAAATTACCTTGGGCAATATGGCCATTTTCATGATACTGATTTTTTCTACCCATGAGCATGGAATGTTCTTCCATTTGTTTGTATCCTCTTTTATTTCATTGAGCATTGGTTTGTAGTTCTCCTTGAAGAGGTCCTTCACGTCCCTTGTAAGTTGGATTCCTAGGTATTTTATTCTCTTTGAAGCAATTGTGAATGGGAGTTCACTCATGATTTGGCTGTTTGTCTGTTATTGGTGTATAAGAATGCTTGTGATTTTTGCACATTGATTTTTTATCCTGAGACTTTGCTGAAGTTGCTCATCAGCTTAAGGAGATTTTGGGCTGAGACAGTGGGGTTTTCTAGATATACAATCATGTCATCTGCAAACAGGGACAATTTGACTTCCTCTTTTCCTAATTGAATACCCTTTATTTCCTTCTCCTGCCTAATTGCCCTGGCCAGAACTTGCAACACATTATGTTGAATAGGAGTGGTGAGAGAGGCCATCCCTGTCTTGTGCCAGTTTTCAAAGGGAATGCTTCCAGTTTTTGCCCATTCAGTATGATACTGGCTGTGAGTTTGTCATAGATAGCTCTTATTATTTTGAGATATGTCCCATCAATCCCTAATTTATTGAGAGTTTTAGCATGAAGTGTTGTTGAATTTTGTCAAAGGCCTTTTCTGCATCTATTGAGATAATCATGTGGTTTTTGTCTTTGGTTCTGTTTATATGCTGGATTACATTTATTGATTTGCATATACTGAACCAGCCTTGCATCCCAGGGATGAAGTCCACTTGACCATGGTGGATAAGCTTTTTGATGTGCTGCTGGATTTGGTTTGCCGGTATTTGATTGAGGATTTTTGCATTAATGTTCATCAGGGATATTGGTCTAAAATTCTCTTTTTTGGTTGTGTCTCTGCCAGGCTTTGGTATCAGGGTGATGCTGGCCTCATAAAATGAGTTAGGGAGGATTCCCTCTTTTTCTGTTGATTGGAATAGTTTCAGAAGGAATGATACCAGTTCCTCCTTGTACCTCTGGTAGAATTTGGCTGTGAATCCAACTGGTCCTGGACTCTTTTTGGTTGGTAAGCTATTGATTATTGCCACATTTTCAGAGCCTGTTATTTGTCTATTCAGAGATTCAACTTCTTCCTAGTTTAGTCTTGGGAGGGTGTATGTGTCGAGGAATTTATCCATTTCTTCTAGATGTTCTAGTTTATTTGCATAGAGGTGTTTGTAGTATTCTCTGATGGTAGTTTGTATTTCTGTGGGATCGGTGGTGATATCCCTTTTATTGTTTTTTATTGCATCTATTTAATTCTTCTCTCTTTTCTTCTTTATTAGTCTTGCTAGTGGTCTATCAATTTTGTTGATCTTTTCAAAAAACCAGCTCCTGGATTCACTAATTTTTTGAAGGGCTTTTTGTGTCTCTATTTCCTTCAGTTCTGCTCTGATTTTAGTTATTTCTTGCCTTCTGCTAACTTTTGAATGTGTTTGCTCTTGCTTTTCTAGTTCTTTTAATTGTGATGTTAGGGTGTCAATTTTAGATCTTTCCTGCTTTCTCTTGTGGGCATTTAGTGCTATAAATTTCCCTCTACACACTGCTTTGAATGTGTCCCAGAGATTCTGGTATGTTGTTTCTTTGTTCTCGTTGGTTTCAAAGAACATGTTTATTTCTGCCTTCATTTCGTTATGTACCCAGTAGTCGTTCAGGAGCAGGTTTTTTCAGTTTCCATGTAGTTGAGCAGTTTTGAGTGAGTTTCTTAATCCTGAGTTCTAGTTTGACTGCACTGTGGTCTGAGAGACAGTTTGTTGTGATTTCTGCTCTTTTACATTTGCTGAGCAGTGCTTTACTTCCAACTATGTGGTCAATTTTGGAATAGGTGTGGTGTGGTGCTGAAAAAAATGTATATTCTGTTGATTTGGGGTGGAGAGTTCTGTAGATGTCTATTCGGTCCGCTTGATGCAGAGCTGAGTTCAATTCCTGGGTATCATTGTTAACTTTCTGTCTCGTTGACCTAATGTTGACAGTGGGGTGTTAAAGTCTCCCATTATTATTGTGTGGCAGTCTAAGTCTCTTTGTAGGTCATTCAAGACTTGCTTTATGAATCTGGGTGCTCCTGTATTGGGTGCATATATATTTAGGATAGTTAGCTCTTCTTGTTGAATGGATCCCTTTACCATTATGTAATGGCCTTCTTTGTCTCTTTTGATCTTTGTTGGTTTAAAGTCTGTTTTATCAGAGACTAGGATTGCAACCGCTGCCTTTTTTTGTTTTCCATTGGCTTGGTAGATCTTCCTCCATCCCTTTATTTTGAGTCTATGTGTGTCTCTGCGCATGAGATAGGTTTCCTGAATACAGCACACTGATGGGTCTTGACTCTTTATCCAATTTGCCAGTCTGTGTCTTTTAATTGGGGCATTTATCCCATTTACATTTAAGGTTAATATTCTTATGTGTGAATCTGATCCTGTCATTTTGATGTTAGCTGGTTATTTTGCTCGTTAGTTGATGCAGTTTCTTCCTAGCCTCAATGGTCTTTACAATTTGGCATGTTTTTGCAGTGGCTGGTACTGGTTGTTCCTTTCCATGTTTAGTGCTTCCTTCAGGATCTCTTTTAGGGCAGGCCTGGTGGTGACAAAATCTCTCAGTATTTGCTTGTCTGTAAAGTATTTTATTTCTCCTTCACTTATGAAGCTTAGTTTGGCTGGATATGAAATTCTGGGTTGAAAATTCTTTTCTTTAAGAATGTTGAATATCGGCCACCACTCTCTTCGGGCTTGTAGAGTTTCTGCCGAGAGATCCGCTGTTAGTCTGATGGGCTTCCCTTTGTGGGTAACCTGACCTTTGTCTCTGACCACCCTTAACATTTTTTCCTTCATTTCAACTTTGGTGAATCTGACAATTATGTGTCTTGGAGTTGCTCTTCTCGAGGAGTATCTTTGTGGCGTTCTCTGTATTTCCTGAATCTGAATGTTGGCCTGCCTTGTTAGATTGGGGAAGTTCTCCTGGATAATATCCTGCAGAGTGTTTTCCAACTTGGTTCCATTATCCCCGTCACTTTTAGGTACACCAATCAGACGTAGATTTGGTCTTTTCACATATAGTCCCATATTTCTTGGAGGCTTTGTTCATTTATTTTTATTTTTTTTTCTCTAAACTTCCCTTCTCACTTCATTTCATTCATTTGATCTTCCATTCCTGATACCCTTTCTTCCAGTTGATCGCATCGGCTCCTCAGGCTTCCACATTCTTCACGTAGTTCTCAAGCCTTGGCTTTCAGTTCTGTCAGCTCCTTTAAGCACTTCTCTGCATTGGTTATTCTAGTTATAAATTTGTCTTTTTTTTTCAAAGTTTTTAACTTCTTTGCCATTGGTTTGAATTTCCTCCTGTAGCTCGGAGTAGTTTGATCATCTGAAGCCTTCTTCTCGCAACTCGTCAAAGTCATTCTCTGTCCAGCTTTGTTCCGTTGCTGGTGAGGAGCTGCATTCCTTTGGAGGAGGAGAGGTGCTCTGCTTTTTAGAGTTTCCAGTTTTTCTGCTCTGTTTTTTCCCCATCTTTGTGGTTTTATCTACTTTTGGTCTTTGATGATGGTGATGTACAGATGGGTTTTTGGTGTGGATGTCCCTTCTATTTGTTAGTTTTCCTTCTAACAGATAGGACCCTCAGCTGCAGGTCTGTTGGAGTTTGCTAGAGGTCCACTCCAGACCCTGTTTGCCTGGGTATCAGCAGCAGTGGCTGCAAAACAGCGGATTTTCATGAACCGTGAATGCTGCTGCCTGATAGTTCCTCTGGAAGTTTTGTCTCAGAGGAGTACCTGGCCGTGTGAGGTGTCAGTCTGCCCCTACTGGGGGGTGCCTCCCAGTTAGGCTGCTCGGGGGTCAGGGACCCACTTTAGGAGGCAGTCTGTCCATTCTCAGATGTCCAGCTGCATGCTGGGAGAACCACTACTCTCTTCAAAGCTGTCAGACAGGGACATTTACGTCTGTAGAGGTTACTGCTGTCTTTTTGTCTGTCTGTGCCCTGCCCCCAGAGGTGAAGCCTACAGAGTCAGGCAGGCCTCCTTGAGCTGTGGTGGGCTCCACCCAGTTTGAGCTTCCCAGCTGCTTTGTTTACCTAAGCAAGCCTGGGCAATGGCGGGTGCCCCTCCCCCAGCCTCGTTGCTGCCTTGCAGTTTGATCTCAGACTGCTGTGCTAGCAGTCAATGAGACTCCATGGGTGTAGGACCCTCCAAGCCAGGTGTGGGATATAATCTCCTGGTGTGCCGTTTTTTAAGCCTGTCGGAAAAGTGCAGTATTAGGGTGGGAGTGACCCGATTTTCCAGGTGCCATCTGTCACCCCTTTCTTTGACTAGGAAAGGGAACTCCCTGACCCCTTGCACTTCCTGAGTGAGGCAATGCCTTGCCTTGCTTTGGCTTGCACACGGTGCACTGCACCCACTATCCTGCACCCACTGTCTGGCACTCCCTAGTGAGATGAACCCGGTAACTCAGATGGAAATGCAGAAATCACCTGTCTTCTGCGTCGCTCACACTGGGAGCTGTAGACTGGAGCTGTTCCTATTCGGCCATCTTGGCTCCACCCTCCTTTTTTTTTTTTTTTTTCCTTCTTCTGAGACAATGTCTCGCTCTGTCACCCTGGCCGGAGTACAGTGGTGTGATCTCGGCTCACTGCAAGCTCTGCCTCCTGGGTTCATGCCATTCTCCTGCCTCAGCCTCCCAAGTAGCTGGGACTACAGGCACCTGTCACCACACCTGGCTAACTTTTTGTATTTTTAGTAGAGACAGGGTTTCACCATGTTAGCCAGGATGGTCTCTCTCCCCTGACCTCGTGATCCACCCACCTTGGCCTCCCAGAGTGCTGGGATTACAGGCGTGAGCTGCCGAGCCCGGCTGAAGAGAGCCAATTCCAACACGTAACAAGGGAGAGAGATGTTTTTGTTTTTCTGTTTGCAGAATTAACACAACTTTGATTTCTCTGTCAAGCCATAGTTAGTGTGTTTTCAAGCATCTGTTGGCCTGTTTTTATTGTCAGAGTTTTCTTCTAGCCAGTTAATGCCAAGGACAGAGTATTTTCAAATGAGGAGATAAACTTCTGTCAGGCATCTTCAATGTCAGGATCTAGGTATATTGTCTCCTTTCTTATTAATTATATTACCCTTGCAGAACACTCTTTTGCCACCAGCAGGCACCTGAGTAGAATTTTTTCTTTTTGTTTTTCCAGCAGAGGCCAAGGGGAATGTTGGTATTCCACTGTGACACTAGGAATGTAATGAGATGACAATGCGAATAAGAAAATCTCACTGCACAGAATAGGGAAGGAAATTAACTTTGTTCTCCTTTATTGGAAAGACTTGAATTTCATTTGCTTATTTGATTGGGAGAAAAGAGTACTAAAAATATTCTCTTAAGCTCCTTATGCTTCACCTCCTTGCTTGCACTCTACTTTTGTCAGGTACTGCCCTTTAATCTTAATTCCTTTTGCACCGTCTTCCCTGGGACAGTGGTTAATGGGGTAAGGGTTAATCCAAACAAAGGAAAAAAGGAAAGACAGAGGAGAAAATATCCAGTCTTCTTCAAAGTACAGGATAGAAGCAAATTTCAAAGTTGCTCCCCTTTAGAACAGTAGTATACGTCAGCAGAATGAGTATGGGGTGTGGGCACAAACTGCCTGGGTTGAACTCCTGGCTCTAATGGTACAACACTGGGTAAGTTTATCTATCTCTGAAAGCCTCTGGTTTCTCATCTGTAAAACAGGGTTAATAAGAGCACTACATAATTATGTCAAGTACTCAGTGTGGTGCTAGGCACCTAACAAGTACCTGATATATTAATGCCTGTTGTTTTCCTTTTACATATTCCTGTTTAACGCCATTTGTGCAACTGTCACCAGACTAAGTTCAGTGCAGAGTTGCAAGGACATAGAAGAAAAGTTCCTCTTTAAAAGTTCTCAAATAAGTTATATTCTTGTATGGGTATCAAAGCACATACCCAGTGAAATATTAAATAGCAGTGAAAATGTTTTTAAAAACTTGAACAAAATATACGATAGAACTTGGACATGCTGAGAGGATTAAGGAGATGGTAAGTGCTGAAGACAAGGTAGGAAGAGATCAGGCCTACAGAGGTGGTCGGGAGAAACTTCCTAGAGGAGAAATAGGGGGAAGTGTAATGGATGGGCACAGAGTTTGACTTCGCAAGTGAAAGGGAATGAGAAGCAGCTTCCTATGCAGCAGCAAGAACAGAGACTATGGTGTGACAGAGGAGGTAGAACGAGCTGCCATTGTTTTTTTGAGCAAATAAGCACATTTAGATTTCTTTATGGGGAAGAGACTGTCATGTATCAGCATAAAGTAAACAGGAGTTACTTACTTTCCCAAAGACTGAATTAAGGAATGTCTCAGGGTTGTGCTAGACCCTCCTGGGAATTTTCCTGGCAGTTTACTGTGCAGGATGTGGTGGAAATGGGAATGGGAATATTTAATATTATTTTGGCTCTGAAAGTCAAAGAGAAAAAAACAATTATAGTTAGACATTATTTATATTGCAAGAACTCTCATGATTTAAAAACGAAAGGAAGTGGCATCAACAAGAAGCTTCTTGACATTATTTAAGCTGTAGTATAGGCAGTTCTCCTTTAGAAAGAAATTCAGTCACATTCAACAAATATTAATTGAGTTTTTACTCTGGCCAACTGCTGTGTTGACCAAAGGGACACTCTGGGTCCCTGCCTTTCTAGGATCCACAGCTAAGCAAGAAAGTTAGATTTTTTCCCCCTTTGAGATAGAGTCTCACTCTGTTGCCCAGGCTGGAGTGCAGTGGCGCAGTCTCAGCTTACTGCAACCTCTGACTCTCGGGTTCAAGTGATTCTCCTGCATCAGCCTCCCAAGTAGCTGGGATTACAGGTGTGCTGCCACCATGCCCAGGTAATTTTTGTATTTTTAGTAGAGACAGGGTTTCACCATATTGGCCAGGCTGGTCTCCAACTCCTGACCTCGTAATCTTCCTGCCTCAGCCTCCCAAAGTGCTGGGATTACAGGCGTGAGCCACCATGTCGAGCCAAAAGACAGATGTTTTAAGCATTTACATTAAAAAAAATGTGTGTTATGGGAGCAAAGTATAAAATGCTATGGAAACATAAAACTAGATTAGTTTAACCTAATTTTACAAGTAAGGGAAGCTTACCTGAAAAAAGTGATTAAGTTGAGACTGGAAGGATTAATTAATCAGTCCAAGGGTTGGAAGCACTAAATGTGGAGTAGCTATTTTGAGCATATACGAAGTTCTGTTGAAGCACAAGGGAAAAGTTTTAGAAGTTCAACACAGAGAGTAGAGATGGAGTAGAATGTCCAAATATAAGAGGGAAGAGATCATTATTTTAATAGCTGACATTTCTTAAATGCTTATTCCATAGCAGGTGATGTTCTCATCTCTTTGTGTGTCTTGAGTCTTAGGACAGACATCTAAGATAAGTTTCATTCTTATTTTCACTTTATGTATGAGAAAACTGACAAATAGGCAAGTTCCCCAAGGATTTATAGCAAGTTTAAGAGTGGAAGTAAGCTCTAAACCCAGGCAATCAGACTCTGAAACCTATATTTTGGTTTTCTTTAAATAATTATTGAGATAAAATTCACATACACAATTTACCCATCTAGAGTGTACAAGTACATTTTTTGTATAAAGTGCCTATACTTTTAACATAAATCATGTAGGAGGGCCGGCCGTGGTGGCTCACACCTGTAATCCCAGCACTTGGAGAGACCAAGGCAGGCGGATCACCTGAGGTCAGGATTTTAAGACCAGCCTGACCAACATGATGAAACTTTGTCTCTACTAAAAATACAAAAATTAGCGTGGCATGATGGTGGGCGACTGTAATCTCGGCTACTTGAGAGCCTGAGGCAGGAGAATCACTTGAATCCGGAAGGCAGAGATTGCAGTGAGCCGAGATGGCACCACTGCACTCCAGTCTGGGTGACAGGGCAAGACTCTGTCTTAAAAAAAAAAAAAAAGAAAGAAAAAAAAGTCATTTAGGAGAGGAAAGTCATATCTTGTCTTCACCCCTTGCAAGTCTCCATAACAAAGACAGATTTTAAAAAAAAAGCATTGCAAATTTAATAAAAATTTTCTATGACATGAGAGCCTTCAGAAATGAACACCCAAAGAAATGGGGAAAACCATATTTTTATGTGTAGGTTTGATGAAGAGTAGGAAAATCATGTAGAAGTATGATTGGACAAAGGGGTGTATGAGCTAATGGTAATGAACTGGGAGAAACTTAGCAAGACCTGTTTTTTCTGATTCTTTTTGGCATCTCTTTGTCTTCATTCCTTTCCTCTGGGTATGGAGTAGGACGAAACCTATTACATGAGTATCTCTGAGGAAAGAAGGGTGGGAGAAGATCAGAGGGTGACTTTTTTAGGTTTTATAATCAGCTTCAGGGGAGAATGGTGGGAGCAAGTCAGAGAGTCCTTCTTGCTTCTGCTGTTTTCTCAAATGTCAAGAAGCCATATTTTGGGGTAGCATGTCCTGAACCCCGACAGTCACATTTACATAGCCACAAATATACATATATATTTTTGTATTGTATGTTTTATATGTATATAGTATACATATATATTTGTTGTATTATATGATATATATGTATATATGTGTGTACACATGTACATTAGATAAATATATATACATACACGGATCCTTATATATGTGTGTACATGAATCTCTTTTAGAAAACCACAATATTGCAGTGGGCACTGTGTGTCACATTAAGGCGTTCAGACTTTTAAGGCAGTGGGGATACATTGAAGGGCTTCTAACTGGGGAGCAGCAAGATCTAATTTGTGTTTTACAGGACACTGTGATGAGGATCAGCCAGGGATGGGTTGGACAGATCCAGAATCATGAGCCCAAATACATCCTTGACATCTATGTTCAGTGTTTTAATTCAAAACGAGATTTCAAAAAAAAGAGTCGTGCAGCCTGCTCTATAAGACTGCAGCACTCACAACTCAGATTGTTCTTTTTTGACTCAGCCCAAAGAAAAGAAGCTGAGCATATGAGGAAGGGCAGGACTCTTCCAGCTGGAAAGAGCACAAGCATATCCGATGAGTTCTGAACACAGTGCATTGTTCTTCCCACTCAGTTGCTTGATGTGAGCTGATCAGAGGTCAAAGCACATTTAAAGTACTTGTATTGTATCATGGGCTTGTGGAAAGATTGCATTTAACTAAATAAAGGAAAGAGCCGATATGAAATCAATATGCAGGGTGCCTATGAGCTATGAAGGAAGGTAATGTGTTTTTCTTCTTTGGCTGTTAAACGCATCTCAGCTGCCAAGGAAAATGACTTTCTCTCTTGACTTCCTGTCTGTCTAGCTGACTCATTATTGGAGAGTATTCAGGCCCTAGTGGTTCAGCTCTATGTTTAATGAGGGTGTCCCGGCACAAGAGCCTAAGCAAGGTCCTCTGGCCTAATTCTTCCTCCAAGGACTCTGAAGATACATCTCTCTTTAGCAAATTGTGATCAAAGATTGCTGGTGGAGCAGAGAAAGGGTCCAGGGCCTTGGCCTTATACGGTGCAATCTCTACCGTCTTTGGGAACTTACGCTGCAATATGATGTCTGAGAAATGTACCAGAGAGACTCACATGGAAATACTCCAGAGAATTAATTGCAGACACAGGAACTTCAAGGAGAGGCCTTCACTAAGAAGTGGAAATTTGAGTTAGCTCTTGAAGGATTTCAGTCGGTGGAGTTGGGGAAGAAGCTGTTCCCACTTCTTCCCCACTTCAATAACTTTGATGTCATTGAAGGAAGTAACATCAAAAACCACTCTTGGGCCAGGCGCTGTGGCTTATGCCTGTAATCCCAGCACTTTGGGAGGCCAAGGCGGGTGGATCACGAGGTCAGGAGATTGAGACCATCCTGGCTAACACGGTGAAAACTCATCTCTATTAAAAATACAAAGAATTAGCCGGGCGTGGTGGTAGGCGCCTGTAGTTCCAGCTACTCGGGAGGCTGGGGCAGGAGAATGGTGTAAACTCAGGAGGCGGAGTTTGCAGTGAGCCGAGATCACGCCACTGCACTCCAGCCTGGGTGACAGAGCAAGACTCCAACTCAAAAATAAAAAATGAAAAATAAAAATAACCACTCTTATTCTTGTGGTACAGCCTTGTAACAACTGAAGTTTACAAATTTAGTCCTGTCTTCTGAATGAGGGATAAAAAATGAATTCTGGAGTACGAGTTGAATTAACTTTTTTTAAAAAATGATCACTTTCCTCATTCTCTCCTCATACTTTTTCTACCCTCCTTTCGTCTGTGATTCCTAGACAGAAAAATGATGCAAGCGAGACAGGCCAAGTTTGAGTCAAGTCTGCTACCACAGATTGCAAATAGGCTGATAAAGCACAAGAGCTGACAAATCCTAGAGAACTCACATGTGATCACATCTGCATGGTAGCATTATTTACAACCGGATACCTGCACATTTACCTCTGTCATTTGATTTGATTCCTAAAACCATCCTTAAAAGTACTCAGGATATGGGGTGGAGGAAGATAAACGAAAAAACAATAAATCACCTTCTTAGAGATTAAGAGGATGACTCAGGCTAGCGATGGCACCTACACCTCTCAATAATAGCAGTTAGGCCCCTACTAGGAACAAGCCCCCTCCCCAGCACCATAGGAATGATGCAAAAAGTTCTTAGAGACTGGCTATGATTTTAGGACATTGGCAGTGTTTCTTCACTTTTTTTTCTTGTCATGGGTGCCTTTGTCAAGCTATTGAAGACTACAAATCCCTTCTCAAAATTTTAACTGCATTAAACAAAGTGTCCAGGATTACCAAAGAAAGCTAATTAGATACAGTTGCCAACACATAAAAAGCAACGTTGTGATAAAATAATGTATGTTTGTCTTTGATAATTACCATCATTTCAAAGGAGCAGAGAGCATAAACACAATTTTGAGTTGTATGCAACAAGTTGACTAGGATAGGAAATAATCTGTGATTTCTGTTGGTGACAGAGTCCCAGAGTGATGATTATAATAGATTATTTTCTTTATTCTCATTAGAGGAAATGCTGGATTCCATTTAGAGGTTAATGAAAAGAATGATGTAAAATCTGCCCCTTCAGTGATCACAAACCCACTGAATTCTATCTGTAAATCTCTGGGGTCCATTGTCCCAGGTGAGGCTCCCTGTCCTAATGTTAAGTGCTTACTTAGTGAACACCTATTATGTGCAATCACTATGATAAGCTGGGGATTCAGCTAGAGTATAACAAGAATAGGACATGATTGTAAACCCTGACATATGTCTAGGTTGTTTCATGCTTAATATCATGGACCAGATGAAAGGAACTCCTGTATCATGTGGAGCCTATCATTAAATTCTGAGGATGGGGTTAGTCTAGAGTTGGAAGGGGGGATATGTTACAACACACTAGGGCCAAACAGTGATTCTCAACAGGAGTGTGTTGATGGGAGTGGGTGGAGATTTTGACCCTTAGAGCAATACTTGTCAATGTTGAGAGACATCTTTGGCACAATTTGGTGGGGTGGTAGTGGGGGGTTGCTACTGATATCTAATGGATAGAGGACAAGGATGCTACCCAGCATCCTACAGTGCACAAGACAGCCCCCTACAACAAAGAATGATCTGGCCCTAAATGTCAGTAGGGCTGAGGTTGAGAAGCCGTGGGCTAGAGGAAAAGTATACAGAGCGCTGACTACAGTGCTACTGTAAATAACCTTTGCGTCCCTGGTTCTGTGCCTTGCATCCCCTTGGAAATTTGTATGTCCTCCTTTCTCATTCTTTGAGGTTGCAGATTACATTCTTTCTCCCTCTGTAGCGCCCAGTGTCAGGCCATGCACACAGCAAGTGAGCAATTAATGTTAACCATGGGTAAGTATGGCCTGGCTATCTCTCTAGCCTGAGCCTGGTCACAAAGTATTGACAGAAGCAACAAACTCAAGATGAGAGCTCTCCAGCAGAAAGCGCTTTGGAGTGGGGAAGACAGAAGTGATGTGCATAGAGGTTTGAATCTCTGCCTCCTGTTCACAGCAGTGTGAGCACAATGACCTATTTTTTCTGTGCAGCAAGGAATGTAGCAGCCTTGGTAAGACAAGTCCACTTCTACTTGGTACAGCATAAGTTTTGCCTTTCATATAGGATGGATATTCAGTTTCCTTATTTATATAATCTTATAGTTGAAGTAGACTTCAAGATGGATTTATGACAATGCTGACGTTTGTTAAGCAACCAATATGTAGGCAGATTTGTTTTATACTCTTTTCATTCACCCCATTACTTAGGGCTTATTTTTTATAATCCACTCCCCCCATCCTGCTTTTCTATTGAAAACCAGAGTTATTTCTTCAGCTAAAAAAAGCAGCTCTTCTTGGGGCAAAGGATAAGACGGGCCTATCACCCCAGGCATTTAAAATGGCAAATGCTAAGCTGTGTGTTAAATTTGAGAAGCACACCTTGTAGACCACTACAGTAACAGAGGTGTGATCTCATAGTTCGACCTATTTCTTTAAAATTCTGAATTGTACAGAAGTTAGTGACATTTCCTTCTCTTCCTTTAAGGCTGCTTTGGACCAATCCTGAAATGATTTTTCAAGTTATCATCAATTGCCCTGTGGGAGAGTGATTTTCGTGGGGTCCCTGGATCTCTAAAAGTTCTTTGCTCTAATGAATTTGGAGGAATGTCAGCTTCATCCATTTAGTGAGCTTCTCTGTGAGCTGTTTCCATCTGTCATGAAAATGTGGAAGGGGTTTTTGCATTGCCTGAGTTAGAAGATTCAGAAAAATGAGCCTGGGCTTATTGATTTGTTAATGTCCAGTGTCCCTAAAATTGGGCCTTGGGGTAGGGTTTTTTTTAGAACTATAAAAACATAGAGCGAGCACTTAACAGACCTAGATAGACATCTTACCTTTAATCTCAAATTAATCATACTTACTAGCTTACTCTTCTGATTTTAATGGAATCTTCTTATAAAATGGGCAGTTTCTAAAGATTAAAAGGGAGTCTTTATATGATCCAGAGAGGATTTCCTGAGTGGTGCCATTTATCACTAACGTTTGTATTTTGCTGTACAGGTTGAAATCCTCACTCACCTCTTACTTAGTCTTCATGATAAACCCGAGCCTTAGGTTGGTGGTGGATGATGCCCACTTTATAGGTACAGGAACTATTCTTAGAACAGTTAAAAGGCTCTACATTCATACAGTAACTTTGGTGGGAAATCCAAGACGAGAGCCTGGATATTAGAATATATAATATTAACAACAACTATGCTACAATGTATAATTTAAAAAAAACTAAACAATGAGTTTGGAGACCCAGATTCTGATGTTAATACTACTATAAATTAAGGCTATATCACTGCTTGGTAAGGTTTATAATCAAAATTTGTGATATGGAAAGACTACCCCATCACCTGCAAAGATGAAGTGTGTGTTAGGCCATTCTTGAATTACTATAAAGAAATGCCTGAGACTGGGTAATTTATAAAGGAAAAACATTTAATTGGCTCACAGTTCTGTAGGATGTATGAGAAGCATGATGCTGGCATCTACTCAGCTTTGGGGAAGCCTCAGGAAACTTCTAGTCATGGTGGAAGGCAAAGGGGGAGAAAGCACATCCCATGGCAAAAGCAGGAGCAAGAGGAGACTGGGGAGGTGCCACACACTTTTAAATGACCAGATCTCACAGGAACTCACTGTCATGAAGACAGTACAGGGGGGAAATACTAAAACATTTCTGAGAAATTCAACCCCATGATCCAGGCACCTTTTACCAGACCCCACCTCCAACATTGAGGATTGCAATTCAATGTGAGATTTGGATGGGGACACAGATCCAAACCATAGTAAACTGGCAAGAGCCATCTTTGTTCAGTTATCAAAATATAGAGTCTGAAATACCTTGAGAATTTAAGATGTAAAGGAAATGCCTTTGTTCAAATTCAGTGATCCATTGATTACTTCTCATTTAGAGAGTGTTTCTTAATGTACAGGAGTCCAAATATTTATCTTCCGTTACCAATCATACTTAGTTTACAATGAGAACATGGGGCGGGATTTGTTTTTAAAGTAAGAAATAGTAAAGAAGTCACTGGGATCTTCCATCCTTGACATCTTTGACAAGTAAAACTGATTTATATTTCAGCAGAAAGCATCATCATGCCAGTTTTTGTTTTCTACTTCTACCATTCTAATCACCAAATCTCCGAAAAGAAATAACTAGTTTTAAGTTGTCTACTCGATAACGGGGTTGCATGCAGGTAACACATTTGATTTAGTAGGGAGGAAGTGGGAGGAGATGGGTGTCTATGTGACTGAACCACAGGATACCTTCCTGACCTCAACCAGATTTTAATATCAAGTCTTAGTGCTCCCACTAAACTAGAGTTGAGATCATAGCAAGTCAGTAACCTCACTGCACCTTATGAGTACAACGAAGATATCAACACTGCATTCCTGCATTCCTAGATAGTCACTGTGGAAATTAAATAAGACAACCCATGTAAAATTTATACTCAGCTATATTAAGTTCTCAATAAGTATAACTATGTTTATCATTTAAAAAATTAACTCTCAAAACTTCAGTTTCCTTATCTGCAAATGGAAATGATGAGAGTATCTAAATGTTAGGTTGTTATAATGATTAAATAAAATAGTATAGGTAAAGTGATTGGCATATGGAGTAAATCATTGTTCTTGTTAGAATCTTGAATGTTACCATTCAAGGCAACACTTAAATGTACACTCATGCAAAAACAATGTTAAAAAAATTCTTACTGCCCAATGACATGTCAACATGCACAGACTTGAGCAATAAAAGCCCAAGTTATACTGGTCAAAAAGAATTCTAACAGAGAAACACAAGAATGGTGCCCTCTGCCCAATCAGTCACATAATGGTAAAAAATGGGCCAAGCATGAGATCATAGGGGAGCCAAGGATTGCTGATAGTACTGGGGACACAGTAAGGTGATAATAAATGGGAAGAAAGCAGGAGGACCACAGAATAATGAGTTCATGCTTTGGAAGAATATTTTTACAAGGTTATCTTGCCTCCTGTAGAGGACAATAGAAAAAATCCCCCTAGTAAAATCAGTAATGTCAAAACCATGAAGTACTTTTCTGCAATTAGGACAATGCATCAGATGTAAACAAGTTGATTGGCCCATGCAGGCAAGCCATCACCTTTTTATTTGTTTTCAATTCCAAGGAATGATAAGGTAGAACAGCTAAGAGGATACAAAGATGCAATAATCCAGGCCAGGGATCTTTTACACAAAGGGCCAGATAGTAAATATTTTATGTTTATGGACCACAGGGTCTCTGTTGCAGCTACTCAACTTTTCCATTGCAGTGGGAAAGCAGCAATAAACAATATGTAATCAAATGAATATGGCTGTGTTCTAATAAAATTTTACTTACAAAAACGGGTAATGAGACAAATTTGACCCATGGGTTCTAGTTTGCCAATCTCTGGTCTGGGCTCTTGTTTTGAGACCTTTTCTTTTTTTTTTTTTTATTTTAGATGGAGTTTCACTCTTGTTGCCCAGGCTGGAGTGCAATGGTGTGATCTTGGCTCACTGCAACTTCTACCTCCCGGGTTCAAGTGATTCTCCTGCCTCAGCCTCCTTAGTAGCTGGGATTACAGGCATGTGCCACCATGCCCAGCTAATTTTCTGTATTTTTAGTAGACACGGGGTTTCACCATGTTGGCCAGGCTGGTCTCGAACTCCTGACCTCGGGTGATCCACCCGCCTCAGCCTCCCAAATGCTGGGATTACAGGCCTGAGTCACCACGCCTGGCCCTAAGACCTTTTCATCATTTAGTCTGTGAAGTCTGATAGCAAATACAAATGCCAAAGACTGGAAGTCTAAACTGTGAGAGATATAAGAGCATGGGCTTATTCAACATTAAATCTTCAGCATCTCTTATAGTGCCTGACACACAACAGGTACTCAATAAATGTTTGGATGGATGGATGAATAGATGGACAGATGGACAAATGGATAGATGGACAGGCAGGCAAACTGACACTAGCTTATGATTCCCTGTTTCTAAACAAAAACATCATCACAGTCAACAATAAATTATCATTTATTGCACTCTTACTATGTGCCGTGCACTATTCTAAGTGCTTTGCCTGTAATATCTCATTGATGTTTTACAATAACCTATGAGGTAGATACTGTCATAGACCATTGGGTTTTAGTAGTAACAACTTGTTGTCCTCAAGTTGTTAGTTGCTTAATCTTAAATGACTTATTAAAGCTCATCTTCCCTGGTTCCTTTATATATTAATAGATATTTATGAGAATTTAAAGTACATATGAAAATCCCCATAAACTCTAAAGTGATATTCGAAGATTAAATAATTGTTTCAGCCCTGCTCTGGTGAGCGCAGACCTGTGAGACAGTGCTGGATAGTAAGATTTGACATTAGGTGTTTATAGGCCCAATTGGCTCTGGACAAATTGGGAAATCTTAGGGCAAATTGTGGGACCTAAATATTACTACTACTGTTCACCATTATATCCTTAGAACCCAGGTGAGTGCCTAACTCACAGCAGGAATTAAATATATATTTCTTTATAAATAAACAAAAGGAGGGCTAAATAAACTAACAAACAGAGAAACAAATAAATGAGAAAATTTACCTGCCCCAGCCAAGGAAGGGCAATATGGTTATAGATATTCTGAGTCTTAATAGGTCCTCCCAGAAACTGAGGTATAGATCACTATGTAAAATAATGGAAGATGTCTAATCTACTTACTGCTGCCTTGAAAGCTGAGTCATTTTCATAATGGGTCAGAAAGACACTTTTCAGGACAACTTGGTAATTCATCTTTATTTCCTTGTATACACAGTACATTCCATTTAAAAAGAGATGCTAATGCATTTACGTTAAAGCATATAGATTTACAGCCTGGGATGAAATATATTCATAGATAGTATACCTTAATCCTGTTTAGGGAAAGCGAAGAATCAACTGGCATCAGATTAGTATTGATTAACTGTCACTCAGATTGACAAAGCAGCACAAGATACACTTAGCAAATACCCAAATCAAGCTAAAAAGCCCTGCAGATATGGATTTTGACACTTGCTTTAAAAAAAAAAAAAAAAAAAATCGGTTCAACATCTAAGAACGTACTCTTTGGCACTGACTAATTCAGTCTTCATAGATGCTATTTTTTTTTTTTTCTGTTTATAGGGATAGAGGAAAAAACTATTAAAGGCTCACAAAATGTGCTTGCCCCTGGAATGGTAAGCAGAGAGCGGGAGATACTAGATGCCCTCAAAGTGTCTTATACCAATTCAGATTGGAAGAACACCTTTTAGCATACCTGTTTTTACAACTTTTGTCTGGTAGTGAAAATTGACTAGCTTCTGCTATCCTGTGGATTTCCATTTCCTGTTAAGCAGGCATTTAAAATTGAGTCATACAGGAGTAATAGTCACTCTTCAAAATGGACTTCTTTGTGAGCTCTAGGGAACAGTTCTTCCTGCTTTAGTGATGTAGACTGTTAGGGATAGACAGTCAAGACATAGAAGCCTCTACCCTGTGAGAAAACTAATGAATTCTTTAGGGTATGTCTAATTGCAAGTGACACAAAGCAAAATTATTCTAGTTTTTTAAAAATTTCTTTAAAAATGGGAATTTGCAGACTTATCAATCACTGAGAAGTCTAGATATGACCATCCCTGGTGCTTTTAACATCTTTCTCTGTTGTACAGGTTTCCTTTAGGCAGTTCTTCAGCAGACATTATCTCAGAAGGAGAGACAGAAACACCTTCATTCAGGCAGCCATAGCAATCTTTGAAAATAACTGATTAACCCTGCTTGGGTCACATGCCCCTAGACCAAACACTCTTTCTAAGGAGTCGGATATTCTGATTGGGCAGCCTAGATCACATTCCCTTCTGTATCCTGGGGGTGGGGGAGGGCCAAGTGAGCACCAGCCACAGCAGGTTTCTGCAAAGCAAATAAATGTTCTAGTATCCAAAGGAAAGCTAAAGGATGTTGAATAGGCAGAAACATTGTAACTATCCCACCTTCCTCCTTTGTCTCATACGCAGATAGGACACCTTATTTTGAAGACCTTTCTTCGGACTTTGTTTCTTGCTAAGTCTGGAAGGCTTGCATTGGTCAGTGAGATGGTTAAATGAAGCTTCATTTTTTATTGCCCTGTCTTTTCTTCATAGCTATATTTTCTAACCCTAGTTATACCAAGCTAGAGTTTGATGCCTGTTATGAAGCATTGGAGGGAAAGGGAAATGGGAACTCAGGACTTACACTTGCCATGGTTTAGGTTTATGTAACAAAGCGAGTGACCTGGAAAGTCTCTACCAGGTTTCAGAGGCCTTCATTCACTGAAGAACTGCCTTCTGAGTGGCATTTTCCCTTCAAAGAGGCCAAGCTCAGTTAATGCTACTATGGCCCGTGTACCATTAGACCCCATGGAGTGTCAAACATGGGTATATGGAGATGAGGGAGGCATATATGATCATGGAGACATGTGAAATGTTCATTTTTACAAGAAACAGAATCCACCCCAGCTAGGTCATGGGAAAACAGAGTATTCATTTCAAGGTTGTGAGAAGACAGTGCAGGAGCAGTTTACGTACGTTCAGTCAAGCATTATGAGAACTGCAACTTCTAGAATCAAGGTGTTCCCTCTGCCTCTCAGGGGCCATGTGACTTCTTTTTTCTCTGCTTTGCTTTCTCACATTTCCTCACGGAGATTACGCCTCTTGCACGTCTTTCAACATGGCTGCCAGCCCCAAACCTATGTTTGGAAGTTAAAAGTATGAGGTCAGGGACTAGTTTTTCTGGTTTCTTACCCTGGCTCTGTTACTGAAGATGAAAGGGATGATATCTGTAAAAGCAGTTAGCATGATTCTCAGTAAGTGTTAGTTATTATTGTCAAGTACCTGTCACTCACTGACAGTGTGCACTGTGTTTAGTTTCAGTTCTCAAGCTAGAATCTGATTGGTCAGGTGTAGACAGGTAGCAACTCAAACAGGACCACCTAGGTGGCCCTTTAACACAAAAGCAGTTGTGAGTAGGATGTGCATAACCAAACTTTATTATTCCATGGTGGTCTTTTCTTGATGAGGAGATTGATGAAATCTGACTCATAACTCCCAAACTCATGATTAAAAAAGTAACATGTTTAGCGGGGAGTTAAGAACATGGCCTCTGCAGCTAGATTTGCCTGTGTTTGGGTCCCGGTCCCGACACTGATGCTCTGTCAAAGCTTCCTATGCTTCAGTTTCTGCTATAATAATATCATGCATTTGGGTTGCAGTGAGCATGAAGTATGTTAACTCACAAAGTGCTTTAAAAAACGCCTGGCAAATAGTAATCACTCAATACATGTCAGCAGTTGATATGACTTTTATTATCTAAATCTGGCTCTGAGCTCCCACAATAATCTGGTAGGAAATTCCATCTCCGTTATCACTGGGTTGTTCAAGAATTGACAAAGCGTACATGGTGTCAAGAAAATATGGGCAGGCCTGCTGCTCCTTGGTCAATTAAGATCACCTCTGATAATTTCATTTCCCTAGCCTGCATGGTCATTTAAAATGCACTTACTGTCTACTTCCACACCACACAGAGGGCGCAGAAATCTTTGCTGAGGTGTGGGCCAAGGGTACTGCCTTCTAGGGGCATAACACATCCATCCTTTCTGAGAGATGGTCACCTCCCTAGTGATAACTCTGGTCTTCCAAGGACCCCAGATCTCTAAGTTTTTCTAAGTGTTCTGATTCTTCTAAATCTGCCTTCTCTTCAGCTTTCTTCCAGGTCACTCCTTTCTCCCCTCTTCCCCACAGGACAACCGGCCTACTCTCCACTAAGTTTAGGTGTTTACAGATGGCAGGAATAGCTGTTGCTTTAAGGCAGTTTCTGCTTTTGACCCAATGGGTACCTTCTGTCATAAAACTCAAATGCATCACTGGGGCCTGTTGGGGTAGGGTGGGAGGGAGGGCACCAGGAAGAAAAGCTAATGGATGCTGAGCTTAATTCCTGGGTGATGAGTTGATCTGTGCAGCAAATCACCATGGCACATGTTTGCCTATGTAACAAACCTGCACATCCTTGAACATCCTGCACATTTATCCTAGAAATTAAAATAAAAGTTGAATAAAAACAAAGGAAAACAGCAACAACAACAACAACAAAAAAAAACCTCAGTTTCATTTTGCTGAGTCAGAGAAGCCAGACCCAAAACTCTTATCTACTGAATGATTCTGTTTATATGATATGATAGAAAAGACAAAACCATAGGAGAATGGTGGAAGCCAGGATTTGAGGCTCAGGGAATGGATTGAATACAAAAGGGGTAGCACGAGGAAATTTTTGGAGTGATAAAATTGGGCTGTATTTGCTTATTGTGGTAGATACATGACTCATGTATTTGTCAAAACCCACAGATCTATTAATATGCATCACAAAGAGTACATTTTCCTTTATGGAAACAACTAAACAAACATCAAGGATATGCAAAAGGCCTTCCTACCTGCTTGAAATGGAGAGGAGAGGAAAATACAGAAACACAAATTGATGTTTTAAAAAAATTACTAAGCCGCAGACAAAGCTAAAGAGATGGTTATGTCAGATTGTCATATTAAATAGCGAGACTTCCTGGCTGGATGCAGTGGCTTATGCTTGTAATCCCAATGCTTTGAGCAGCTGAGGTGGGAGGACTGCTTGAGCCCAGAAGTTCAAGACCAGCCTGGGCAACATGGTAAAACCCTCTCTCTACAAAAAAATTTTAAAAATTAATCAGGAATGGTGATATGTCCCTGTAGTCAAGCTACTCAAGAGGCTGAGGTTTGAGGATTGCTTGAGTTCAGGAATTTGAGGCTGCAGTCAGCTGTTGATCACACCACTGCACTCAGCCTGGATGACAGACCAAGACCTTGGCCCTAAAAGTTTTTTTAAAAATGGGGCTTTCCGACATTTATGCAGCCAAAAGACACATGAAAAAATGCTCATCATCACTGGCCATCAGAGAAATGCAAATCAAAACCACAATGAGATACTATCTCTCACCATTTAGAATGGTGATCATTAAAAAGTCAGGAAACAACAGATGCTGGAGAGGATGTGGAGAAACAGGAACACTTTTACACTGTTGGTGGGACTGTAAACTAGTTCAACCATTGTGGATGTCAGTGTGGCGATTCCTCAGGGATCTAGAACTAGAAATACCATTTGACCCAGCCATCCCTTTACTGGGTATATACCCAAAGGATTATAAATCATGCTGCTATAAAGACACATGCACACGTATGTTTATTGTGGCATTATTCACAATCAAAGACTTGGAACCAAGCCAAATGTCCAACAATGATAGACTGGATTAAGAAAATGCACATATACACCATGGAATACTATGCAGCCATGAAAAATGATGAGTTCATGTCTTTTGTAGGGACATGGATGAAGCTGGAAACCATCATTCTCAGCAAACTATCACAAGGTCAAAAAAACCAAACACTGCATGTTCTCACTTATAGGTGGCAACTGAACAATGAGAACACATGGACACAGGAAGGGGAACATCACACACCGGGGCCTGTTGTGGGGTTGGGGGAGCAGGGAGGGATAGCATTAGGAGATATACCTAATGTTAAATGACAAGTTACTGGGTGCAGCACACCAACATGGCACATGTATACATATGTAACAAACCTGCAGGTTGTGCACATGTACCCTAAAACTTAAAGTATAATAAAAAAAGAATGTGGCTTTCTGTTGCAGGACACAGGGACTCATCAAAGGTTGTAAACCCAGCCAAAGACCTGTCACACTGGGCTTTGGGCAGTCGATTTGACTGCACTAAACTGGAGTGATTACAGGAGAAAATAAAGCTAGTAGAAAGCTATTTCACTGAGACCATTTAACTACAGGCTTAATCGTTTACTTACTGGAAAAGAAGTTATCCAGTATTGCAGTGGTATAGCTGATACTGACAGCTCATACATCTCCCCTACAGAAGCTTCTTTTTCATTCTTCAGTTTTTCTGGCTTAAGGAAAATAGAATTCAAAATATCTAAGTTCCTGCTGCTTGTCTAGAAAAGTACAAAGACACCCATAACAGGGTCCTTGGCTTTAAGTAGCTTATTTTGTGGAGAAGGCAAGACATAGTCAACGAAGACAATAAAATACGTGCTCATCCAAGACATAAGTTAGATATTATGGAAGCACAACAGAGGGAGCAATTGGTGATAACTGAAGGGAGACCAGGGAAGGCTTCATGATGGAAGTGGCATTTGACCTGGGCCTTATAGGATTTGATGCATTATGGGGAACAAAAAGAAAGGAAAAGTACTTTCTGGCTGAGAACACTGTAAGCAAAGGCAAGGACATGGGAAATCCCAGCAGTGAAAAGTACCTCAGTACATGAGAGCAAAGTGTCCAGCTAAATAATCACTAAAAAATGATTTTCAACTTTTGGTCATCTGGCTTACTACTGACGAAAAGCTTTAAGTGAAGAACGTGGCCATGTGGAAATGTCAGTTTACTTCTCTTTCCTTCGTCAAGGATAGAAGGGTATTAAACCTTAGGCAGGTTGAGCAACAAAATTCTCTTAAGAGGTCTCAAATAGATAATAAATAGGGACTGCTTCTTCTCCCATAAAAGTAAGGTGATATGGTTTGGTTGTGTCCCCAGCCAAATCTCATCTTGAATTGTAGTTCCCATAATCACCACATGTTGTGGGAGGGACCCAGTGGGAGGTAATTGAATCATGAGGGCAGTTAACTCCATGCTATTCTCGTGATAGTGAGTTCTCATGACATCTGATGGTTTTATAAAGGGCTTTTCCCCATTTTGCTCAGCACTTCTCTCTCCTACTACCATGTGAAGAAGGACGTATTTGCTTCCCCCTCTACTATGATTGTAAGTTTCCTGAGTCCTCCCCAAAGCCATGCTGAACCATGAGTCAATTAAACCTCTTTCCTTTATAAATTACCCAATCTTGGGTATGTCTTTATTAGCAACATGAGAACAGACTAATACATAAGGCCAATGGTAGACAGTTGCTGGCAGCTTCGTGGTATCTGGGTGAACATATCTGAAGTCCTCTTGGTCTTTTTCTCATGGTCAGAAGACGAGATGGCTCACACAGCTCCAGATATCATGCTGATATTCAGATAAAAACACTGAAACTAGCCACATCTATACCCTCCTGTGGACAGTAAAACTCAGTGCTCCTCCCCAGTAGACAGCTACCTACATATCTTTGAACAAAATCGTGTCATTTGTCTACCCCTAGCTTCAAGGGAGTCTGGAAAAGTATTTAGCTGGGCATTTTGCTCCCATAAATAATACTGGGATTTTCTTGGCCAGGGGAAAGGGGGAAATGGTTTTTGACAAGTAAATGACATGCTGGGCATACTGGGGATGAAGTCAGTGGACAAGGTAAAAAATTACATAATCAAAATTATCTATAAATCACCTATAAAGCATGCTCATTTTAAAGCTTTCATAACAGGACTGTATTCAGAAATTAAATCATTTAAGTGTTTTAATGTTTTGAAACCTTCAATACTTTAGATTTCCACTTGCTCGTTCTTACTTTTCAGGTCATCATCATCTTCATCTCTCGTAAATGATTTTGTAAGTTTCTCCAATTATTTTTTAGACAGTGTTTCTCTGTGGTCCTCAATTAATGTTTCAATTTCCTTCTCCATAGGAAGGCATCACCACCCACTTGCTTGGCCACAGGAACAGTGTGTTCTACTTTTTCAAAGACCAGGAAATTCTTAAAATCATACACATTTTTTTTGTTTTTTTGTTTTTTTGTTTTTTTTAGGTCTCACCGGCATCCATTGACCATGTGAGTCTTGATTGCTCTCACACTGTGAGAAACACTTGAGAACTGAAATCTCCACTGAGGACACAGCGTATCATGGCTCCCATCTCACCCTCACTCCCAGGTGGAAGGGCAGGCAGAATCAATGTTCTTTTTAACTTGATTACATTGTTCGTATTTATTCTCTCCCTCTCCCTCTACACTGCTGGCCTGATTCTGGCCACCTGTCCCACTGAGGTCTGGAGGGGAGATATGGATGGAGAGCCACATTCACCTCATTCTTAGGACACACAGTGCATCATCTTTGAGAACCAAGGGGTCTCCCTTGAGCACAGCTCCCTCATGGTGATGTCAAGCAGCCTTCTCAGCTTGTCGCTGATGCTTTGTTTGCCTATACTGTCCTTACCTAGAGGCTGCCTTGTTCCAGAATGTTCCATCAGTGTTAAACACAACCATTGAGTTGAAATTGTTTGTTATACTGTGCAGTTTTATTTACTATCAAAAACGATGTACTCATAAGAAACTGAAATGAAGTTGCTTGCTGCTTGGATGGTTCCTTTTGTTTTTTTCAAGTTTTGGCTTAATGATACACTGAGCATGAGTTCTGGTCTATTGGTTTCCAGAGTAGAGTTTGCTTAATTAAACTACTTGTCTCTTCATATCTTGCCAGGATGTTTTTATACGTGAATCTTAAATTGCCCTGCAGTTTCAAATTCTACACGATGTTTAAAATGTGTACTTTGATGGTATGGCCAGTTCAGTTAAATTGTTAGAGTATTCAAAAGAGAATGTCTTATTTTATCCTTCTCCATTGTTAACCTTCAAATTATTGAATGATACTCTTTTATCTTTCTGGCTTTACTGTCTATTCTTGTCTTCATCACTATCTTTTATCATAATAAAATATATCTACCATCTATTTTGATATGCCAGACACGTATAGCATTTTATGATGTATTACACTTTAATATATATGTAATATATCTCATATATACATATGTGTATATGTGTATGTGTATATGTATGTATGTGTATATACACACATGTATAGTTGCTAATCCTCATAATAGCTTTATGAGAGAAGTACTACTATTATTCCCATTTCACAAATGAGGACACTGAAGCTAGAAGAAGCAAATTAACTTGCCGAGTATCATATTCCTCTTCACTGTCTTCATGCAGAACCCTGAACTTTAACACTCTGTTTTTGGCATTCACATGTGTCAAAATTCCCAGCCTAGATGAACCCAAACATCCACATTATGTATGCCTGTGTTCAGGCAACTGAACACATGCACCTCTACGCAGCCTGTGCCATGCAGCAGGCTGGTGCCTATATAAAAGTGTGGTTACTAACTACCGCTAGGCCTTCGGTATCTGGTACCCAATATCCGATACCCAGCTACCTCATGGTATTTCTGTTGTCAAAAGGTTGTGACTCTTGCTATATTCATTTCTTCACCTTTTGCCTATTCTTGTGCCCACAACAGTCTACCTTCAACTTTTGATAGAATGTCTCTTGAGATGTGTCTTCCATGTTGCCAAATTCAGTAGACTTTTCTATTCCTCTCCTTAATTTCCAGTACGTTTAACACAGATAAACTGTTCCCTCCTTCTTGAAATACATACTTCTTTCTCTTGGCTTCTGTGTTACCCCATTCCTGGTCTTCTTTCTACCTCTCTAGTCTCATGTTCTTTTTCATTTTCCTTTGATAGCTCATCCTTCCATACTCAAAATTTAAATGTTGGAGTCCCTTAAAATTCTGACATTGGCTCTCCTTTTACATTACTCTAACCATTGCTTGGATCATATCACCCTTCTCTTGGTGTCCACACTTATCTACATGCCAGTGACTTCCAATAATAGCACTTGCCCAGCAAAGCCTTCGCAGGTCCTGTGATGCTGGGCTAGCCCCTCTGCTCAGTGTTCCATCAGCCTCTTGTACTACTTCATAGCATTTACAACAGTTTCTCAGTCCTTTTTCCAATAGTGCTCTTCTGAGGAATTTTTTTTTTCAGGCTTTTTTCTTTTTCTTAATCACACCCCTCCCATGAAATCTCACTATCACTGATATACTAGATATCCATTTATGTACTATGTAAAGTGTGTATTTATATAGCTGTTTATATCTATATATTGCTATACATCTCTAGATATACATTTGTGCTTTATACATAAATACAGTGAGATTTCTTTTGCTTCCTAAGAACCAATTTTTGCCCCCTTGAGGATAACATCACCCCCACTGAAAATGCATGATTTATAATATTTGTTATTTTTAAAAATAGATTTAAATATTTTTTGCAATATCCACCTGTGTTGCTACAATAAAACTTATTAAGAGCAAAGATTGTCTTCTTACTGAACATTGCCTCAGCACTGTGCCATTCACATAATAGGTACTTGTTAACTATTTATAGACAACAAATATTACAACAGGCAGAATGGCTGTAGATTTTATGTGCATTTTTTAACTTTTTTCTTAATTTTCAATTCCTAAATAAGAAAGCTGGAGCCTATTTTCTCCACAAAATCATGTCTGATGTAGGCTCTACATAAATATTTGTTGATGAATTAATTTTATCTGTACTTTTTGGATAAGAAGAATCTGTCCTGATTCCTAAAAAGAAAATATTTGGTATGTATCCTAGAAACTATTCGTAATGACTACAGATATTTTGCATTAGAAGTTTATTAAATGCCACCGGCAGCCTGGGGAGACACAATGGGATTAAATCACCTTAAGTGACTATTTCTACTGAAAGTTACTTTCTAGCATCTGTGTATTGTTCATGTCTGGGAAGATTTTCAGAAGCTGACAGCCACCTTCCCTGTGCTTAATCCTAACACTTGTGGAAACTCTGCATCCTCGTTGATCACTCAGTTTATTTTAAATCTTTGGTTAAACATAACCCAACTCATTTCCTTAAAAAGAATTTTTCACTGCCTATTACTTTTAGGAGAAGGCCAAAAATTCATGTTAGGAATTAAATACAAAAATCTCTGTTTCTAAGGCATTTCCTGTGGTTAGTTGTCCCATAACTCACTCTTCTACAACTAACATATGTGCTGTAGAGAAGACTGGTTTGCAGGAAAATGGGTCTTGGATATTAAAGAGTATTTAAATATCAGATTGTAGCCATGTTTACTAGCCTGGACTTACAGAGACAAAAACTATATCTCACGTATGTTGGAAATCTTTAAACAGTGGGAGCTACGTGAAGATACCTTTAGCTAAAACTTTGGAGTAACCAGAAAATTATCTCGCACAGAAGGTAGTGTTCATTACTCAAAGAATTATTAGTTTATTCATAATTTTTCAAAAATATTCCTGGTAAATATCATGGGAGATTAAACTTTCATTGTCATGGTTCTTGCTCCTTCATAAGAAAAATATAGCTGGATTCAGAGCAGCTTCCTTTATTAAGTAAAGGCAATTTCTATTGTGACTTAAATATCAAATACTAAAAAAGCTGGATATTATTTGTGGAGTATAAAGTTTTAATGGGCATGGCTGGCTTTGAGCATTAATCACTTGGCTTCGACTGTCTATTTCATCTCCTCCCGTGGGCCCTGTGATCATCCTTCAGTCTGCTTCTTGTCCAGCACATCACCAGATCCCATTAGTTTTCCTCTTAAATATTTCCTCAGCCATCCACTCTTCTCTATCCTTACTGCCAATCATATGATCCCATCTACCACCATCTCTCCCCTGGCTTCTCCTTATTCACCCTTGCCTTCCTTAAGCGTCTTTTCCATGACATAATGTCTCAGTCAGTCTGGGCTGCTGTAACAGATACTATAGACTGGATGCCTTAAAAAACAGAAATTTATGTTTTACAGTTCTGGAGGCTAGGTAGTCTGAGATCAGGGTGCCAGCATGGTCAGGTTTGGTGAGGTCCTTCATGTTGGCTTGCAGACATCCATCATCTTACTGTATCCTCACATGGTGGAGAAAGAGCACTAGTCTTTTTCTCTTCTTCTGAGGACGCTAGTCACATCATGGGCACTCTACCCTGATGACCTCATCTAAACCTAATTATTTCCCAAAGACCCCACCTCCTATACCATCACATTGAAGGCTAGGGTTTCAACATCTGAATTTTGGGGGGAAACAAACAAGTAATCCATAACATGCAGCCACAGTGATCTTTGAAAAATGCCAGGTTGATCAAGTCAGATCCCCTGCTTAAAACCTGCACTGTGGCCTCTGAGGCTCTGCACTCTCTGAGCCAAACTTTCTCTCTAGTCTCACCGCATGATATTCATCTCTTGCTATGAATGGCCTAGCAACACCAGTCTTTTTTTTTTTCTTTTTTTCCAGACGGAGTCTTGTTCTGTCTCCCAGGCTAGAGTGCAGTGACGGGATCTCAGCTCCCTGCAATTCCAACTCCCGGGTTCAAGCAATTACCCTGCCTCAGCCTCCCAAGTAGTTGAGATTACAGGCTCACGCCACCACACCTGGCTAATTTTTGTATTTTTAGTAGTGACAAGGTTTCATCATGTTGGCCAGGGTGGTCTCAAACTCCTGACCTCATGATCCGCCTGCCTCAGCCTCCCAAAGTAATGGGATTACAGGTGTGAGCCACCACACCTGGCCCAGTCTTCTCTATTAATGGGGATTTCCCAACTATGAAGCGTTTCCATAGTCTTTTCTACTGCTACATTCAGCTCTTGACTAGTTCAGTTCTAATTATTTTTCAAATATCAGCAAAACTGTATTTCTTTAGGAAACTTATCTGCCAAACCAGGTTGTGACTTCAAGTTTTATACTTTCAATCTTTTCTTTATCATTGCTATATATTTTCATTTCTGAGATTAATTACTAGGTTTTTTGGGGGGGTTTTTGTTTTGTTTTTTTGTTTGTTTTTTTTTGAAATGGAATTTCACCCTTGTTGCCCAGGCTGGAGTGCAAAGGCGTGATCTTGGCTCACTGCAACCTCCACCTCCCGAGTTCAAGCGATTCTCCTGCCTCAGCCTCCCAAGTAGCTGGGATTACAGGAATGCACCACCATGCCCGGCTAATTTTGTATTTTCAGTAGAGATGGGATTTCTCCATGTTGGTCAGGCTGGTTTCAAACTCCTGACCTCAGGTGATCCGCCCACCTCGGCCTTCCAAAATGCTGGGATTACAGGCGCGAGCCACCACGCCCAGCCAATTACTAGTTATTTAAACCAATTAGTGTACACTAGTGGAGGATATTATATTATACTGTGAGCTTCTTACCTCTTTGCTTCACCACTATAGCCTCCTGCTTAATACAGATTTGTGAATTGAACTTTGGGTTCACTGACATACTGTGCTCCTCTTCTGGTACACAGAGTTTATCCAATCAGTTATATCTAGAAAATAATAAAATAACAGGAGTGGAAGAAATCTTAAAGATTATGTAATCCATCCAAATGGAGAAATAATACTAAAGGGAAAATTGTCAAAGGCCATGTAATGCATATGCAAAATTAGAACCGAAAATCAGGTTTTTGGTTTCTCAATATTTGGATGTTTCAAGAAACAAAATTATTTTTCTTCCATTTTCTTATCACCATTCTCTAGATTGACTTCCTTTCTCCATTTTATAATCTAATATGGGTATAAAAGTATATCCTTATCTTGTCAAGTAAAATATCATTGTTATTAAATTTATCATTCAGGTTATATATACCCAAGCAATGTAAAGTAGAAAACTGACGTTTTTACCTCAAACCTTATTCATCAGATATTTTAACCCTGCCTTTTGAACCTGTTGAACATTTTGGCCCCAAGGTTTAAACCCAACGATGATTTTTAGCTAATATTCATTAATACAAAGGCACTAATCATAATTATACAATATTAATCATGTTCATCAGGAAAAAATTTACCAAAGCAAACTCTGTTAAGCTAGTTTAAATTCTTAAACAATTTTCTAAAGAGTACACTTAAGTAATTTCTGATTTTTAAAAGAACACTTCTTGAAATTCTTACTTTTGAGATCAGTTCTTCATGTACAAGAAGTGATTCATCATAAATTTTCTTTATCAAATTTCACTGATGCTATTTGCTGTCCTAGTAAATTTTCTGTCCAGTGTTTCTCCCAAATCCAATTTTCCTGTGTCACATTTTGCAGATCTGTATTTTTCTTTCAGTATTTAGTCTACAGCAATTTTTAACATGTATATAGTTTTAGGTAGTCATTTTTCATAAAATTTAATTTTCTCAGGTCAATCTTTGGAGTTTTAAAGAATTACAGCATTTTTAGGGTTTTGATGTTTTAGTTAAGTTTCATTTTTGCTGTCTGCCATTTTATCTATTATGAGGTTTATTTTCTGGTGATTATTTCTATCTATTAAATGCAGTTTAAATTGGATAAAAGTCTGTTCCTTTTTTTTTCGTTAAATGCTGAGAAAATGTTTTGCAATTTTCTTTGATAGTACAGGATTTTTTCTTCTCATTAGAAAAAAGGTTGCTAAAGGCAATTATCTGCTTAGATAAGATTGTACATCTCATAAAATTTTAGATTTGGGGTTAACAGTTTAACTCTGATGCTTATCCCTCATTTAATAATTGGGGAAATCCAAAACCAGAGATTTTTATCTGACTTGCCTAAGAGCATAGAGATAGGACTAGATTTCAGATCTCTTGACATTTGGGACACTCTGAGTCAAAAGTATGACAAAACTGAGATCTGGACTTGAATATCCTTTCTGGAGAGGAGAAGCTGGCTTTTTATTATTTATGGCAGTAGAGTGCATTTGAGATTTTTTTTTTTTTTTTTTTTTACAAGTTTACCCCCTACCTGTGCTAGTAGGGAAAAGAGCCATTGAGCTGATCTTTATGGTGATTCAGAACACTTTAGATAGATCCTGTCACATGCTTTATAAGTTCCTGATTGATTGTATGGAATTAAGTTATTGGGCAGAGAACCAGCTAATGGAAACACATTGATGAAATCATTTTTGAGAGACATTAAATGGAACTTAAAATAAAGCTGAAATGGCTTTATGGATTTTTCACTCAAACTGTTTATGAACATTTATTGCCAGTAAATTATATTGTGCCAAAAGAGGGAATCAGTAGGTATGGTTTTAATAGAAACCTTTTTGAAATAATAAAATTGAGAATAATTCATTATCTGAGAAAACAGAGAGAGGATGGGATGGGGAAATTCATCCTGAAGGATGTTTGTCTACTCTGGAGCTTCTGGGAAAGTGAAAAATGGTGTGAAAATCAGAAACCTGATAGCACTTGGAAAGAAATGGCCTTTTGGAGAGAATTAATATCTCATCTCATTATAGATGTGAGTTGTTTTGAGAAGAAAGGTGATAGAGGATTTAGCAAGCATTACTTGATGGTATAAAGATTGATATTTGCTCATATCTCATAAAAAGATGAGCATGTAAAGGAGGGGCTTAATCTGCTAAGGGAGATAGTCTAGAGGAGTGATCAAAGGCATCAGTTTTAGAACAGAAAGATTAGAGTTCAAATCCCACCCCTCCGACCCCTCACTCAGTCACCCCTCCCAATTCCACTTCCACTTAGTTGTGTGACCATAGGTAAAATTTCCTGTCTTCTCTGAGCCTCAAAGATACTAATAGTCTCCACTTCATAAGGTTATTCTGGTGATCAAATGAAAAACTAGAATATCCAGTACAGTTTCTAGTTCATAGAAAATGCTTTAAAAATGTCATTTTTGAAAGAGTCATAGAAGATCTGGATAAGAAGGATGAATAAGAATCATAAACATTATATAATATTACTGCTGGTTGCTTTGTGCCAGAGATCTCATTCAGCCTTCCAAGATTCCTAGGAGATAAAGGTACTATCAACACGCTTTCTTTTGAGAGAGGGAAACTGAATATCACAGAGGTTGAACTTCATGCCCAAGGTCACTCAGCTAATGAGTGGCTTTGAAATCTTCCCCTAAGAAGTCTTATCAATGAGTTTGTCCTCCAGTATGTGGAACATATGGACCCCCATTGGCCAAAGCCCAGCAAGAACATAATCAAAGGGTATTTGGTTGGACCATGGGAGCTGAGGGAGCATAAGCATCTTGTTCTTCACTTCCTTTCTACATCCAAAGCCTGCCAATCATTTGCCACCTCTACCTGTCAGAACCTATCTCCCTAGATTTCGCTGGCTTGCCATTCAATGGGCACCAGCTTAGCCTGGCATTGAGAAAGCAATAATTTAATACTCCCATAGAAGCATCAGTACCATTTGGAAATGAGTCCAGTAGAAGCCTTCGGAACCTAAAATCAACCTGGCTATATCCCATATATGACCTTATCCCTGCCTACACAGAGCTTAAGATCTAGTTGACAGAACACCACACCATTCAAAAGCATGTTCTTTGTTGAATATAATGGAGCATTTCTAGATGTTATAACAATGTAAGAGGATTATAAAAATTCACACATGGAAGTAAGATATTCTCCCCTCCTTACAGCATCAAAGTACACCAAATGTTTAAAAAAGAAACACCTTTACTTCAAAGTACAGGATACTGCCTCAGCTAAGTTTAATTGAAAAACTAATGTCTAGTGCAATTGTCTGTGATAAACTGAGGCTTAAATGATTTGAAAACACTTTGGGAGAAGACAAATCAGATAATCACTATCTTTATGGCTGCAAAGTTTCGACTGGTGTTGACAAGTTGTAAAGATAAAAGCTTATAGCACAGTCAAGAGCTAAATGTCTAGATTGGGTTTTGGATCAATGTTAATACTCAAAGTGTAAAAGCTCTGAACTTCAAATGATCTCTCATAGTGTTCTGTTTTGCTTAACTTTTCAAGATAATAATGTAGAACTTTATTTACTGAAAAACTTTTGCTAGCCATTAGGCAAATACTTCACTGTTCTACCATCTAACCCACTGCATAGATGTCATATGTGTTATGTGATTTGTGCCATGCATTGCAATAAGAGAGCTTTGGTTGCTGTTTTTCAAAACATTTCCAGTTGGGTGACTATTAATAGTTTCTGAGAGACAAGAGTCAGACCTTACCATTTCTAGGCATCTTTTCCTTTCTGAAGCCGAGATGGAATTTGCCTCATGGCCTCACTCTGATCTCAGCAAGAATGCTTTCAAAAGAAGTTCCTTGTTTTTTCAAAGGCTGTTTGCATGAGTGATTCAATGCTTTCCTATCATGGAGCTCTAAAGCCAGTGGAAAAATATGTGGGTATTGGCTTGTATAATGGATTCGCTGCATTTAGCTCTAATCAGTGTGCTGATTGTGCCTACAGGTGACTCCAGTATCTCCAATCTCTGTTTGCTTTTCTGTTTTGTTTACAGGAGCAGAGGGCACAGTGTTCCCTAAATCTATAGAAACACCTAATGTCAGGGCAGACCCCTTCAAGGAACTAAGGTAAACTTCTGACTTTGGTTTGCATTGATTAATGGCTACTGCCTTGCTCTGTGCAACTGGCCAGTGATTCATTCAGAATAAATAATAAGTGTCACAGCGTGAATACATAAATTGAAAGAGGTGGGAGAGAACCAGAAGATAAGCTACAACCAAAAGAAAATTTTCTCTGAGAACTTAAAATTGAGGATCTGGGTGGGGTAAAAGGTTGCCCACTTTGTGAAATCTAGATTCATTCATTTGGAATGTTTGTTATCTGCTGTATTTTGTGGTACCCAAAACCTATCCAGTTAGAGAACTAGTTGGTAATTGGTGCTGATCAGCCCAAAGAAAAATGATATCTAAAAGAAAATGAAGTATAAATACAATACAAATGTCTTATTATGCAACAAGCTCTCTATTACTTGGGGTGGTATGGTACTAGAAAGAACCCCCTTCTGCAGATGTTCCAAGTGCTGATGTTAATCTTCAAATATTCATAAATGTGCTGCCTTAGCAGAGGATGACTCTGAGATGCTGTGTACTCACCACCAGCAACTAAGGAAAACACAAAACAACAGATAGATGGATAAACAGACAGACAGAGAGCCTGAAAACCATTCCAGCCACCAAACAACAATGCCCCTGTCCCTCCCCCCAAAATGTGTTTAAAATAGTATGTTGAAACAAATAGAACTATTCTTTCTATTGCTTCAAGTTATTCATCATAACTGTGATTAATTCAGTGAATACTGGCTTTTTTTTCATTTCTGATAGTTCTTTTACCTAAAAGCAATCATAAATCACCATATATGGCACTGAATAACTGTTTCATAATAGACATCAACCATAGGCACATGTACTTGCATTGCACGAATCATATCTACTGTTTCCTGATGCAATCTGAAGATGTATGTTTTGCTTAAAAAGCAGCAGCCATGTTGGAGCTAGTGTTTCTTTTAACAGAAGCACATTCTCAGTAAGTGGAAAATGTATCACCTCATTATAAAACTCATAGCATTTTTTGCAAAGCCTGTAAGTCTGGATGGCTGTAAGGAAATAAATTGGGCCAAAGGAAGAGGATAGTTGGTGGAGAATGAGAATCTTTTCATAACAAAATCCCACATAGAGTGGGCTGTATTTTTGAGATTACACATCACACCACAAGGTTCTACTTTTTACTAGCATAACTGTCTTCAGCAGAGCTTCCACATGCCTGAACTTACCTGATTTTCTGTTAGCTAATTCCTATGTTTCATATAAGATACTGAAGCTAGAATCTTTCAAGCAAATACATCTGAGAAAACCTGCTTTTTAGGACTCTACGAGAAAGAGTTATTGCCTGAGAGTACAGTGAACCCTCATGTCTGTGATGGAAGAGGTCTTTTGAGACAAGCTAATGAGTGGCCTGGTTCCCTTTCTTTTCACAGTCCTCTGTAGAAGCAGGTTTCTTACAGAACTAGTCAGTAATTAGTGATGATTAGCCCCAAGAAAAAGTGCTGTCTGAAAGAAGCAGGACTCCCATCAACAAGTGGGCGAAGGATATGAACAGATAATTCTCAAAAGAAGATATTTATGCAGCCAAAAGACACATGAAAAAATGCTCATCATCACTGGACATCAGAGAAATGCAAATCAAAACCACGATGAGATACCATCTCACACCAGTTAGAATGGCGATCATTAAAAAGTTAGGAAACAACAGATGCTGGAGAGGATGTGGAGAAATAGGAACACTTTTACACTGTTGGTGGAACTGTAAGCTATTTTAACCATTATGGAAGTCAGTGTGGCAATTCCTCAGGGATCTAGAACTAGAAATGCCATTTGACCCAGCCATCCCATTACTGGGTATATACCCAAAGGATTATAAAACATGCTGCTATAAAGACACATGCACACGTATGTTTATTGTGGCACTATTCACAATAGCAAAGACTTGGAACCAAGACAAATGCCCAACAATGATAGACTGGATTAAGAAAATGTGGCACATACACACCATGGAATACTATGCAGCCCTAAAAAATGATGAGTTCATGTCCTTTGTAGGGACATGGATGAAGCTGGAAACCATCATTCTCAGCAAACTATTGCAAGGTCAAAAAACCAAACACCACATGTTCTCACTCATATGTGGGAATTGAACAATTGGAACACATGGACACAGGAAGGGGAACATCATACACCAGGGACTGTTGTGGGGTGGGGGGGGGAGGGATAGCATTAGGAGATATACCTAAGGTTAAATGACGAGTTACTGGGTGCAGCACACCAACATGGCACATGTATACATATGTAACAAACCTGCACATTGTGCACATGTACCCTAAAACTTAAAGTATAATAATAATTTTAAAAAAGAAAAGAAGCAGGACTCTAAATACAACACAGATGTTTTTTCTATGGAACAAAGCTTTTCATTACCTGGAAGATTTGGGAAATATAAGAGGAAAGGAGTTAGGCAGTCCTGGCTTTAAGCAGTAAAGTAAATCTTCTGTGGTTAAAAACAAACCCAACCCAAACCAATGAAACAAAAAGACAATTCTCCAAGTATTAGCCCACTCTAGAGATGCATAGCCTAAAGAACATGGAGCAGAGTATTTGCACATGTTATGCTGAGACATAATCGTAGTGTTTTTTACACAACTTATAAACAACCCTGAAACTTGCCTTTAAAAAGTTAAACCTCCTCAATTTACAAGTAAATCTCCTAAGTCTAGTGCAACAAAATAAATAAATATTTTGTGTAGTTGATTTACTTACTGTGCTTCTTCAAAAGTTATAGGTATGTCCCACAGAGGCTAGAAAGCATGAATTTTTTTAATAATTTCAACTTTCATTTTAGATTCAAGGATACACGCGCAGGTTTGTTACACGAGTATATTGCATGATGCTGAGGTTTGGAGTACAAATGATCAATCACCCAGGTAGTCAGAGTAATACCCAATAGGTAGTTTTTCAGCCCTTTGCCTTTTCTCTCTCCTCATCTCGTAGTCCCTCAGTGTCTTTTGTTCCCATCTTCATATTCATGTGTATCCAGTGCTCAACTCCCACTTATTAGTGAGAATATGCAGTATTTGGTTTTCTGTTCCTGTGTTAATTTGTTTAAGATAATGGCCTTCAGCTATATTCATGTTGCTGCAGAGGACAAGATTTTGTTATTTTTTTTTATGGCTTCATAGTGTTCTATGGTATATATGTACCACATTTTCTTTCTCCAATCCGTCATTGACAGACACCTAGGTTGATTTTTGTGTCTTTAGTATTGTATATTGCAATGAATATACAAGTGCCTATGTCAGTTTGATAGAACAATTTATTTCCCTTTGGGTATATACCCAGTAATGGGATTGCTGGGTCAATTGATAATTGTGTTGTCAGTTCTTTGAGACATCTCCAAATAATGGCTGAACTAATTTACACTCCTACCAGCAGTGTATAAGTGTTCCTTTACTCCACAGTCTCACCAGCATCTGTTGTTTCTTGACTTTTTAATAATAATCATTCTGACTGATGTGAGATAGTATCTCATTATGGTTTTGATTTGTGGTGTGCAGCATTTTTCATGTTTTTTGGCCATGTGTATGCTTTCTTTTGAGAAGTGTCCTTTTATTTCTTTTGCCCACTTTTTAATGGGGTTGTTTTTTGCTTGTTGAATTAAGTTCCTTACAGATAATATATCTTTGTCAGATATTAGACCTTTGTTGGGTGCATAGTTTGATAATATTTTCTTCCATTTTGTAGACTGTCTGTTTACCCTGTTGATAGTTTCTTTTGCTGTACAGAACCTCTTTAGTTTAACGAGGTCCCTCTTGTCAATTTTTGGTTTTGATGCAATTGCTTTTGAGGACTTAGTCATAAACTCTTTCCCAAGGCCTATGTCCAGAATAGTATTTCTGAGGTTTTCATCTAGAATTCTTATAGTTTGAGGTCTTCTATTTAAATATTTAATCCATCTTTAGTTGATTCTTAAATATAGGGAAAGGTAGGAGTCCAGTTTTATTCTTCTGCATGTGATTAGCCAGATATCCCAGCACCATTTATTGAATAGGGAATCCTTTCCACATGCTTATTTTTGTTGACTTTGTCAAAGATTAAATAGCTATAGGTATGAGACTATTTCTGGTTTCTCTATTCTGTTCCATTGGTCTACATGTCTATTTCTGTATGAATCCCATGCTGTTTGGGTTACTGTAGCCTTAAAGTACACTTTGAAGCTGAGTAATGTGATAGCTCTGGAGTTTTTCTTTTTGCTTAGGATTGCTTTGGGCTCTTTTTTGGTTCCATATGAATTTTAGGATTTTTTTTTCTAATTCTGTGAAAAAATAACATTGGTAGTTTTTAGATTACATTGGGCAGTAAGACCATTTTAATAATATTGATTCTTTCATTGATTGATTCCATGAGCATGGAATGTTTTCCCATTTGTTGTGTCAACTATGATTTGTTTCAGTTGTGTTTTATAGTTCTCCTTGTAGAGATCTTCTTCTTCCTTTGTTAGATATATTCCTAGTTATTTTATTTTTTGTGTGGGGTTGCTTTCTTGGTTTGGTTCTCGGCATGAATATTATTCGTGTCTAGAAATGCTATTGATTTTTGTACAAATGATTTTATTTTTCTTTATTGAAGTCATTTCAGTCCTAGGAGCCTTTTGGTAGAGTCTTTGGGGTTTTCTGGCTATAGAATCATATTGTTGGACTGGGTGTGGTGGCTTACACCTGTAATCCCAATGTTTTGAGAGGCCAAGGCTGAAGGATCGCTTGAGCCCAGGAGTCTGAGACAGGCCTGGGCAACATAGTGAAACCCTGTCTCTACCAAAAGAAAGAAAATTGTAATAGCCAGATGTGGTAGTGAAGCATGTCTACAGTCCCAGCTGCTTGGGATGCTAAGGCATGAGGATGGCTTGAGCCCAGGAATTTGAGGTTGCAGTTAGCTATGATCACACCACTGCTCTCTAGCCTGGTGGCAGAGCGGGACCTTATCTTTCTCTCTCTCTCTCATACACACACACACACACAGAATCATATTGTTAAGCAAGAGAGATAATTTGACTTCTTTTTTTTTATTTATTTCTCTTGCCTGATTGCTCTGGCAAAGACTTCAGTACTGTGTTGAATAGAAGTGATAAAAGTAGGCATCCTTGCCTCATCCCACTTCTTAAGGGGAATGCTTCCAGCTTTTGCCCATTCAGTATGATGTTGGCTGTGTGTTTGTCATAGATGGCTCTTATATTTTTGGGCTATGTTCTTTTGATGCCTAATATTTTTTTGGTTTTTTTTTGAGGGTTTTTCTCATACAGGGATGCTGGATTTTATCGAATGCTTTTTTCTATATCTCTTGAGATGATCATATGGTTTTTGTTTTTCATGCTGTTTATATGATGAATCACATTTATTGATTTGCATATGTTGAACTATCCTTGCATCCCAGGAATAAAGGCTATTTAATCATGGTAAATTAACTTTTTGATGTGCTGTGGGATTTTGTCTGCTAGTATTTTTTTTGAGGATTTTTGCATGTATGTTCATCAGGGATATTAACCTGCAGATTTCTTTTTTGTTTTGTCTTTGTGAGGTTTTGATATTCGGGTGATGCTGGCTTCCTAGAATGAATTAAGGAGGAGTCTTTCCTCCTCGGTTTTTTGGAATAATTTCAGTAGTATTGGTAACAGCTCTTCTTTGTACATCTGGTAGAATTTGGCTGTGAATCCATCTGGCCTGGGGCTTTTTTTGTTAATAGGTTTTTATTACTGATTCAGTTTCAGAACTTGATATTCACTCTGTTCGGGGTTTCAACTTCTTCCTGATTCAACCTTGGGAGGTTGTGTATTTCCATGAATTTATCCATTTCCTCTAGATTTCCTAGTTCGTGTGCATAGAGGTATTCATAATAGTCTTTGAGGATCTTTTGTATTTCTTTTTTTTTTTTTTTTTTTTGAGACGGAGTCTTGCTCTATCACCCAGGCTGGAGTGCAGTGGCGCGATCTCGGCTCACTGCAAGCTCCGCCTCCCGGGTTCACGCCATTCTCCTGCCTCAGCCTCTCCAAGTAGCTGGGACTACAGGCGCCCGCCACCACGCCTGGCTAATTTTTTGGTATTTTTAGTAGAGACGGGGTTTCACCGTGGTCTCAATCTCCTGACCTCGTGATCCGCCCGCCTCGGCCTCCCAAAGTGCTGGGATTACAAGCGTGAGCCACCGCGCCCGGCCGATCTTTTGTATTTCTGTGGGGTAGCTTGTAATGTCACCTTTGTCATGAAAGCATAAAAATATTTTCTTATGTAATTCTAAAGCTTGCTTTAGAATTACATAATTTTTTTTTTTTTTTGCCCCTGTTGTTCAAACTGTGATAGCCTGGACTGACTCAGGGACCTAGAATGTCATAATTTAGCTCCTTCATCCTTTTGAAATTTTTTAAAATGGTGTTTTATAGGAGTATCTCTGACCAATTGAAAAGATGACCAATTATTGATAGATTAGCCCAGACCAGTGTGTCTGTGAATGTTTTACGTTTGTCATTTCATGGTGCCACATATTACTCCATGCTATTGATTGCTGTTGACCTTAGATATTGTGTAAATTGTTAATGAACTTGGTGACTAACTCTTCTGGTCTGTGACTTTAGCACTGGGCCAGTCTTACTTGGCCACATGCACACTGCTATGTCTTCTAGATTTAAGAAAATAGAGTAATTTAAGTGAGGTTCCTGGACTTGTACTAGCAAATAGAGCTAGACAGACTCTTCAGGTGAAGCAAAAGTGGTCCATTCTTCAGTGGTAGCAAAATGGAGAGAAACGAGCACTGTGCTAGGAGTTGGGTGCCTAATGCCAACCCACTGTAGGGGCCAAGGGAAAGCTTCCCTTTCACTATCTGCAGATTCACTAAAAATCAACTGACAGCAGGCAGATTGATGGCAGAAAAGGCATAATAAAAATTTTACCTTACTATGTATAGCACAGGGGGATTGTAGGAGAACAATTACCCAATAACCCAGTGAGGTACAGATGCTTATATGCCTTTCTTCACAGGGGAGGGGTGATGAGGAAAATGTAGCATTTGGGGAGTAGTAAATGATTTTAAAGCAAAATAAATGGACTTGGGGAACATAGAATGGTCTGGGACAAAGTTTGTTGGACCTGCAGAGCAGATAATGTCTGCCAAGTGATTCTCTTTGAGGCCGGGTGCGGTGGCTCACGCTTGTAATCCCAGCACTTTGGGAGGCCGAGGTGGGTGGATCACGAGGTCAGGAGATCGAGACCACGGTGAAACCCCGTCTCTACTGAAAAATACAAAAAATTAGCCAGGCGTGGTGGGGGGCGCCTGTAGTCCCAGCTACTCGGAGAGGCTGAGGCAGGAGAATGGCATTAACCCGGGAGGCGAAGCTTGCAGTGAGCCAAGATTGCGCCACTGCACTCCAGCCTGGGCGACAGAGTGAGACTCCGTCTCAAAAAACAAACAAACAAAAAAAAACAAATGATTCTCTTTGAAATACTGAATGGGACTGAAACAGAAAACAGTGGTTTGCGACAGAAATTTGTCCAGGTGTGTTGCCATACTTAGGTCTTTCTTCCTTCAGTATGAGTCATTAATAAAAACTCAGGGAAGGAACCAATGGTAATTGTTTTTTTCTTTCCTTTGGGGGGGTCCAAACTTTAGGCAGATAAGGGAACTTCAGAAAATAGCTTCTTCCAGACTCTCTGCTGGTCTCCAAAGGCCTTAAATTTAAAATAGCAAGCCAGGGTGTCATATTTTGAGGTATTAGTTTCTGAGTCCTAATATCCCTATGTGGCCTTGAGCTAATTGTGGAGCCCTGCTGTCTGTGACAAGGCAGGGCACTTCTAGCTCTAAACAGCTAATCCTGTTATATTATTTTGACTCTTGGTTTCAAAATAATTTTAAAGTTAAAAAAGAGTTATAAAATTTATACAGATAATTCTCATCTGCCTTCACCAATTTTTTTTGCAAAGTTAATACCTTACATATCTGTGGTATAGTTACCACAACTAAGAAATTAACATTGTAGTCCTATAATATCATGCGTTACATGAGATTTATTTCAAGGAATGAAATCACCTGAATGACTTATAGATTTAAAAATACGTAAAAAGGACTTTAAAGGAAAGGCTATTTGTTAAGAGGTGAATTTATAGATCTTTAAAATTCTCACTGCAGTTAAGTTGGAATGTTTTTATTGAGGGTTTTTCTTCTTTAATATTCTATACCCAGATTTTCTTCGTCTTACTTGTGAATAATGGAAAACAAATGGATTTAAAAGACCACAGCTTATTTAGACACAGACTGTCTTTTAAAATAGAGAAGCAGAAACTTAAATATACATGCTCCTTACCTAATCAAATGTGAGAAAATTATATCTATTTTAAAACGCTTCTCCATTGGAGTAACATTTGTTTTCCTCAAACCTCTATCTTGGCTGCTAGAGGTTTTCTGTTTGTTCTTATTTTGTTGTTGTTGTTTGCTCGTTTGTTAACGAAAACCAGATTTAAGGCCTCTGGCATTTCTTCCTAGAAGATGTCAGTTAAAGGAGAGGTAGCTTCCTCTTTGCTACAGTTTTGGTTCATTGCCTTTGCTTTTTTTTTGTTTGTTTGTTTGTTTTTCAGAGTTACTATAGTTACTGTATTTGCAGTCTTTGGTTAAGATGTTTGTAAATAATACAGAGTTGAGCTCAAATTTTCAAAAAAACAAAATGCTTTTCTCCAGACAAATAATGAGTGTTACAAAGGTCTATGCCAAACATCCATCTCAAGTAATGTTTATTGACTTTATTCCTGCAGGGTAATTCTGAAGTAAAGACACTTTGTTCTGGATTCCAGACTATACTTGAAATTATACCAGGCACTATAACCATCCCTTGAAATAAAAATTCATCTTGAATTGAAATCGTATTTTAATAAATTCATGATCTTAAACTATGAATATCTTAAATGTTCACTTATTCACTGTTTTTCCCCCCCTGAAGTCTATATAAAGACAAATGGAAAAATCACTGATCTCAGGCTGTTCATGATCTGAAACAGGAAGTAGGCCATTCAGTTTTGCATATGTATTTTTCATAGGAACAGAGGCTTCCTTTGAATGCCTGCCTTGCTCTAAAGATTTCTTTCAACTGTAAAGTTTCCTTGTAGGATTCTGATCCTGTGAGAATAGGAAGTAGACTGTAAAATCTTCTTTCTCAGGTACATGCCATGGCAAATGTTAAAAAAGAGAGAAAGTTATATAGACTACCCAAAGCTTGGAGGGAACCATGAAATAGCAAGTCAAAATGTCTTAATAAAAGAATTCATCATGTTCACACTCAGCTAATATGCTGATGTGCTCTTATGTTACGTAAAATTATTTACATAAAGTAATTTTTAAAAACCCACTTGGAATGCAGAAATAAAATGAAAACTCAAATAATTGATAGTTAAAGGGAATATAACAGAAATGTCACCCCCCAATACAATACCGTGTGATAATTAGCATGGAGATATGAACCAAGCCAGAGAATAATTGAGAATTACAAAATCCACTTAGAAGCGTTAAGTAAAGTTGCCCAAAGGAGATGGCATTTTGATTGAAAGAAGAGAGAAGAGAGAAAAGGTAAAAACCAACAAATAGGTCTTAGAATTCAAAAGGAATGGTTCTCTGGGGCCATTTAGCATGGGAGCAAACAGCCCAACATATTTCTGTAACTCCTCAAAATGTTACTGGGTATTTATAAAAATTGACTTTTGTAATGTAATTTTCCTCATAATAATTATATTCTTTAAAAAATTGTATGATGGCAATTTCAGATATGGTTGCAGAAAACTTTAAAGATTGTTATAAATTTTAAAAATCAGTGCACTACTTAATTTAGAACTAAAAATTTCACTAATCTCAAATCTTTTGAAAAGAGCTTGAAATAAATAAGGCATTACTCTGTTACTGTTTATTTTTCCCCATAATACTACCAGGGTTTAATGACAAAGCAGAAAGATTCTAAAATACATCTATTACTCCCACTATTATGCACTTGAACATCCTGTAGGGTTTCTTTTCGTTGTTGTTGTTGTTTTGTTTTTTTTTAATAGAAACATACTAAATCCGAACTCCTTTGGGAATGTGTGAGATTTAAAGTCTGTGTTTATCATTGGGAAACAAGGATTAGACAAGGCTTGCACAAGTTGACAAAAATGAATTTATTTCTTTAATTTAATGTTAGAATGTCTATAGCCAACTAAATATTTATAGGCTTTCTGTGATTTCTAAATTTAAACTATCAAAACAGTCTATTAGAGCCTTAGGGCTGAATTAATTAGAGGCTTGGTAATTCTCCCCACACCACTGACAGTTACAGTACCAAAATATTGGATAAATAGTCTAACTTTTAAAAACATACAGGTTGAGGCCAGGTGTGGGGTGGCTCATGCCTGTGATCCCAGCACTTTGGGAGGCTGAGGCAGAAGGATCACCTGAGCTCAGGAGTTCCAGATTAGCCTGGCTACCATGGTGAAACCCCATCTCTACTAAAAATACAAATAGCTGGGTGTGGTGGTGCATGCCAGTAATCCCAGCTATTTGGGAGGCTGAGGCAGGAGAATCACTTGAACTAGGAGGCAGAGGTTGCAGTGAGTCGAGATCATGCCACTGCACCCCAGCCTGGGTGACAGAGTGACTTTGTCTCAAAAACTAATAATAAATAAAAATTAAAAAACATACAGGTTGAGCATCCCAAATCCAAAAATCCAAAATCCAAAATGCTCTAAAATTGAAAACTTTTTGAGGACTGACATAAAGCTCAAAGGAAATACTCATTGGAGCATTTCAAATTTCAGATTTTCAGATTTGGGATGCTCAACCTATAATGCAGATATTTCAAAATCTGGAAAAATCCATAATTCAAAACACTTCTGGTCCCTTATTTCAGATAAAGGATCCTCATTCTGTATAAACATATATTGAAAGTGAGAAAGACACATACAAAGAGACAGAGAGACAGACAGACACACGGAGGAGTGTATATTGAGCTTCTTAGCTGTGGGTACATGGTATATGGGGCAGTATGACTGATACCATTGTGGAAGAAATCCCTAAATTTTCTCCCTTTTGAACAGTTTGCAAACATATTCTGTAATTGTCTTCCTCTCTACTTCTCTCCCTTTCCCCACATACCCCAGCAATCCATGTACTTAAAGTTTTTAGTTTTGTTTTGCATTTATACGATTAATAATTATTTGGTCATAAGCACAAATACTGAAGTGATTACAGGAGTAGAAAACTATAGTGGACCAAATAACAGCATAGTTATTCAAGGGCCTTACAAAGTAGAATCGTGAACAGCATCCATGTTTGTCAGTAGTCTGTACTTTGAAGGCATCCTGCCCTGGGTTTGAATTTGGCCTAAATGCCTATCTGCTTTGTGAATTTGGGCAAGTCTCTTAAGCTCTCCTAGGCCTAACGCCTAGAACATAGGACAAGTTCTGAACATAACCTCAACAAATATTAGTTTTTTGGAGGAAAAGGCAAGCAGCTGTCTTTCATCAGGGCTCAAGAACTCAGACAGGAATTCTGAGAGCTTAGAATGTCATCAAGCAGTACAAAGTTTGTATCAAATCATGGTAACCAACAATTCTCTTTCAATTAAGGACAAAATAACTACTCTGCTTACATTTACTATTAACAACATGCACATAAGAAAGGATATTTCAACTAACAGAGTTCACGTAACCTTAGAATAAAACACTGTTCCATAAATCATACCCATTGAACTATATGAACATATTAACGTGTCATTATGTTGCCTCTATTTTTTCATTTTGCCCAAGACTCAAGTGACTTCATCACAACTGTCCTCACTGCATGTTGTGTAGTGCCTGCCCAGAAAACAGGAGGGTCCAAAAGCCACAGACTAAGGCATAATGTGATCCTCTTAATTTTAAGGTCATCCTGTTTGAATTCCTCAAACTGACATGCAGTTGTCTCTTTCAAGACTAGTTAACCCAAATATTCATGTTCCTTTTCTCCTTTTCTTTCCTTTCCTCTTGTATCCCAACATTCTTCCTTCCCCTTTTCCCTATTAGTATCGTACTATAGTTTGAATTTAACTACATATTTCATTTTTCTCCCTTATCCCCAGTATTTCTCCAGTATGCCCTTTTCATCCTAGAGTTATCTTAGAGTGTAGAAGGCAAAAAAAATGGGTTAAAATAAAAGTGGTGCTTCAATATTTGAACCATTTCCATCTTCTCCCTTGATCTATTTATCAAAAATTCTTTTACAAATGTGACAGAAATTATATTTTGAACAAGTTAAACCTATGTGTTGTATATTCATCTTCTCTATACATTGTAGTTCTTCCATTAGAGACCAGGGAAGGATACACAGCAAATAACATCAAAGGGGAAAATGAGGCAAGGACAGAGGGAAGTTCATTCAGAAAGCAGGAAGAAGTTGAAAGCCCATCTCTTCTGTTATTTGGTGAAGTGTAGGAAGAAGATGGGACATGTAGGAAAAGCAAGGGGTGAAATGTATGCCCTGATGATGTCTCTCCTCTGAGTCATGGAGGAGGGAAGCCATTTAGATAGGGTTTAAGGAAAGTCAAAAGCAAAGGGTCATTGTATATTTTCAATTGAGACTCTAAGAGGAGGCCAATTGCAGGGTGGTCCCATACCAGCTGGATTGTTAAGTGGCTGGAGAGGAAAAAAGGGCCTGAGTCAGCACTCTTGAATCTCCTTCAACTCCTAGAGGAAGGGTGAATGGTTTGTCAAATGGCCCACATGGAGTCCTGTCAAGGAATGCTAATGGACAACTGGTGGTGAAGGCTGGCAGGCTTCTAGAGAGACATCCTGCAATATGGCCGAAGGTTCAAAGTAGATAGTCCAGCTTGTGGGTGGAGTGGGAGGCATACCCAGACCTCATGGTCTACCCACACCATTCGCAGCTGATCGTCAGTGGGCACTGAGTGGGTCCAGAGAGCCCACCACCAAATCCACTGCAGCTTTCAGCACAGACTGTTAGTCAGACACTAGATGCTGATTAAATGTACATTTCCTGGAATCTGAATTTTCCTTATTCTTGTCATCAGGAGGTCACATAAGCCCCCTCCCCTCTATCTTGATAATGATATCCTTAAGAAGGAAAGGAAATTTGAAAGACTGATTATTTATCTTAAAGAATAAACTTTTGGATCACAGAGAGGTTGACAAAATAAACTCAATTTAATTTTTTCCCACAATCCATAAGGATAAGCAGTTTGAAAGAAAAAGTAATTCAGGTAAGGACAATAAAGAAATGCCATTTGCTTTGCATGGATAAAGATGATTTGTCAAATGATCAGCCTTCAAGACAGGGTATTATGCCAGTCATAAAGTATCTTATGTGACTTTGCCGAGCTTTAAAGGCCATAATTCTTCTCCTCAGTATCATGTAGGAAGCACCCATATGATCAAAGGAAAAATGAAACACTTTCAGAATCCATTGTTAGGCACCTGCTATTTGTGATTTTCATTTCTCTGTAGGTCTTGGACCAGGATCGATTGGAACTGTGGTCCATAACTAATGCTCTAAACATCCTCCCCAAAAGTAGTCCTAGAATGTTTTTTAATCTTTTAAATTTAAGTAGGTATTAGGGGAAATGTCTTGAGTACCAAAACATTTCACAAGCCACTCTCAAAATCATGACTAGACATTACTAGACCATCTATGAAAGCTGGAGCTATTAGCAATGTGCAGTGATTGTCCCTCTCATGATCAGCCCGTTTTCACCTCAATTTGAGAGGGGAAATGTGACAACATCATTCTCATCATTCCCAGACAAGTGAATTTTACTTAAAAATTAAAATTATGTCATCTAGATTAATTTTAGTGTAAAGGATTAAAATATGAAAAAACCCAAAAAGATAAAAATCATAATGAGAGGGTATAAAATTGTGCTTTTATCCATGTGTTCAGGATGGACATGACATTTTAAAAATAAATGATAATCTCTCAGCTTTTTAGAGCAGAATGAGCAAGTGTGTTTATTTCCCGAAATTCCCAAGTTGTGGCCATGTTCTTCCTCAAACAGAGTAATGTGACTTTATTATTGTTTTTAACTTGATTAAAATGTCAGCCACTGTCATTTATTATGGAAAGTGTATGGGGTATATTCTGTTAGTCTTCAGCAACACACAATTGCTTTAGACTCTTCCTTTTTTTCCCCTCAGTGGGATGCCCCTGCTTGGTGTATAGACAGAAAATCTTGCTTAATTACCCCTTTCATGATCCTGGCTTGAAGCCAGCCTTGTTTTATTCCACTTATAACCTTTTCAAAACAAAGAGTAATGGGAGTTTAGAGGAACAAGCTGACAACAGTTTTTACCTGAAATAAGTTGAGAACCAGAAAGTACATTTTTAAAAAATATCAGCCAAAGGGGTTCTTATTTTTTCCTCGATCCAGAACTTTCCATGGTTTATTAGAATGTAATGTGAATGAGAGTAAGACAATCAGATCTCAGGGAAAACTAGATAAGTCTGCCTAATTTCCTGGCCATGGGCTATGTGCCATGTTGGGCTAGATGTTGCTTCCTTGTTTGCTGTCCTTCAGTGGCTGTCACAAACTTGAAGGTAAAATTTCAAAGCAATAGCATTCATATACAACCTTAGCCATTGGTCGAGTCATCTCCCATTACCCTTTCCCCCTCCCTTCACCTTTGCTTAGTTGTATTTCTTCTTCTGCCCTTTCCCTATTTTCCATTCCTTCCACTAAGCATGTAATTCCTGCTGCCATATTTTAATTTCCAATGTTCTTTACACTATGGTGGTTTCCTTTTATAGCATCCTGTATTAATTTCATAGAGGTACTGTCTTCTCTTTTCTTTTTGAGTCTATTAATAATAGTTTCACTCAAGTTTCTTCTGTTTTCCACATTGAAAAAAAAGAAAGAAAGAAAGAAAGAAAGAAAGAAAAGAAAGAAAAAGAAAGAAAGAAAGAAAGAAAAATTCAGGACTCTGGCTTTCCGATTGGAGCTTTATCAAATGGTTGGTGATTCATGGATGTCTATTGATTCTTTTTCTTTTTCTTTTTCTTTTTTTTTTTGAGACAGAGTCTCACTCTGTCACCCAGGTTGGAGTGCAGTGGCTCAATTTCAGCTCACTGCAACCTCCGCCTCCTGGGTTCAAGTGATTCTCTGGCCTCAGCCTCCTGAGTAGCTGTGATTACAAGCTCACGCCACCACACCTGGCTAATTTTTGTATATTTTAGGAGAGAAGGGGTTTCACCATGTTGGTCAGGCTGATCTCGAACTCTGGACCTCAGGTGATCCACCCACCTCTGCCTCCCAAAGTGCTGGGATTACAGGCGTGAGCCACTGCGCCCGGCCCTATTCATTTTTAAGAATGAAGCAGTAAGAGTCTGCTGGAAAGTTTTGTGTACTTAGATGGGACTTATTGGGTGGCGGGCTTCTAGGTAGAAGGATGAGCTGGGATTTTTAGGTAGAATGCTCTATGTCAGTGCATTTTGCATTGCCATAAAGGAATACCTGAGACTGAGTAATTTATAAAGAAAAGAGGGTCATTTGGCTCACGGTTCCACATGCTGTGTAAGAAGCATGGCACTGGTGTCTGCTTGGCTTCTTGTGAAGCCTCAGGAAGCTTTTACCTGTGGCAGAAGACAAGAGGAGCTGGCATGTCACATGGCAAGAGAAAGGGAACAAGAAAGAGACGCTGGGCTCTTTAAAACAACCAGCTCCCATTTGAAATAATAGAGCGAGAACTCCACTGTGAAGGCACAGTAGAGTTTATTTATTAGGGACCCGACCCCATGAACCAAACACCTCCTCTAGGCCCTGCCTCCATCACTGGGAGCCACATTTTAATATACATTTGAAAAGGATAAATATCCAAAGTATATCAGACCCCAAATGTCAGAATCTGTAGGTATTTTCTCTTGGGCTGGTCAGTTTCCCCAAAGAGAAATCCTAATCCCTTGCTTGGGATACATCTGGTTGTCAATATTGTTCATATTGGAGTGTTGGAGGTTTCACTCTTAAATATGTAGGTTTTCATGTAATTCCATTTTTAGTCCAGCACTGCTACCCTCAGCTGTCCTGGTATCACAGATTCCAGAGTTAACCTCAAGTCTTACACAGTGAGAGTGGTCTGGTTGCCAGGATGTACATAGTGAAGAAACAGTCTCTAGGGGTCTTATGGTTTCCCACAGAAACCTAAACAAATCTTCCTGGGTGCAGCCCCACCAGATGCTCCCTGCCACAGAGGTGCCTGGTAGCTCTGATTCCTGGGCCTGGCCATGAATTTGCAGCTTGAATCAACCCACAGCTTTGTCTTCACCAAACCCACAGGCTCTTAGCTTTTAGCTTCCCATCATCTGCCAAGGAAATTACTATTTGTTGCTTACTGTTCAACTTCCAAAGCATTGTTGACATGTTTCTTCTGTTCTTACTTCTTCTCTCTCCCTTCATCTCTTCATCCTTATGGGTTTGGGTCATTTTAGGGTCATTTATAGCCATTGTATGAGTGTTTCAGGAAAGAGCAGAGGTAAACAAAAGTGTTCAGTTCAGTGTTTAATCAGAAGTCCTCTGTCCCCTGTCCGTAGGCTTTAGACATCCTGCCCTTCTCTTGTTTGCTGTAGAGTGCCTTAGAGCCTTCATGTTGCTGTTCTCTTTTCTTGAAGCACTCGTCTCTACTTTTTTCTAGATAATTCTATTTATTTTTCAACTCTCAGCTTAAATGTCTTTTCCTAACCTAAGGATATCTTTCTTAGTACACCCTAGGCTCACTGTACTTCCCTTGTTACACACATACGCAGTGCCCTACACTTCTTCATTTTTGGATTCATTGACTGAAATGTCTTCCACCTTTGCCATTGTCTGCAAGGGGTTTCAAGTTAGATGAATCATTACAAATCCATTCCCCTCAAAAGTGTGTGTTCAGCCAGCATAAAGATGAGTAACTTTCTCCAACACATTGTTTATGAAGGAGGGCTGTCAAAGCTTTCCTAGAGTCTGTAGTTATGCCTAAGCACATATTTATCCCATGGCTTTCTTTTTTCTATTCATAATATATCATTTCCAAAAGAGAATAATCCATTCCTCTTTCATTTACTGAAAGCAGTTTTAAAACTTCATGTTCCTTTTTTGTTCATGGGCTGTGCAATAGTCACGCTTCAGCAGAACTGTGCTTAATTTGAAGCCCCTGGCCTACAGTTCCTATTCATCTTCTCAAGCATGGTTGTCGTAATTCACAGAGGAATGCCAAGTCCTCTTTTACCCAGTTATACCTTTCATTGCCGCTTCCTATTCACAACGGAAGATGAGTTTCCAGTTCTTTGAGCTTTTTTCACAAATATGACCTGACTCGTTAATGATAATTTTCCTTGCCTGGCATCTGGGCTCAAACACACTCACTCCAGAATAACAAAGCACAGAGGAATTTGAATCCCTTGACAATCCAAGCACCGTATCCCTAACCTTGAATAGAAAATAGATGCTAATAAATTCAGGGTCTTAAAAATGTGAATTATAGTCATTTCACACTTCATGGCAGCTTCATGCTGAAGAAATAGCTTAAAACTTAATTATAATGCTTGTCCCTTCCTTAAATGCAGATGACATTCTTCAGATAGATTTTTGCCATGACATGTGAGGAACAGAGTTTAGAAACTAATTAGTTATTCATGATGGAGAATATTGACTGTGTATTTATTCGAGAAAAGTGTTGACACTTTCCTAACATAATGCATCTGTCTATTAGTGTATGGTTCTCCCTCTGGCCCTCATAGAATGCTCTTTGGGAAATGATGAAAATGCCATTCAGCCTTTGAATGCAGATGTATGTATTAATAGAAAATGTGCCTGATGAGTGGGATTAAAATGGAGAGCAGAAGGCGTTAGGCTTCTTCTGATTGCCTACCCCTGCAAATGACTAGGCTGCTCTTTGATAGCCATTTGTGAGACACACAAACATAACAGATTGGACATGGCCCACTTTTGGCATTTGAAAAGCTATGACAATACATTCAATACTTTCATGGGTAATTGTAAAACAAGAGGTCAGCTGGAAAAGGATGACGTATGAAGGATTCTGTTCCCCGTTACATACAATCCCATAGTGTGAGCCATGCAGCAACTAAGTTAAGAACAGGTAAAGGCATAATCCCCCTGTCTTTGTGCAAGGTGTGATGCTGTTACAAAAAGAGAATTTTCCTCTTTATTCTTATGCCTTAAGATGGCTCAGGAGTGAGAGGGGCAGAGCCAAAAGTGAAACAATTTGATATAAGAAAGCAGTTTCTAATGGACTGAAGTGGTAATGATCTCCCATAGTCACGGACGTCCCATCACTGAGAGACTCAAGGCAAGGGGAGACTATCATAGCAAGACTATCATAGAGATGTGTCAAGCATCAGAAGGAGAGAGGATTTTAACTAAATAATACTCAGGTCTGCTCTCATATGAAGATTCTAAGACTCGGGCTTCAAGTGCTGCTCAAAAATACAGTTAGACCAGGAACCTCTCATTAAGTTTAAATTCCTTGCAAAGCACTATTCCTTGAGTAGTTGAAGGACAGAATCTGTGACCAGCATCGACTCCTTTTTGTGCCTTATACTATGGGTGTTTAGAAAACAATTCAGATTTTTATAGTGGTTTATAAATTTCAAGAGGGCATTTTCACAAGTACGTACCTCTAAGAATTTCCTAAAGCAGAATGGGATGCAGTGACTTCATTCCCATTGTATTGATGAGAAAACTGAGAGGTTAATATGAAATGCCTCTTGTTTGCCATAATGAAAAGCATATCCTTTCTCACAGCTCCATAAGACTTTAAAGTGTTGGTGGGTGACCCAGAATGTCTGTGATGGCAGCACTTGGTAAAGACGAGCAGAACCATGGAGTCTGACTGCTGGACACCAGATCCTGCCTTTGCCACCTCCTAGAGTGTGACTCTGGCAAAATTTAAAATCCTCTTTCTGTCTCAGTTCCCTCATTTGTGAAAATGGGACAAGAACAGCAGCAACCTCAGAACAAATGTTTGAGAATTAAATGACATAATACATATGAACTACTTCAAACATTACCTAGAATGTGGAGCTTAATAAGTGTTAATTTCAGGGGCTTCATTTTTGAAGCAACAGATTGTTAGTTATTCTTGAGAAAGGCCAAGGAAGTGGTCCCAGTGACCAATAATGTGCCTGTATCTTCTGCCTTATAGATAATGGTCAGCAACAGGTTAATAGCCTATTTTGTACCAGTCCAGATAACCAGGACAGCAATAAAACAAGGATGGACCAATTAATTTGCCAGGCTGGTCCCAAAATTAAAACCGAGCTTTAACCCTGCTTGTGAAATGTTCTCATAGCAAAGGTATTTGCCTTTGTATGAAGGCGTGAGAGAGCCAAACTGTTGCTATGGAGAAATAAACTGAGAAACTTAAGCACTACATAGACAGGATGAAGTGGTAAGCACTGTGGCTATGAATAAAAAGGTGAGTTTTGTAAGCATTCATACTGCAAAGAGTTTTTGAATTTTTTCTGAATTTAATTGCAGTATGGTGAGAGACAGGGTGGCAGCATTGTCTAAAAATTAAAAAGAATAGAATTTAAATATTAATGTTTAAAAATCTAACTCTAATACTACAGTGTGAGAGTGACCAAAATACTTTCCTTCCTGACTCCTTCAGCCATTCGTAAGAAGGATATGACTGATTAAATCAAGCTCCTTAAAGAATCAGACCAAGCAGAAAATCTCAGAAACAAGACGCCTTGTCTGGCTACGTTTTATTCCTGTTGCCAACTGCTGCCAGGAATCAATAGCTCTTTCTTAACCATAGCATGGAAATGAAATTACACATTAAACTCTAATGAGATTTATTTAATTTTTCAAATGGAATATTTTGTATTACCCAAGAGAGTGTCCATTTATTTTTCAATACATTCATAAAGTTTTTGATCCTCCATTAAGTTGTGCCCTTATGAGTTATATTGTGTTCTTTTCCCTGAAAGCCAATTGGATACCTATTTTTCATGTGGCTTGGGTAGACTTTTGTCTCATAACCCCAGGTGTTGCCACAGAACTCCTGGTTCCTGCCTGCAACCTGTTGCTGGCCCAGATTAACCTATGAAATAAAGTGACTGCTGTGTTTTCTTCCAGGAAAATTAATTATTTTTGGTAATAACAGGTAGACACCCTCTGTGGCCATTAAAAGCAAACCCCAGCAGTATTTTTCAAAGGGCTGGTGTCACTTAAACAGACACTGTGAATGAGGTGTGCTGGATAAATAGCACGTAGTCAAAATGCTGGTTCCAGGGGCTTTCTGGGGCAGCTCTTGAAACAGGGTTGAGGGCTTTGGCTTGGGACCTCAAGACAAGGTAAGTAATGCTGGCCTTGCAGTTCACGAACAACTCCCACATCCCACCCAAAAACCTTGATGAGCCCTGGGGATACAGCCTAGGAAGAAGGAAAAGGGACAGCAGCCTCAGAATGTCATTTCACAAGGTGAACCCATTCAGAAGGCTTTGAGATGATATCTGATGCCAAAATCTGTACATTTCAGCCGAATGGGTGAACTCTCGCTGAACTTGCCATGCTAAACACGTAAATACCACTCAACTGAATGCATTCCTTACACAGATATTTGAATGCTTGCTATGTGTCTGCCTATATGTGCTAGGGAATCAATGATGAGCAAGACAGATGTGGTCCCTGCCCTCATGGAGTCTGTGTTCTAGCCAGGGAGACCTTAAATACCCAGGCAAGGTGATCAGCATTTGTTGAGCACATTCCTGGGCCTACCATCCATCTATTTCCTTTGTAAATATTATCCATTTAAACTTCTCATCAGGAGAACCTCCTTTGGGAGAAGGCTCTGTAATCATCTCCATTTTCCAGATGAGGAGTCAAAGACTTGTAGAGCTTCAGGGGCATGCAGGAAGATGTTGAAAGAGCCATCCCATTACTGGGTATCTACCCAAAGGATTATAAATCATGCTGCTATAAAGACACATGCACATGTTTGTTTATTGCAGCACTATTCACAATAGCAAAGACTGGGAACCAACCCAAATGTCCATCAATGATAGACTGGATGAAGAAAATGTGGCACATATACACTGTGGAATACTATGCAGCCATAAGAAAGAATGAGTTCATGTCCTCTGCAGGGACATGGATGCAGCTGGAAACCATCATTCTGAGCAAACTATCGCAAGGGCAGAAAACCAAACACCACATGTTCTCACTCATAGGTGGGAATTGAACAATGAGAACACTTGGACACAGGGTGGGGAAAATCACATACCAGGGCCTATTGTGAGGTTGGGGGAGGGGGAGGGATAGCATTAGGAGAAATACCTAATGTAAATGACGAGTTAATGGGTGCAGCACACCAACATGGCACATGTACACATATGTAACAAACCTGCACGTTGTGCACATGTACCCTAGAACTTAAAGTGTATATATATATATATATATATATATATGGAGTCTGGTGGAGAAAATTTTATATTTGCCTAACATTAGCCTATATTCTTCTTGCTAAACCCTACCACCATGCAAAAGGAGTCTGCTCTCAGCTAGGGGACAGTAGGAATCTCAGTGTCACATTGCATTTCTTATTATTTCTATTGCATTTATTTAGGAAGGTTTTCAGACTTCTGATTATCTAGAAATAACCAGAAAAAGTGAAACACCTATCTCCATGGCCTTTTGCATCATGCAATTATTATTTATTTGCTTGCTTTATTGTTCATCTTATTTATTGGGTTGTAAATGCTAAGCCAGTGATTCCCAATGTTTATTTCATTTGGGGACCAGCAGGGGAGTTTAAAAATAATCCTGATTCCTAGTCCACATCCCGGAACAATTAAGTCAGAATCTTTAGGAGTGTGACCTAGACATCAGTAGTATTTAGAACAGGCCTGTGGTGCCAGATGATACCAGGCTGTGGCTGAGGTTGAGAACTGGGTTCTAACAGCACAGATCCTGTGTCAAGTGCTCTCATCACCAAACACACTGATATTGTAAGCTGTGAAACAGTGCCCAGCGTATAATTGGGCACCTAGTAAATGTTTGTTGAACAAATGGGTAGGTAGAGAGACACAGGGATGGGTGAGTGAGTGAACAAAGAAACCAATGACTGCAGCACTTATTGGAGGTAAATTTTTAGAATAACTATTAGATAATTGTTTACAGTTGACCTTATAACAGTTCAGATTCTGTATACTGCTGCACCAAAAAAATCATGGAAGGTTTTAGATAAATACATAAGTGTATGAAAAAGTACACAGCAAACTGCAGGATGCTCACATCTTCCAGAAGTGAAATTCTCTTCACCTTCTTTAATATGCATTAATCTCCGATCTTGGCACACTCCCATCTCGACAGTGCAGACAGCCATTACATCAAAGGTGATGTTTCATTATTATTTCTTCAGTGAATCATTGTTTGTCTGAAGGAAGCAAAGATAACAAAGAGGAAATTATAGTTTGTGTGGAATGATATGATTGCTTGTAAACTGAGCCATAAAAAGGAAGTATACGTGAGCAATTGAGAATTGCCTCTCTGTCCTCTAACTGCAGAAACTGAGCAAAGTGAGGAGTGTATGCCCTATTAATATTTTAATTAGGGTGAGAGACAGACACTGAAGCATTTTCCACACCTGAGAAACCCACAATTTTCTTGTTACAGTGTTGATTACACCCCTGGATAACTCTGTGGAATACCAATGCCATGTTGGGCAAATCAATGTTTTTTTTCTAGTTCTGATTCACATAAAAGTTCAGATGAGTCTGTGAATATGCGAGGGAGCAGCAGAAAGACCAGTGGAGAATGCAGCATTTGTATGGATTTCTGCTGATGTCCCTAGTACTGCTTTGTCCATATATTACTTGAATGTCAGCTGAGATTATCCTCTCCTGTAATATTTACCTAAAAGTGATTGATGCAAAATGCTTTTGACAGATTGTGGAAAATCTAATGTCTTTCTAAGGACCTCCTTCTAGTTTCATGATCACCTCTGATTTTGAACTCCTGTTCTGTCAATATATTCAGTTTAAGACCAAGCACCAGCATTAGACCATATATTACACGTGTTTAAATTAGAAAAGGATACCGCCTCTGAGGTCAGTTTACTTCCATCTGTCAGAAAATTGTCATAACATGGTGATTTTGGTAGAACAAGACACTGCCATATAATGGAAAATTCTGAGAAATGCACAGATCTGCCATACCTAGAATTTGAATTGCCTGTCCACACACACATACATGCACGTGCCACCCTTGGGCAATGCACAGCTGTTTGGAGCCCTGGAAGAGCATCTCCCCATCTTGCTCTAGGGACCATCTCATAACATATTGGGCGGGATTTGGAACTCAGCACTTTTCATTTAATTTCCACCAAAAAGACTACTTACATATGGCTCTGATGTGCACAGATTTTACTAAAATTTTAAAAAAGCAAAACAAGCTAAAATTTAACAGCAAATATTCTGTTCCAAAAAATCCCGCGGCTACGTTACTTAGAACTGTATCTTCTCTAGCAGACTTTCCTTCTTTCTTGCTTTTCTTCTCCACTTTTCTTGCTTTTCTTCTCCACTTTTTACTCCCAACCCCCTAGATTTCTAGATTCTTTCTCATATGTATCACTTTAGCTTAGTTACTCAAGTGACTATAGACTAAAGCCTCAGGGTTTTACCTTTTCTTCCAGCTGCCTATCAAAGTATTTTCTCAAACAAAGAGAATTCCTTCCCTAAGAGAAATTCTGGGGCAAGCAATCAGAATTTTACTTTAAATTTTATTGCAAATATTCAAAGTGTAATTAGGATTAGTTCAGTATAGCAGCTTGTTTCTATTTACTTAAAATTCTGTAAGCTGCAAATAGGAAGGAAACTTTAAGGGAAAATAATTATTAATAATAGGAGTTGAAGATGCAAATGGCCTTTGGATATTAGCTAGTTCAATTCTATCATACTACACATGGGGAAACCGAGGCCTAGAGAGGTGGAGTGACCTGCCTCAAGTCACACAGCTAAGTAGGGTGTTCAGCATTGGAACCAATGTTTCCTGACCCCCGGGACTGGGTACTTTCTGGTACTTGACTTCCTCAAACACCATTTAATCTCTGCTTTGTATTCTGATCACATGCCAGCCTGATCTCGTGACTATTAGAATCTTGACATTAGAGTCAGGCAGTCCTAACCCTATCTTACCTAACTTATTACCAGGGAGTTAACCTCTCTGAGCTTAGTCTTCCCATTTGCAAAATGGGGATGCTAATACCATTAAGTAAGAAAATCCAGGCTGAAATGCACTCACTGGGTTTTGGAAGGCTTGTCTGAGTTTTTAGAGTCCTGTATTTCATCCACTCAACTAATAAGCACATCTTACACACGTTTAGATATTAGAAATGCAGAGACGAACAAGCTGTGGTCCCACCTCAGTGAACACATCACCTAATACATGTGAAAGTCAGTCTTATAATAGGCCTATGTGAAAGGGGAAAACTGAGAAGAAAAGATGTGTGTGTTGTGTCTCAAGGCAGAGTCAAAATTCACCAAGAAAATGACAAGGCAGAAGCACTTCAGCAGGAAGAGGTAACATTATATGGTATGGCACGGAGACATAAAAGCACATGCATAATGCTGAGACAGGATAGTTTCCTTGACCCCCTTCATGGGCAGGAACTGGAGTGACTCATTTCACTCAGCCTGCCACTGGCCACTCCTCATGGGAGGGAGTGTGCCAGCGAGTGAGTGCAGGAACCAGAGTGAAGGAACACTGGAACCAGCCGGTCCCTCCTCTTTGGCAGGAGCAGGCTCTCTGTGGGCCCTGCAGCGGTGTCCAAGCATGGTATAGCCAAAGGTCATTCAACTCTGCCATCTGCGGAGGGCCAAGTGCCAATCAGCTCAGTAGGGGATCAGGGTGGCAGCCACTGTCCTCTCGGTACCCAGGTTCTTGTCTGGCATTCAGGAAGAATCAGGTCACACGAACTGTTTGAAAGGTGATGAATGCCGAAGACTTTACTGAGCGGTGGTGGCTCTCGGCAGAAAGGCTGAAAAGGGGATGGGAAGGTGATCTCTCCCAGAAGCCCAGCCATCTCCATTCAGGCCCCTCTCTGAAGCCACATTGTCTGAAGTTAGCCACAACTATCCTTAGTCTCCAAGGCTCAGTTGCTTCTCTGCTCACTGCTCAGTTGCTTATATCCTCTCCACACAGCCACTGGTGTTGCTCTGCCAGCTGAAGTCTTTTATGGGTACAGGATAGGGGTGGGGAAGGCCAAAAGCAGTATTTGGATGAAAAATGGGGTCAGCTGTTTTTACTTAGTGCTGCGGTTCCAGGCTTAAGGGTGGAGTTTAGCTGGGAGAACAGCCCTTCTGTATCAATATGTTGGAAGTATGATGAAAGTGTCAACAGGGTATTTGGGGCAGAGAGTGATAGATGATTATTTTTGACGCTGGAGAGGAACATTAGGGATGATAAAGAGTCTTGAATGTCATGCCAATAAGTTTGGATTTCAACCTATAGATGATTGGGGAGAACAAACATAATTGCAAATTAAAAGAAACTCTACCATAGTCATCATTAGAATGGTTTTTTAAAGGTTTCATTATTCATATTCTCGATTTATTCTCAATTTGAGGTTACTTTACTGATGAAAAAGTTCCAAGTTGTCCATCTAAAAATGGTTTATGTCAAATGACGTTGCCAAAGCAAATGCTATTACGAAAGTGAAAATATAATCTCAGCAGGCTTTTATTTAATTGAGGGCCAGCATAATGAAGGAGTTTACCTAAAATAACATGTTCTCAGCCACTGGATTTAATGAAAACCTGCTTACAGTCTATATAAAAAGGGTAAAAATTGAATTGCATTTTCTCTCTGGTGTATTTCTCAGGAACTGACTTAGTAAGGATCAAACATGATACATGTTACTGACTTATTCAAGGATTTGTAACTTAAAAAGAGAGAAAAGATAATGTAGAATGTCACTGTAATTAAAAATACATAGCTGTGGCCAATTATAGCTGTTTCCACAACTATAATAGCATAAAATACATAAGTAGTAAATGTACAGGTTTCTTCGCTTTGAGAAATAAAATGCTTTTTTCACATAGGATGTTATAAGCATCTGAATATTAAAAAATAAGATTCTGGAAGGCATGAGCAGAAGTGTACAAGTTAGATAGGTTCTAATGTGGACAAGTGGCAAGAATAAAATTATGTGGAAAAAAGCTTTAAGGCTGAGAGAAGTAATAAAACACAAATCTGTTGACTTTCACTTGACCCCTGTTCTACAAAATGAAACCGTATAAATGCAAAAGTCTGTTCAGCTTCTGCTGAAAAGGCAGTATACTTCAGACTTGCCTTAGGGTTAACACAGTGACCAAGACAAAAAGAATGTAGTATGGACAAGGAACATTAGAGTTCTAAGCAGAAAGCTGATTGGAAATGTAGGAAGAAACCAGCATGTCCCACTGTGAAGAGAGACGGAGGATATCATTTGATCAGCAGGGGCTGGGTTCTTCAGGCCTTTGTGGTATTAGGGGTCAAGGACCAGGGGAGGCTTAGTTTACACTTGAGAACACTTAATAATGACTTTGGAAGCAACATTAGTACCGAAGGTCTCCAAAGTATTGACATAGAATGTACACATGCACACAGTAGATTAATGGGTGTTAAGCAAAGCTGATGCCAGCATTTCCCATTCCCGTGCATCCTCTTCTTAGCACACATTCACACGGGAAGTTTAACTTACAATCCCCAAGAAAGCAAAGGATATTAAAACAGTTGGCACATTACAGTGAAATAGGTAAATTATAGAAGGGAAAGGCATGATTTCACTAATGTTTCTCTGACAGAATGGAGTGGGGTGATCTGAGTGAGTGATAGCCAATCCTTAAAGGAAACAGATGCCCAAGATATGCAGATGTTTAGTTCTATCAAATGAACCACATTAGATTGCAGGAAACACCTGAATGTAGGATTGTTCATGCTGTAAGATTTTATTGAGTTGATAAACTACATAAGGTTTTGAAACAGACACAGGCCCATTTACTTCTGCTTTTGTTGCACATTCACTTTTAGGTGTATTTCCTTCATGTTTGTATCCATAATTAGCCAAAAGCATCTTGCGGACAGGGCAACTTTTCTTTCCTCTCTATTTTATCCCCAGTGTCAAACACAGTGCCTAATGCATGGAAGCTAGTAAATATTTATTGAAGGAGAGATAAAGAAGATTAAATCCAAGCCAGCTGACATGGTTAATCCTAAGAGAAGGGATGAGCAATTCTGTACACAACATTATATTTTGCTGAGTTATAGAACTTCTTCTATTTCTCTGGCCTGACACAGGTCTAAATGTCTTTATTAGACAAAAACAAAAAAACCTTCGTGGTAAGTTAATTAAGAAGAATGACAAAGCCAGCAGTTACAAAGCATCTAAGCCCCTATACAGTACCCTGAGCTTTGGATTTCCATAGACCTGAGTGAAATACCTGGCTTTGCCACTAAACAGTCATGTGATCTTGAGCAACTCTCCTTAACTCCTGGATGCTCAGTTGTTCCATCTGAAAAGACAAATCATAATTGATTCATAAGGCCTCTACAATATTTGGTAGACAAAGTGCCAGCACACAGAGACATCTAATGGAATGACATAGGTATTCTAATTCAAGGGAAACTTTCAGGAGTTTAAGATTAATTCAGTGAGACTCCACAAAAAGTTGAGACCAAACTACAAAAATGACAGCCCAACCAATTTCAACTCATACGTTCACTAGTTGATTGTCTCATGTACAAAACCGTAGATTCATAAGCCAGGGACGAAGTCTGTCTTGTTTATTCCCATGTGGTACTACGTACAGGGCCCTGCACATAGTAGATCATTAACAAACATTTAAATAATGAATGAATGAATAAGTAAATTTCCACATAAGATGTTATGAATTACCAAACTAGTTAGTGCTCTGTGGTCTACACTAGAGTTGATGTCACCGAGAGTTAGGGAACCGTAGAACTGTTGATGGAATTCTGGGTGGTAGAGATTGGGAAGATGATGAAGTGAGGATGCTATGACAAGAAAGAAAGTGTAACACTGCTGTAGTCAGCAGCATGAGCTCCTCCCAGGGGGTCACGGTCATGGACGTTTTGATGAGGGTTGAATAGTCTTTCACACCTTGACTTCTGTTTTGCTCCTTTGCGCTATGTATTCCAGCTATGGTGAATTATTTCCAGAATCTCAAATGCTTTCTCTTCCTGTATGGCCTTTGAACAGTCCTCTGTTTGGAACACTTCCGTATCCCTTTTGTCTATAACCGCTTCTTACTCTTTGGGTCTCAGTTTAGATATCATCTCCTTTTGTAAGGCTTCTGTGAACCCCCAAACTGATTTCAGGCTTTAATACAATCACAGCAATTATTCATCTGTATTGTATTTCCATGCTGAGTTGTTTCTTTCCCCCAGCAGGCTGGAAAAAGACCAGACAGTCTACATTTACCAGTCTCTAATACATCACAGTCAGTATCCACTGAATGAATAACACTATTCTGAGATGTCACGCCTAAAAGAATCAGGAATGTTTCTAAAGAAATAGGAAAGTTATGGGGAATGGTTTGGGCTTAAAACTGGATAATTTCAGTTTTTAGTTTTCTTTGAAGTAGCAGAAAACCCAGTGAGTAGAAATATCTAGTAATCAATAAAGCAGGAGTACTAGGGAGAAAAGACAGGGCTGCAATGGATATCATCTGCAGAAGAGAAAAACAAAGGGTGAAAAAGATATACATGCATTTAGGGAATAGAAGGAAGAATCAGAGCTGACAAAGAAGTCAGATATAGAAGCTTAATGGGAAAGAAACGTTTCTCAAAGGGGTAGTTATCATTCACCTTGAAAGCAGAAGATTAAAAACCCCTTAAAGGAAAGGGGCAGATACTGAAAGGAAATGGGTGGTAGAGTGGAGTCAGCTGCTCCAGAATCCAGGGGAGATGCGTGGCAGGGTAAGAACTCAAATGGGCTACTAGGCCAAAGGCAGCTCTTATCCAAAGAAGTCAGGCTTAGGCTTGTGTTAAGACAATGGAAAGGGAGAGATGGAAGATGGTAGAAAAAAAAGCTCAGGGAAGCTGATATGAGCTAGAAAGTTGTCGGTGTTGCTCTATTTTGTCCTGGATCCTTTTAATTTCTTATGCTTCTTTCCTGCAGGGAAATGGAGTTAGGCATATGCTGTCTAGAATGCTTTAGAAGTTTCCTAAACATTAGATGAAGCATGCTGCAGAGTGCCGTAGAGTAGAAAGGGCCATCAGCAATCCTGATGCGTATCTTTTTGCCTTGGTTTGTAGCTCCTAGGGATATAGGGTATTTCGCTATCCACAGAACCTCCAGCTTGCTTATGTGCTGCCTTGGAACCCTTCCTAAGCTTACCTCTTACATGCATGCCTTGTCAAGAAGCTTGCAGTACAGTTGGGGAGACAATGGGGATATTGTCATTTACTTTAGTGTCTTGGCAGTATCTACAGTACCTACTTAACAAATGTTTAGTGAAGTGAAGTCAAGCTGGGCTAATGTTCTTTTATGCCATGAGGCCTTACATACACATTCTTTCTTCTAAGTGAATAAAAAACACTTTAGTGGGAGCTAAATGATGAAAATACATAGACACAAAGAAGGGAACAACAGACACTGGGGCTTTCCTGAGGGTGGAGGATGGGAGGAGGGAGAGGGGCAGAATAGGTAACCATTGGGTACTAGGCTTATCATGAGTTTACTTAAATAACAAACTTGCACATATACCTCTGAACCTAAAATAAAAGTTTTTAAAAAACACTTTTGAAAGAATTTTACTCTTCCATGAATTACTAAGAATAGCAGCTACTATGTATTGAACAATGTGTAAAACACTTTACATCTATTTAATCTTCAAAACAGTTATATGAGGTATGTTCTATTTTTATCCCCATTTCATTGATGAGGAAACGAAGGCCTAGAGAGGTTATAGAATTTATTAATACAAGGTCATATTGCATGTAAATGGCTCAGCTGCCATTTGAATTCAGGTTTGTATAAATCTAAAGACCCCTAGGTTAGCCTGCTCCTCACATGGTCATTTCATCTCTGGGCCTCTCCGTAAGGCACGTACCCAGAAAATGTCAGGACTATGGTAATCTGCAAAGCCACTGTTCTCCTACCTTTTTCCTCCTTTGCCCTCCAGCCCTGGTAGAAGCCAAGGTTGCTTTGTGATTAGCACAAACACTGTCTCATTTAGCAGTAGAACCCTGATGGATAGTCTCTCTAGGCAGGCTAGTATCTTTCACACCATGGGGCCCAGCTGTCTTCATCCTTGAACAGAATCCCTGCTGAACACAGAACAGCCATAGTACTTGATACAAAGCTTACTCAGATGCTGACAGGGTTGTAAGTGTCTAGGGGACAAAGCGGCAGCTGATTATTAAATTTCCTTTGATCTATCAAATGATTTAAGCAAGGTGCTTCGAGGTAACCAATTTGAGTAACTCCTTTGAGTAACTGGGGACAGCTCTGCTTGAATCTCTGATCAGCTTTGTTTTAGAAATTCTATAGGCAAAGCCAAAGCTACAAGAGAATTTGATCTTTAAGAACTTCACAGGGCCAGTCCATAAAACTGACCATTTCTTTTCCTGTTGTCAGCCGCGGTCAGAATTTAACAACCGTGGCTGTGATTTATTAACGTGTCTGATTCCCTCTGGGGGCAGTCCCATTTTTCAAGGATATCCCATGCTCCAAGCAGCTCTTTGCACAGTGACCGTCCATCAGAGGCACCTGCTTCAGTAATCAGCAGCTCCAGATATGCTCATGCTGCACCAGACAATGCTACAATCTCCTGGGAACTGGCATGCAGAGAAATAATGGATTTATAGAAATACACCACTGTGACAAAGTGGGAAGACAGATTAAGCAGAAAAGGCAGGGCAGGCTAGGGGCTGAGGAACATGGGGACAGAATTACAGGAAACCAAGCCACACAATAGTAGCTCTTAACAGGACTGTAGAATCTTAATGCATTCTTCCCACCCAGCACAAATGTGGGGGGCTCAGATTGGGATGGAGGCGGTCTAAAAATCAGCAGAATTAAAAAGACATTCAAGTGAAACAGGCTTTCCTTGCTTCCTATCTTTTCATTCCATGTTATTTTCTTTTCCTCTCTGAAAACCACTTGGCAAGGATCATGAGACAGAACAAAAAGAAAAGGGGAGGTGAGCTATTTACTGAAGGCATAAAATTCAACTTGTATTGGCATTATGTCACTGAACAGAATAGCTATCGGAGACCCTCTTTCCTCAACTTTGAATGGGCCCAAAATGTTACTGTTATCAAAGCTGCACATTGAAGAAGACAGCAGATAATGTACTTGGTAAAATAGGCAGCCTCTGCCGGGAAAATGTATAACGCTTCCATTTACTGACCCTCCTTTCCCTCCACATCAACTTGGGTCATAAATTGCTATTTGCTGACAAGCTGTGCTGATATGAACCCAATGCTAGTTGCAGCACAAGAAAAACATGCCATTTACTTAGTGCCAGGGAACAACAGCCTTGCTTCTCCCAAGCTGATCACCATGTTGCTGGCTGTTAGAGGGAGAATGGATGGTAGCCATCATTCGTTACCAGCCTAATTCCCAGGTATGCACTACCGTAGCATTAGTGACTAGAGGAAAGACATTCAGCTATTCTAGGAAGCATGAGAAATTTTTCTGACACCTACCCCGGCCCTTCCCAATGTCCCCAACATATGTACACACACCACTATCTCACTGCACAGCCAGGTGTACTACAGAACACTTCAGCTTTGAGTTGTCTTGATAATTGTTTTTAACTTCTAAGTTCAGGGGTACATGTGCAGGTTTCTTATTAGGTAAACTCATGTCACAGGGGTTTGTTGTACTGATTATTTCATCGCCCAGGTAATAAGCCTAATATCCTTTAGTTATTTTTCCTGATCACCCTCTCCTTCCTCCCAATAATTATTCTAAACCAGTTGCTATTTTTGGCCTAGTGGCTGAAACCTATAAATATTTGGGATTTAAATATTCGTTGAATGAAAGAGTGACCCAATGGATTTTATCTGAATGTATTTATCCACTAGGAGATTCACAGCAAGTACTGTTTATAATGATGGGCTTTCGTAGATATTAGCTCATTTGATCTTTATAATAACCAAGCAGCAGCTACTCCACCTTCCCTCTTACTTAAGGTTCTTTGGTAGTAAACAACAGAAACACATTCTGATTAATTACCTAAAAGGGGATTTTTTTAAAGGATGTCAGAAACTCCCCAAATTAACAGGAGGCTGGAAAGGGTCCTAGAGACAGGAGAGAAGTAAGACGGCTTCAGAAGGCCCGCAGGTAGAAATCCTGGGAACCAGCAGAGTCTGATCACAGTGAAGAAAATCCAGTTTCTGCCTCGTTGTCTTGGTAGAGTCATGTCCTAGGCAGGGCTGCCAGGTTGTTTCAGATTGGGTTCCTTCCCCATCCCTTGACTCGATGGCTCTATTGGACTGTATTCAGTGAGGAGAAAATCTCCAAAGGAAATCTGCAAAGAAGGGGAAATAGATGCTGGACAGCCAAAAACCCACCAGGGCTATCAGATCTCTTGTGCAAATAGGAACATTGAGGCTCAGAGCTTAGTTGATTTCTTCAGTGTTATGCACATGGTGCTTCAAAAACTGTTTCAAACCTGGGTTTTCTCACAAATTCCATATTCTTTCCTTCTGTATGCCACAGTCATATAATGTGTCCATTTACACCTGAAAACAAGTTACTACACACAGTGTACTATCCTAGATTGGTTCCTGCATTTAAAAAGGACAAAAGGACATAGAAGACTGGTAAAATCCAAATAAAGTCTGTAGTTTAGTTAATAGTATTGGATTGTACCAATGTTAATTTCTTAGTTTTGACAAACGTACCTTGGTTATATAAGATGGTGATATTAAGGGAGGCTGGGCCAAGGGTATAGAGGAACTCCCTGTATTATTTTTACAACTTTTCTCAAAATCCAAAATTTATGCAAATATAAAATGTTGTTTAAAAAACAGGTTGATAGCTCTCCTTGGGCTTCTTTGGGACAAAGTGACACACATTTATGGATAGCCTTCTGATGCAAGGCACATGGAATTCCCGAATATCTCAAAATGTCAGCCTTTATACAAAAGGAAGCCATAGTCTAGAAAGGGCAGTACCATACCAAAAAGGAATATGAGGGATAGGCATCATATCCAGAAATCTTGGAGGAGGCAAAGGAGATTTAGGGGCAGCATTAGGGGGAAAGTGGTACTTCAGTTTATCATTTAAAAAAATGATGAAATTTGGATCTCCAAGGAAAGAGAAGTAGGAAGCATAATCCCTGGATCACAAAAGAATGAGAATGAAATCGTCAGTGGTGTAGGCTCATGAAAGATCCCACCATCCAAATTGAGAATTTGGGATTTCGTGTTTGTTGGCAATTGGTTGAGGTCATCAGGGCTGTTCTGACTTGATAGGTAGGATGCTCTGAGCAGGAAAACAGAAGACAGAAAGGATGGTAAGAAGATTATTCAAGATTAAAGATAAGAGAGAATTCAGATCAGTTCTGTGTCTTAAGCCCTGGAAATAGTCATTATGTGTTCATCCAAATATCCAGAACTATTTGATAAAGACACGAAACACTTGCTGTTATTTATAGTAGCCTAGAGAAGCAAACTAAATGTAGAATACAGCTCATGTCTTGTAGTAGTCTGTGATATCTTGGTAAATAGTTCTCAAAATATTACCCCTTTTAGTGTATGAAGTGGCTGTTTTCAAAACATAATTTTTATGTTCAAAATATGTCATTTCTATTTAAATACATATTTAAAAGCTACTATCTTTCAGGCACTGTCCTAAATACTTTACAAATATTAATTCACTTAATCTTCATATTGTACACCCTTAGAAGTTAAGTACTATATTAGCCCTGCTCTACAGATGAGAGAGCAGAAGAACCAGGGAGGAAGGAACCTTGCCTAGAATTATGAAGCTAGAAGAGAATAGAGCTAAGATTCAAATCCAGGCAGCCTACTGAGCTCATGCTCTTGATCAAAGTGTATTATTATTGTTATTATTTAAAATTTGTGGTTAAAACAGATGATGTTAAAACAACAGTGGGACTCCAAGCTAATGAATCTTGAAACTGGAAGTTTTTCTGGAAAATTTGGGGAAAAGTGAGCACTCAAGAGCACAGAAAGAGGTGGTATAAGCTAAGCTTTGGTTTGTATGCTGGTGAGTTGTTTGAGTAGAGATGTACAGCAAGCAGTCAGACTTACAGAAACTCTGCCCAGGAATTATAGATAGCACCAACTCTCACATCTAAGCTGCTTAAATGTGAGAGTTGGTGCTATCATAATAAAAGTTATTGTCAGGAAAACAATTATAAATAGAAGACATATCCAGGTCATTAGTAAATGTCTACTTTTAAGAGGAAGAAAAGGAGTATACAATAAACAGAGTTAGAAGGCAATTTCAGAAGCACGGAAAGGAGAAAATCATTGGTTTAATGTAGCAGAGATGCCCAGAAAAATGAAATTCAAGAATAGTATATTGGATTTAGTAACATGAAAGTCAGTTGTATGGGAAAAAATAGGATGACTGTTAAAGTCAGATGGTTAAGGAGATGGTAGGATACTGTAGTCTTTGAAAGTCAAAATGAGATCCAGAGCTGGGTGCAATGGCTTACTCCTGTAATCCCAGCACTATGGGAGTCCAAGGTGGGTGGATCGCTTGAGGTCAGGAGTTCAAGACCAACCTAGCCAACATGGTGAAATCCTGTCTCTACTAAAAACACAAAAATTAGCCAAGCGTGGTGGTAGGTGCCTGTAATTCCAGCTACTTGGGAGGCTGGGGCAGGAGAATCGCTTGAACCTGGGAAGCAGAGGTTGCAGTGAGCCGAGACTGTGCCACTGCACTGCAGCCTGGGCAACAGAGTGAGACCCTGTCTCAAAAAAAAAAAAAAAAAAAAAGAGAGACCCAGACCTAAATTCCATTATAGACAAACTAGAACTGCATTGTCTACTAGGTACATGTGGCTATTTAAATTAATTACAATTAATAAAAATTCAGTTCCTCAGGCATGCTGGCCATAGTGTGAGACTCAATAGCTATATGGCTGCTATACTGGACCACACAAATGTAGATCATTTGCATTGCAAAAAGCTCCCTTGGGCAGAGTTGAACTAAAATAAGGGTCAAGAAATTTTTTCTGTAATAGTAATATTTTAGGTTCAGTGGACTATATGGCTTGTGACATAATTACTTAACCCTGCCATTATAGTTCAAAAGCAGCCACAGAAAATACCTAAAAAAGTGAATGTGGCTGTGTTCCAATAAAACTGTATTTGTGGACAGTGATAATCAGAATTTCAAAATGTTCATGTCATGAAGTATTCTTTTAATTTTAACCATTTAAAAATGTAAAGCCCATGCTCAGTTTACATGCCATGCAAAAACAGATGTCAGATCAGATTTGGCCGATGGGCCATAGTTCACCAACCCCTAGATTGGAATATTATGGATCCCAGCAACCGAATTAGCATGTGCTGAATATTTGTGTATGCTAGATTCACTGAACATTAATAAAAGTATAAAATGTATATATATTAGCACCAAGTTTCATCTGTTCTTCATTATCCAAATCAATAATGCAAATCATAGAAAAATACACATCAAAATTATATGAACTGTTAGAATGTAAAAGGAGAAGCTGTTAATATATCATGATGAAAAGGAAATTTTGATGTGTGGAATTGATATTAACATGCTAGACTCTCAACTTGTGACTAGGTAACTTTCATTTTCATATAAAAATCAAATTAGAAGTTCACAGTAGAAAACAAATTCCCACATTAATCTCAATTTCCTGAAATAACAGTATTTACAATCCTAAGCATTAATCATCCCAAGACTCTACAAAGTACTTAAAGAAAATGCAGTTAAGTACAATAATGACCTTCCTCATTTATAAGACAATGAGAATGAAGAGTTTTCTTCTCATCTAACAATTCCCATCAATTGACAGTAGTTGTCTGAAGTCCTGAGATGAAGAGTGTCGTGATTGACTATTAATGTCTGCCGTGGGTGAGAGCGTGGGGAGATGTGGCACAAGTGCTAGATATCTGCCATTCCTGCATCAGCAGCATGATGGAGAAACAAATTAGATTTTGAACCAGCTGAAGATCTAACTTGCTATACATGAGGCTGTTTTTTTCAACCTTTTATTATAGAAAATTTTAAACATATACAGAAGAGACAATGGCATAATGAACGTCTATGTACCTATCACCCAGCTTCAACAATTATCAACCCACAGCCAATTGTTATTTCATTTTTCCATTTCTATATTGTTTAGAAGCAAATCACAGACATCACAGCATTCACAAGCTGTTTTTTTTGACCAGTGGCTAACTCTGCCTAACGTGCCTTTGTTGTTACCAAATAAATGCTTTTGAATTGCTAAGTGTTTTTTAGTGTGTAATATTAAGAGGAAATCAGACTGAGATATGTTATATTTTAGAAAGAGTCTAAAAATTAATGATTTTTTTAGAAATTAACTGCATTGTAACCTAATTAGCCTACAATATTGTATGTACAAGTTTGTAGACAAAATTTACAGTGTATGTACTTGGAAGTATGCAAAATCCTCAGGCTCAGCTTGCAAGTATTATGCACTAACCATGTGCCAGACACTATACACAGCAGTCACCTCCTTTTATCCTCTTCAGAGCCCTGTAAGACACTGCTATCACAAGACAAACTGAGGCACACATGTACTAAGCAGTGAATCTGAGGTCACTCAGCCCGAAAGAGGAAAAATCACAGAGTAATGTACTGTTTTAATAAAACATGGCTTCCAATACACCTAAACTTCCTTAGCCGTATTCAACCAGACCTTATAACTTTTTGATGTTCCATTTGGTAGATTTTACTTTTTTCTACTCAGGCTGTCTTTGAAACTAGAGTCCAATAGCTACACAAAGTTTAAATACATCTGACAAAAACCTTGAAGAGAGACATGGAGGGGAACAAGTAAGTTTAGAGCTAATATTTGTTTTTCATTAATCATTTGCTTTTCTCACTGACCCTGTCAGAGAGATAGGGCACATGCTCTGACTGCCTATAGAGAGGGAGACCAGTGCCTCCCCCCCAAGACTTCAGAAAAGAACTACATGAACTGACCTCTATACCTTCTTTATGCTCTTTCACAATCGTTTAATTTTTATCTTGAGAGATGGTTGAGAAGGTGAAAATGAATATGAGAAAATATTCTTTAGGAATATTACAGTACAGATACCCATTTTATGTTACATACTTAAAATGTTGGGGACATCAATACATCTGTTCAACATAGTTTAGTGATGAAATTGTTTAGAGGCAGAAGGAACTGTCCTCTAATTGTCTAGTTGCTCCTGAGCTAGTTACTTTTCTATGGTCTTGTTTCCTCAGTAAAATCAGAAGGGTAGATTGTATCAGAAATTGCAATTGACAATCTGTAGGTGTTTAACATATGGATTGTAGTTTGGTTTTGGTTTTCTAATTGGAATTAGCTGCCAATACTTAAAAATTGAAGGATTTTCTATCTTTCCTGGACCCCCCTTCTTACATGGTAAGAATAGGGGATCTTCTAACAGACCTTCTACCCTCAGAGAGGATGGGTAGCCTATTATTCTCCCCATTCTTCATTACTTCTTATTGTTTCCCTGACGCAGGCTGAGAGTCAGGTGCCCTTCATCATTGTACTTGCAATGACTTGTGACATATTTCACTCTCACATTCCCTGCCTGGGCCCTGGAGACATCTGCAATTGCAACCTGGATTTTTTGAAGTCTAAGAGGTTCTGTGGTTGTCTGGTAAAATATAACATCTCCAGTGGCTAAGGCTGCAATACGTTGTCTAATTAAAGTTTTCCAGCCGTGGGAGCTTTGGAGTCTAAACTGCAGAAATCACCTTCTCACCCAGGTCACTGTAATTTCCAGAGGAAGTGCTGACTTCCTGGATCTGGGAGTTGAGGTGAGCTTGTTGGATTCTGTTTAATCACATCTCCTCTGCCTTCTCTTTGCCTTGGTATTCAGCATTCACTGACAGTTCCTTTAAACTTCTTGGGCATTGACATTCAGCTCTGAACAATAGCCAACTCGATTATTCTGGCCACTTGCTTTGTCATTGTGTGTCTGTATAGTGCTTTACGATTTTTAAATTTTTTTTCTAAATATTGTTTGCTTTTCACACTAACCCTGTCAGAGAAATAGAGCAGAAATTGTGCCCACTTTATAAAAGTAAAGGGAAACAAGATATTATTAACAAAAGTTTTATTCTTCCGCCTTTTCTTTTAAAACCAGACCCTGGTACTTTGTTTTTAAAGCTATTTCCTAAATACAAAAATAAAAATGTGTTTATTTAATTAAAACATCATTCTCCAAGGCCTAAAGACTTTTAGACTACATTATTCTCCTCCCCACTGAGACATAATTGAAGATTGATATGATGCATTTTATTAATTAGACCCGTCTGGTTTTCCCACTGAGAAAAAAGGAATGTGTCATCTTTATGCCAGCTAATTTAAATAAAAATCCACTTGGATTTAGCCTTTTCATGCTGGTGCTACACCAAAACGACCAGAATGTGAAATGTGAAATATTTACTTTTATCTCATCCTAGAGAGAAACTATGAATTATTATAGCAAAATATATTCTTTCTTGGAGCATTGAGTAAGTGAATATTAATGCAGAATTTCTGTGTTTCCTTCCTTCTTAACTGCAAACCAGTCAAGATGAGTTAAGAGAAATCTTTCCTCCTAAAGAGAAATCTTTAGGAGGAAAACAGAGGGCAGAATGCCTTCTTGATTTCAAAGGTCCCTGTGTGTGTGTGTGTGTGTGTGTGTGTGTGTGTGTGTGTGTGTGTGTGTTGGTTAATTTTATGTGTTAACTTGGCTAAGCCACAGTACCCCAATACTTTGTCAAACGTTGGTCTAGATGTGTCTGTGAAGGTATTTTTTAGATGAGACTAACATTTTAAAATAGACTTTGAGTAAAGCAGATTAGGCACCATAATGTGAGTGGGCATCATCCAATCAATTGAAGGCCTTAATAGAAAAAGACTGAAGAGCAAATTCTGCCAAAAACTGCCTTCCAGATTGCATGGCAACTCTTCTCCCGTCCTGCTGAGTTTGGACTTGCCAGCCTCCATAATTGCATAAGCCAACTCCTTAAAATAAATCAATCTCTCTCTCTCTCTCGCTAGATAGATAGATAGACAGACAGACAGATAGATAGATATCCTACTGGTTCTGTTTCTCTGAAGAACACTGATTATTACAGTATATGCATGTGGTGTGGGTGTGTTATATCCTGCAACAATTAAGGCTCTACACCAGAAATTGACAAATTGCAAATTTCTGTAAACAGCAAGAAAGTAAGTATGCTTAGGCTTTGAAGGACATATAATTATTGCAACTACTAAGTTCTGTCATCTTTGTTGCTCCAAAGCAGTCATAGACAGTGGCTGTAACAAACAGCATAGCTGTGTTCCAATAACATTTTATTTATAAATATAGGGGCTAAGAAGAATCCCATGTCTTCCTGACTTGGAGGAAGATGTCTGGTTTGTGTTCATCAGACTTGTCCATTTTCTTGAGATGAGCCACTGGCTTTAAGCATCAGTACCTGTTTTGTCAACATGAAACACTCATGCTTTCTTTATCTCAACCATGAGGCCTCTCAAGGCCTACCAGCCAATTCTTAGCCATTTACAACCTGTTCTGGGTACTTGGGAAATTCTAGGATGCCCCTCACCTTGAGACTCTGGAACTGTTCATGTGGGGCCAGGAGATTGGGGAATTATCTCCCTAGTTATGCCACTCAGTTGTTGCTACTCAGACACCGAGAAAGACCTGAGATTTCTCATTGAGACTTAGTTTCCAACTATGAAGCTAAGCAATGATTCATTTTGTTCTAGGAACTTTTCCCATGAATTAGAAGTTCCAGTTTGTTGATGCTGCACTTCTCCGTCCAACATCCCAAAGTCCTGGGCCATAGGCAGGATCTACATTTTGAATATGTTCTCCCTCTTATTCTTCTCCTAAGAACTGTTTTGGCTATAGGAAAACTGTTCTTATGTGAATATGTATTCTTGGAGTTTCCAAACTCTTTTGCTCTGACTATTCCATGTTTGAGGGCTTAACAGAAAACAAAATCTTCTCTCAATGCTTGCAATTTAAAGACTTTTGCTTTTTTTTTTTTTTTTTTTTTCCAAGGGTAAGTTTCACTCTGTTGCCCAGGCTGGAGTGCAGTGGCACAATCTTGGCTCACAGCAGAGGTTGCCTCCCAGCTTCAAGCGATTCTCCTGCCTCAGCCTCCCAAGCAGCTGGGATTACAGGCATGTACCACACCTGGCTAATTTTTGTATTTTCAGTAGAGATGAGGTTTTGCCATGTTGACTAGGCTGGTCTCGAACTCCTGGCCTCAAGTGATCTGCCTGCCTTGGCCTCCTAAAGTGCTGGGATTACAGGTGTGAGCCCAGCAGCCAGCCCAACTTCTGCTTTCAAGAGCATATTTTAGAGTTAAAATTGAAGAATCTGACCTATTATTCTAAGATCTCTTAGAACCCTCTTCTCTCCCCATCTTCCCTACACACCACGCACACACACGCGCGTGCACATACACACACACACACACACACACTTCACCATAGAAAGACATCCTGGTTTCCAGACGCTTGCGTGTGTGGCTATTCTCTGGACCTATTAAACAGCACTTAACACTGACATCTTTTTTTTTAATATCTGAAGGTCACTTGCATGTGTAAAACTTATTGCCTCAGGGGGTAGCAGCTAAAGATTGTGGAGTTTCCTTTAGGAGTGATGAAAATGTTCTAAAAGTGATTATGGTAATGTTTGCACGACTTCATAAATATAATAAGAGTCACTGAATTGCACATTTTACATGGGAAAATTATATGCTATATAAATTATATCTCAATATAGTTGCTTCAGAAATAGTATTTAGCATTTTGGTGTTGTTGTTGTTGTTGTTTTAATGGTGCAGCTCCCTTGGACCCCTGACTGTGTGTCTGAGGAGATGGACAGGAACTACTTAGAAACGTTCTGCTCCCCGCATGTGTACTTTTTTGTCCTCCTCACATGTTTCCTATACTTCAAAACCGTCCCTAGTTCACTCCTTGCCCCTCTCCCCAAAATCTCATACATTTGTGCTTAATCTAGAGAATCTTGACTCCTTCTTTGGGAAGCAATTTAAACATGAGCTATTTCTGTGAAGTTCTCCTTCACCAGCCAAATGTGAGTTAAGGAGCCCTGCCATGTGCTCATATGCTACCTTGGAGTTTCTCTATCTCTGCCTGTTTCACACTCTATCGTAATTGCCTCCTTACTGGTCTGTGAGCTTTGTGAAAGCAGGAATCACATTCATTATGTCCACTAGTATATACCCAGTTCCTGGAAGATAGTATTGGATGGATGGATGGATGGATGGATGGATGGATGGATGGATGGATGAGTGGGTGGGCGGGTGGGCAGACGGACAGACGGATACATGCATGACCCACTCTCTAATGTATAGTTTGGGATTTTATTTCCATGGGATAAAAACTGATGGAGGCAACAAAGATGTTTCTCTCTCTCAAGTCAGGAGAAAGAGGGGAGGAAGTCACAACTCCGATTGGTCATTTTGTGTTTTCAGAATCTTTTTTGAGTAGCGTGTAATGAAGGTTTTCTCTGGGCATAGTCACTCATCCACATTTGCTATTATAATTGACCTAGCTCTGCTGTCCTGCTGCTTTTCCTGCTTGTTTATAAATTGGAGAACATCTTTCAACTTGGTGGGAGAGCTGTAGTCTAACAGGAACAGTAAGATGGCAGTATGTGTAGGACAATTTAGAAACTTCATTTCAGCTCAGATGGAATGGCCCACACTTTCTAAGCATGAAATCACTCATAAGAACAGAACCAAACAGAATGAGAACTTATTTACAGGACCAGCAGTCTCTAACCAGGCTAGGGGCAGATATGACATGTTGAAAAAGTAAAGATTTCTCTGGCAACTGCCTCTTCTCTTTCTGTTTTCTCCCTCATGGTTCTCACAATGATCTCACCTTGCTACTAACTCAGTATTTCAAGCCCAGCTTTAAAATATTGCAACCCTTTAGCAAAGTGTAGCAATCAGTTGGAAAGAACCTCAGAGGCCACATGGCCCCAACCTGCTGCTAATGCAGAACAGGAGTCCCTTCCACAGGTATTCTGAACAGATGGTATTCGGCTTGTGCTCTGTGCATCTCTAGCAATGATTATGCCTTACTGCAGGAGACAACTGATTTCCCTGTTGGAGAATGACTTGGAAAGTTTGCTTCAGAGAAGCAGAGTCTTAAAGTGCACAGCTCTGGAGACATACCAGCCTTGGAGTTCTGGTTCTGCTCCTAACCCACTGTGTGCCCTTGGGCAAGGTACTTAGCCTATGTAAGCCTCATTTCTCTGTCTGTACAAGAGAAGTCGGTAATATCTGGCTTATTATATTTTGAAAACTAAATTAAAACACACACATACACACACACACACACACACACCATTTAGTATGTTGCCTGGAACATAGGAAATATCCAATAAGTAGTAGCTTAAAAATTAAACAAACCAAAGAGTTCTAAAAATATTGCTAAGATTGACATGACATTTGCAGATAGAGGTTAGAAACAGAATAAGCTCCAGCTACCATGACTGTAAAAGTCATCCCAGTATCTTATTCTGCTGTATATGGCATCCTGTGACTCTACCTGGATTTGAAATTAAACATTCTGAGCACTTTCTTAGTGAAAGAGACTTAAGGATCAAGACTTACTCAGCGGAGACACTTTTGTATGAGAAATTGCTTGATGGCTGTCTAGACACAGAGAGGATTTTTCTTTTATAATGGGAATCAGGTATAGAGTGGGGTATCTATTTTTTTTTAAGGGAAAAGTGGAGTAGAAGAAGGTGAAAACTCCTGAGGTCCTGTCTGTGCCTCTGAGTCATCTTGCTTTGGCAAGCCTGCGGTTAGTACCACCACTGCTAGTGAATACCACTTAACAACACAAAATCAAACAAATTAGTTTAGAAGGAAAGGCCATTCCTTTACTATCAGTACCTGCATGTGGAGTTTGATGACTACAATTGTGATTTCAGTTCATTTTTTTTTCTATTTCTAAAGCTTGAAATTACCTAGCCAGTCAAGGTGATAATTGGAATCTCTGCCCAATCTCTAAAAGAAATTGGCTTGTACTTCTCAAACAAAGGACTATTGTTTTTGATTTTTCTAAATTTCCTTGAATTATAATCAAGAGGTATATTTACAAGTAAGAAGACTATGCATGACTTAGGACCTAGCTGTCAGTTCAGCAAGCCAAAAAAGAAATAAGGTTTATGATGACGACAAGATCTGCAATCACTCACTTGTACTTCCTGAAAGGTGAGACAGCACCAGACCCTGTTCTTTAGTGTAGCTCTGAGATATAGAGGAGAGAGCTCTTGAGAAATATTCAAGTGTACTTTGATGGGTGCAGGGGACAATCCTTTTTCAATGTTTACTCTAGTGGCATTGATCAAGATCCCAGGCACTTCCTACGAAAGTGGCATTTAAGATAAGTAGTAGCTAAGTGAACAGTGGGGGAAAGTGTTTAGTGGGAGCAGAGGAGGATCAGAGACAAAAGAAGGCATGAAGAAAGAAGTCCAATCTGGTTGGAATGTGGAGGGTGGTCTTGACTCTTGCCTGTCTCTACTCCATCATTCCCACCCAACTAAACTCCATCCTCAGTCAGTCTAATTCGTTGTCTACCCTCTGTCTTCACTGGGGCAGTAGACAATGGCCAAAGAACAACATACACTCATACTAACTAGTCTCTCTTTAACGTCATGATTCCTAACCTCAAGTGAGTTGACAGTACAGTCCAGAGATCCTCCAACATGTCTTCGTTCTGTTCTCTGTTGTACCCCCCAAGAAAGCTACTTCATACCTCTCCTTTCTCTTCAAACCTTCAATATTTTCTTGCTATATCTCCTTCTTTTCTTGGTAGCTTTGTTTCCTTTTTCATGGGGAAAATATAGATGTGGTCAAAAGATAGCTTCCATACATTCCAACCACAACATCTACCTGTGTGACTACCATCTGCTTTCCTCCAGTTACCAGGATAAACTGGCCATGTTCCTCTCTAAAACATCTTCTCAACTCCTGCAATGAATCTCATTCCTTTGCACCTATTCAAGGATGTTATTTCAACAGGTACCCACTGTCCCCTCACCTGTATCTTTGACTTTTCCCCCTGGATCATTACCATCAGTTGTAAAATATATTCTCATCCTCTATAAAAAAAAAAAATGCTGGGCATGGTGGCTCACACCTGTAATCCCAGCACTTTGGGATACTTAGGCAAGAAGATTGCTTGAGGCCAGGAGTTAGAGACCAGCTTGAACAACCTAGTGAGACTCTGTCTCCACAAAAAATAGAAAATTAGCCAGGTGTAATGGCACACCCCTGTGGTCCCAGCTACTCAAGAGGCTGAGGCAGAAAGATCGCTTGAGCTTAGGAGGTCGAGCCTGCAGTGAGCCATGATTGTGCCACTGCACTCCACCCTCCTGGGCAACAGAGTGAGACCTTGTCTCAAAAAAAAAAAAAGAGAGAGAGAAAGAAGAAACCTTCCTTAACTTGCATATTGCCCCTTGCAATCGCCTCATTAATCTGTACAGATTAATTATCTCATCTGCTTTCATGGTTTTAAATATCATCTCTCTGCTGATGACTCTTCATTACTTACCTCTAGCCCAGGACTTCTCCTGTGGACTGCAGATTTGTATGTGTGGAGTCCATGGGAATTGGATTTCCAACAGGTAAATCAAATGCTAACTTAGAACTTCTGTTTTTTCTACCAAACCTGATTTGCTACAGTCTTTGCTGTCTCAGTAAATGGCAATTCTGTTCTTCCAGTTGCTCAGACATGCATAAATAAATAAGTAAATAAATAAATAAATAAATAATATTCTTTTCATGCTTTACATTCTTTTTGTCAGAAAATCCTGTTATTTCCATCTTAAAAATAATATCCAGCATCTGACCACCTCTCATCATTGTCACTACTACTCTACTGTTCAAGCTGTCATTATCTTTCTTGCCTGGATTGTTGTATTGTAAATCATCTTCCTGCTTCCACAATTGACTGTTTATGCTTTTTGTGTTTCAGTCAAAGTCAGATCTTATCAGTTCCTTGCTCAAAACTATCTAATTGGGGATGGGGGACACTGGCGATAGAGAAGGGAAGAGAGGCAGGGGAGGGAAGACCAGAGACAAAGAGACTAAGTGTTTTTAAAGAATTAGACCATCATTCTCAGTAAAACAGAAAGCCTCTGAAGAGATTTAACAAGAGACTCACCCAGATTTTCATTTTACAAGGGTGTTTTGATAATATGTACACACCTGCAAAAACAGTATGAGGATTTTTAGTACCCTTTAAGATTTGAGAACCTGAAGATTCCCAATAACCAATATTATAATGTGTGTTTACAAAAAAAGCTAAAAGTGATAGCATCTGCATGAATTGACTATGGTTTTTCTTGAGGACATTAAACAGATTCAATCTCTCTCAATTCTTAATGCTTTTATGAGAAGATAAAACACACAAAAAATCAGATGGGTAGACTCAGAAAATCTATAGAACCAACTCAGTCTTATATTTTGAGATTGTGTTAAGGTTGCTTCTGTGATTTGAATCTCACAGACTTAAATGATGTTGCTCCCCTCTTTGCCTTGTATGTAAGAATGAGGCTTATGCAGGTAAAGTTCTTATCAATCAGCTGAAATCGCCTCATCCTTTTCTGGGTCTATATGCATTTATGCTTGTATTATAGGATGCAATTGATAATAAAATGTTGACTTAGTACTTTAACTATTGTTTACAACAGCGTTTAAAGGCTGGGTGACTAAAATTTGCTTCATTCATGCCACTGTGTCCTCTGCTTGGGATTAATTTTCTACTCCTAAACATGGAGCCCTACATTTCTAGTCTTCCTTAACAAGTCCTTATTGCTCAGTTTAATATTCTTCTATTTATGAACTCTTTTACCCTTTTATTATAAATTCTACCTGGGCATCAAGTTAATAGTACAGCCAAAATATGGATACTTTTTCTCTCAAGTCATCCCCAAACATACTCAGGGCGGGGAAGCATATTGAAACTCATCCTAGTAAAACCAAAACCAAAAGAATCTTTCTTTGGAAAATGGATTTCAATAAAAAGCAATATGATTTTTGCTTTTTATTCATCAGGAAGCTGCCAAGTCAAATGGCTTTATACAGCTTATTTTTCTTATGTGGCAAGAGTTATATTTCAGGCGAAATTAAATATCCAAGTTTTAATACAGTGAGACTTTAATATTTTAATTTAGATTTTTTGTTACCCCTCTTACTATGAGTGGGAGACAATTCTCATGGGTCTCTTGTATTTCTGCATGTCTTGTAAGTGAGGCATTAGCTGTCCTTTGTTTTAAACTCTCTTCTCAATGATATTTAAATGGTGAACAGCTTTAAAATATATAGTGTTTCCCTCCAGAGCAAAGTGCAGCCATGCTTATTGCCCAGTGTAGTGAAAATTAATATCTCCATCCAGAGCAAAACCCAGTAAAGTTACTCCCCACTAAAAAAGATTTGGTCTCCCTAAGCTCTGGGTTCTGCTCCTTTAATATAAGCCACTGCATTTTTAGGCATCCATCTGGGCACATTTATGTTGACCTCCACCCATGGGATTGGGGCAAGGGAAATTGACTCTGACATGATGTTGCTTGCAATGCTTGCCATGCTGTCAGTAATAAAGTCCCTTTTTTGTGACCTGGAAGTCTCATGTCTCCTGCTAGCATCCATGAAACTGTGTCAGGCTACCTTGTTAGCTTGCAAGTAGGATGAAATCTTAGATTCTTCACAGTTATTGCTAACTATGAAAAACATAATTTTAAATACCGTTAAAACAAGAGAAAATAAAACAGATTTAGAATCTATAGTGGGTGATTCTGGAACATGAAACATATGCCTCAGAGTTTGCCCATACTTTTATTTCTTTTTTTTTTCTTTTTTACTTAAGCTATCCCTCTGCCTGGAATTTCCTTCCTACCACACGTTTATCTAACTCATTCAACACTGGCATTTGGAAGGCTTTTTGAATAGCATTACTTTTAACATGCATTAAAAGATCGATGGCTCATGATATGAAAACTGATTGAAATAAAAGGATTTATCCTTAGTTAAAATTTTATACTATGCTAGGCGACACTTTTACTAAGGAATGAATCATTTATTCTTTTACTTGAACATTTATTATGTACCTAGCTTGTGCCAGGTAGTGTGTTGAGCCTTGAGGATACAGAGATAAGAAATTCTCCATTTGATGAAGCCCGGGAGTAAATGAATATAAAATAACAATATCATTATGTGCCAAGTTCTATGACAATATAGATCTTATAATTTTCTCCCACCATGTATTAATGCCTTGCAGAGAGCAAGAGGTGGAGCCCACAAACCATGGCTTTGAGCTGCTTTCGTGGCTCCGTGTGTAATGATGTGGTACCCTATGACTTTTAACCTACCACACCTTCTTGTTTAATTGTCATATACCACTGAGGAAGGAATGAACTACCATATAGACACATTATCAGTGAGAACTCTGGTTGCAAATGAAGGAACACTGAAATCAAGTGGACTCTTAAAAGGGTGGTAGAAGGTAACATTTGGCTCATATCACTGAAATGTGATGTGAGAAGCAAATATTTTGATATTGAATGTCCAGAGATGAACTGTCCAGACACTTTTGGATCCAGGCATTTAAATGATCTAATTGAAATTCCACTTTACTCTTTCTTTTCCCAAGTTCCATTTTCCCTCCTGTGGCTTCCATTCTCAGGAACACTTTTGCATAGTTCTGTCCAGATGTCCGCCAGGCTTCTATCCTATCCTTTCATTCATCTCTGAAAGAAAGAGAAATAATCTCAACAATTCCAATAAAAATTCTGGTCATAAGTCCCAGTCACATGACTTGGATCACATGCTTATTCCAAAATAAATAATGCCTAGCCAAGGGAGTCTAGTGCTCAGATTTACCAAGGAAAGGTCATATGACTCTTCCTGGAGTTGGAGGGAAAAATGGATCCACTCCAACCATGTAACTTGAACATGTGGAAGCGGTGGAGCCCCACAGAAATTCAGTTTGCTATAGCTAGATGAATGGGAAATGAATACTGGGCAGGTAAAAACAACAGATGCCTATTTACCTAAAGACATTTTTTATTCTAAATGTTCAAATATAGAAATTATATATAAAAATATCTTGAAGTCACAAAATAGAAAAGTGGTTTATTTGAATATTTTAGTAAAGCAGGTATCAAGCAATGACAAGATACAAAATGGTATCTTCATTTTATATTGCTTTAAATTTTGGTCTAAACTATATAATATCATTAAAATACAGTGAAAGATTAGCTGCACATTTTCCCTCATTTTATTATTTTTTAAATTCAGCTAATAATACCTATAGGATGCCTGTGTGGTTATGCTCAAAATACTGCCATTCACCTTGTGGTAGCTTGCCTAGATTAAAAAAAAAAAGAAATTCTAAAGTACTAACCAACCTCAAAACCCTACCCAACTATTTTTTTCCCTATTAACATCAACCCAAATAACCAAATCTGATGTGAAAGTTTGAGATAGTATGGAAGAAGAGAAATGACATCTTAGCTCTTCCTTGAAGGTCTATAATTTATAACAATTCATGCATAATAATGATTCAGCAAACTTTTATTAAAAACTTCTCTATATAATACACTGTTATAGGTATCCTTAATATAAAGTAGGTACTTTCTCAGTTATTAAAGTTCTAATTTATAAATCGAGCCATCTTCTTTTTATTATAATTTTATAAGTAAATTGCTAAAGAAATTCACTTGTGATAATAGAAATAAGAATATCTTTGGCAAATTGTACTGTTACAAAAAAATTTGCTACCTTTTCTGGGAGGAAATTTATACTGTCCTGTCCATGTCAGGGAATCACGTGATTTGCTCTAACTGATCAAGTATGAGTAAAGTGGCACATGCAACTTCCAACCAGAAACTTTCAGACCCATTGCCTGGTTTTGCCATTTTCTCTCTTCCCCTCTGCTGGGATATCAGCAATTGTCTTCATATGTCATTGAAATACTGGGTCCTTGTTATTACAACATAATAGCCTAAACTGACTGATACAAATCCAAAGATTTTAGAAGATACTGTATCATCTTAAATGTGATTACCCTTTTGATCTGCAAATGGAGGCCCTTTTGCCACTCCCACCTGAAGGTCAGAGAGATATAGTCTGTACTGATTAAGAAGAACTCAATATCTTGGGTATTGGTGATAAGCTATGTGTGATTAGCTTGCACTGATTCTGCCTAGACATTGCATACATCTTAAAGAAGATAAGTTTCTTTGTCAGGACTCTGGGATCACAGGTATTGAATAGTCCCTTACTAATTTACTTCAGAGAACGCTAATATTTGATTTTGTGTCTTGGCCAGTCCTTTAATAGTGATGTGACTTACATCTTGTCCTTCACTACTATTTTGTAGTTTCTTGTTTTCATTCATGGTGAGTTCAAATATGTTTACTAAAATACTTCAACCACCTGGTATAATCATATTCAATTTTGTGAGAAATTCTAAGGTAAAAGTCACTTGAAAGATAAATTTAAACCGTTACTATTTTCTTGCTCATCTCTATGAAAGATAGAGAAGTTTAGCATATTGTCTACCTTCTGGATATATAATTTCTTTTTTTTTTTTTTTTTTGAGATGGAGTCTTGCTCTGTCGCCCAGGCTGGAGTGCAGTGGCGCGATCTCGGCTCACTGCAAGCTCCATCTCCCGGGTTCACAGCATTCTCCTGCCTCAGTCTCCTGAGTAGCTGGGACCACAGGTGCCCGCCACCATGCCCGGCTAATTTTTTGTATTTTTAGTAGAGACGGGGTTTCACCGAGTTAGACCAGGATGGTCTCGATCTCCTGACCTTGTGATCCACCCGCCTTGGCCTCCCAAAGTGCTGGGATTACAGGTGTGAGCTACAGCACCTGGCCTATAATTTCAAATTATGTGTATCAATAGCAGGTACAAGTTCCAACGCATAAGGATTATTATTTTTAAGGACTTAAAAAAAATTCATGTACATCACCCATTCTTCTAGATAGCATAAACTTATTATCAGTTAATTCAAGACATCACTGTCTTCTCATCTCACTCTGATTGTTTATCTCAACTATAGTGGGATTACTAATGTCATGCAAGGCTTTTGGACAGTAAAAGTTGGGTCCTTGTCATTCTCCACGTACACTGTCACCTGCCACAATGCTTGTATTTCCCCTGGTTTTTGATCATTGGTCTTTGATCATGATCAGTTTGTTGCTGTATCTCCTTAACCCCACCTTAAGACCCCACACTACATCCATTTTTGATGTCACATTTCTGCTACCCTTAGGTGGTGAGAAACATTTTGCTCCTTCCTGTGCCATACTCAGAGGCACACTGAAACATACTCCATCGGTTCTGTCTTCTAGGAAGCCATTTCTTCTTGAAATCTTGACACTTTGCTGGCCTTTCCTGGGAAGAGGGTAGAGAATACATGTTCCCTCAGCTCTCAGAGTCCCCAAAATTACCTGGAGGAGTCAATAGTCTGCTCCTCCCTGCACTGGGAACTTTCAGGGAAATTGGAAATAGGGACTAAGGCCCATTCTCACGAACTCTTGATTCTCTAAACTTTCCTCTGCTGTTCTAAGGTATTATTTATCTGCAGATTGTTGATTCAGTCTGGTATGTTACTCTGACTCTTCCACTGATCTTTCAGAACCCATTGTTTATACCCTAATCCAGTCTTTTTGAGACGCAAAAACCAAGAACTTGAATTCTTACTGACTTCATCCTTCTGCCATTTCTTACTTAAAGTAGTTTGCATAGAATATAGTATTTGTTACCTGAACAAGGGAAAGTTTACAGAATAACAGGAAGTAACATGTATTCCAAAAAATGCAACCACTTTTATATCAAAATATTATTCTATCACAGATGCATACATAAAAATGCATAGTCATAAATTAAACAAAATCACAAACTTTGGGCTCTTGGCATAGCATGTTTTGATCAAAGGCAAGACATTTTTATATACAAATTATTTGTTTTCATTGGCCTTTCCATCTATTCCTGTCTATGTACCAGGGTGGCGTTTTAGAGCATATTAGAAATCTATGCCAACCAGCATGTCATGGAACACATTAACTGGCTTCATGCCTATTCTATTCAATAAAGTTATCTCTTTAGACTGAAATCCTCTTCATGTGTTGTAATTATTACTCTCAGTAAAGAGTGCTAGAATGTGCTTCAATTTTACACATTTTAATGCACTATCAGATCTTACTACCAAACCCAGTCTTTTCTCTTTTAATAAGGAAAGTTTTATGGTGATTCTAGACAGTAAGCTCTTGAACATACATGAAAGAAAACAGCCAAAATGAACAAAATCAAATGAAGGATACAAGAAAATAGAAATAAATTTGAAATAATGTGTTCCTTGTTTATGAAAACTAGTCTGTATTTTTTTAATAAATAATGAATTATTCCTTTCCTTTTAGGGATAACTATGAGAAAAATGTTGGAGTAGATCACTGGACAAGCCATTAATAATGTAAATTGAATCAATAATGATAGACACGCATAACAGGGAAACTGAAAAATAACCTTTAAATGCCGTTTTTCTTTTTTCCCAAATGAGAATTCTGTGTACCTGAAAAAGCACTTGATTAAGGGTTTAAAAGAGGTAGTAAGTTTGGCTCTGCTAGTAATAAGTAATTCACTTTATTTCTGTGAGCTGTATTTTCTTCAACAATAACAGAAGAGATTGGACTATGTCAGTGTTTCCCAAAGTGTGGAGAGCATACCACTGGTGTCACTCAGAATAACTTTAGGTTGTATATCAAATAACAGAGGGAGAGAGCCATTCTTTTTTGAATTCTACCATCCTGATCCTGATTAAGCCAAGGATTAAGTCTTGTGGTGCTAGTTTGGGGGTAACTTGGTGTTACTTGTTCTGCTTTTTGAGGATGAGAACGGACTTTGAAATCAGAGCCTTTTGGTATGTAACAGCTTCTAGATAAAGCATTGTGTGTTTATTGTATTTTTTTTTTTTTTTTTTTTTTGGTTATCTTCTTTGGGACAAGGGATGTTGATTTCCCGTGTATGATAATAGAACAAAGTTGCCTTTTAGTTTTAAGAAAAGCATTCTATTTAAAAAAAAAAAAAAAAGGAAATGAAAATTCAGGTAGACTGTCCATGACTACACTTTTGATACTGCTGGAGAGGTGATCTATAAGGACATTTCATAGAGTTCAGTTTCATTTTGTTTTATTTTGGTTTTGGTCAAGGCGAAAGACAGCATGGTAGAAGTTAAGTTGTCCTCCCTTTGGCTTATTAAGCAGAGTGCATAGTGGTAAAATGAAATTCAGAATGTAAATTCAGAATATAAATAATACACATTTTCTGGAGCATCAATCTTGAAGACTTCAACAGCTGAATTCACAGACACATAACGAACATACAAACAGATGTATTGAGGAATAGATGCTAAATTTGTTTGAATTTGCAGGATAAAGCACTGCTGTTCAAATACATTGTTTGTAAATAGGCAGAATTGAGCAAAGAGAAAGTGCACTATTTTGAAGGAGGGACTGTAAATACGTGTGTGTGTGCGCGTGTGTGTGAGAGAGACTTCTGTGAGGTGACCTCACAGAAATGAAGTGAAAACCCCAAAGAGACAGTCAGATCCAGAGGTTTATATACCATTTTTAAAAACAGCAATAAATTCTTAGAGAAGTGACAAGACAAAGGAAGACAAACGAAAAGGGTTTTGAGCCTCTAGGGCAGTGAATTCTGGGAAAGTAAACGTATGGGGAACCTAATGGAAGACAGGGGTTATTTTAGCAGGGCTTGTTACATATATTCCTCTCCTCTCAGTACCATCTATTGGCTGATAAGAGCCTACAGTCCTGCTGAGAGCAGGTAAGGGGAACACCTTCACAAAGGGAAATTTATGCCCCTCTTTTAGACAAAAAAGGTGAAGATACAGAGCTGCTTTCTGTGTCTGATGTTTCTCAGTTGCCTTCAACTCAAAATAATCCTTATGGCAGAGTGACATTTTGGATGGCATATTCTGATCCCCTTCAAGGACAATATGCAGAGGTCATGAAGACCATCTGGTGCCAATAATAGAAAGACCCTGAAATTACAGAGTATTTCCACTGTGAGCACAGAAGTGATCCAGTGATGAATATATCTTGGAGTTTGACTAAAAGGAGCAGGGTCTGAATGAGGTCAAATTGCTCCCACTCCCTTCCTTGTTCACCTCCTCTCCATACTAACACTGTTGTAATGAGAGTAACTACATGCAAGTAAAGTACTTGCACAGAGTCACAATGGCTTGAGGCCTAGACAGCTCCACCTTGGGAGAAAATCTGGGAAGAAAATCAGGAAAAAAGTGTTTGTGCTGAAGACAAAAACCGAAGAGAATAAGGGCTGGAGGGAAGAATTCAGAGTGATATGAAAAGGATTAAAATAATCTTATACACTTGAGAGTGTCTGGGGAACTGGTTTTATATCCCTGCAAGCCACAACTTGTATAAACAATGAATTATACTCTTGCACACTTGCTTTTTCTCCTTTCTTTGACCCATTACTAATACTGCCAGGAAAGAAACATGGGTTTGAAAAGAGCAGAAATTCATTCTCCAGGTGATCTATGTTGTGTGCTTAGAATGGAGCAGTTGAAACTTCTTGGTGCTTATGTTCCTGTCACCCCCCCACCCTCCCGCCCCCTACTCTGGGGAAATGGGAAGGGAATCAACAAGAAAAGCATACTGCATCTCTAAATTCTAACTTCACAGTCTTCTAGCCATAAAGGACTTTTGATAGAAGAGTTTGAGAAGTACTGAGAAAGGGACCAGGCTTAGAAAGTCTTGAAGCCCTTGTTTAGCATTGCAGTTGTGGGATCTTGGGAGAGTTTTCTTGCATCCTGATCCCCCTTTCCTTATTAGTCTTATCCACCAAAGGTTGCAGGAGGTATTCCATGCCTGATAGAATAGTGGTAGACAAAAAGGAAAGCTAGGAGCTTTTTAAAAATTCAGAAAATACATATATTTATACATAAACCAAGGCTTGATGGAGAAGAGGTGCTCAGTAAATACTTGGTGAATGATTGTTGGCCAGTGCCAATTCTGACACTCTCAGAAAAACCAGCCAAAATATGCCTCTTTGAGAAAACAATATTTCTACAATATTTTTATACCCTGGGGCAGTATTACTTGGTTACACCAGGTACTTTGAAAAATATTTCCATTTTTCACACCCAGAGCAACATTCTGAGGTGTGCTATGAAAAAGCCAAACTCTGCAAAATATTTGAAGAGATTTATGTTGAGCCAAATGTGAGGACTATGACCCATAACACAGCCCCAGGCGGTCCTGAGAACACGTGCCCAAGGTAGTAGGGTTATGGCTTGGTTTTACACATTTTAGGGAGACATAAGACATTAATACATGTAAGATGTGCAATTGGTTTGATCTGTAAAGTCAGGACAACTCAAAGCAGGTAAAGGTGTATTCAAAGATGTTCTGATTGGCAGTTGGTTAAAAGAGTTAAGTTATTATCTAAAGATCTGGAGTCAATAGAAAGGAGTGTCTCAATTTAGATAAGGGATTGTGAAGACCAAAGTTCTTACTATGTAGATGAAGTCTCATAGGTGGTCATCTTTAGAGGCAATAGATGGCAAATGTTTTCTATGCAGACCTTCAAAAGGTGCTGGACTCTCAGCTGATCTCTTCAGGATCAGAAAAAGACCTGGAAAGGGAAGAAGATTCTCTATAGAATGTAAATTTACTCCATAAGAGACAGCCTTGTCAAAGAAATATATTTTGGTGTAAAATACTTTTCTTTCTTTCAGGACCTGCTATTTGTCATGTGATACTATACTAGAGTCAGGTTAGAATTTGGTATCTTATTGCCAGAAAGGATCTGTTTGGTCACTCTTAAGATCTCTGTTTTAATGTTAATACTGGTCAGTTGTCCCTGAATTACCAAGGGAGAAGCATATAATGAGGCAAGTTTGATGCCCCCTTCCCATCATGGCCTGAACCAGTGTTTCAGGATTTTTTGGAATCCCCTTGGTCAAGAGGGGGGTCCATTCAGTCCTTTGGGGGGCTTAGAATTTTATTTTTGGTTTGCAAGTGCCTTACAGTGTTTGCCCCATAGAGGCAGAGTTCTAGAATTTCCTACTTTAGTAACATTTAGTAAACATGTGTGTCCACACAGCCACCATTGAGGTAGCATCGATGGCTTACTACTAAGTGCAAGTGTATCTCTCAATATATTCCTTAGAGAGCAAGCACAGATCAGAAGGAAAGTGAAAGTGGGTAAAAACTAACTTTTTGATGCAAGCATCCCAAGCACCCTTCAGTATCAACATAAGTGCTTTTTAATCAATTGTATTTTGCCAGAGGATGGGCCTATGTTAGGAGTAGTAATTGCTGCACTTCACTTCTTGCCGTGACTTCAGGGAAAGGTTGACCCCAGGCACTGACCTGAGTTTATTTGGCAAGAGATCCCTGAGGGCTTTCATCTAGTACAATTTTTGAAATCAGCTTTTATATTTTCTTGACTTTCTGAAATTCTCCAAAGCAAAATACATCTCTCTGTAGAGGTGTTATAGGAAAACGGTCCTGATCCAAACCCCAAGAGAGGGTTCTTGGATCTCATGCAAGAAAGAATTTGGGGCAAGTCCATAGACTAAAGTGAAAGCAAGTTTATTAAGAAAGTAGAGGGATAAAAGAATGGCTACTCCATAGACAGAGCAGCCCTGAGGACTGCTGGGTTTTATGGTTATTTCTTGATCATATGCTTAACAATGGGGTGGATTACTCATGCCTCCCCTTTTTAGACCACATAGGCTAACTTCCTGATGTTGCCATGCATTTGTGAACTATCATAGTTCTGGTGGGAGTGTAGCAGTGATGTCAACCAGAGGTCACTTTCGTTGCCATCTTGGTTTTGGTGGGTTTTGGCCGGCTTCTTTACTGCAACCTGTTTTATTAGCAAGGTCTTTGTGACCTTTATCTTGTGCTAACCTCCCATCTCATCCTGTGACTTAGAATGCCTTACCCATCTGGGAACAGGTCTCAGCCTTATTTTATCCAGCCCCTATTCAGGATGGAGTTGCTCTGGTTTAAATGCCTCAGACAGAGACATGACAGCCTAATATATTTCTCTGGCCAGTGGTTCCAGGATGGGGTAAGGTATGCTGCAGGCTTGGCATATCTTTGTTAAACTTGTTCAAATGAGCTGTTGGTATAGTGTTGTGGCAGTCACAGAACACTGCCTTCATCTTATGAAGTCATATTCAAAAAATAAAAGTTTATTTTCCCAACCAAGGTAATGTTTCCATGTAACTATACCAATTGACTTTTCTATTAGGTAGGAACCATTGTTTGCAAATATTAGAGACTAGAGAGATGTGCGTTAAAAAAAGGAGAGATAAATGTATCAGCTTGCCAGGTTTCTCACAGAATCCAAGGACCAACATCCAGTTTCTCAGGAAACACTAGAGGCAAGGTCTGGGCTCGAATTCATCTCCTCTTTCTGCTCCCCAGTTCACACAGCAGAGCAAACCCAGGTCTTCGTGGTACACACCAAGCCCTCGTGCTCCACCCTTGGACTTCTGTGCCATTCCACAGGCCCCTCTTCCTTCAGAGCAGCATTCCCCGACCCCTTTTACAGGAGAGCCTGGCTTCCCACCCACTGTCTATCAATCACCTCACTTTTCCTTTCATTGCACTTAAACCAGTGGGAAACTGATAAGTTTACTTGTTATCTATCCCTCATACTTGAATGTAAGCTTCATGAGAAGCTTATTCATGTCTCTCTTGCCATCATCTAGAAAGACAAATGCTTCCCACATGGTAGGTTCTGAATAAATATTGACTGAATTAATATATAAATACAGGTTCAGCTGTGAGGGACCCACCAATCAACTTTCCTAACAGGTAGAAATCCCCTATGATTAGGGGTAGCCGGTCTGGTACAGGAGACGATTATGAGTGAGGAGATACTCCCCAAAATGTCCACTACCACTTGGCTAGGTAAGACAGACCAGAATGTCCTTCCCTACCCACCAGTGAATGTTTGATAATTTGAGTTTATAAAATCAACTGACAATAGACCAGTTACCAGGAAAAAAGGTATACACATTTATGAACACATGTATGGACATGGGAGTTATACACGAAGAATGAGCCTCAGAAGAGGGTCTTAGATGACTGAAGTTTTTATACTATCCTGGGGGGACAGGAAGAATATGGACTTTGAACATGTCATGAGGGGGTTATAGGAAGGAGAGAGGAAGAAAGGCCTGACAGTGAAGGGTCCTGTTAGGCAGATGAAACCTCTCAGGTAGCAGCTCTCAGAAGGAACAGACAGGAGCTTGTGGTAAAACTTCTCTGTCAGAACCTTATATTGTCAGACTTCAGCCTCCTTTTCCTGTGAGTTAATCTTTCCTAGATCCAGATAAAGAGGTCCTCAGAGAAAGTCTGTTTGCATCTGTTGTTTACTTCATTTTACTAATGTGGATTTCCTCTTCAGATGCAAATCTCCCCAACAAAAGGGTAGCTTTTCAAGGCTATTTTTGTGATCTGCAGCCCCTCAGAATAGGCATCTCAAAATATGCCAGAGGAGTTGAGATATTCTGGTTTCTTTCAGCTAGGTTAGCCAACTTCTAATATTTTCCCAACTAAACAAGGAGACATATTACACAGTGGCCTTGCCTTTGAGCTGCTTAATCCTAATCCCTTCACCAATCCAATCAGTGATTCCACCAGCTCAAAGAGCTAATTGTGGCATTCATAGAGGGTCCTGGTATGAGTCCCAATTATGTCAGCTAAATGCTCTAGTTTCCTATTCACTCCAACATATGTGAAAGGAATTGCAAATTATAAGCTTGGGATTCATATTTATAGTTGACCCTCATTATTCACAAATTCCATACTTGTGATTTTGCCTCTTTCTAAACTTTATTTGTAACCCAGAATCAACATTCACTGTGTTTATACATTTATTTATGGACATGTGTAGAGCAGTAAGAAATTGGAGTCATCCAACATACACACTCCCAGCTGAGGTGGGACCAGGTGATGTTCTGCCACTTCGTTTCAGCTCTTATTGTAAACAAGCATCTTTCTTCATGGTCTATTGATTGCCACATTTTTTGCATTTTTGTCGTTTGATTTTTCTGTTTAAAATGGCCCCCAACTATAGTCCTGAAGTGCTGTCTAGTGTTTTTAAGCACAAGAAGGCTGACATATGCCTTATAGAGAAAATATGTGTTAGATAAGCTTCATCAAACATGAGGTACAGTCCTGTTGGCTATGAGATCAATATTAATGAATCAATACTATTTATTAAATAAGGTATCTTTAAACAGAAACACACATAAAACAAAGTTACGTGTTGATCAGTTGACAAAAACGTCATGACCGGAGGCTCAAAGAAACCTAAGCCTATGTTTCCCCTAGGAGCAGTGGCTCAAAGGAACAAGGACTTAGTACCTGTGATTCCAGCATTCAAAGTGCCTTGATTGATAGAACATAACTGTTGTGATTAATGAGAATTGATCAGATGATGTGTTAATCCAGTGAAATTTAGTTCAAGGGATTTTCATACCTGTTTTTATTTGCTACATCATGTAGATCTCAGTTGAAGCATATCTTTTTCTCAAAATAAGCCAGTCAGAACACAAATCTTTTATTTTTTTTAATATGCATCCTTTCAGAGAATCATTCTGTTTTTCTTTGCCACTTGTCTACATTCACCCCAGGCCATTGGTGTCAGGTTTGTGAGAATTGTATAAATATATCCATAAATATCGGGAGTGCAAGCACTGTTCTACCGTTGACTGGAGAAACAGGATTGTATTTCTTTAGTTCACTGTTGACAGGCTCAGGAAAGGGCTCATTGAGCCATAAAAGTTGACATTTGGCACAATTCATTCCACCTCCAGAGTAGCAAAGCTTCAGGAAAGCATCTTCCATTCTTTCTAACGTTTCTGGTCAGTCATCATATGGCTTGCCACTTGTCTTGGGCCTAAAATTAATTAAGAAATAATAATGGAAAGGGGAAAGTAGGAAATAGGTAAGATGAATAATGATTAAATTCAATGCAAGTATTATGAATTGACTCTAGAGTAAATGGAAAGGACAGGAGATGATAGCCTTTAAGACTGGTGGAAACTCATCAGCAAAGGGTAATTTGGTTGCTGAAGTCAGGCTTCAAACTCAATGAGGACTATGCAGGGCACAACTGAAAAGAAAGGTGGACTTGTTACACTTGCACAGTTAGGGCTCACAAATGGCCTTTTTTGGTCGTCTTGGCTTGCTCATTATGCTGGCTTTCCCCCATCCTGAGTGACTAATCCATGCCACCATTTCATGATCATCAATCTTTGCTTCATTCAATGTGCATTTACTTGGAGCTGCTATGAGTTTCTAGACAAGATGAGACTGAGAGATGCTATATTGTGTAAAGTTTAAGTGTTTGGACTGTAATTCAAGAGTGCCTGGATTTGAATTGCAGCTTGTCATTTATTAATTATGTCATTTCAGTCTGGTTAATTAACCTGCCTGGGCCTCAATTTCCACAACTGTGAAGTACAGATAAACACCAGGCCCCATAAGGCTGTTGTGAGGATTAAAAGAGATCGTCCTCATATTGATGCTCTGTGCAGTGCCTGGCGTAGAGCAAGTACTTGTCTGAGAAACAGAAGAGTGACCACTGTGCCAAGGTGTCCTTAGAAAGAAAGAATGGTGCAAGACAAGGTAAGCAGGTCAGAATCCTGCAGGGCCTCACAGGGAGCCAGGGCAAAGATGTTTAAACAAATTCTTAAATGTCTTTGCATGGTTTGAAGCAGGGCACTGACAACATTGTTTGCAAGAAAAGAATGTGTATTGCAGAAATTATATTTAGTATAAATGATTTTTTTAACTAGAAAAATTTGCAAGACAGCCTTACTACTCCACTTTTCTTCAGCCTGATCAGCCTCTGAGCTACCCCACAGTGCTCCTAAATACCCTGACATAAAATCCTGCTAGGATACACTAACTTTGATGTTGATGATAAAAGCACCGGTAAAAGAAGCATTAACAACTGATATCCATGATGTGCTTACCCTTGTCAGTTTCACGGGCATTATTTTACTCAGAGCTCACCACTACCTACCAGTGTCTTATTATCCCATTTTATGGATGAGGAACTGAGGCTAGAAATCTCACAGTTAGGAAGCACCTGGATTTCCACTGCACATTTTCTGCTCCAGGGCTCACTGGTTTCTCACTGATTTCCAGAGGGGACTTGAATGTGATGGAGACACAGCCCTGTGGTCAGACAAGCTGTCTTAGCTCTGCCTTTTGCCTCTGTGCCCTCAGTTTTCCTATTTGAAAAATGTGCATAATACCACCTACTTCAGAGTGGTTGTGAGGAATCACTGTATACAAAGCAATCAGCATAGTGCTAGGCATATAGTAACCACTCCTTAAATGTTCTACTATGGTCATTATTTTGCTGTGTTGCCAGTTCACTATGGTGTTCTCCGGATCTAATGCGCAGAAGGATTAGAATGCTTTGTTTCCTTAAAAGGCTCCTCTTTCCCATTAACCAGCTCCCTTGTCTCTGAGACAGCGTGTCATGCATGATAGAAACACAGCCCATCCCCTGTAAAGGACTGCTATGTCATTTACACATCTGTTCCTCCTCCCTCGATAGGGGTGGAACAGAGAAGCTCTCTACGCACACATTCAGGAAGCTAAGCCCCAATTCTTTCTAAGCTAGTTTTCTCCATATTATGCTTTTTAATTAAACCTTTCAAGGTTTAATTAGGAAACAACATGAGTCATCTTTGTTTCTGAAAATGTATTTGTGGTTTGGCTAATTATGTAGTGGGATTTAATATGATTTCTCCTCATGTGTGAAATTAATACATTGAATATTTTTAAAAGGAAAACCTCTAAAGCATTTACCTGGGCACCAGATGGTGAGCAAATAATCAGTTCAAAGGAATTCCTCTTAAAGTAATGCTAAGAAAAGCTGTGCTGGTTTTAACTGGGTCACTTTACATAGGATGCCTCAAAGAGAGAGAAACACTGTCTCTTAACCAATACATCTAACCCTGCAGCCTTTAGTGTCACTCCATTGCTTGGAAATAAGATCTAGCTTTCTTTTCAAGGTGCTTCACTCTAATACTGACTCCCACCCAACTCCTGAATGCTCTTCTCCAACTACATCCTACACTGTCATTCTTCAAAACCATGAGGCTCCTTCATGCCTTGGTGGTCTTGTACATGGTATGGTTCTCCCTGCAGTGCCTTGTCTCATTGTTTTTGGATAAACTTATCTGCATTTGTGTTAACAATATCTTTATTTTCTGTATTCTGATGCTTTGACATCATGGGGGAATTGCTGACGCTGGAGGAACTGCCTCTTGCAGGGTTGCTGAATTCCTAGACACAGGAAACAGCTGCCTACCTACAAACCTCCCTCTTTCATATGCAAACCGTCTAATCGAGGGAACACATCCCACCACCTCCATGATCAGGCTCTCACTTTCTAGACCACTATCTCCCTCCCCTAATCACTCCAGGGTCAGGTGCCAGACAACTGGGGACAGCCCCTCCACCCAACGCCACTGAAAAATCCCTCAAACTAGCCCATCCTCAGCTTGCTATGTCTTTGTTTGGTCTCTCCATGGAACCCATAATAGAGGCTTCTGCCCACATTTTCCCTTCACTCCCTGTGCCTCCTGACCAACCCCCAGGGCTTTCCCATGTGACCCCTCTTGAGTGGCATGATATGCCTCTGCCTCTAGGGATCTGTAGGTATAAGGTTCTTCCATCCTGACAGTCATTTCTGTGTCTGCCTGTTTTAACTGTGACCAAGATTTGTCATAATTGGGTATAGTAAAACATCTTTCCAAGTGCAGCTCAAAAGCTACTTTCTCTATGTTGGCCTCCCCATTTCTCTTCCAAAGATGCTTACTGTTTGCAAGCTGCATTGTAATACAAACATGTCTGTCTTCCTCATTAGGCTAAGCTTTCCTAAATTCCATGCCATGTTCGTCTCTGAATTCCCAACCTTTAGCATGAGGCCTGACGTAAGTATATATGCAGTACACATGAGGAATACATGAATGAAATGAAAATAATATGCCCCTTTCAAGCTGAATCCATTAGTAGCAGATGAGTCAGAAAGTAGTAGGGTATGAATGTTTCTCTAATTATCCCAATATGAATGGGCACTGTAACTTGTTGATTCAAAGCACAAGTTCCTCAATTTCAACTGTGCCATGTCCCAAGTATGTGGCTTTGGAAAAGGTGTTTCTTCTCAATGTGCTTTGGTTTTTTTATCTTAAATGCAGGGATAATACGCCAGGCTCAGTGGCTCACACCTGTAATCCCAGCACTTTGGGAGGCCGAGGTGGGTGGATCACTGGAGCCCAGGAGTTTGAGACCAGCCTGGGCAACGTAGCAAGACCCAGTCTCATAAAAAGAAAAAATATATATATTTGTAAATAGGGATAATAATAGTATCTATCTCCAAGTGCTTTAAAGATGAAATGGGCATGGTGGCTCACACCTATAATCCCAGCACTTTGGGAGGGTGAGGCAGGAGGATCGCTTGAAGCCACGAGTTCACGACCAGCCTGGCAACAAAGTGAGACTCTATTTCTACAAAAAAATGAAAGAAAAAAATTAGCCAGGTGTGTTGGTACATGCCTGTAGTCCCAGATACATATTATATTTTATATGTATATGAAAAGAAATAAGGCCACAGGTCTTTTGACAAACTCTTTGCTCTGCCTGTAATACTCTTTTCTTCTCCTCCTCTGCTGCCTAACCACTCCTTACCCTTGATGTCGCAGCCCCAGGGCCACTTCATTAGCGAAACCTTCTCTTATGTTTATGTATACAAATATGCACACACACATACAGAGAGAGAGAAGTGGAAGGTGGGGAAAATAGAAAAAGATTTATTTTAAGGAATTGGCTCACACAGTTGTAGAGGCTTGGCACACAAAAAATTTTCAGGGTAGGCCAGCAGGTGGAGACCCAGGAAAAGGTTGCAGTTTTTTGCCAAAAGACTGCCTTTTGATACAACTGTTGTTCTGTCAGTCTTGTTCTATTCAGACTTTCAACTCATTGGATGAGGCCCACCCACATTCTGGAGCCTAATCTGCTTTACTCAAAGTCCACTGATATAAATGTTAATCTCATCATATATTTTATATGCATACATATGTTTATATACACACACACACACATATATATATATATATATACAGAAACATCTAGAATAATGTTTGACCTAATAGCTGGACACCATGACCTAGCCAAATTTACACATATAATTAACCATTAGAGATTGTAATCTGAATGAGGGCAAGATTCAGTTTAATATGGCTAACTGCTGAATCTAGCACATTAATAATTGTTTTTTGAGTCGACATACAGTACTGCCGAGTGCATACCTAAATGCATAGTCTGTGGTGGATGGTGTTACACTATACAGTAGAAACTTAGGAAACAGCCAGGACCCAGGAATTTAAATGGCTGTCATATGATGAAAGGAAAGTTCCCAGAACATCCACTAGCAAAGGTCTGTAAGAGGGGTGATAGGTAGCGGGAACCAACAAGGAGACCCTTTAAGGCTACTAGGCCCTAAGCACAGAGGGTGACGGCAGTCAACAGAACTTTTTTTTTTTTTTTTTGGCTATCTATCAGTTTTTGTTTCCAAACCCCAATGTAGACTTTAATAAGCAGAGCGGGATCACACTTGGGTCACAAGGATTACACAGTTCTCTTTAATCTCCTTTTACCAAAGACTGACCCAGCAAGAAACACTCTCTAACAGAGGCCCACCTCAGATGCCTTACTGCTCCTTCCAAGTACTTGACTCCTACCCTGGTAGTCCCAGAAGCTCCACCCCTGCCTTCTCTGCAGGAGGGAATGAGGACTGGCAGAACTTTCAGATGCCACAAGGAGCCAAAAGGGACCACATTTGTGTCCATTACTTTTTATCTAAGTGTGTCAATGAACAGTCACTGAGCATCAATTCAACAAATGAATATTGAGCACCAATTATGGGGAAAGGAGATGCAACAGACCATATAACTAATAGGCAAAGGTCAGGCAGGAATAAACATTAGGGACAAAAAAGAAAGTAGGACCAGTAGAAAGGTGAGCATCTGGGGAGGATTCTGTTATAAATGGGTGGTCAGGAATGACCTTTCTAATCAGCTGACATTTGAGCATACACCTGAAGGGAGTGAGCTAAGTATGTATTTGGAGAAATGTGTTTGTGCAAAGGCCCTGAGGATGTATCATGCTCTGTGTGTTTGGGGAAGAGCACAGTAACTGATGTAGCTAGAACAGAGTGAACAAGGGGAAGAATATTCAGACAGGCGGGTGGAGAAGCAGCACGGAGCCAGATGCTATGAAGCATTCTGGATGATGTAAAGACTGGACCTCTCACCCTGTCTGAGGTGGCTACCACCTGTGGGTTTTGAGCAAAGGCCTGAAATCAGGGTCATGAAGAATCAATGGGTGCCCAGCAGAGAGCCTGTACTCTGAAACAAAAGGCAATCTCCCAAAGAAAGATTTGTTTATTTTCTAATCCACTCAAAGTTACGTTTTGCTCATAAAGTTTGCTTTCTAAGGATTACTACTTTTGTCCAGATGTGCCACCTTTATTACATTCTGGCTTCTCTGTGGAGAAATGACTACGGGGGCAGGGAGGAAAGCCAGGAGATCAGTTAAAGAGGCTTTTGCAAAACTCAGGGAAGATAGGATGGTGGCTTGGACTAGGATGGCAGCAGTAGACATTTTGAAAAGTGCTTAGATTTTGAATATATATTGAATGCAGAGATAATGGGATTTCCTGACATGCTAGTGTGTGGATGTGAGAGAAAAGGATCAGTGATAGCCTCAATGATTGTAGCCTGAGCAACTGGAAAATGAGGCTGCACGCAGCAGAAATGGGGAAGGCTCTGGTGGGGCCTAGGCCTGGAGAGTTGGGGAGGGGCAGAAATCAGAAGTTCAGTGTACATGTGTTAAGTTTGAGATGTTTTAAGTTGGATATACAAGTATGGAGTTCAAGGCAGAAGATGTCAGTATAGGAGTAATCTGTGTAGAGATGGTAACCAGGCCAGGATACTGGTTAAAATCACCTAGAAAGCAAGTATTGATTAAGGTCAGCAAGATGAGGAGGAACCAGTATATACGTCTAATAAAGAACTGCCAGTGAGATAACAGGAGAATTGAAAAAGATGTTCCAGAAGCCCAGTGTTGATAGTTTCAAGAAGGAAGGAATAATGAATGGTGTCACATTCTGCTGGGAGATTGACTAATGAAACTGGCACTGGACCGTTCAGTTTTTTCCCATCATAGAAATGGAGAGAGCTAAAATAACCAAATATTTAAAGGAGTTCTGATATCAAAGAGAGAGAAATTAGGCAGTAGTTGAAGGGGAATTTGGGATCAATGGATCTAATGGAGCACATCCGTATGCAGATTAGAGTGATGCAAGAGAGGAAGGAAAATTGATGACACAGAAGAGAGGAGAGGCTAGCAAGATGGTACACTCAAGTGGGAAAGAGAAGACCCACAGTGTGAGCAAGGGCTGAACCCTAGCAGCGTGGAGAGTCCATGTAGAGCAACAGGGTGGGAGACAAGGTGAGGACTGATGCAGAGTGGGTGTTGGGAATATATGGAAGTCCTCTTCTGATGGTTGTCTTTTTCCTAGTGAAATAGGAAGCAAGGTCATTAGCAAAGAAAAAGAAGACTGTCACACTATATCACTTTCTCTTTTGATTCCAGTGTCTCCCAAATGGATTCCCAAAGAACCAGAGCAATTGATTCCAAAAGTACTTCATACCTGAAAAACAAGCATGATCAATCACAGAAATAATGATGATTTCTTGAATGACTATGTGATCTCTATAAGCCTTGAGTGCCCTGTTGTTTATTCCTAGAGTGAAATTATATTTCACTGGCGAAGTAATTTAGGAAGGAACGCCATTCTGCTAACTCTGAAGCCCACAGGATAGTCGCTTCTTCTTTTGCCTCCCCCTTGTCTCTTTTTTATTAAGTAGATTAGATTAGCCTCTTCTCTCAGATTGCGTCTCCCAATACTGAAAGCTCTGAAGAAAAAAAAAACACACAAACAGAGTAGAAAGACAAATTCTGCAAATGAAGGGAACAAAACAGAGAAGATAATCTGAGCAGGCAAGACCAAGTTTGTTTTTTGGCAGACACAGGAGGAAAGAAAGCTGTGAACACTCACACATTAATGATTTTTATATTGTCACAACTATAATCAAAGCCCTGATGACAGTGTTGTCATAAAGTCTATACAGCCACTACTCTTGGCTTGGGTTTACTATGTATCCTGGGCTACAGGTTCAGAATTCACCATGATAAATTCTTCCAAGACTGTTCAAGCTCCCCCTTATCACACTGTGTTTTAGTATCTCTTCCCAAGCCTAAAATACAACGTGTACTTTTACACCAAATATAGAATCTCAGAGAAAGAAGCTTGGAGTTTATCTTATCCAATGCTTCTTCCAGTTCCAGAATTATTCTTATACATTCCCTGGCAGCCAGCCATTTGGACTTTATAAACAGCCTCGGTTATAGGTCGACCACTCCACTTATGGGATGTTTTGCATTATAACAAGCTGAAATCTCTCCCTTCTACTTCTAACTTTTGAATCTTTGACTACTCTCTGGGGCCACACAAGACAACACACATCCTATCACCTTTTTGTGGGGACCCAGCCACCATCTTTCCTCTATCTTGCCCAATAAAGGTGCAATCACTTTCGGAATCACAAATATGTCCTTATTCAGGGTAAAAGTTTTTTGTATAATCTTTGCTTGCTAGTAAATTAGACCTTTAAAAAATGAATATGCCTACTGGAAGTGAAGTTCTGAGTATTCCTTTGCCTAGAGAGGGTTAAAAGCTTCTGTAATGCCAGCACTACCAAATTTAATGGAGAGGATAGAACTGGATGAAATTCTATTTTAAATGATATATCTGCCAGGATTACTACAAGGAATGAAAGGGAAGGAGCACCGAGTTATCTGAGATTGAAAGGTAAAATGAGGGAGAGTCGCTCACCCTGCATCCCACTGAACTGTCACCTCCATCCTGCTCCTGAAAGTCTTTCCTCTGTCACATATTCATTCAGTGGCTGCAGGCTCCAATCTTTGAGCTGGGTGCCAGAGTTTCAACAGTGAACATTCTTTCACTTACTCATTCAACACCTGTTTATTATAGACCTAAACGTTGCCAGCATCATCCTACCAATGGGATTAGCAGTGAACAAAACAAGAGGAAGAAACATTCCTCTCTTTGTGCAGTTAATATTCTAGTGAGGAAAATAAATGAAACAATCCCGTAAATAGATGCGAAATTGCAGCAGTTAACAATGCTATGAAGGGAAGATTCAGGATGCTACAAGAGCATGTAATAGGAGGAACCTGAGCTAGTTCAAATGAGGAGGAAAGCCTCCCCTGAGTGGGTGTTGCTTGACTTGGGCTCTTGAGGATGAGCAGGAGAAGGGTTGGCACAGGAGTGGGACGTATGAGAGCTGAAAGGCAGGCATGATCAAGGTTAGCGATCAGAGGTAAGGAAAATCCAGACAACGTAGGGCTTGTGGGCCATGTTAAGATTTTTCACTTGTTAGCCGATGAGCAGTGAGAGTCCACCGAAGTGTTTTAAGCCAAGTGTGTGTGTTTGTATGCATGCATGCATAATATGAGCAAATTTGTATTTATAAGAGATCACTCTTTCTGCAATGTAGAGAATGGATGGGAAGGGAGCATGGTGAAAATAGAGTTAGGAAATTATTCTCATGTTCCAGAGGAGAGATGGCAGTGACTTGGATCAAGGTAGATAGCAGTGGGTGTAAAAACACAGTGACAGATTTGCAAGAGTTTGAGGAGGTAAACCCAAATCGTGGTGATTTGAATCTGGGAGGCAAGGGAGAGCACGAAGACTGTAGAAATCTCTGGCCAGGCCTGTCATGTGCACAGTTCAGTCATCTGGCATGGAAGATAATGCACTGCACCAGGGTAGGCACTGGGCATTGTTGGTTTAATATGATGTTCACATAGGACACCTAGTCACTGTTATGTAACCAATGGAGCAAAATGTAACTGTGGCATAAGAAAATATAACTAGATACCAGGTTGCGGTGGCTCATGCCTGTAATCCCAGCACTTTGGGAGGCCGAGGCAGGCAGATCACGAGGTCAGGAGATCGAGACCATCCTGGCTAACACAGTGAAACCCTGCCTCTACTAAAAATACAAAAAAAAAAAAATAGCTGGGCGTGGTGGCAGGCACCTGTAGTCCCAGCTACTCAGAAGGCTGAAGCAGGAGAATGGCATTAACCCAGGAGGCAGAGCTTGCAGTGAGCTGAGATCACGCCTCTGCACTCCAGCCTGGGTGACAGAGCGAGACTCCATCTCCAAAAAAAAATAAAATATAACTAGATATTATTCCAGTGGTTCGGCTTTCTAAAGACATATTATGGTGGTTGTTTACAAGTATGTAAGTTAATTGTGCTAGAGTTTTAGAATGATGTGTTTAAGGGGTATAAATATCTATAAGCCCCCAGTTAGGTCTTCCTGCAAACTGGCAAGACTACACACTGAACAGACAGAATCCCCTAGCCATCAATCCATGCCAATCTGGAGAGACTTGAGACATTTCTCTTCTTAAATATCCTCCAGCTTGAGATCTCTTACTTTCCTAAGAGTGTGTTTTTTGTACTTATGGCAGTAAAATGTAACAAAAGATGATTGAAATTCCAAGATGCTTATTTTTCTGAGGTTTCACATAATGCCCTGCTGTACTTCCACAGCATCAGGAATGGAATCCTAGGTAGTGACTAAGGGTGGCGATGCCACTCACTGGGAAAGGAAGTTCTGTAAGCGGGTCAGACTTGGGGAGGAAATGCCCCAGTTAATCTGGGGCATATTGAGTTTGGATGTCTAAGATGAAACACAGTCATGGAGATGTTGATCAACAATATGAGTCTGGAGTTCTAAGGAGTTGTCTAGAATGATGGCTCTAAGAATGACTTACACTGTCTCCAAGGAGAATCATGCTTGATCAAGTAAGCGTTGCATATCAGAAATGCTGTAGAGAGCCATTTCTGCAAGGAAGGTTGGGCCAGGGCCTCCCTACTCTGAGGTTCTATGATTTATTAATAGATATTCTTAAAACCACTTGACCATCTGAGTAAAGCTGTGTTAGCCCTGGATGAACTGGTTAGAAAGAAACAAGACTACTTCAGCCAGCTATGGAAAGGTATGAGGAGGAAAAAGGAGTGTGAGATAGAGTCCAGAGCCAGCTGGGCCTGATGGGTTCCATAAATAGGAACTGGACTCCATCTGTAAGACAGATGATCCCTTTCTCTGGAGGGAAAGGTCCCTGCTTTTGTTGGTGGTAAAACAAAATGGCCATCCCAACCCTAGCCAGAGTGGCCAACAGAGACTGGCCAATTCCACACTCTTGCCCCAGGTAAAATATCCTGCCGGCCCATTTCCAAGTATCTCAGTCCAGGGAGTCTGCCCACTGCCTGCTCAGTGGGGGTTGTGGTAACAGAGTTTCTCAGAAAGGGCATTGGCAGGCTTGATAAATTGACTAACATGTCTGCACACAATATAATGAATGATCTTCCCATCTTTGAAGAAAAAAACTTTCTGCTTTCCAATCAACAACTTTTAATTATCTTTATGTTTATTAATTTGTACATCCATATTTCTCCTTGATAATTTATACTTTTATGCTTTCCGTCAACTATTTTCTATCTGTCCCTTTCCAGTACTGAATATTAACATTTCCTTTCTCAAATTCTAGTCATCTCCGAAGCATTTTGCACTTCTCAATTGTATTTATGTCACTGTTTGATCTTGTTTTGTGTCTAAGTCATTATCTTCTTGTAATCCATCTTGAAGATGGCCATACTGAAACATTCTGAAATTCCTGAAATATTTTAGAGCTATTTGCGTCTTGTTTTCTTTTCAGAGACCTTGCCTATTACAATAATTATGAGGAGGGTCAGCCTCAGACCCCAAATAAAACTGCCCCTTAAGAATGTTTGTCTCTCCTGAAAATAGCATGGGCATCTGGACATGTCCAAAACCTAACCCCTTAGCTTCTTCCCTGTTCCTTGTGCTGTGTTGTCAGACTTAAGATATAAATCTGGTTGTCATCCCTCTGCAATATTAACCTCTATCCTACATAATTACTTTCTAACTTGTGTACCACACTCTGCAATCTTCTCTGTCCTGAAGCCAGATAGTCTCTCTAAACACAGTCTTACCATGCCTACCATGTAATTCACTGTTTAACTGCCTTAAAGGAAAGACCCCATACTCCTTTCTTCAGCCAACAAGGTTCTAATGGCCTATTCACCCGTCTCCTACTCCCTGGGCTTTAACAAACTCTTTATGCTCCTTCAGTCTTTTTTTCGGTCTCCTGTTTCTTTCTCCTTAAGGTCCCCTCCTAGCCACGCCAGGCCCAGCTCAGATTCTCCATCTCATTCTAATTCTCTTACAATAACTGCTTTTTGTTATATTTCAATGTTCAGGTTTACAGGTTTGTCTTCCACAGGAGAGGAAGTGTAATCAGTGCTGATGTTAGGGCCAGAATGGTTGGGTTCAAAACCAAGTTTTGCTGCTACATATCTGTATGATTGTGGTCAAGTTACTTAACCTCTCTGTGCCTCAGTTTTCTCGATGCAAAACAGGGTTAGTAATAGAATCTGTTAAACAGTACATCGTTATATTCTCTACATTTAGTACTATGGTAACACATAACCAAGCCTCAAATATCTATAGAATAGTGTTCAAAATGAAGGTAACATTTATTCAGGACCATTGCAATAGGTTCAGGGACCACCGCACCTGCGGTTTTGTAGCCAGAGAGAGAAATTTGGCTCAACTCTAAACACAGCAAGTTGGGAATGTACAGCCAAGAAGCAGGGTGAGGGTCAATGGATGGAAAATAACTAAGAGGAAGCATCAGCGATGAGCGAGATCCTGACTCAACTGACCCAACAGGATTCTTGCAGAAGAAAGACCAGGTGATCAGACCCAGGGGGATGGTGGAGGATGAGGAACTCAAACTGATAACAAGGGTAGCAGGGGGAGTTATTGCTAAAGCTGGATTTTACAAGGAGGGGGGAAGAGGCATAAGGAGAAAGTTCAGAAGCCCAACTAAAATTTGGTCAAGCAAAGAATCTTTGTCAATGGACAGCCAGTGTTCAATATTTGATTGGAGATAGACCAGTACTATCTTCTGGTCAATTGTTAAAAACATATAGAACTGAAGAATACCTAGGTTCTTAAAATGATTCAAAATATTAGCAAAAATTCAGCAGAAGTTGGCACAAATGTGTTAGAATAGCAGTGTTTCCAAGTATATGCTAGAAACTAAATTCTTAAGCACTCTGGAAATAATACAAAACTGTGAAGTTAGATCTGGGTTTTTTTTCTATCTTGGTTTCTTCATAAATGAGAATAATAATGCCAATATTATATAAGTCATGAACTAAATAAGATTATATGCATAAATTACCTATCATAGGACTTAATAGAGCAGGTAATTAATACACTGGGTTTCCCTTGATAAATCACCTTCCGTCTTTCATACAAATTTATTTTCAATGTAAAGTACAAAAGGCAGTTGGAAGAGATAAGAACAGGTAAAACTTTCCTGTTTATCCTGTGAATATTAAATAGTTCAATCCATAAACAATAAGACAGCTAACATTTTGAAATGGCAAAGTGTGCTGGGCACTGTTCTAAGTATCTTACATTAAATACCTCAATTATCCTCCTCACAATCCTGTGAGGTCACTACTAGTGTTATCCTCTTGTAACAGTTGGGTAAACTGAAACTTGGAGAAGTTTTCAAAGACCAAAAGATAATCAGAAACAGAGAAGAATAACTTCATGACAAATCTCTGAGTCCATTCTGAAACCCATGGTAGCATTGAATGGGGAAGGAAGCAATCTCAAAATGATAGATTTTCCTTTGCTCAGAAACTGGAATTCTCATAGTAATGGTACCTTCTTCCTCTCTCTCTTCCCATGTTCAGAAAAAAGTTACTGCATGAGGTAGAGCAGCCTGGCCAACATGGCAAAATTCCGTCTGTACCAAATTTCCAAAAGTAGCCGGGTGTGGTGGCAATGCCTGTAATCCCAGCTACCTGAGGCTGAGGCAGGAGAATCACTTGAACCCAGGAGGTAGAGGTTGCAGTGAGCCGAGTTTGTGCCACTGCACTCCAGCCTGGGTGACAGAGCGAGACTCTGTCAAAAAAGAAAAAAGGTAGAGTGACCGCACATGCTTAGAACTGATAGAAGCTTGATTCTTTTTTATCAGCAGTGCCCCCCACCCCACCACCCCAAGATAAGACTTTTTAAAATAGTGACTAACATTTTTCTGTCATAGTTATTTATTTCTTAGCCAAAAGATAACCCAACAGTTGCTTAGAGTAGCATTTTTTCCACTTCACTGTGCACAGTGGTCTGTGTGACTTCTTCCCTCACTACCCCAGGATTCAAACGCATTCATAAACATGCTCCAAAATCACCTGGGTTGCAAAAACATCACTTGTATAAAAGAGTTACCCCATAACTGATGATTGATGTTGTCTAACCCAGAGAACTATATTGCAATGAAGTTGAGGATTTATCGAGAAATGTGATAATAATCCTCTATCTTTGTTTACATCTATAATTAATGCAGTTCAGGAAGAAGCCCTTGAAACCTTATATAAACAAGATTTATCCTTACTGGAATAGATTACAGCCATATGTCACCGTTCAAAAGGTAATTGGTACATTTCATTAGAAAGTAATTTAAAAAAAATATTTTAATGCCTCATAATAAATAAACATTATTAGCAGAGATATCTGTACCATGTAGAGAATTTGCTTTGCATCAAAAGATGGCATATGCTATGTATCATTCTTGGATTTTTCTGAGGAGCTTTTACTTACCTTGTGATTGAATAAAGACTAGTACATAATTACATGCGGAGCTTTCCTTGGAGAACAAGTCCTCCTTATAGCCACATGCCTTTACCATCCCCCTGACTGGCATTGACAGTAAGGCCTTAGTTTACTCTCTATCTCTCCAGTGAAAATCTCCCACATGTATTAACAGAAATATTTCTAACAAACAGTGGCTTAAAGCAAAGGCCTCAGAGGCAGTGAGACTAGGCTATGAGCTCTCATGCTTTAGCTACATGGAATTGATGATAGGATCTATCTCTCAGGGTTGTAGCAAGCATGAAATGGGATGATACACGTAAAGGATTTAAGTAATTCTTGGAATACAAGAAGCACTCAATGAATATTAATAAATGGTATCATCATTATCTTTTCTATCACTGTCTTACTGCCCTGATCTTTTAAGATTAGCCATCCTAGGCTGACCTTTTATTTAAATTACATTATAAAATCAAGGTTAGTATATATAAGTAATTTTTCTCCATTTCTGTGTTACGTCATACAAGAAAACAGTAAAATGTGCAATATTCTCATTACCGGCCATAGGCAGAACTAAAAATAACTTCTAACATCCCATGTCCCCCTCTCCTCAGCAAGGCCCTGAAGTGAAAACAGAACAATTCTTTTTAGAGTTTCACAATTTTGTGAGCTACTATGTAGATTAAAGCCATTCCATTTAGTTCTTCAACAAAGGAAGTGCAAAAATCTCAAGAGGCCAAGTAAAATGAAATTATACTTCTGACAGGGAACCACCTGAAATATCAAAACAATGGTCGAAAAGAGGCAAGTTAAAAATTTTTCATTGTGCATCTCCAATAATTAAGCAGCATTTGAGAGGTTTCCTCCACCTCCTTTCACAATTGTACCACAATATAGTCCAGACCTATATTAAAGACAATATACATATTTATTACAAGTATATAATTAGAATTTTTATTACCTTTAAGATTCAGAGAAGTGAACACTTATCCAAAATCACAGGTCTACTAAGTAAAATGTCAGACCCTAGATTCTGTGCAGTGTTTGTTTTTTATCTTTTATGTGAAGTTCAGGAGTACAAGTACAGGTTTGTTACATAGGCAAACTTGTGACATGGGTGTTTGTTATACAGATTATTTCATCACCCAGGTATTAAGCTTAGTAACCATTATTTTTCCTGATCCTCTCTATCCTCTCACCCCTCGAAATGCCCCAGTGCATGTTGTTCCCCTTTATGTATCCATGTGTTCTCATAATTTAGCTCCCATTTATAAGTGAGAACATGCGGTATTTGGTTTTCTGTTTTGTGTTAGTCTGCTAAGGATAATGGCCTCCAGCTCCATCCATGTTCCTGCAAAGGACATGATTTCATTTTTTTATGGCTGCATAGTATTCCATGGTGTATATGTTCCATATTTTCTTTATCCAGGCTATAATTAATGGGCATTTAGGTTGATTCCATGTCTTTGTTATGGTGAATAATGCTGTAATGAACATATGTGTGCATGTGTCTTTATAATAGAATAATTTATATTCCTTTGGGTATATACCCTGTAATGGGATTGCTGGGTCAAATTGTAGTTCTGTCTTTAGGTCTTTAAGGAATTACCACACTGTCTTCCACATGACTAAACTTATTTACACTCCCACCGACAGTGTAAAAGCATTCCTTTTTCTCCACAACCTCACCAGTATCTATTATTTTTTGACTTTTTAGTAATAGCTATTCCAACTGGTGTGAGGTATCTCACTATGGTTTGGATTTGCATTGCTCTGATGATTACTGATTTTCAGCTTTTTTTCATGTGTTTGTTGGCCACATGTATGTCTTCTTTTGAAAAGTATCTGTTCATGTCCTTTGCCTACTTTTAATGAGGTTTTTTGCATCTGACAAAGGTCTATAATATCCAGCATCTACAAGAAACTTAAACAAATTTACAAGAAAAAAACAAGCAAAGTTTGCAAAAATGTTCTCCCATTCTGTAGGTTGTCTGTTTATTGATAGTTTCTTCATTTCTTTGGCTGTGCAGAAGCTCTTTAATTAGATCTCATTTGTGACTTTTTGCTTTTGGTGTTTCATCATTAAATCTTTGCCCATGCCTATGTCCTGAATGGCATTCCCTAGGTTGTTTTCCAGGGTTTTCAGAGTTTTGGGTTTCACATTTAAGTCTTTAATCCATCTTGAGTGAACTTTTGTGTATGTTATAAGGAACAGGTTCAGTTTCAGGCTTCTGCATATGGCTAGCCAGTTACCTGAGCACCATTTATTGAATAGGGAGTCCTTTTTCCATTGCTTGTTTTTGTCAGGTTTGTCAAAGAAAGATCAGATAGTTGTAGGTGTGTGGTCTTATTTCTGGGTTCTCTATTTTGTTCCATTGGTCTATGTGTCTGCTCTTCTACCAGTACTATGCTGTTTTGGTCACTGTATGCTTGTAGTATAATTTGAAGTCAGGTAGCATGATGCCTCCAGCTTTGTTCTTTTTGTTTAGGCTATTCGGGCTCTTTTTTGGTTCCATATGATTTTTAAAATAGTTCTCTAGTTCTGTGAAGAATGTCAATGGTAGTTTAATAGGCATAGCACTGAATCTATAAATTGCTTTGGGCAGTATGGCTATTTTCACAATACTGATTCTTCCATGGAAATGTTTTTCCATTTGTGCCATCTCATTTCTTTGAGCAGTGGTCTGTAGTTCTTTAGAGACATTTCACTTCCCTGGTTAGCTGTATTCCTAGGTATTTTATTATTTTTGTGGCAGTTGTGAATGGGAGTTCACTCTTGATTTTGCTCTGGGCTTGACTGTTGTTGGTGCATAGGAATCCTAGTGATTTTTGCACATTGATGTTGTATTCTGAGACGTTGCTGAAGTTGCTTCTCAGCTTAAGAAGCTTTTGGGCTAAGACCATGGGGTTTTCTAGATATAGAGTCATGTCATTTGTAAACAAGGAGAGTTTGACTTCCTCTCTTCCTATTTGAATGCCCTTTATTTCTTTCTCGCCTGAATACCCAGGTCAGAACTTCCAGTACTGTGGTGAATAGGAGTGGTGAGAGAAGGCGTCCTTGTCTTGTGCTGGTTTTCAAGGGGAAATACTTCCAGCTTTTGCCCATTCAGGATGATACTGGCTATGGGTCTAATACTTAGTTTATGGTGTTTTTAACATGAATGGATGTTGGATTTTATCAAAAGCCTTTTCTGCATCTATTGAGATAATCATGTTGTTTTTGTCTTTAGTTCTGTTTATGTGATGAATCACATTTGATTTGCATATGTTGAGCCAACCTTGCATCCCGGGATTAAGCTTTTTGATGTGCTGCTGGATTCAGTTTGCCAATATTTTATTGAGGATTTTTGCATCAATGTTCATCAAAGATATTGGCCTGAAGATTTCTGTTTTTTTTCTATCTTTGCCAGGTTTTGGTATCAGGATGATGCCTCATAGAATCAGTTAGGGCAGAGTCCCTCCCTTCTCAATTTTTTGTCATAGTTTCAGTAGGAATGGTAGCTCTTCTTCATGTTTGGTAGAATTCAGCTGTGAATCTGTCTGGTCCTGGGCTCTTTTTGGTTGGTAGGCTATTTATTACTGCCTCAATTTCAGAACTCATTATTGGTCTATTCAGGGATTCAGTTTCTTCCTGGTTCTGTCTAGGGAAGGTGTATGTGTCTACAAATTTATCTATCTATTCTAGATTTTCTAGTCCATGAGCACAGAGGTGTTCATAATATTTTGTGATGGTTTGTATTTCTGTGGGGTCAGTGGTAACATCTCCCTTGTCATTTCTGATTGTGTTTATTTGAATCTTCTCTTTTCTTCTTTGTCTGCCTAGCAGTCTATTTTATTAATTTTTTCAAAAAACCAGCTCCTGGATTTGTTGATTTTTTTTAAGGGTTTTTCATGTCTCTCTTTCAGTTCAGCTCTGATCTTACTTTGAGATCTGCTAGATTTGTTTGCTCTTGGTTCTCTACTTCTTTTTGATGTTAGATTATTAACCAGAGAGCTTTCTAACTTGTCCATGTGGGCATTTAGTGCTATCAATTTCCCTCTTAACACTGCCTTAGCTGTGTCCCTGAGATTCTGATACATTGTTCTTAATAATTTCAAAGAACTTCTTGATTTTTGCCTTAATTTCATTATTTACCCAAGAGTCATTCATTTCATTATTTACCCAAGAGTCATTCAGGAGTATGTTGTTTGATTTCCATGTAGTTGTGTGGTTTTGAGTGATTGTGCTTTGGTTTGAGAGACTGTTACTATTTCAGTCATTTTGTGTCTGCTGAGGAGTGTTTTACTTCTGCTTGTGTGATCAATTTTAGAGTAACTGCCATGTGGCAATGAGAAGAATGTATATTCTATTGTTTTGGGGTGGAGAGATCTGTAGATAACTATCAGGTCTGTATAATTTAGAGCTGAGTTCATGTCTTGAATGTCTGTCTGAATTATCTAATATTACCAGTGGGGTATTAAAGTCTCCCGCTAATATGGTATAGGAGTCTGAGTCTCTTTGAAGGTCTCTAAGAACTTGCTTTATGAATCCGGGTGCATATTTATTTAGGATAGTTAGCTCTTCTTGTTAACTTTGAACCTTTTACCATTATGTAATGCCCTTCTTTGTATTTTTTAATCTTTATTGGCTTAAAATCTGTTTTGGCAGAAACTAAGACTACAACCCCTGCTTTTTAATGTTTTCCATTTCCTTGGTAGATTTTCCTCCATCCCTTTATTTTGAGCCTATGTGTGTCACTACATGTGAGATGGGTCTCTTGGAGACAGCGTACAAATGGGTCTTGGGTCTGTATTCATACGTGTGTATTGGATCCTCTCATCATGATCTTAGCTGGTTATTTTGGAGACTTGTTTATGTGGTTGCTTTATATTGTCATCAGTGTGTTTTTGTAGTGGCTGGTAATGATCTTTCTTTTCCATATTTAGTGCTTCCTTCAGAGCTCTTGTAAGGCAGGTTGGTGGTAACAAATTATCTCAGCATTTGTTTGTCTGAAAATAATCCTATTTCTCCTTCTCTTATGAATAATTCTAGGTTGGAATTTATTTTAAAGAATGTTGAACACTGGCCCCAATCTATTCTGGCTCATAGGGTTTCTTCTGTTAGCCTGATGAGTTTCCCTTTGTAGGTGACCTGTCCTTTCCCTCCAGCTGCCTTTAGCATTTTTTTTTTCATTTCCACCTTGTAGAATCTGATGATTATGTGTCTTAGGGATGATTTTCTCATGGAAAATCTTACTGGGGTTCTCTGCATTTCCTGAATTTGAATGTTGGCCTCTCTACCTAGGTTGGGGAAGTTCTCATGGATGATATCCTGGAACATGTTTTCTAAATTGGTTCCATTCTCCTCATCTTTTTCAGGTACAACAATCAGTCGTAGATTTGGTCTCTTTACATAATCCCATATTTCTCAGAGGTTTTCGTCATTCCATTTCATTATTTTTTCTCTATTCAGACAGGCAGTTTTCAAGCTCTGAAATTCTTTCCTCTGCTTGGTCTTTTCTGCTGTTAATACTTGTTATTGCATTATAAAATTCTTATAGTCTGTTTTTTAGCTCTATCAGTTTGGTTACAATCTTCTCTATACTGGCTATTTTGTCTGTCAGTTCCTGCAATGTTTTATCATGATTTTTAGCTTCCTTGCATTGGGTTACAATGTATTCTTTTAGCTCAGTCAACTTCGTTCCAATCCATATTCTGAATTCTACTTCTGTCATTTCAAACCCTTGCTGGTGAGGTAAAATGGTCATTTGATGGGAAAAGGGCACTTCAGCTTTTTTGAGTTTTCAGTGGTTTTGCACTGATTCTTTCTCATTTTGGTAGGCTTATCTACTTTCAGTCTTTGAGGTTGCTGACCTCCGGATGGTTTTTGTTTTGTTTTGTTTTGTTTTTTAAACAGTCTGGCCACTTTTCTGAAGGCCTGCTGCAGTTTGCTAGGGATCCACCCCAGTCCCTAATCACCTCAGATTTTCCAGTACCTGGAAGTATCACCAGTGAAAGCTGTGAACAGCAAAGATGGCAGCCTCCTTCTTTCTCTGGGAGCTCCATCCTAGAGAGGCCTGAAACCTCTGTCAGCCAGAGACCCTGGTTGGGAGGCTTCACCCAGTGATGAGGAATGGGGTCAGGGACATGCTGTGCTGGGGCACTACTTTCACCCCAAGTCAGCTTGGACTCTCCAAAGCCCAAAGGCTGGAACTACTAAGTCACCCAAACAGCACAGATGGCAGCCTGCCCCACACCGCCTCTGGGAGCTCTGTCCCAGGGAGTTTTCAAATCTCTGTCAGCTGGAGAGCACTGGCAGGGGTGGCTGGAGGCCCCAGTTGTGAGGTTCTTCCCTGTGAAGAGGAACAGGATCGGGCATCTGCTTAAAGAAATGGTATGGTTATGTTTTTGTAGAGCAGCTGTGTTGTGCTAGGGTGTATCCCTTCTGCCCCAGTCAAATTGGACTCTCTAAACAGTATAGATGGCAGCCTGCCCCTCCCCTCAGGAGCTCTGTCCCAGGTAAGCGCAACACTGCTACTGGTGGCTGGCTGGAATTCCAACCCAGTGGGTCTTATCCTGTGACGTGTCATAAAATCAGGGCCCGCAGACCATCGCTGCTCTGCCCCCTGGATTCAGCCACTTTCCTAGGGGTATCTATGGAGGTCCAACCTCCTGCTTTGCCAGAGTTGCAGCTCCTTGTGCTGGGAAGCCTGGAAAACCAGAGTATCTAAAATTCCCAGGTCTCCATGTGTGCTTGAGAAGCTGCTGTGCCAAGACTCCATGTAGCTCTGTGTGTCAGACTGAAGGCCCTGGTGGAGTGGGTTTATGAAGGGATCTACTGATCTGAGGGTTGCAAAGATCTATGGGAGAAGAGTTTTCCTGGGATCACACATTCACTCGCTGCTTCCCTTGGCAAAGGAGGTTCTCTTGGCTCCACATTCTGCTCCCAGATGGGCCATCGTCCTGCCTTGCTCTTCTCCATTCTCTGTGGGTCAAGCTGTTTCCTTGATTAGTCCCAGTGTTGAGTGCCTGGATGTGTCAGTTGGCAGTGCCGTACTTACTTGCCCCTTCCTCCCTTTCCTCTCTGTAAGAGCCACACATCCTATCTGCTTTTAGTCGGCCATCTTGGCCACTCCTTGTATTTAGTTACTCTGCTTTATTGCAGTTTTGTTCATCCTGAATTAGAGCACAGGAAGCCATAGGATAAACTTGACATATCTTCCTGGAGAATATTTTACCCAAAGATTTGGATACAAATCAAATAACTCACAAATGATAAACCATTGTTTTTTCATTAAATAGAGATATTTTACATGGTACAACGCCAAATTTGTATAACTTTTGAAGCTGAACAGAAGAGATTTCCATAAAAAACACTTACCTTTTAATGAGTCTATGTGTCTGTGTCCCAGACCCCCAAAGGAATGCACTAATCCTCTGTGAGAGCTGGCAATTCAATGGAAAGTTTTAAGAAGGCTACTTTGAAGCCAGATAGTCCTGGTTACCTGAGCCCCATCTCCAAGTGAATGACAGGGTGGACTTCGGCAAGTCACTCCACCTTACTGAGCCTCATCTATTCAATAGGGATTCTACCACATGCTGCATAGGATGTACTGAGAACTCCCTGGACCATATGAAAGTCTGAAAGCATCATTGGTGCTCACTACATAGTGATTATTTTTATTGAACATAATCACTTTCCAAATATGCCCTCTGACTTATTCAGCCCTCAGCTTCCACATAATCCCCCAGCTAACCCTACTGAGACCAACACCAGAACCACCTCCATATTGCTTTCAAATACCATTTCAGGCTTCTCATGTTACCATTTTCACTAACAAAGGATACTGAAATGGGTAATACAGAATTGCAAAGTAGGTAGGCTAGTTACTAACCAAAATATTTATTTAATGGCTGGACCAAAGATAGAAGTTTTTCAATTTATATCCAATAGATAACCATTTAAAATGATATATATCATTTTAAATATATACATTCACATTACCCAGAGTCTCTTGACACAAATTAAGTACTTCCTCAATTTTATCTGATTACAATATACTTTTTCCCAGAGCCCTAAAACTTAGTCTATTACTCTAGCATTTGTTCATTCTAGTAAATAGTGGCAGTTTTCAGGTAACATTTAAAAGCATGGGTTCTGGGAGGCGGAGCTTGCAGTGAGCCGAGATTGCGCCACTGCACTCCAGCCTGGGCAACAGAGCCAGACTCCGTCTCAAAAAAAAAAAAAGCATGGGTTCTAGTGATAGAGTTGCAGTTGGAACATCTATTCTGCTGCTAGCTGAGTTACCTTAGGCTTAATATCCCCCAACTAACTGTAAAATGGGGATAATAATATTAATGTGACTTCTTCCTACAATGTTTTATTTAGCACATTGCCTACTGTATAGTAAATATGCAATAATTTTTAGCTATAATTTTTAGTAAATGGCTTTTACAAAATTAAGCTTGAATGAGGTATAGTTATTTACATATAAGACACTAATATTGTTTTCAGCCTTCCTAGAGCTATGTGGATCACCTACTTTGGTCCCCACAGACAGGGATTCCTGTACAATATATCAGTAAGTGGACACAGAATACTCTTGAGGATGACTACTGAAGGCTAGCATGGGGGATGAAGAGAGCACAGGGTGGCCACTTGACTCAGTGCATGAGATCTATTACATTTACTATTAATCTTCCAGAATCTATTTGCTGCTAAGAAACAGGAAGTGTGTTTCAGGGCTGAGAGATGGACCCTTTCAATTGCTAGTCCAACCCTCTCATTGTATACAGGAGAATGGGTCCCCATCACGAGTTAGTGGCTAACTCTATGACAGGCATCTCCTCCTAATCCAGAGCTCCTTCTGCGATGCACTGCCCCATGGGCTGAACCGATTTTCAATCCTAATCAAAGCTAGAGCTCCTTCTGTGATGCACTGCCCCATGGGCTGAACCGATTTTCAATCCTAATCAAAGCTAGAGATTTCATTTAAGTGAAAAATCCAAATAACATTTGTGAATGTATTACTTTTAATTGCTAATTAATAGTCAACAGCCTAGCTCTCTGTTACACATGGAGTCAGGTTAGTTGCATGGGTCATTAGATGTTCTGACAGCATTAGGTCTTATTGGGAAGACTTGAAAAATCAGTACTCTAATTAAAGTTGAGAAGATGGAAATGTACATCATTTCTTTGATATTCAAATCAATTATTTAGTTTCTATCTCACTTTAGAAAGAATCACAGTGTAAAGAATGTAATGGTTTGGAGATGGAGGGTATGGGGAGGACCATAAAGAGAGTCCCTCTGGAAACCGCTATTATGATGTTTTAAAGAGAGTCCCTCTGGAAACCGCTATTATGATGTTTGTAGTTTCATAGGTAGTCACCTTGGAAACCTCGAGTTCTGAGGAACACTACTTGCTACAAAATCCCAGCTTCTATTCACAGTTCAGAAGCCATGTTAGGCTACTAAGGCACAGTATTTATGATCAGTTTTGACCTCTGGCAAAAGTAATTGACAAATTCTACAGAGAATCTGTCAAGCTTTTCCTCTCTCATAGTTCTTAAAGTTTTAGCATGAAGAAGAATTTACTATTTTTGGCCACTTACCTTTGAACATTATGGATTAAAATTGCTCTCTGCGTTCAAGTTGTTTGCAGTCTGTGTTAAGTGGCCACTATGTAAAACAGGATGTCTCTTGTGGATCAGGAACACCAGAGAGGGGATTAGAGTTAGGAACAAAAGAAATCATCAGTTCTAACCAGTTTGAGGGGGGAATGACTACACTAACACCAGTCTCTTACTGCCATATCCTAAGGCTTCACCTACATTTCCACATTTCATCTTTATAACAGTGCTACAAAGAAGACACCAATATCTCTTTTGAACATGAGAAACAGCTCAGCCTCAAAAAGCCTTCTCCAAGGTGAAACATCCAGCAGATGAGGTGCTTGGGCTCAAAATCCTGAGTCTGAAGCTCAGGCTTTAAAGAACTATCCTACATTCCCTTCCAAGAAATTTAGAATAAAAGATTTTAAGGTGGCATGAAATTGCTAATAAGTTATAAGTAAGAATAAGGTATTTAAGATGTATTAAGAGGGGGAACTGTGACCCTTACGGAAAATATAAAAGATAACATAACAAAATATTGCCCTAGCATCATTTTTTTTTTCTAAGTTCAGTGAAAGAAAACACTAATGAGACCACCAATTCTAATGCAACTAGACTGCAATAATAATCTTAAGTTGTTCAGAATCACACTAAGAAGGGAAAGAAAGGAAAGTGTGCTCATTTGGCCCCAGACCTTGCTCAGAACATAGCAAGAGCAGTGCATTCAATACGAGGCAGCAGGTTCTAAGAGGGAAGTCAATTCAAACAAATATTTCCTGTACACCAGGCAATATCCTTGATGCTGGGCACAAATCAAGTAGAATTATCACATTTACAGAGCTTAATCTAGAGGAAGAGATAAATTAAAGCAAGTAAAGAGACAAATAACTGCAAATTGTATCCAGTGGCATGAAGGAAATGTCACTAAGTGATAGAAGGGATGGTCAGGGAAGGCCTCTCTAAAGAAGTGACATTTAAGTGATTCTTGAAGGACGAGAAGGAAATGGATATATCAAGAGTAAGAGCAGAAGGTGGGCCTCCCATTTCCTGCAGGGTAGGATGACCAAGAAGATCACTCTAGTCTACTTGCTGGAGGATCTGTCAAATATCCTCTTCAGCCTGGATAAAGAAAACTTGAAAATAGCCAGAATGCTTGTCTTTATAAACTGTGTGTATTTACCTATGGAAGCTGCAGATGACATATGTTAAAAAGCTACTTTTAAACAATCAGAACCATAGAATATTATTAAAACACACTAGTGAAGAATCAGAGACCTGGGTTTAATCTACAAGTCTCTAAGCACATGGTCTTGGCCACAATGTTTAACCGCTCTGAACCTCCCTTGCCTCTTGCCACAAATGGAGCTGCTGGTACTGAATACCAGCTAGAATGCCCAACTCAAAAAGCACATCCATGGTATATAATATGGATTCACTTATGCTTTATGAATCTAAATCTGTCAGTGATACTTGCCATGGACTTTAAGTGGAAAACTCTAGGCCTCTGCAGTTCCTTTGAATCAGACTCTGAAAAAGGACTCAAAAATAGAAGATGAGTCACAAGTGTTGCAGGAAAATGATGTCATAATTTTATTGTCAAAATTATTAATATCCAGGCAGAAAACTAATTGGACCATGGAGTTGAACATGATGGTAGCCAATACCATGTTCTTAAAGTTGCCTGGCATTAAAATCTCACTCACCATTACTTCAAATGTTCCATCACATTGATACAGACCAGGCTCTTCAATATGGCTGTTGGTTCATTAGTGTTGATCAAACAGCACAGCTAAAATATGGGAACAATTTTTAAAGTGGTTTTCTGGAAGTAGAAATTAAACTGAGCTCTTGAAGATTCAATGGGTGCTAATGAACTTCAGGTCAATGAAGAAATTGTTTGAAAAATATATACACTTTAAAGACTGCCAAGAATAATGTCACCTTCTTAGAGATACACAACTTTTGAATTAAAGAATCCTACTGATTTGCTCAAGTTTTATATAGACAGTAGCATTAGAGTGGCAACATAGAAGTATAATGGACCCACACGGTGGGCACTGTAGATCTTTATCAAGTATGTTAATTTAGCTATTAGGGTTGTAACTTGGGTTACCTGTTCTCAGAAGCAATATCCTAAGCATGCTGTTCTCATCAGTGGAATGGCAGGATTCTCTGCTAAGTCAGTCTACATCAATGGTTCTCAACCACCTCCTTAAAGAAAAAATTCAAATCAATAAATGCCCTGGCATTCTGATTTGTGTGGGTTGTGACCCACGTTTCAAAAGCTCCCCTTGTGATTCTGACCACATTGAAATTTCCCACCCAATCTGAGAACTCCCCAAGTACAGCTGCTTTGATTGACCAAAAATACACCAACTTTATACCTTCCCACCAGTTTTTTTCTAAATTATTTCCCTTTCAGTCATAACTTTCTCTGATTATTATTTTTCTCAAACTTATAACACACAGAGTAATCCTAGGTGTTGGTGTGAAACTGCTGTTTCCTGGGAAAGACCAGAGCTAACCTCTTCTATTTCAGCTACCACGTATATTATTTGGCTTTTATGATGTTCTGAAGGTTGCTCCCCAAAGTAACAAAAGCCATTGTCTCCATTCTCTAAGGATGGAAACAAAATATGATCTAAAAAGCTTGTCTAGGTTTGGAAGTGATTCATGTAGATTCTTATGATGAAGGAAATGAAAACGAGAAATCTGGATAAGTAATCACTGTTTCAACAAAAACAATTTCAACAAAAAATGAGCCTGAGACAGAGAACAAACTGATAATGCCAACAGCAAGTAAATTATTCTCTTAGTTTTCAAAACAGACTTTGTGATAACATTTAAAGTTTTGTAGAGTTTTTTGATTCATGAGACTTCCAAGTACAGCCAGGAAGGAAAGGGACCCAGTTTCCCATGTTTCACAGGTACATTAAGTGAAATCTGAGCTGAGCAGCGGTTTTAACTGAATGCAGAAATGTGCCATGAAAGGAAGGTCTGATAGAAAAAAATCTCAGAGCTTCATAAACCTGGGAGAGATGACCAATTTTCTCCTTGTTGTATTCCCTAGGCCAAAAACTACACATCTTCAAACACAAGCTGTGAAACCCTCTCAGAGGGTAACAGAGGCTGGGCACTTTGGAACTCTGGTCAGGGCTTTGCCTCGTGTCTAGCTATAGAAATGAGAGCATTTCAGGGGAAATGTTTACCCTGGGAGGATGCAATCTACATGGTGAATTGACTAGACAATCAGTTCCTCAACTGCACCTTCCTAGTCTTACCAGCCAAAAAGAGACAGTGGATGCTCCATGGAATCCAATTATGTTTTCAGGTTTCTTTTTTTTTTTTCTTTCTTTTTTTGAGATGGAGTCTCGCTTTGTCACCCAGGCTAGAGCACAGTGGCACGATCTCAGCTCACTGAAAGCTCCACCTCCCAGCTTCACACCATTCTCCTGCCTCAGCCTCCCGAGTAGCTGGGACTACAGGTACCCACCACCACGCCTGGCTAATTTTTTGTATTTTTAGTAGAGACAGGGTTTCACCATGTTAGCCAAGATGGTCTCGATCTCCTGACCTCATGATCCGCCCGCCTCAGCCTCCCAAAGTGCTGGGATTACAGGCGTGAGCCACTGTGCCCAGCATCAGGTTTCTTTTTCTTGAGGTTTTATACACAAAGTACCATTAACTCAGTGATACGGAAATACTCCACCAACCACAATCAAATACACCTCCCACTTTACTATCTCTAGTCCCACATGTCCACATTTCTGCTTGATGACTCAAACATCTTCAAGTCAACATATTTCAAACTGGACTCACGATGTTTTATCCATATACTCTATAAGCATTCTGCTTATTCTCTTCCCTCTCTCAGTGGCTGACCTCCACCACCATCTACTGGTAATAAAATCTACAACACTAGAAATCAGCCTTGATCCAGTCCATCATCAAATCCAAATCACCATCTTCTCCCACCTGGATAATAACAGACTCCTAGCTACTTTCCTTGCAGTCCTCTTGCTACCTCTTATGCACTCTCCACTCTGTTAGAGAAACAGAAAAAACTGGACATAGATAGATTTAGTATAAGAAATTGACTCACACAATTACAGAAGCTGAAAAGTCCCATGATCTGCTGTCTACAAGCTGGAGACCCAGGAGAGCTGATGGTGTTGTTCCAGTTCATGTCAGAAGGACTGAGAACCAAGGAGTAGATGGTATTAATATAAATTCCAATCTGAAAGCAGAAGACTAATGTCTCAAGTAGGCAGGCAGGCAACATTCTCTCTTAGTTTTTTGTTCTATACAGGTTATCAATAGATTAGATGAAACCCACCAGCATTAAGAAGGAACCTGTTTTACTCTTCAGATTCAAATGTTAATCTCATCCAGAAACACCCTCACAGACACACCTAGAATAATGTTTGACCAAATGTATGGGTACCTGTGGTTTAGTCAAGTTGAAGAATAAAATTAACCATCACAGGAATTTTTTTTTGCCCCCTCATACCACCACTCCATTTAAAATCCTTATTCTGCAAAGCCATACCTCACTTGCTTCCTACCTTTTTTTTTTTTTTTTTTTTTTTTTTTTTTAGATGAAGTTTTTGCTCTGGGGCCCAGACTGGAGTACAGTGGCACAATCTTGGCTCACTGCAACCTCTGCCTCCTGGGTTCAAGCGATTCTCTTGCCTCAGCCTTCCCAGTAGCTGGGATTATAGGCACCCACCACCACACCTGGCTAGTTTTTGTATTTTTAGTAGAGACAGGGTTTCACCGTGTTGGCCAGTCTGATTTCAAACTCTTGACCTCAGGTGATCCACCTGCCTCGGCCTCCCAAAGTGCTGGAATTACAGGCATGAACCACCATGCCCGGCCTTGCCTCCTATTAATACCACATCTACTTTGTTTAAATTCCTTTTAACCCATAAAATTACTTTCTTTCTAAAAGTCTTTATGCTGCATGCTGGTCCCTCTGTGTTTCTGTGCCTCTTAAGCCCAGTATAATCAATGTTTATTAAATAAATCAACTAGCTCTACACACACTGGGAAAGAAGAGTTGATTCAAAATAATGTTTTGTAATGGCCAAGCTTGCCTTTCATAGAAGCAAATCTCAAAATGGTCTTGCTTTAGAGGACATATGACTGCTTTCTGAGAGAAATGGTCTTCAAATGGGACTATCCAATACATTTCTTAAATCTTTAGAGCAGAAGCCTAGAATATTACACATAGATTTTTCTTTCAACAGATCTCTACAAACTCAGCAGCTTCATTGGTAAAATTTAAATACCTATTTCAGATAAGAAGGAGCTTGGGTTTCAAAGTGACCCTTATTTGACTTAAAAGTAGAACTTAAATAATTAGAGAAGATTATGTTCCTTCCTTCCTATTTTCTGGTGCTTATTTTATTTAAGCCAATCTCTATAATGCAAGTTGAAATTTGTTCCCCTGAGTACTATGTATTCAAGCCAACGCAGGCAGTTAAAACGGGGATACCTGAGCCAGACACAGTGGTGCACACCTGTAATCCCAGCTATTCTGGGGGCTGAGGCAGGATTGCTCGAGCCCAGGAGTTCAAAACCAGGGCAACATAGTGAGACCCCTGTCTCTAAAAATAAAAATAAAACAGGGATAACAAGGTGGGGTGGATTTATAATGTATCAACCTAGCTAAGCTGGAACTACATTTCCCAAAATCCTTCCCTGAGTTAGCATGGCTGCATGAGGTTTGGAAGGTGAGAATGCAGCGTCTGCCATACTCCTTTTGTGCTGGAAAATCAGTGCAGAGCCACAAGCACTGTTGGAGATCGCCTGCTCGATCACCTTGTTAGTGTGGGGCAGCAGCCGAGACTTTAGTCTTTTGGCTCCCACCAATTTTCTCTTCTAGCTTCTCCAATTCCTGGGCTAGGTACATGCTGAGTTTCAGGAAGAAAGAAGCGGTGGGAGATTGTCGTGGGTTCCAGTTCATCATCATTCTCCCCCACTTCACATCCATCTTTTTTTCCTGACTCCCATCCCACTGACTTCAAGCTCCAGCATCAGACACAAAGGCAACCTTACTTAGATTGTTTAACCAGGTCTCCCAAACGTGTAAGGACAAATTCCTATAATAAATGGAATTATATATCTATCTCATTCATAGATGTTATCTTTCTCTAATGGAGCCATGATCAACAAACTTCCATGGAGCTTTCTAGCCAATTGACAACTCTTCAGCCTGATGTGATTCTCAGAAAGTTGGCACATCCATAATTTAAAAAGAAGGTGCCAACTTTTAAAGTTGAGCTGATTTTACCATACCATGTCAAATTCCATAATCTTGAAAAATCGGAAACCTGGACCTCAAGTGCAACACGGATGGTAGTTTTAAGTTCCCTAACCAGTCCACCCTCTGAAAACAGTTAAAATTATTCAACATTCAAACTCTAAAGGAGCATGAGAACACAGAGACATCAACTGATCACTGAGGCCCCTTTAACATTATAGATTTTGCTAACCTAGATGAAATTTAGCTTCAGTTTTCACGGCCTCCTGGGTTATGGGAACAAAAATCTTGGGGTTCACTGAAGTGGGGAGTCTTAGAGATTTCACAGATGAAACTGGGACCTCCAAGTACCAAAGCCTCAGTGTAAGGGTGAAATAGAATCTAATCTGCCTAGTCTTCCCTACCTGGCCCTTCCACTCAGAGGACTACAAGGGAAATTGCCTGTCTTGAACCTCAGCACTGAATGAAAGGGGAAAAAATAAATTTCTCTACCACTTGATAACTTCAAACTTGCCTTCACTCTGGTTTGTAGCCTGGCTGAATTCATATCACTTGGATGGGCCTGAAACCTCAAGCAGAGAAATTAGTTTATGGGGGGTCCAAGTTCACGGTGGCACCAGTGAGTGATGGAAACAAATGCAAATCCTCTCTAGAGAAAACGATCTTAAATGCAGCCTTCAAATAATTCCTGCAGATAAAAATCCAAGCAATATGAACTCACAGTCAAGAAGTACAAAATACACTCGGAAACAAGGCACCATGAGCAAGAGAGCAGGCAGGAAAACAAAGCAGCCAATGTAGACCCACAGAGGCTTCAATTATGAGAATTAGCAGAGGAAAAAACAAGGTAAGTATGTTTACTATGCATAAAGAAACACAAGAATAAATTAACAGAGTAAAAAATAAAGGCATACAAAAATAACAGATTAGAAACAAAACAGAATTTCTAGAAATGAAAATACAATCTCAAAAAGCAAAATTCCAATGAATATGAGAAATAGAGAAAAATAAATCAATATGAACATACATCTGAAGAATTATCTCAAAAGCAGAGAGACAGAAGAATAGGAATGCTAGAGTAAGAACATCTAATCCAAATTGCAGAATCAATGAGGAAAGAGACACTAGGGCAAGAACAGTTTTCAAAGACATATCAGGTGAGTATTGTCCTGAAGTGATGAAAGACACAAAACCACAAGTTTAAAGAGTAAAAAAAAATTAAATTAAATTAAAATACTGCAAATAAAGTGAAATTTACATGTAGACATATCAGAATGACACTATAGACCATCAGAGAGAAAAAAGGAGTAGGAGAGAAAAAAAAAAAAACAAGTAGAAGTTCTGGGATTGAGATTAGACTGACAGCTGACTTCATCACAACAGTGAGAAGCAGAATATGAAAGAATAGTATCTTTAATACCTGAGAGAAAATGATTGTTAATGCAGTGTTGTGGATATAGCCAAAATCTCTCTCACAAAGGAGGGCAAATTAAAGATCTATTCCAGAAAAACAAAACTGGGGGCTTACCCCAGAAGACATCTACTAAAGGAAAATATCAAGGATTCTTTTGATATTGGAAAGCCTAAGGTAACAGAACGAATATGTAAAGAGTTAAATACATAGACATAAATAAATGTTGATTGTATAAACAATAGTCTTGCAGGATTAAAGAAAGAATACAGAACTAAGATAATTAAGACAGCCAGGTAGTATCCTGAGGCCAGATAATAGAAATAGATCCACACATATATGCTTAATTGATTTTCAACAAAAACATCAGTGCTGTTCAATGGGGAAAGGATTATCTTTTCAACTAATGGAGCTGGAACAACTGGATAAACGTATTAGAAAAAATGAACACTATTCTTAAAAATTAATTCAAGATGGATCATAAATTTAAGCATAAATGCTAAAACTATAAAGATTCTAGAAGAAAACATGGGAAGAGTATCTTTGTGACCTTGGAGTAGTCAAAGGTTTATTAGAGAAGGCACAAAAGTACTAAAAATTACAAATGTTAATAAATTGAAATTTGTCAAAATTAAAATCAAAATTTTAAGCTACTCATTAAGAGACACTGCTTAAAAAATGAAAAGGAAACTCACGGATTGGGAGAAAATACTTGAAATACACATGTAAAAGAATTTTTACTTAGGATATATAAAAAATCAATAACAAAAATGCAAGTACCCTAATTGTAAAAAGGTTGGGGGAGAGATTTAAATAGACCCCTTCCAAATAAACATATTTGAACACCCAGTAATCACATGAAAAGGTGCCTAACAACATTAGTCATCAGCAAAGTGAAAATCATAATAAAGTACTATTATGTAGCCACCAAAATTTCTATAATTAAAAAGGCACTCAACATCAATGGTGATAGGAATGTACAACTGCAAAACTATCTTGGAAAACAGTTTGACAATTTCTAATTGTATTATTAATCTATTGCTGTGTAATGCATTACCCCAAAACTTAGCAGTTTAAAACCACAGACATTTATTATCTTTCATTTTCTGTAGGTCAGGAATCTAGATGCAGCTTAACTGATGCATCTGATTCAAGATTTTTTTATGAGGTTGCTGTTAAGCTATTGGACAGGGCAGTGATCTTACCAAACTCTGGACTAGGGGAGGGTCCGTTTCCAAATACACTCCAGTGGTCCATGGTAGGATTAAGTTCTCTGTAGACTATTGGACTGAACACCTTAGCTTTTCTTGGGCTCATGGCCTCCCCTCCCTCAGTTTCTTGGGCCTCTCCACAGGGCAGCTATCAACATGGTAGCTGGCTTCCCTCAAATTGAAAGAGTGAGAACAAGAGCCTAAGATGGAAGCCACAGTCTTTTCACATCTTAAGCTCATAAGTGATATCCCATTAATTTTGCCATATTCTATTTGTGTAGAAGGAAGTCATTATGTCCAGCCCACGTTGAGGGGCGAGAATAACATAAGGGCATGAATACCAGGAGACAAGGATTCCTGGGGACCATCTTAGATGCTGCCTCACCACAAACATTAAAGACATGCCTATCTTGTAACCTAGTCATTCCACTCAAAGTTGCCTATTCAAGAGAAATGAAAACTTTTCCTCAAAAAGACTTGAGTAAGAATGTTCATAGTACTTTCTAAAAAATAGCCACAAACTGTTAACAACCAAATGTCAATTAACAGTAGAGTGGGTAAACAAATCATGGTCCATTCATGCAATCAACCACTACTAAGCAATAAAGAGAATGAACAACTGATGAACAGAGCCACACAGAAGAATCTCTAGTTTCAAAAATCATAAAAGAGTGAAAACTATTATTCTCATTATATGAAGTTCAAAAACAAGCAAGACTTATCTGTGGTGCTAGAAATCAGAAGAATACTTGCCTCCGGAGGGTGGTGGGTGTGAATGCAGAGAAGTGTTAGGTGACTTTCTGGGGTACTGGTGTTGGATGCGATGGTGATTACCTGAAACTATACATCTATCAAAATTTATCAAAGTATATTAGTAAGATTGTGCACTTTACTGTATGTAAGTTCTACCTCAGTAAAAAGTCATCTGAAATTTTAAAAATTTCAGTTATATTAAAGATCTCTAAAACATAACAGAATAGTTGATATTTAAAATGACAGAAAAATGTGTCCAAGGCAAATAACAGAAGCATAGTGGAACAACTATACTAATAGGCAAATAAATTTTAAGGCAGAAAGCATTACAAGAAATAATTACAAGAAATAAAGAGAATCACTATATATTAAGATAAAGAAGATAAACCAATTCTAAGCTGGTATGCATCTAATAACATGCTTCTTTTAGTAAATGATAAAACAGATAAAAATAGATATGAATATTCAAAAAATTTGAGTGGAACAACTAAATAACTTGAGTTAATAAGACATATAATATGGCACCAACAACCGAAGAACACATTCTCTTCAGATAGGCATGCAAGATTTATAAAAATTGATACATACTGAGACAAAATGGTAGTTTCAATTTTTTTTTTTTTTTTTTTTTTTTGAATCTCGCTCTGTCGCCCAGTCTGGAGTGCAGTGGTGCGATTTCGGCTCACTGCAGCCTCCACCTCTGGGGTATCTGGGATTACAGGCATGCACCACCATGCTCAGCTAATTTTTGTATTTTCAGTAGAGATGGGGTTTCACTATGTTGGCCAGGCTGGTCTCGAAATGCTGACTTCAGATGATCTGCCCACCTCAGCTTCCCAAAGTGCTAGGATTATAGGCATAAGAGCCTTTGCGCCTGGGCTCAATTTTTAAGGAATTGATGTTATACAGAAAATGTTCTCTATTATAAGATTGTCAGTTCAAAAACAATGTTCAAAAGTTCAAAATTTAAAAATACTAGAAATCTATACCAATAAATCTTATGTATTTCTAAAACTAAAGAACACCCTTCTATAAACCTCATAGGCCAAAAGAGAAGTCATACTAAAATTAGAAAATATTTACACCTATATTATAAATATTCCTTTGGGATGCCATCAAAGAAAAATTCATAACTTAAATACATATATTAAAATTATGGAAAGGCAAAAATTAACAAAACAGCACATTTTAGAACTTAAAACAACTGGAGAATTACCTGGGACAAGACAGATAAATTTATGAACTAAACATAAAAATAGATCAGATTGACAAACCCAAAAGTTAGCTCCTTGAAAGGGCTAATAAAATAAACCTCTGGCAGTACTGTTCAAGGGAAAAAGAAGACGTGAAAAAAATATGTGGGACAAAAAACAGACAGCTACGAACGCAGGGGGCATTTTATTTTTTATTTTTAAAAATCTTTTATTTTTAAAAATCTTCTTTATCAGTGCAAAGGAGAATAGCAGGGGGCATTTTAAAAATGAGGATATTATTTTAAAAAAACTTTGTCAACAAACTTTAAACCTTTATATGAAATGGTAAAAAAAAGCTAACTTACAAAAAACAACTGGAGAAGAAACACAAAACCTCTATGAGGCTATAATTGTATTTTTGGTGGATAAACATGTATTTTTCATGCCCAGAGGGTTTATCAATGTGTTTAAACATACAAGGCACAAATAATTCTAATCTTTCATAAACAATTCTGGATTATAGAAAAGTGATAGAACCTGACATTGGTATTACAAGAAAGAAAAATTATAGAACACACTCTTTTATGAATACAGATGCAAATTACCAAAAAATATGAAATATTTTCAGAAATATATAGAAAAGATAATACATAATGAAAAAGTTGGGCTCAAGCCAAAAACACAGGAGTGGATAGTTATTTGAAAATTAATATAATTCACCACATTAATATATTGAGTAGAAATGTATTATCTTAATACATATTCCATTATATATTATAAAATAGCACTTGTTTAAATAGTATTTGATAAAATTCACATTAATTAATGATAGAAACTTTTGGCAAAATGAGAATAGAAGAGAACTATCTTATTGAAAGGCATTAGGGGAGAAAAATCCTAGAACAAAAAACATACTTAATGGTAAATTGTTGAAAATTTCCTCTTTAAGGTGAGGAAGAAGCAAGGTTTTCATTTCTTTACTCCTAATCAACACTGTATTGTATGGTTCTAGACAGTACAGTATAAAAAGAAAAAGAATTAGCATAAGAAATGACAGCCGCGTGCAGTGGCTCATGCCTCTAATCTCAGCACTTTAGGAGGCCCAGGCAGGCAGATCACTTGAGTTTGAGATCAGCCTGGCCAACATGGTGAAACCCTGTCTCTACTAAAAATACAAAAATTAGCCAGGTGTGGTGGTGGGCACCTGTAGTCCCAGCTACTTGGGAGGCTGAGGCGGTAGTAAGCCAAGATTGCGCCACTGCAGTTCAGCCTGGGCAACAAGAGCAAAACTCTGTCTCAAAAAAAAAAAAAGATATAAAACTTTCACAAATTAACATAATTTATAGTTGCAATGAAAACCTAAAATAACCTACAGATAGATTATGAAAAACAGCTTACCTAGGTGTTGATTTTTAAGATCAACATACAAAAAAAGTCAATTAGATATCTATATTTCAGGAAAATAGGATATCTATATTCCAGGGAATAGGAGAATGAGAAATACTTTTTAAAAAAATACCATTTTCAATAGCTACAAAAGATAGGTTAACCTATTGAAATACATCAAATAAAACATAAGTAATTGGAGATAGCTACAGTATTCATGGATTGAATTTGAATCCCATCCAAATTCCCACAGAATTTCCTTATGAAACTTAAGTTCATTCCAAAATGTATGTGGAAGACCCAAGAATCGCTAAGACATTCTTGAATAAGAATAAGGTAAGAGGATTTGCCTTATGAAGTATAAAGGAATTTTAAAACTCAAATAAGTAAGCAACAATATTTAATTAAACAATATTTTGCAGGGATAGACAAATAGAATAATAGACTAGAAAACCCCAAAAGAGAGCCATAAAGGTATGGGAATATTATTTATGATGGACCTAAATATTGGCTTTTTCAACATATGTTGAGATAATCTCCATCTCTTTTGACCCCAACCTCAGACTATACACAAAAATTAATACCTGATGAATTAGAGACGTAATGAAAAAAGAAAACATAAAACCTTTGAAGACTATAGAAGAGCTTCATGACCTCAGTGTAGGGAAGGATTGCTCAGGTAAGACATAGAAAGTGCAATCCCTATTCCAAAAGACCATAAATTTGTCTGCATTAAAATATAAAACCTCTGTTCATCCACAGATGCTAAATATAAAAGACAAACCACAAACAGAAAGAAGAAATTGTCAATACATAGAACTGCTGAATATTTTTCAGGTTATATAAAAGTATGCCACAATCACACACACAAAAAAAATAAAAATAGACAAAAAATAGAAATAAAATAGATGAAAACATTTCACTGACGAAAATCCCAAATGGCTTACAAATGGCAAGATGCTTAACGCCATTAATAATTAGGTAAATGCAGTTTTAAAAGACAATGGCATCCCATTTCACACTCATTTCATAATTAGCCATATCAAATGTCAGCAAGAAAGCGAACAACTGGAACATTATACACTAGTGGGAAAGTCAGTTGGGGCAATCACTTTGGAAAGCTCTTTGCCATTATCTAATAAAGCTGTAGATATGCAGATCCTTAGAAGTAGCAAGTCTGCTCTCCCACATTAGTCTGAAAGAGACTTTTGCATTCAGGCATCAGGAGCCACACACAAGAATGTTCATGGTTGCACCATTTGTAAAAACAAAAACCCAAAACCAACCCAGTGTCCGACATTAGAATGGACAAATAAATCATGGTATATGGTAACACTAGGGAAATTGACTAAATTACAGCTATGTGCTGAAATGTAGAATAACCTCAGAAACATCATATTGAGGAGGGAAAATGAAAGTCATTAAAGAATTATAAAGTGGAATTATTCTGTGTGTGAAGTATGCAATAGTAGTGTATTGTTTAAGGATGCAAATTTAGTCATAAACAAAAGCAGGAAAACAGCAAACACAAAATTACTAATAGTTGTTATTCCCAGGGAGGGAAGGAAATAGAAGGGATCAGGAAGAGGAGCTCAGGTTGCTACAAAATTTGTTTTTTCTTAAAAAAGATGATAATTATACAAAACCATTGTCATTCTTTAAAACCATGTCAAAAAGCATTGTCATTCTTTCTTTTTTCCCCCGCAAGATGGAGTCTTGCTCTGTCTCCCAGGCTAGAGTGCAGTGGCACAACCTCAGCTCACTGCAACCTCTGCCTCTTGGGTTCAAGCAATTCTCTTGCCTCAGCTTCCCAAGTAGCTGGGATTATAGGCACCTGCCACCACACCCGGCTAATTTTTTTCTATTTAGTAGAGATGGGGTTTCACCATGTTGGTCAGGCTGGTCTCGAACTCCTGGCCTCAGGTGATCCACCTGCCTTGGCCTCCCAAAGTGCTGGGATTCTAGATGTGAGCTACCGTGCTGGCCAGCATTATCATTCTTTATACCATATTTATAATTTCATATTATTTTGTGTCTATTCATAAAATTTAATAATTCAGATCAAAATTCAAAACATTTTAAATTAGAAAACACTAAAAGCTAGAGGCATCACATTACCTGACTTTAAACTATACTACAAGGCTACAGTAACCAAAACAGCATGGTACTGGTACCAAAACAGAGATATAGATCAATGGAACAGAACAGAGCCCTCAGAAATAATGCTGCATATCTACAACTATCTGATCTTTGACAAACCTGACAAAAACAAGCAATGGGGAAAGGATTCCCTATTTAATAAATGGTGCTGGGAAAACTGGCTAGCCATATGGAGAAAGCTGAAACTGGATCCCTTCCTTACACCTTATACAAAAATTAATTCAAGATGGATTAAAGACTTACATGTTAGACCTAAAACCATAAAAACCCTAGAAGAAAACCTAGGCAGTACCATTCAGGACATAGGCATGGGCAAAGACTTCATGACTAAAACACCAAAAGCAATGGCAACAAAAGCCAAAATTGACAAATGGGATCTAATTAAACTAAAGAGCTTCTGTACAGCAAAAGAAACTACCATCAGAGTGAACAGGCAACCTACAAAATAGGAGAAAATTTCACAACCTACTCATCTGACAAAGGGCTAATATCCAGAATCTACAATGAACTCAAACAAATTTACAAGAAAAAAAACAAACAACTCCATCAAAAAGTGGGCGAAGGATATGAACAGACACTTCTCAAAAGAAGACATTTATGCAGCCAAAAAACACATGAAAAAATACTCATCACTGGCCATCAGAGAAATGCAAATCAAAACCACAATGAGATACCATCTCACACCAGTTAGAATGGCCATCATTCAAAAGTCAGGAAACAACAGGTGCTGGAGAGGATGTGGAGAAATAGGAACACTTTTACACTGTTGGTGGGACTGTAAACTAGTTCAACCATTGTGGAAGTCAGTGTGGTGATTCCTCAGGGATCTAGAACTAGAAATACCATTTGACCCAGCCATCCCATTACTGGGTATACACCCAAAAGATTATAAATCATGCTGCTATAAAGACACATGCACACGTATGTTTATTGCGGCACTATTCATGATAGGAAAGACTTGGAACCAAGCCAAATGTCCATCAATGATAGACTGGATTAAGAAAATGTGGCACATATACACCATGGAATACTATCAGCCATAAAAAATGATGAGTTCATGTCCTTTGTAGGGACATGGATGAAACTGGAAACCATCATTCTCAGCAAACTATTGCAAGGACAAAAAAACCAAACACCACATGTTCTCATTCATAGGTGGGAATTGAACAGTGAGAACACATGGACACAGGAAGGTGAACATCACACAGTGGAGACTGTTGTGGGGTTGGGGGAGCGGGTAGGGATAGCATTAGGAGATATACCTAGTGCTACATGACGAGTTAATGGGTGCAGCACAACAACGTGGCACATGTATACATATGTAACAAATCTGCACGTTGTGCACATGTACCCTAAAACTTAAAGTATAATAATAAAATAATAAATAAATAAAAATATTCAAAACTTACTTCAGGAAGATATATTTTTGTGTGAAGTTCATTGGGAAAAAGGAAAAACTAGAGACAAAACTTGAGAGACAGTTACAGTAGTCCAGGTTACAGGCGATCCTTTCATAACCCCTCCCGGCGATTCTGATGCTCACATTTGAGAATGATTCTAAGAAATTTTAGGAAGAAAAGAGGAGGGAAAGGAAGAAAGATTTGCCCATGGTCATTTAGTGGCCACTCCATGGCTTGATTCTGAGAACGGAGAAGTTCTGAGTTAAAAGACGTGTTAACTGAGGGAAGAAGGAAGAAAGAGAAAAGATGACAGGAGGACTCTCACCTGGACAGGGGGAGGATGGCAGTGACACTGATAAGAGGTGAGCAGGCAGTATGGTAAGAGCGCAAACTCATCCTACAAGGAGAAAGGTATCGACATTAGTGGAAACAGAAGCAGTTAGAAAACTTAGAATAAAGTGTGTACATCAACCAGACTGTATAAGAGAGAAAAAAATAGAGAATGGCAAAAAACCATCTTCATATCTCAAAAGTGAGAGGGCGTCAAGAGCACAGGGGCAGCTCCAGTTAGTTGGATTAAGGTTCTAGACCAGGCCATACTGCACAGACATCACTTTCTGTTGTCCTGCTAATGAGTCCCTCTCCCTGTTGCACTGACATTATCAAACCAAATGCAAATGAGATGAACCACAACAATGGGCAGAACTGCACCTGGTTCTGGTGAAGGTCTTAAGAGGAGGGGAAGTGGGGAGTGGAAGATTTTTGCCACACCCAAAGGGAGTGAGACCACAGAAGAAAAAATTATTTACATAGAAACTCAGGCCAATCCTTTCATAAGTACTCCAGGACTATTGCTTCTCTTGATGATTTTAGTTGAGTCATTGTAGGCGGGACAATTCAAGGGAGAAGGCTGCTGCCTGGAAGCAATCCTCAGGAACCTAGACCTGAAAAATGTGGGTGAGCTCTCTCTTGGCGTTTGTGCAGTGTGGCTGGGGGTTGCTCCGTAGTGGATCTTACTGGTCAGCTTGCTCTGTTGGCCACTTACTGAGGCCCAAGAGGCTTTACCCTACTCAGAGGCAGTGGCAAAAACAGAACAAAGAATCAATAGTGGGCAAGGAGAATGATGTTCCTTTTTAACATGTTTAAGGTGTCTGAAAATTAGAAGCACTCAAATTAAACTCAGGAAATTGGTCTGGATCAGAGTGTTTTGAGGACCATTGCTGAGGTCTCTGTTCCTAAGTTAGGATACTTTCTTTGTAAGAGAGAGGAGGATCTTCATACATTCCTATCTGGTAATAGTATTAAAATCAATTTGGTATGACGGTTCATGATTGTAATCAGCACTTTGAGAGGCCAAAGAGGGAAGATCACTTGAGCCCAGGAATTTGAGACCAGCCTGGGCAAACATAGCAAGACTCTATCTCTACAAAAAATTTAAAAATTAGCTGCCCGTGGTGGCACATGCCCAGCTACTCAGGAGGCTGAGGCCAGAGGATCACTTAAGCACAGGAATTTGAAATGGCAGTGAGCTATAATTGTGACACTGCACTCCAGCCTGAGCAACAGGATGAGACCCTGTTTCTAAGAAAAATAAAAATAAAATCTAGAATATTTAGGGGATGGCTGAGTTTCAGTTAATGTTTTTCTCATTATATGAATTAGGCAAAAAGCTTCCTGAGGAGTATTATCCTGTTTTGCCATCATAATTAGCATAGAATGTGGCTGATTCTCTCGATTTATTTTTTATCTTACATACCATAAAATTCACTCATCTGAAAGTTTTCAGAAATTCATAAAGACCTGTAACCACCACTGCAATCAAGTTCCATCACACAAAACATGTTTTTCTTATGGTGTCCCTTTGCAGTCAGACCACCTCTCCTCCCCAGCCCCTGGCAACCACTGACCCTCTCTGCAATGCAGAAATGACAACTGCATTGAAGGTTAGGGCCTGAGGCTTTCTTATGATTGGTTGGTATTGTAACAATAGTAACAGCAGTAATGGTAATATATAATACATATTTGCATTTCTATTGTGTCAGGCACTATTTGAAGCACTTTATAGATGAGGAAACTGAGGCTTTAAGAGATTTTAGAAAGGAAAGAGGAGGTAAAGAAAGACTTACCCATGGTCATTTAGTGGCCACCCCATGGCTTCACTCCAAGTATGTCAGACTCCTAGACCCATTTTCTTAACCTCTATCTGTTTCTGCCTCCATGGAAGATACAGAAGCAGGACAAAGTAGAAAGGATACCTACCAATTCCAGGAAGCTCAGTTTAGATCTGGGATTGACTTACTTTTACCAAAAAAAAGCTTTTATGAGTTTGATTAATTATACCAATAAAACAACACTTGGATATAAGATCAAGTGAAACCAGGATCCTAGAACACTTTCCTTACAGCCTTTGTAAAATGCAACAAAGATAAAGCCTAGACTTATTATGTTCCCTGTCATAAACTTGACCAAGTTTGTAAAGCAAAACTTTAAAAAATTCTCTGATCAAATACTGGAATGCCTTGTTAATGTCCTTGAGCATGAACTTCCTTTTGTATTTATTAAAAAGAAAAAGGGATCTTTATTGTTGATCTTGGGTGTTTTTCAGGTTGGAGTCCCCAACCCGGTCTCTAGTGATGGAGGCCCCAAAAGGAGTGGAAATCAATGCAGAAGCTGGCAATATGGAAGCTACCTGCAGGACAGAGCTGAGACTGGAATCCAAAGATGGAGAGGTGAGGGGTGAGAAGGACAGAAGTTCAAAGAGCTACAGCTCCAACAGGCCAACCCTTCCCATAACTGGTTGACCTCGGAGTTGGATCCTATGGTGTATCAAAAGGAGCCAAGCAGGTTTTATTTCTGAAACAATTGAGCAGCATGATTATAAGCCAAACCCACAATCCATCAAAGTGATGATTCGTTATTTGTAAAATGCAGAGATAATGGCATGTATTCCAAGTACAGAATTATATGACCATGAAAATGAATGCTCTTTTCAAATTCTCTCTTGTCACCTTAAAATAAGATTTTGTTAGCCAACATAATTAATCTGTATATATTATACACATCTGGCTCAAGATGAACTTAATTTACTTGTCGTTACTTTGTGTCACATGTTTCTGTTTTCACTGAAAATGGGGAGGCAGATTGAACAGCTGTCCCAACCAGAACAAGCCAAAACTTAATAGGGTAAGACTAGGCAGCAAGGGAATGAAACACTACAGATATTCATTCTCTTATGCCAACACAGTCCCAGTTGGGTGAACAGAAATGCTGCTTGTGTTTTTGCAAGCAAGACAAGCCAATTACTACCCACACCCAAAATATGATTTGTCTGTAAACTTTTAAAAATGGCTTCAAAGTGCTCGTAAGTGAACTTTGCTATTTAATCATAGAGTAAAAAAATCTGTTGTTGTTGTTGTTGGTTTTTTTTAAGAAAAATGCTATTCCACCTGACTATTCAATGAGAGAGGTTATCAGTCTCTACCTGCTTCTATACATCCACTCTATGGATATAAAAGTACCCCTTTTGATTGGTATGGCATTTGCTATTTTGTTTTAGAAGAGATAGTCAGAACATTCAATTATCACAACTGCCTCTTCAAGCAGCCACAAACTGCAAACCACACACATATAAAAATGTGGCTACCTCACATATGCAGTTTATAGCTATCAGAATTTGAACTCTGGAGGAATCAGTTATAATCATAAATCTAATGGCACCTTCCACCAGTGTTTATTTTTATAGGCATGTTTTTCCCAAAGTATATTTTATAGACCATCAGCCCCATAAATTGTTAGAAAAAGAAAAAAAAAGCAGAAAGGCTCACTAGCATTTAAAAGTTGGAAAATGTTACATACTCTATTCTCCTCTTGAACACTCACCTTGCACACAGTCATAGTAGGATCTGATAAGTCCCATAGTAAAGAAAATTGTTAAATGTCACATTTTCATATTTATTTGACTCTAGGACTCTATTCACATTCTGTATGACATGTTTTTGCAAAATGCTAACATAGGCCAGTGCAGCATTATCTTGCTAGAATCTAAGCTTTTGTGAAGGTAGAGACTTTCCGTCTTGTTGGTATCCAAATCCCCAGTACCAAAAATAATCAACACATAGTAGGTGCTCATTAGATTTCAGTTGAATTGAACATTCATTTGCTGTTTCTGAATGTCAAGAGAAGAGACGACAGCCTCTGACCGATGCTTTCCTTCCTATTCTCTCTCTTTAGATTAAGTTAGATGCTGCAAAAATCAGACTACCTAGACTGCCTCACGGATCCTACACGCCTACAGGAACAAGGCAGAAGGTCTTCGAGATCTGCGTCTGCGCCAATGGGAGATTATTCCTGTCTCAGGCAGGAGCTGGGTCCACTTGTCAGATAAACACAAGTGTCTGCCTCTGAAAGACTATCCATAGTGGACATTGTTGGCAGCATAAAGGCCTTTTTTGGCTTTAGACACTGGCTGCCAGCTATTTTTACTAGAACACAGAAAGCCTATCAAAGACCTTGTGTGTATGTGTACGTGTGTGTGTGTGCTTGAGTGTGTTTGCGTGTGTGGGTGGATATAAATATATATAAATATATATAAATAAATATATATATCCTCTGTATAAAATGAGGTTTCAGTACAAAAGGAACCATGGGTGACCCTGCAATATCCACTGTCATTTTCCATCCCATCCCCACCACCTGTGTGACAGAAATCTAAACACACATCCATCCCAACATTCCCCAGACTATTCAGAATCACACAGCGTATTGAACACTGACAGAATCTTCATCTAGATGTTTGAGTAGCAGCATATCTTCTCCTTTAGTGTCATTACGAGGGAGTGATGGCGGGAATCTCAAAGTCGCACTCAAGCTCTGAGACCTTTGTATCAAAAGTAGGCATTTGATTTCCTGTTTTAGCTTTAGTAAGGCTGGCTAACTTCCCCCTCTTCAAGCTAGGGACCGGCAACGCTGTGGAAGTCAGCCGTAGGAACTCAAAATGGCTGGCCTACCTTGGCTACCAAACATATTGGGATTTTTGTAGTTGAATGAATGAGGAGGATGAAATTTCAGCAAATTTTGAACTGCTCACCCAACTTCTGCTATCTTGCTCCCTCCAAACTCACAGATTCTCCTACAGTCAAATTAGGAGCTGTAAATCAGCACAAAATAAGATAACAGCTGCTCCTCAGTCAGCTGGAAGCTACTCAATGGCCTGACGGGCAATGAACAAACGGGTGATATATCTGTTTTTTTAAAGGAAAAATGGCTTAAAAGCTGTTCTGTTCTCACTTCTGACTTTAACCAAAAGATTTCAACCCACAATGATCAGGTCAATCAAAATCCCTAAGAGCAGAACTCCTACCCCAAAAGAAGCCTGGAAGTCTAATTAAGAGTAGCATCAGGAACCTAATTATGTTTACTATGTTTCTTAGGATTGGTGGGTAATGTCAAAACAATGCCCTTTATTTTTAAAGGCATTCACAGACTCTGACTTTGATCTTCTTATGTATTTTTTCAGTGCCGGGATATTCATATTCCTAAAGCCACTATTGTGCTTTCTCTAAGAAGCACTACATGCCACCAGAATTGCTCACTGAAAGATAATACAAACTGAGTGTCTTTATGAGAATCACTGTGTCCCCTGGGGCCCAGCAGTACCTGCTTCCCTGTATGTGGGAGCAGCACCTCATTCCCGCCATCAGCTACCTCTCATCACCCCACCTTCATCATCATGCTCCAGGGTCACCCTGGCCAGCTCTTGTGCTGGGACAGGGGATTACACCATCTCTGTTCAAAGAGGGGGAAATGTGCCTATGCCTTAAGTCAATGCACTCAGCAAGGAGAAGCACATCTTATTTATCTTGTTACCTATAGTTTATTTTGGGTGATTGGAGGGGAATGATTTAGTTATGACTGGACATCTTAAAAGCTGATAGACAAGCCAAATGGCTGGCAGATGTGGATTTCAAAGAGCCCAGAATGAACTCATCACTGGCTTAGACAGTCCTGGATGCCATTTGGAAAGCAGTGGCCCTGCAAGCCTAAATGAAGTAGTATTTGTAGGCCTGGGTGGCATTTGCATTTTTCTTTTCCCTCAACAAGGTTTTACTTTTTCTTACTTTACAAGCAAGGGAAGTTTTGTGATAGGAGAGAAATAAAAGATTTGATATTTTTTGAGATGACACTGAAGCATCAGGCTGAGATTTGCACACATGGGAAGTAAAAGCAATCTGTGTGTTGCTTAGCCACTTAGAAGTAGATGGTGGGGGACAGTGGCATGGGTCCTAGCCTGGCCAGTGATGCTGCTGGCGTCCAGACCCCAAACTCACTCCAAGCACTCTTGTTCAATATCTCATGCAGAAGAGTTGGGCTGGTCACTCTTAGGGGTGAGACCCAGTGATTGGTTGGTTTGTAGCATTAAGGTCTAAAAAGGAAAACCATAAAAGACATCAGATTACTCTGGATCAGTATAATTAATATTCCATAGGGCCATGTTGCCAGAATCTGTATGTATCAACACAGGGTTTTTCCAAGCCAGGAAGCGCACTCCTTGGCTACTAGGAGCACCTATCCCATATCATTCAGATAAACAATAATAGCTACAAAGTCATTTGTGGCTAGATAGGTTAAGACAGGTGATTTTTTAAAGCAGACTGTCTTTGCATTTTGCCATCTCAAGTTCATTAATCTTTAGATGACAAAAAAGGAAAAAGTTCCCAGAACCTTTTTCCTTAGATTTTGTTCTAATCACCACGTGAAGGAATGAGATTAGCGCCACAAGTTTTATGCCAATAAAAGAGACTGGTGTGATCCCACGTGCAAAATTTAATCCTGAGGGTAGTGAGATCACAAACAGAATAAAAATAAGAGCAATCAACCATATAAATCAAGTACCTATTGGGAACAGACATAACATTCTATTTTTCATTTATGCTAAGTGACCACAATATACAAAGTAATAAGCAGTAAATTTGATATGGGTTAAATTATGCATTTTGTTCAGATTTTGGAAATTGGTAGTAAAATGCATTATAAGTTTCTCAATGTACATCTTTTTATCCCAACACCCTCAAACTAGAATATTTGTCGATGGTCAAGAGAAAAATTTTACCTGAATTCTTGGGGGTAGGGGAGAAGCTTTTACATTAAAATCTACTAACGCCTACTTTTTAAAAAATGAGATTCTTTCTAATCTTTATATATGATATTTTCTAGACAATCGCACCTTTGGGTATATTAAACAGCTGGTATCATAACAGTCCAAATGAACCTTCAATATACTAGAAGTTCTAGTATGTTAATATTGTTCAGAAGATTCTTACAAATTAAAAACTGATTTCCAAATATATTCAACATTTACTTCTATTTGATATCTGCTCAAGAAGTCATAGAAGTCTTGGGAAACTATTCAAGTATCACAGAGGTTTTCAAAAGCCCTTATGGTGACATCTACCTAGGTAAAACCTGACATGTGGCTTTATAATTGTTATGTTACCCAAGGGATAGATGTTATAAACTTGAGCTGGCTTTGAACATCCTTTAGGTCATTTTCTCTTTGGATAATTTTCATCGCATATCCAGCAACCATAGACCAAAGTTTGCTTGAGGTTTGACCCTAGAGCAGAGATCGGCAAACTATGACCTGGAAACCAAATCTGACTCACCACCTTTTCCTGCAATTAAAGTTTTATTGTCACATAGCCACATACATTCATTTACATGTTTTCTGATTTTACACTACAGCAGTGGATGGAGTAGTTGTGTCAGAGACTATGTATCCCACAAAGCATAGATTACTTACTATTTAGTCCTTCACAGATAAAGTTTCCTGACCCCTGACCTAGAGGTTTTTGTGGTATGCATTGGATATAGCAGGAAAGAAAGCACATTTCCAAACAGCAGGGAGTAAGCTTACATTTCTGTGTAGGCTTGGGAATATAGTTACTTGGCAAAGTCTTTCAGGAAGGAAGCCCTTCCTTATGTTACATGTGGAAAGCCTGCCTTCCAAGACATGTGGAAGTAAGTGATCCTCCTGCCAGAGAAACACAGGCTCAGAGGATTCCTGGGAACAGGGAGGATGGGATTAGTGGAAGCTTAGTGGAAAAAGAAAGTTATGATCCTCCAAGACCCTTAATAGATAGAACATACCAGGTTCTGCAGGTCAGCATCATTGTGTAATGAGAAGTGAAGTAGGGGACCCTGTGGTTTAACCTTAGAATCTCTTTCCTGTAGGCTCTGTCTGCTGTCTATATTCATATAAAGTTTTCCACCTCACCCTCCCACAGTCTAGAGAGATGCCCATTCCATGGTCCTCCAGAGAATAGTTTTGACTTAACATGTCTTTTTAGCCCGCATCACGTCAGTTATCAACACCGCCACTGTGCTTACTGTTCCTACAGCCACACCAGGCTTGAAGAGTTAGTGGGACCAATAAATAATTGGAAGTATTGGAAAAAGCAACTTAAAATACATGGGGACAAAAAATACAGTAAAATTCTTTTTATCAAGCTGATGCTGTGAGAAACCAGATGAATGCCAGTTTGGCTTTATTTCTAAGAATCTGGGTCTTCATTCTCTGGTGTAGAAGGAATGCAAAAAGAACAAAACAAAAACAAAACAACATATTTTGAAAAGACATATTCTGACATCTCTGCTTCCGTGTGGTAAGGCAGGCTCCTATCAGACATTTATCCCTTTGGTCAACATCCCTTTTGCTCATCCAGGGCTTCATACTCAATATTGCTTAAAAAAAAAAAAGTATCAGCTGTGGATGACTCTTTGGAAGTATGAGTATCATGGTGGGGAGGAAGGATTTTTTTTTAAATGTAAACGACCCCCATTTACCAGACCCTAATCAAAGTCACTTAAGGGAATCCCTCAGCCTTTTATTTGGAAACAGCTGAAATAAACTGGCAGCAGCTAGATCAGAGTATCTTGCTTTATTTTAGGCCAAAGGTAGTATGAGATTTGGACCAAAAAGTTAAATAGATCCATTCCAGCACCTGATACTGATTTTTCAAGGCTCTATTAAAGGTCAAAAATTTCATTAAACAAGACCAGTTCTCCCTCTTCCCCGTTGTCCCAAGAAATCTTAGGCATGAAAAGGATAAGGAAACAGCTCCTGGAATGATACATTTGCATGGTGCCCTAGTAGCAGGTTGGGAAAAAGTTATAAGAAACAACCTTCGAAAACAGGCCTTTTATCTCAAAGATAAAATGTCTCTCTTGTGGTCTTTCATCACTATCTCTGTGGTGGAAGGTTCCCCTAGTTCCAACATATTTCCATTAAAACAGTCAAAGCCACGGCATTGGGATGTCAGATGCATCTCTTTCTTTGTGGTAATCGGAATTTAAAATTATACAGTTGCCTCTGAATTTCTCATGCACAAAGCCAAACCACTGATAAGAGATAAAGCAGTCTGAAGCCTGCTGCTTCAGCCAGCACAGCACAGCACACGCGCTTGCACGTTCAAAAGCAATGTGAGTTCTATGGTTCTTAAAAGCTTTCTTCATAACAGAGTCCTTGAAATTTCTCAAGGCAGGTCTGAATGGCAAAGGGAAAATAATTACTTGTGGGAGGTCCTCCTTTTGAGTATTGTTAGAGCACACATATAAAAGAAAAGAACCTTTTTGGGGCAACTCATGCTCACACATGCTGTTTTCTTTGGTTCTCCTGCTACCTTCCTTTTGTAGATATTGACAGATTAGGAGGAAATTAGCATCCTTATTAGAGAAAGAGCAAGAATGTCACGAGCCCTTGATGCAATAGTAAGTGTGATGTCATCATACAGTGTTAATGATGCTATCAAATCCATCAATAAACAGTCTCAAACCTTCCAACAACAGTACTCACTGCTGCTTCTCAACTTCAGCCCAGCAAGCAGTAATATCATCACCCATTTTGAGATTTGCAGGTGGAATAGAACAAAGAAACAGCCACTGTAATCGAGAAGCATGTTTAGTGTCTAAATCCACCTGTTGCAATAGGAAGGCCAGAGTGGGGTTCCAAATGCCTCATTAAGTATGTGGACAGTCCCACTAGTAAGTGAGTCAATTTGGCTTCATCACTGAACATTAGCTAAGGTCAGCTTAATAACACAAATATGAGGCCAACTTCTTTGCGAGAAGAGAAAAGAAAACATCTGCTTGATCTAAAATCCACCCCACATGCCTAGAGTTGTCTAATAGTCCCTCAGTTTCCAATGGCTTCACATCCTACTTCTACATTTGGGGTTTTTGGTGAAATCAGAGATAACTCAGAATTTCATAAAGTGAGAAACTCCAAACTGGTCTATTAGGTTCCATGGGAACACTTGTAGCCAAAGGATTGTCTGAGGGCAGGAAGACGACACTTGTCAACAAGGAAGACAGTGTTTCTTTAGTTCCCATATTCATCTAATTCATGGGGTTCTAACATTTTGGGGTGCCATAGATTCTTTTGACAATCTGAGCCAATCTATGAAACTTCTCCCCAAAAAGAACCACCCCACAAAATCTTGCAAAACATAAGAGATTTTCCTGGATCTGAAGCCTACCCTAAGACATGGGAAGAGTTGTATTCTATTATTCAATTGTAAGAATATTTATTAATATCCACTGAGCTATTGCTAGGCACTGTGCTAAACATTTTACATACATTCTTCTACTTCATCCTCAAAACAACCCTTTGAGTTGGGTTCTAATATAGTTCCAATATTCGGATGTGAAAACTGAGGCTTACAGTGGCTAAGAAACTTGCCCAAAGCCATTACCTAGAAAATGGCAGAGCTGGAATGTAGGTTTAACTCCTGACCACTATGCTATAAAGTCACCACATGTCAAACTAATTTTCAAGTTGTTGGGACATGTCCCCTACTAGGTTTTAAACTAGATCTTCTTTGGTAGATGAAGCTATAGAACTTCTATTTTCCCTGCTTTCTATAGTCTCTCACAGTGACAGCATCTATACTAAAGTATAGATATCTAAGGGGACAATATAGAAAGCCTGCCTGAATAATAGAATCTAGAACAAAAAAAATATTAATTTGTTCTGTGTATGCTCAAGTCAAGCTTAAAAAAAAATAGACCGGAAAATACCTGGGTTGTTAGCCTCACATTTAGGAGAAAATTGTAATACTCAATTATCTGTGGGTGTGGCTAAACAAGTCAGCATTTCTGCACACATACATCTCTTTCCTTTATACTTCCCTTCAAAAGACAAATACCTTACTTTTGATCTTTGACACTATTTGGTCAGTATTCTTCTCTACCTTTACTTGTGGCAAAACTCAAGGAAGCTCATTTCTATCATTGTCTCTGTTTCCCTATAAGAAAGAACTAGCAGGGACTCACTGACTGCATTAGGCATACAGTGTCAGAGCTGAGCTGACCACTCTGGTTCCGTAATGCCTTTGGCCTCACACCTTGGCAGCCATCATTAATGGGCCATACCCTTCCCTAAGTGCAGAATTCTCCTCCCCAGAGCACTCAGGCTGTCACTACCAATTTATCTGAGTTGAAAATGAGACTCATTTGCCAATTCTTATTTTTAAAGTGGCACCCTTTAACTTTGAACCTGTATATTTTACTGGCAACCTAGATTCAGCAATGAGGTTGGTGGTGTTTCAACTAGGAAGGGAGAAAATGAGTGCATCTGAAGTTCCTTACAGCTTGGTTTCTTTGGAATGCTTTCATCTTCTAAGCAAAGGGATCAGGGTTTGATCTGTAAGAGTTAAAAAGACAAAGTCGTTTTGAAGAATTAACTCAGCCAGGGATCATGCAAAAAGATTAGAAACCAGAATGCCCTTGTTAAAGCCCTGCTGTCAACCTGCCTTCACCCAGAGCTTAGAGGGCCACAGCAGCAAAGAGGTTGGGGTCCATCCTGCTCTGATGTGCTTTTTCCACAACACATATCTGGTCCTCTGGGAGGACTGTGGATAGAGCTCCTCACCATACCCAAAAGACTCAGCCCCAGTGCCAGTGCTTGCCTGGTTCAACAACCCTCCGCAAAACCTTAGTAAAGGGATGAGCCAAAAATGAAAAAGACTCTACTCTACAGTAAGTCAGTCAAGGATTTCCTTTTTAATGGTTTAAGACATCCAAATGGCAAGCCAGGAATAGATACCATTAAAGGGTCTCACAGGACTAACCTCACCAGAGCCAGAAATCTAGCTCTCTGGAAGGGATGCAAGATTCTAGAAAAGTAAAGGGAAGTGTTGGCACATCTGAATTTAGTGAACACAAAATTAACTTAATTTTTATCTAGTCTTTCTGTGACAGAGGGAATAAAGTTTTTCATGTATCAACCACCTCCCCCAGTCAGGTTTCTCCCTTTTTGAGATTATGAAGAAGCTGAGACATACTTCTTAAGGAGGTCGTGTTTTAGAAGGAAAAGGCAGAGGCTATACATCATTATGCTGGCTTGATGCGCTTCTGAAGAAGCCAGATTCTGATGTTCTTAACCAAAATGATGAGGTCATGGAAGTTCCATTTGCTTGGAGATTTTGAAAAAAAAAAAAAAAAAACAAAAAACAAAAACCCCATTCCCATAAAGCAACTGAGTTCAGCCTTTGGATTATTTTTGGTTTGGTTTTTCTCTGGTTTTGGGTGTGATGTAAGAAGAGCTTTTTAGTTTTGTTTTGAATAACATCAATCCTTGCACACTCTATGCAAAAATTTTGTAAGCATTGCAATAATGCTATGAATTACAAGGAACTATTTTAACTTTATTACACTTTCTGTATAAAAAATTTGTATTTAATATTATTTCGACCGCAGTCTTGTAAAATATATTAATAAAAATAATGATTGGTAAGAAGGAAAGCACCCTTGTCCACTTCTTTAGGGAATTCCTCTCTCACAGTTAATAAATCAGTCACTCCTATTGACTCTACCTCAGAAATAAATTTTCAGATTAACATCTCTTCCATATCCCTTTGATCAGTTGGGTAAGCCATTTTGGCTCTTGGGAAGAAATTCACACAGGTTGCCTTATGAAAAGAGAGCTCAATATAAGGTAAAACATGGCCTGGAATTTGGGAGTCCCCAGGATTTGGACCATGTCAAGGGAACAGCCATCCTCAATTTCTTTTCTAATGACCTACATAGGCTTCTCTGGCCACGGTTTACTACTGCCCTCTCCACTGCTCTCTTCTCTGTCTTTGAAGAAGCAAGCCAGATTGGTTCCTATTGGGTAAAACCTTTACAACCAAGCTGCTTTAGTGCTCCTGGTTAGCCTACAAATAAGCCATCTTTGAGTCAGGTGCTCATCCCTCGTGCTCCCCTAGATGGGGCCATGGGTGAGACAATCGATGAGAGAAGGCATTGTGGCAGAACCACTTGGATCCACTCACCACAATTAATTCTTCATTTTGAGCATCTCATCTCGCCTGGTCTTCCACAACGACAAGTCAGTGGACATGCTAGAATCTGCCTCGAATTTATTCCCATCTAGCACCACCTACCCCAGGATATCATCCTTCATGATCTCATCCACATATCATCTTCTCTCCGTGGCCCTTGTCATTCTTCCTTGATTCCCTCATTTGTTCTAATATCTTGTATAACCCTACATTGTACTATGATTTACCCATTTACCTACCTATCTGGGACCCCAGAAATGCTTATATACATTCTTAAAGTTTATATAGAATCAAATATATATCTAAATTGATCTTCACAACATTATAAGGTAGATAGGTAATTTCCTCATCTAGAATATCTAAACAAATTTTACATATCTAACATGTGACAGAACCAATGTCTTTTCCCAATTTGATTTTCATCTAAGGCTACATCTTATTTCTTACGTCCTGACTCCAAATATCACTGAAGCAACATTACAGAACTCCTAAGATAAAAGGATTTGATAAAAATATTATTCCCAGGCAGAGCACAATTTATTTCCAAAGATGCAGTAATGTTATTACCTAGCTTCTCTTTGGGAAAAATTTACCAAAAAAAAAAAAAAATCTAAATCAAAGATAATGAAATCACAATTCAAGAGACTTGGTGAGAAAAACCATTGAATCTTAGCTAAAAAGATAAACTCTAATGAGAGACAGAAAGGCTGTTACCGACATGTCAAACTAATTGACATCATTGTTGAAACAAAATTAGAAAGCAGATAAAATACCAGGAAGCTAAAAAAAAAGCTCTATGCCTTGTCTTCCAAGGAAGGAAGGTTTAAAAAGTAGCAAATAGGTATAAATCAGCAACTTTGAGATTTCTTCTGATCTTTACCCCTTTAAAAGAGATATAAGATTCTGTGACTCACTTTACCCTACGAAAAGAACCCAGGGTAGGGCAGGGGTCGGAATAGTTATCAGAGTGTAAAGGAATAAGCAAAGGGCATTTCAGAAAAACTTGTGAGCAATGTGTATGCATTAGCATCTCCAGTTGAGTCCAATGATAGGGTAATTTTAATTTGTGAATGTCAAATGTTAATTATTCTCGATAACACCAAACTCTTGCAGCTGAGGCTCAATATACAGCCCCCAACAAAGACCCTTATGACCCATCAATGGACAGACGATGGATGAAGCTTTAAGACTCTCTGGCAGAAATAATTAAACATAAATTTAAAAAACACTTGTGAGATTTTTCCCGATAACTCATACTAGAATCTAAAATGGGTACATAAAATGTGAGAATAGAATCTTCCAAATTATATTTTAATAGGAAGCAAGCATTTGGAACAGCAAAATTTAGGATAATAGATATTAAATCAAGGGTAGAAATTATAAGAGTACATAATCGATTTTAATCTATTAGAAGAGGAAGTCAAACATTGCATTTAAACACTTTGGTGCAAAAAATTAACCTATTAAACTTAAATAAAAGGAAAATCAATATTTTAAAGTAGGCACTATGGCAAGAAGTATAGGAGAGATTCAGATTAACAAATTTATAATCATAAAATGCCCTGTCCTATTGATTATACGTGATTAAACCACTGTGCTGAGCAGGCAAGTAACCAAAAACAAAAATCCAAAACTTTGAAAAATAAACAGAAGAAACTTGACAAATTTAATTGTAAGGGAAAATTTTTAACTACTCCACTGTCTTATAACTTACAAAATGGCAAAGCAAAAAATTAACTCATAAACACACACACAAACACCTCTCTACACATGGCAGGAAAGAAAAAAACTTCTGTTTGTCAATAATCATATAAATGAAATAAATATCATCTCAAAATGAAAACTTTAAACTTTTCAGACTATACTCTCTGAAAGTAAAAACAGACAATATATTTTATATTTACATAAAATCCCAAGAATTTAAAAACACTTCCCTAACTGGTGATTTGAGAAAGAAACAAGTCTATTTAAAGAATAACAGTTAAAAATGCTATAAATGATGAAATTTAGCCAAAGCAGTCTTTGACCTAATAGGAGCATTTAAACTTGTCAATAGAGAAATGAATAAATAAAGCATTCAACTAAGATTCCAGAAGAATCAAGAACAAAAATCAACAAAACTAAGATGGAATAAGTAATTCTAGATTTTACATCATAAAAAAACTAAAAATCTAAAAAACAAAACTGCTGATAAATCTTTTAAAATATTAAAATAAGTTTAATAACACATAAAATAAAAACGTGTTATAGCAACATAATTCCTTGTAAGAAAAATAGAAAACCTTGATGAAATGTACAATTTTGAAAAATTAACCATAACAAAAATTGGTAAAAATTAGTAAACTTAGTAAAAATTAGTGCTTGTTTCATAAGCAAAAGTGAAACAATTTTTGTTTAGGAAATTCTACAAAAATATACCTTTTCTGACATAAATAACATTACGTATATATAATGTACATGACATACCTATATACATTCATAAATTAACATGTGAAAAAAATTGCCATAATTGATCTGCTGTAACCTAGGCCAGATAAAAATTTAAAAATTTTGAGAGAGAGAAATATTAAATACAGAGACCAACTCTCAACCGTATAAAGTTGATAAAGACTGTCTTGTTTTCCTTGAAGTTAATTTACACACTTAACAAAATGTCAATACTTTTAAATCTCAACAGAAATTTTCTGGGAAGTAAACAAAATAATTCTAAAATTTACCAGGCAAAATAAAAGAGAAAAAAAAAGGTAAACATATTCTCTAAGAAAAATCATTAGAATTACAAAAATCTAACAGACTGTCTAACAAGTACAACATAGCAATAATGAAGATAATAACATTTCCAAATCAGAGACATAGATCAATTTCATTTGATATTATTTTCCTACCTGGAAAATACCCTTCACCTTTCTTTGCCTGGCTTTCCCCTGCTCACTTTCTAAGATTTTGCTGAGGTATCTCCCTTCAAGAAGGCTTCTCTGGCCGGGCGCAGTGGCTCACACCTGTAATCCCAGCACTTTGAGAGGCCGAGGCGGGTGGATCACGAGGTCAGGAGATTGAGACCATCCTGGCTAACACGGTGAAACCCCGTCTCTACTAAAAATACAAAAAATTAGCCGGGCGTACAGGCGGGCGCCTGTAGTCCCAGCTACTCGGGAGGCTGAGGCAGGAGAATGGCGTGAATCCAGGAGGTGGAGCTTGCAGTGAGCCTAGATCGCGCCACTCCCCCCCGCCCGGGGCGAAAGAACGAGCCCCCCCAAAAAAAAAAAAAAAAAAAAAAAACAAAAAAAAAAAGAAGGCTTCTCTGACTTGTTCTGTTAATAGATCGAATAAAACTTTCCCTGTACTTTGAGGGCACACTGGACAACCATGACAGAGGGCAACCTCTATCACGGTTGACATTGTACTGAAGCAACCTATTCATTCTTCTGTTTAGCCTACTAGAATACGGCTCAAGATCAGACGCACGGCTTCCTCAGTATTTTATCATTCAAGCCTAGCAGAGTGCCAGGCGTCTAAACTGAAATGGTTGAATTGAAGAGACCAGAAAACCCAGAAATAGACTCAAGTGAATGTAAGAATTCATCATCTATCTATTTATCAGTTCAATCTACCGCTTATTCTTAAACATTCCAAGACAGAGAGCAAGAACAAGATGGTGGTCTCTGTACTCAGCTTACAAACGGGCAATCTGACAAAGAAACAAACAGTTGCAAGTGTGAAATAAGCAGTGATCCAGGAGAACATAGTTCTCCAGGGAAGCTGATAGCTGGAACACCATTACAAACCAAGGGAAGAGGTAGTGATTACTTGACTGTTATTAGGAAAACCGATCTGCAGCTTCCTTGGTGATGCTGAGGGGGCTTCAGAGTCACACCTTAAATTAACTCCAGCGGACCAGAGTCAAATGTTTGTTCATCTGCATCTATTGAATGCCTATTCCCTTATAAATAAATAATATACTCTCTTTACTCTTGAATAAATATCTCAGAGCCTAATGAGGTAAACAAGGACCTAAAATGATCACTTACAACATAGTATGAGCTGTGAATAAAAGACAAAATAATAGGCCATGGAATAACAACCTCCTTAGGATCTGTGGAAGAATGACAAGGAAAATATCTCAAAAAGGAAAAACTGGCACATTCATGCATATGCAATTCCTTTTCTCTCTCTTTTTTTGAGACAGAGTCTCACTCTGTCACCCAGGCTGGAGTGCAGTGGCAGGATCTTGGCTCAAAGCAACCTCCACCTCCCAGGTTCAAGCAATTCTCAAGTCTCAGCCTTTCGAGAGAGTAGCTGAAACTACAGGCATGTACCACCACACTCGGCTAAACTATTGTATTTTTAGTAGAGATAGGGTTTCATCATGTTGGCCAGGCTGGTCTTGAACTGCTGACTTCAGGTGATTCGCCCGCCTCGGCCTCCCAAAATGCTGGGATTACAGGCATGAGCCATGGCACCCAGCCCATATGCAATTCTTAACTTCTTTCATCACCGTCCTACTCCCACAAATAAGAGAACCTTAAATAATAATAATCAAGTAAATAGGAGAAATGGTTAGAAATTACGAACTTTGATGAGTTAGCGCAAATTAATTATTAACCCATCAAGATATCAATAAATATATGAACAAAAGAGATAAGCACATCATGCACACAAGTGAAAATGTACATTGTTTCCATTCTAGAGCACTGGAAGATAGCACAATTAATAACCACTTTTCAAGAAAAACAATATTTTCTTGATTTTAAGATGCAATGCGATTTTACAAATTGTAAAAAACCCAACTTCGACTCCACCAAATAAAATGTGGTTAAATCTATCAAATACATGTGGTGAAACCATGGTCATACCCTTGCAGAAAAAAACAATAGGATTAAAGTGAGCTGTTTTTCCTTAACCTATCAGACTGTTTAAATAGTTATTTTATGGAGGGCAATGTAATAAGGCCCTTTTATACTATATGTTTAGTCCTGAAAAGAACCTGTAAGGTAGGCAGCATTTTCCCCGTCTTAGAGAAATCATGCTCAAAGAAATTAAGAAACTTGCCTAAAGCACTTCTACTAGCAAACGGCAGAGCTTAGTGTTAACTTCAAAATAATTCCTCTCGTTATTTGAAGTTGTCTACCTTTCCTGTCAAAATGCAGTAAGACGAACATTTGCACACTGATGCAGTAGGCACTGGTATATTCTTTCAGAAAGTAATTGGTCAGTATTTTTAAATAGTCATAAAAATGTTTATACAACTTCACGTAGTAAACCTATTTTCAAAATTCACCCAGGAAACAATATTTAAAAAGGCAAATGTTGTTAGTAGCAGCAATGTGCACTGTAGCAGAATTTAAAGATGGGAAAAATTAGCAATGCTTCTTAACCAGACAAAGGAGAAGGCCAACTAGATTATAGTTACTTTAAATTTACGGAATATGATGTTGCCTTTAAAAAGATTTGTGAGGATTGCAATATGGCAAAATTTGATGTTAAATATGTAAAAGTGATGTGTACACATGAATCAAGACTGCTAGGGAAACTGAAAGATGAAGCAAGTTGATTTATTTGGATGGTGATATTGTAGATATTATCATTTTTGTGTTTATAATATTTGTATAATAAAACTTTTTCAAAAAAGACTAGTATCTTTTATTTTTCTACAAAATAGAATTAGTGGCACATACTTTGACCCTACAAATAATCCTCATGAAGAAAAATTCATAAACCTAAAATCGTTTAACACAGTATTAAAAAAATTGGAATTTTCCTTTTTTTCCCCAACAACAGGAAAAATAAATAAACAAATTATGGTACATCCAATCAATGAAATACATATTAAAGTAATTTTGGAACTCATGGAAAAATGCCATGTTTAAATATGTTTAAAATACCTAGAATTACATAAAAGATCATTACATTTATGTTTTAGAGTTTGATATCCCGTAATAAAGTACCGAAGAACAGGTGGCTTAAAAGCAACACAAATTTACTTCTCACAGTTCTGGAGACTGGAAGTCACAGATCAGGGTCATGCTCTGGTAAGGGCCCTATCCAGGTAGCAGGCTGACAACTTATTGTATCCTCCCATGGCAGAAAGAGAGCAAATCATTTCTCTGTGGTCTCACTTAATAAGAGCACTAATCCCATTCATGAGGGCCCTACCCACATGACTTAATCGTTTCTCAAAGACACCACTTCCTACTACCACCACATTGGGGCTTAGATTTCAACATACAAATCTGGGGGAACACAAACTTTCAGTACCTTGCAAGCTATGTGAAAATATATATATATTTTTAAGGATAAGGATCACTGATCATTTTAAATGATGGCATTAATAGGAATCAGGCTGTTTATTTTTGTTTTTCTAAGTAGAGTTAGTTTATTACCATTAATTTTATAAAATGGATGAACAAAAATCATTTTTAAGCTTGGCTTTAAAAATTATTTAATTTGTAATTTTCAGTTCTTTTATTCAAGTCTACCAATGAGTCGAATTTGAAAAGACTTCTGAACACAGAGAATACCTAGGGATTTAAGGTTGCTTCTCCTTCTTTTCCACAGAAGAATAAAACCTTTGAAAACGTTCTGCTGGCCCCTGTGATGGCTACAAAGCTCTACTACAGATTTGACATCAAAGGACAAGCCACACATCTAAGCTTAGTTTGGGCAATAAGGTGGTAGGAGCTTAGCTCCCCTGCTGGATTTCAGGAAAGGGCTAGGTGAGAAAGGGCCCAACCCTTCCCCCTTTTAAGAGACATGAAGAGAAACCAAAGAAAATTTAACCACAACTGGAAATGGATAGCTGCCTATAAACTGTGACTGTAATAACTGATGTAGTCAGGTCTTGGACATCCTTTCTGACCATTGTTACCTTTCATTCACTTTCATTCCTCAAACTCCCATAAGTACTCCTCCTGTCTCAACATTCCAGGTTTGTTTTGTCAAGTTAAACCTTGCAATTCTAATTACAAATGGTTTCATACAGATTAGTACATCTTGAATCCATCTTTTCCATGATTTCTACACTTCATAACCTACCTCCCATCCAAAATCTAACTGATCTTGCTCCTCTCTATAAGACCCCTTTGCAGATAATCTACCAAGGTCCCCCAAATTCTATAATCAACCCCTTCTCCAGTTCAGTTACCATACAGTCCAGACAGTTACCACAGGGGTCCTTCTCTACTCTTTAAAAGCTAAATAACTGATACACTATAATCTGGCCCAACTAGCTCATCTTTTTTTAATTTTTCTCCTCCAGCCGAATGGGTATTCTCCAGCCAAATCATGCCCTGTAAGAGGAAAGACTTAACACAGAGTAATGGATACAGTGAGGAAAGGTATTGGTTATGTTGTCAGCTAAACCTGTGTATTAGTCCATTCTCACACTGCTATTAAAAAATACCCATCACTGGGTAATTTATAAAGGACAGAGGTTTAATTGACTCACCCTTCCACAGAGCTAAGGAGGCCTCAGGAAACTTACAATCGTGGCAGAAAGGGAAGCAAACATGTCCTTCTTCAGATGGTGGCAGCAAGGAGAAGTGCCAAGCAAAAGGGAGAAAAGCCCCCTATGAAACTATCAGATCTCGTGAGAACTCACTATCACAAGAACAGCATGAGGGTAACCTCCCTCATGATTCAATTACCTCCCACAGGGTCTCTCCCAGCACATGTGGGGATTATGGGAACTACAATTCAAAATGAGATTTGGGTGGTGACACAGCCAAACCATATCAACCTGTGTCTAACCTAGACCAGTGTTTAAGACCACGTTCCCTCCTATAGAATGCCTCCAAGTTCTGATCTCAGTAACCTGGGCTCCTGACACCTTCAACCATCCCCACTCAGTGTTTAAATTCAGTTTTCTTTAGCACTGTGTGTATAGTTTGCTCTCTTCCTTGAGGAAGGATACATTCCTTCTCTTCATTCCCTTCTTTTTTTTTCCTGAATCTTGCCACACTGGACCTACCAAAATTGTCAGATCTTTCCTATTTGTAGGAAAGGTCCTTTATAACATACACAGACCCAAAAGTATTCTCTCAATCCTGCCCACCTTAAGAAACTCACCAACCAAAAAAAAATTTTTTTAAACAGGGTCTTGCTCTGTCACCGAGAGTTGGAGTGCAGTGGAACAATCACTGCTCACTGCAACCACTGCCTGCCAAGTTCAAGTCATCCTCCCCTTGGCCTCTCAAGTAGCTGGGACCACAAGCATGCACCACCACACCCGAGTAATTTTTGTATATTTTGTAGAGACGGGGTTTCACTATGTTGCCCAAGCTGGTCTTGAACTCCTGGGCTCAAGCGATCTGCCTGCCTTGGCCTCCCAAACTGCTGGCATTACAGGCGTGAGCCACCGTGCCTGGCCTCACCACCCAGATTCTTAAAATCACAGTCTATGTTTACTTTTTCACCATGTGCACACTTAAAGATATCCTCTAATCTAATCATTGTCCCTACTTCCAATATAATATGGTTCTCTAAAGTCACTACTGACCTCCTAAATGGTCAAATCAGGTTTTCCAATGGCCGTGTCTCCATTTTGACACAATCTAGTCCCAAATTCAGGTTGTAGTAGACTCTGTTGGTGGCCTCCTCAGCATCCATTTACCCATCCTATTTCCTTACAGAACCCATCTGGATGAGGCACCCACCCTGTTCCCATGACATCCACGTAACTCAGGGAAAATAAAATGTTATCCATAAACAACAGACACATGAAAGCACTCATGTTTCTTTGGCTTTTGTTTTCCATTTTGAGAAAAATTTGCTGATTGCCTGGCATCCCAGACAGATCTCTGACATATGTTTTACAATTTGTACAGTTAATTTTATTCCTTCTGACAGTTCTATTATGATTCTGATAGCTACAAAAACAGTGTCTTAGAGAAACCAAAGAGAGCCCACTCCCCAGCTCCTCAGTCACAAGGATGTTTCTAACACCAACATCTCCTCATGCCTTTCTCCTTACCTATTGCTATGGTTTGAATATTTGTTCCTTTCAAAACTCACATTGAGATTTATTCCCGAGTCATAAAACAAGACTAAGATTTTCAATAGAGTAAAATAAAAAAAAAAAGAAATATATTCCCCAACATGATGGTACTGAGAGGAGGGGCCTTTAAGAGATGATTGGATCATGAGGGTTCTGACCTCATAAATGGATTAGTAAATTAATGAGTTATTATGAAAGGAGAGCTGGTGGCTTTATAAGAAGAGAAGAAAACGGTGAACTGACTTGGGAGGCTGAGGTGGGAAGGTGGTTTGAGCCCAGAAGATTGCGGCTGCAGTGAGCTGTGATTGTGCCAGTGCACTCCAGCCTGGGTGACAGAGTGAAACCTTGTCTCAAAAAAGAAAAGAAAGAGGAAGCAAAAGAAAAAAAAGAGAAAGAAAAGAAAAGAAAAAGGAGATAAAAGAAAGGGAAAGAAAAGAAAAAAGTCCTTAGCTGGCACACTGGGACACTCAGTCCCCTCACCATGTGATGCCTTGTGCCACTCTTCAGAGAGTCCTCATCAACAAGAAGGCTCTCATCAGATGCAGCCCCTTGACCACCTTGGACTTCCCAGCACCCATAACTGTAAGCAATAAAGTCTTCCTCTTATAAATTACCTAGTGTCAGATATTCTGTTGTAAGCAACAGAAACTGAACTACTATGCCTATTAACTCTTTCTTCAGGTCTTGGGGCTCCTGTAATATTTTTCCCTGCTCTTGGCCATCAATCATTCTTTGCTATACAAGATTGGTGACACAAGAGCAGTGACATTCTTTTTATATTCTTCTTTTACTGCCTCTGTCAAAATACGTTTTCACATGCATTGCCAAATAATCTTTTAAATTACCTTTTAAATTACAAGACACCTATATCATCTTGCAGACAGAGAAACTAAGTCCCAGAGAGACTTAGTGATTATCCAAGTTGGCATGTGTAAAAGCAGCGGAGGCAGATTTGGAATCTGTTCAGTGCTTCTATATTTACTGAACACCAACCATGTGGCAGGGATTCCAAGGGCTAGCATTCCTTAAAAACTATTGACGTGGCATGAATAAAAGAAATTCAACCTTGTTTCCAGTATGGTCATTAGTTATATGACTGTGAAAAGCCTTGAGCCTCAGTTCCTTCTCCTCTGTAAAATGAAAGTGTCAGATGAATGATCTCTGCCAGCCCTCACATCTGGTGATTTTACATGGTGCTCTGTGAACTACATATCATCAGAGTAACCAGTGCTGAATCTTGAACAAAACTAGCTCATTCATTCATTGCCCAAGTATTGAAAGAACACATACTGAGTGCTGGCCATTCTTCTATGTGTTTGGGGATTATAACAAACAAGGTAGGCGTGGCCTCCACCATCATGGAATTTACAATCTAATGGAAAGAGGCAATATAAAAATATACCAGCAATCAATCAAGATGACTTCTGGACAATGAAAAGTACAGTAAAAGAATTAACCCCTCCCTGAGGAGGTGACATCTGAGATTTGATTGGTAGAAGTCAGGCACACAGACATTTAGGAGAAAAGTATTCAAGCAGAGAGAACGGAAAGTTCTTAGAAAAATGTAGCAGGTAATTAGTTTCATTACTTAGAAAGACTGTACATTCAAACGCTTTGCTCGTCTTCATTTTCTTCTGTGAATTAGACATGTGAGATGCAGTTATTGCCTTTCACCTGCTGGGAGAATGTGAATATTAATCTGTTCTCCAGGAAAGGAGAACACTTTTTAGGTCCTAAGCTCAGCTTCTGTAATTGATCATCAAGGACAATAATAAAAGAATCAAAAGATACACAGAGTGCTGTTGAGGCCAACAAGAAGGGAGAGAAAGAGGTCCTTTGAAGTTTGCAAGAAGGAGGAAGACAGAAGTCACTATAGCAGACATTTCACACCACACCAAGATAGAGGCCAAAACTTCAGAAGCCAAGATTTAGTAAACACCATGGATTGCCAAGGCTGGCTGGACCCTGGGACCAGAATCTCCCACATCAGCAGAAAGTCCTGCACTTCAAAGTCTGGTCAAGGTGACGTAATGAGCTTACATCTCAAGGCCTGCTCTCTGCTATAACCATAAATCAAAATTAAATATAAAAAGAGGAAAAATATAAAAAGAGATAAAATGGTCTCTAAAATAAGATAAACATAGTGAAAAGCAAACACTGATGAAAATGTGAAGTATGTAAGGCTAAGGCTGCAGGGCTGCTGGGGCCCAGGACTAGGAGCTGGCAGAGGTTGCCTGAGGGCAATATGCTCACCATTTATCACTGAAGACAGGACAGAGGAGAGAGGCAGAGAGCGCCTGAGCCCCTGCTTCCTACTGCTGCACCTACACAACAGGTAAAGAGAAGCTCTCCGCCTACAGCAGAGATTAGACACAGCCTCATTACCCGCTCCTGGAAGGATGCAGAATTTCCTCCACATTGCTCAGGAGAAAGAGCCTTAGTAAGTAATATAAAACCTGGCTCTGGACAAAGGACTACTGGGGACCTAAGAAAAAGACAGATAAAAAATCACTTGAGTCAGAGAAAATCATCAAAACAAAAATCTCAAACAGGAAAAATATCTAAAACATATACAAGAAACTAATACTAAGATAAGCAAATGATAAGTCAGCAATGACACATTCAATCCATAAGAATTAATGTTATAGAGGAGTCTGAAAAGGACTTTAAAATCCTCAAAGGAAAAATGAAAGATAAACATGCTTAAAAATAGAAAACAATTATAAAAGAAAAAGAAAAATTCCAGCTGGGTGTGGTGGCTCACGCCTGTAATCCCAGCACTTTGAGAGGCTGAGGCGGGTGGATCACAAGGTCAGGAGTTCGAGACCAGCCTGACCAATATGGTGAAACCACATCTCTACTAAAAATACCAAAATTAGCCAGGCGTGATGACGCGTGCCTGTAATCCCAGCTACTCAGGAGGCTGAGACAGGAAAATCGCTGGAACCCGGGAGGTGCAGGTTGCAGTGAGCCGAGGTTGCAGCCAGTTGAGATCAGGCCACTGCACTCCAGCCTGGGTGACGGAGCAAGACTCCATCAAAAAAAAAAAAAAAAGAAAGAAAAATTCCTCCCCTCTCTCACACATACATAGGATATAGGATAGATGAGTAGAAAGTATCAGGTAAAATTTTTGTAAATAAAAAACGCAGTCTCTGAAATTAACAGTTAACAGAATAAACTCTGGAATGGAATTTACCCAGTCAAAAAGAAAATCAGTAAATTAGAGAAGAGTATTAAAGAATTCAGCTAAAATACAACATGTAAAAAGGGGATAACAATGTTTAAAGTATTAAGAAGATTAGATTCAGAGGAGTAATTGGAGTTTCAGAAAAACAAAAGAGGAAATGTTAAATAAGCAATATTTTAAAAGATATACACTAAGGATTTTCTAAAATAAAAAATACACAAGGAGTCTCAGTGTAAACATACACTGAGCAAGATAAAAATTAATTCATATATAGATATATTGAACTAAAACTGCAGAAATCATGGATACAGAAAAAAAAATCTTACAAGCTACCTGAGGAAGGAAAAAAGAGTTACAACCAAGAAGGCGTAATAACAATGATAAACACCATCAGCTTATGTCATTTAAAGTGCCAGTGGAACATAATTAGTAATACAAAATTATTTGCACATTTAAACTATCATTAGAGAGAGGGCAGGAGAAAATGAATACAAATGTTTCTATATAAAATGACTGAGAGGATGGGAAACCCTCTAGAAGACCTCTCTAAAAAAATCCCAGCAAATTATGATGAAAATTTACCCTTGGAGGAGGAAAGAATTGGTAAGAATTGGTAAGAAAGTACGAAAAAAAGTAACAAATAATGTATGAGTTTTTTTAAAGTAGTAAGAGTACAGATTAAAACCAACATATATTAGTAATTATAAATTACTCCAATTAAAAATTAAGATTCTCAGTTTAAATTTAAATATATATTTACATACATATACAGAATATATTTTTATATATGTACATATGTGTATATGCATATTTACATATGTACATATGCATGTATATACATATTTACATATGTACATATGCATGTATATGCACACATATGTATACGTATATACACATATATACACATATATGTATACATACATATACACAGACTGCTTACAAGATAGATATATTAAATATAAGAATAAGGAAGGTCAAAGTTAAAAGATGGAGAAAGGTATTGCATGCACAAACTTTCCAAAAGGTAGATAGTATCAATCTTATAGTATCAGACAAAGTAGACTTTAAGACAAGTATAATTCAACATAAAAAGGGTATTTTTAAATAATATATGAGTCAATGCAAGCAAAACAGCAGTTAAAAAATTTCACTAATGATTTACCTTCAATATATAAAAAGCAAAACTTAATTGCCAGGATTCAAAAAGAAAAAAAAAAAGAAAAGAAAAAACATAACAGAGGCAGTGTAAAAACATCTGCTTCAGAAACTGAGTTAACTAGCCTATTTTTAAAAATCAGTAAGGATATAGAAGTTTTGAACAGCACTATTAATTAACTCAATGTATTTGACAGAGATGGAACATTTTACCTAACAATTATAGAATGTACTTTCTTTTCAAATTTACTTGGACATGTACAAAAGAGGACCATTTTCTGGGCCGTAAAGAAAGAGTATAGTTAAGAAACTAGAATTAAAAAAATAAAACTATATATATGTGTGTGTGTGTGTGTGTGTGTTTGTGTGTGTGTGAGAGAGATATATATATATTCACACTTATACAGATATTATATATTTACACATATCTAGGTATAGATGGATACAGACATCTATATAAACACATACACAAAATTGAATCCTCAACTAACTGGAAACTAACAACTTTTTTTAAGTTCAGGGATACATGTGCAGGTTTGTTAGCTAGGTAAACCTGTGTCATGGGGGTTTGTTGTACAGTTGATTTTATCACCCAGGTATTAAGCACAGCATTCATTAGTTCTTTTTCTTGATCCTCTACCTCCCCTTTAGTTTAATTAGATCCCATTTGCCAATTTTTACTTCTGTTGCACTTGCTTTTGTCATCTTTGTCATGAAATCTTTGCCTGTTCTCCTATGTCTTGGATGGTACTGCCTACCTTATCTTCTAGCATTTTTATATTATATTTTTGGGGTTTACATTTATGTCTTTAACTCATCTTGAGTTAATTTTTGTACACGGTGTAAAAAAGGGGCCCATACGACTTCATAATGACTCAAAGATTAGAAAATATTTTCACCTGAATAACAAGAATATGAGCATCAACAAATTGTGCTGGAACAACTAGATATCTCCATTAATTTTAAAAGAGGAGAGGAGTCACTTCCAAGATGGCCGAATAGAAACAGCTCCAGTCTACAGCTCCCATTGAGGCTGACACAGAAAACGGGTTATTTCTGCATTTTCAACTGAGGTACCTGGTTCATCTCATTGGGACTGCTTGGACAGTGGGTGCAGCCCATGGAGAATGAGCAGGGTAGGGCATCGACTCACCCAGGAAGCACAAGGGGTTGAGGGATTTCCTGTTCCTAGACAAGTGAAGCTGTAAGTGACTGTACCTGGAGGAATGGTACACTCCTGCCCAAATACTGCACATTTCCCATGGTCTTCGCAACTGGTAAACCAGGAGATTCCCTCCCGTGACTGGCTCGGTGGGCTCTACGTACACAGAGCCTTGCTCCCTTCTAGCACAGCAGTCAGAGATCAATCTGGGATGCTGGAGCTTGGCCGGGGGAGGGGCATCTGCCATTGCTAAGCTCGAGTGGGTGGTTCAATGCTCATGGTATAGACAAAGCAACAGGGAAGCTCCAGCTGGGTGGAGCCCACCATAGCTCAGCAAGGCCTACTGACTCTAGATTCCACCTCTGGGGGCAGGGCATATCTGGACAAAAGGCAGCAGACAGCTTCTGCAGACATAAACATCACTGCCTGACAGCTGTGAAGAGAGCAATCGTTATCTCAGCATGGCGTTCGAGCTCCGATAATGGACAGACTGCCTTCTCAAGTGCGTCCCTGACCCCCGTGTAGCCTGACTGGGAGACACCTCCCAGTAGAGGCCGACAGACCCTCATACAGGCAGGTGCCTCTCTGGGATGAAGCTTCCAGAGAAAGGATCAGGCAGCAATATTTACTGTTTTGCAGCCTCTGCTGGTGATACCCAGGCAAACAGGGTCTGGAGTGGAACTCCAGCAAACTTCAACAGAACGGCAGCTGAGAGGCCTGTTAGAAGGAAAACTAACAAACAGAAAGGAATAAAATCAACATCAACAAAAAGGACATCCACATCAAAACTCCATCTGTAGGTCACCAACATCCAAGAACAAAGGTAGATAAAACCACAAAGATGGGGAGAAACCAGAGAAGAAAGGCTGAAAATTCCAAAAACCAGAATGCCTCTTCTTGTCCAAAGGAACACAACTCCTTGCCAGCAAGAGAACAAAACTGGATGGAGCATGACTATGAAGAGTTGACAGAAGTAGGCTTCAGAAGGTCAGTAATAACAAACTTCTCTGAGCTATAGGAGCATGTTCTAACCCGTCGCAAGGAAGCTAAAAACCTTGAAAAAAAGGTTAGATGAATGGCTAACTAGAATAACCAGTGTAGAGAAGACCTTAAATGACCTGATGAGGCTGAAAACCACAGGTCAAGACTTTGTGAATTATACACAAGCTTCAATGGCCGATTCGATCAAGCGAAAGAAAGGATATCAGTGATTGAAGATCAAATTAATGAAATAAAGTGAGAAGACAAAATTGAGAAAAAATAGTGAAAAGAAATGAACAAACCCTCCAAGTAATATGGGAGGATGTGAAAAGACAAAATCTACATTGGATTGGTGTACCCAAAAGTGATAGGGAGAATGGAACCAAGTTGGAAAACACTCTTCAGCATATTATCCAGGAGAGCTTCCCCAACCCAGCAACACAGGCCAACATTCAAATTCAGGAAACACAAAGATACTCCTCGAGAAGAGCAACCCCAAGACACGTAATTGTCAGATTCACCAAGGTTGAAATGAAAAAAAAAAAATGTTAAAGGCAGTCAGAGAGAAAGGTCGGGTTACCCACAAAGGGAAGCCCATCAGACTAACAGTGGATCTCTTGGCAGAAACCCTACAAGCCAGAAGAGAGTGGGGTCCAATCTTCAACATTCTTAAAGAAAAGAATTTTCAACCCAGAATTTCATATCCAGCCAAACTAAGCTTCATAAGTGAAGGAGAAATAAAATCCTTTACAGACAAGCAAATGCTGAGAGATTTTGTCACCACTAGGCCTGCCACCTTACAAGAGGTCCTGAAGGAAGCACTAAACATGGAAAGAAACAACCGGTACCAGCCACTGCAAAAACATGGCAAATTGTAAAGACTATGGACATTATGAAGAAACTGCATCAATTAACCGGCAAAATAAGCAGCTAGCATCATCATGACAGGATCAAATTCACACATAATAATATTAACCTTAAACGTAAATGAGCTAAATACTCCATTTAAAAGACAAAGACAGGAAAATTGGGTAAACAGTCAAGACTCATCAGTGTGCTGTATTCAGGAGACCCATCTCATGTGCAGAGATACACATAGGCTCAAAATAAAGGGATGGAGGAAGATCTACCAAGCAAATGTAAAGCAAAAAAAAAGCAGGGGTTGCAATCCTAATCTCTGATAAAACAGACTTTATACCCACAAAGATTAAAAGAGACAAAGCAGGCCATTACATAATGGTAAAGTGATCAAGTCAACAAGAAGAGCTAACTATTCTAAATATATATACACCCAATACAGGAGCACCCAGATTCATAAAGCAAGTCCTTAGAGACCTACAAAGAGACTTAGACTCCCACACAATAATTATGGGAGACTTTAACACTCCACTGTCAATATTAGATCAATGAGACAGAAGGTTAACAAGGATATCCAGGACTTGAACTCAGCTCTGCACCAAGCGGACCTAATAGACATCTACAGAACTCTCCACCCCAAATCAACAGATAATATATTCTTCTGTGCACCACATCACACTTATTCTAAAATTGACCACATAATTGGAAGTAAAGCACTCCTCAGCAAATATTAAAGAGCAGAAATCACGACAAACTGTCCCTCAGACCACAGTGCAATCAAATTAGAACTCAGGATTAAGAAACTCACTCAAAATTGCACAAGTACTTGGAAACTGAACAATCTGCTTCTGAATGACTACTGGATAAATAATGAAATGAAGGCAGAAATAAAGATGTTCTTTGAAACCAACGAGAACAAAGATGCAATGTACCAGAATCTCTGGTACACATTTAAAGCAGTGTGTAGAGGGAAATTTATAGCACTGAATGCCCACAAGAGAAAGCAAGAAAGATCTAAAATTGATACCATAACATCACAATTTAAAAAACTAGAGAAGCAAGACACATTCACATGTATGTTTATTGTGGCACTATTCACAATAGCAAAGACTTGGAACCAACCCAAATATCCATCAATAATAGACTGGATAAAGAAAATGTGGCACATATACACCACAGAATACTATGCAGCCATAAAAAAGGATGAGTTCATGCCCTTTGCAGGGACATGGATGAAACTGGAAACCATCATTCTGAGCAAACTATCACAAGGACAGAAAACCAGACACTGCATGTGCTCATTCATAAGTGGGAGTTGAACAATGAGAACACATGGACACATGAAGGAGAACATCACACACCAGGGCCTGTTATGGGGTAGGGGCCTGGGGGAGGCATGGCATTAGGAGAAATATCTAATGTAAATGACAATTTGATGGGTGCAGCAAACCAACATGGCACATGTATATCTATGTAACAAACTTGCACATTTTGCACATGTACCCTAGTACTTAAAGTATAATTTTTAAAAAAAGGGAAAATGGACACCTACCTCACACTAAATACAAACATTAATTCAAAATGTGTCATAGACTTAAAGGTAAGCTCTAAAACAATGAAACACTTAGAAGAAAACATAGAAATCTTTGTGACCTTGAGTAAGGCAATTGTTTCTTAGAGATGACACCAAAATTACATGTAACAGTGACAACAGTAAATAGAAAACATCAAGATTTAAAACTTTTGTACTTCGAAGTCACCATCAAGAAAACAAAAGGACTTCCTTCCCTCCTTCCTTCCTTCCCTTCCTTCCCTTTCTTCCTTCTTTCTTTCTTACGGTCTCCCTCTGTTGCCCAGGCTGGAGTGCAGCGGCATGATCTCGGCTCACTGCAGCCTCCCTGCCTCGGGCTCCCATGATTCTCCTGCCTCGGCCTGCCAAATACCTGGGATTGCAGGCGCACACCACCACGCCTGGCTGGTTTTTGTATTTTTGGTGGAGACGGGGTTTCGCCGTGTTGGCCAGGCTGGTCTCCAACTCCTGACCTCGAGTGATCTGCCTGCCTTGGCCTCCCGAAGTGCTGGGATTACAGACGGAGTCTGGCTCACTCAATGCTCAATGTTGCCCAGGCGGGAGTGCAGTGGCGTGATCTCGGCTCACTATAACCTCCACCTCCCAGCCGCCTGCCTTGGCCTCCCAAAGTGCTAAGATTACAGCCTCTGCCCGGCCGCCACCCCGTCTAGGAAGTGAGGAGCGTCTCTGCCCGGCCGCCCATCGTCTGGGAAGTGAGGAGCGCTTCTGCCCAGCCGCCCCATCTGGGACGTGAGGAGTGCCTTTGCCTGGCCGCTGTGCAAACTTCCAAGTGTGAAGTGACAGCCTTCATTGTAGAATGAATGAAGACACTGGCACTGATTATATAACACCTTGGCAGCTATCTCAAGTCGTTGATGGTGGAGGTATTGGAATTATAGAAGAAAGCAAACACACAAATCTAACTAAAGGCGATTTTGTGACTTCTTTCTATTGGCCCTGGCAAACCAAGGTTATGCTGGATGGAAATAGCCTTGAAAAGGTGATATATATATGAACGTATCTGATTTTTTTCCCCGTATAATTCTTACTTTGTGCATTTGATATTCAGTTCTGTTTGTAATCATGGAAAAATAAAAGCATATATTTTCTTTAAAAAAAAAAAAGTGTACAAATTTACCTGCAAAAACTCCTGTGTGTTGTAAGGACTATGGTAATAACATGTCATGATATTGTAAGTGATATTCTCCATTTCATAATAAAATTTCCCCTGTATTCATGTCTATAAAAAAAAAGAAAAAAAAAGAAAATGAAAGGACAAACTACAGAACCAAAGAAAACATTTACAATTTACTTATCTGTTATACAGGTGCTTTATATACTGACATAAATATACTTGTATAAAGGACTATTACAACTCAAAAATAAAAAGACATCTCAATTAAAAATGGGTAAAGGATTTAAATTCACAGTTCCTTCAAATAACATATACAAATGTCCAATAAGCACTTATTGGACATTTGAAAAGATGCTGAATATCATTAATCATTAGGAAAATGCAAATAAACAATGAGATACAACTTCACACCCACTAGGATGGTTATAATCAAAAACAAAAACAGCAAGTGTTGGTGAGGATGTGGAAAAACTAAAATTCTCATATGATGCTAGAGGGATTGTACGTAGTGTACCTACTTTGGAAACTATATTGGCATTTCTTAGTAGAGTCACCATATGATGCCATTTGAAATTGGAATACATTCTTAAATGTGATTATGTTACACATCATTTTAATGGGCATCTCTCGCTTCATTTTATTTTTATTTTTTTGCTAATGACTTATTACTTGCTGTTTATTATATGTTTATTTTAAGCTATGGAAATGACATTAGACAAAAAGCAAATTCGAGTGATTTTCTTATTTGAGTTCAAAATGGGTCGCAAAGCAGCGGAGACAACTCGCAACATCAACAACTCATTGGCCCAGGAACTGCTAACGAAGGTACAGTGCAGAGGTGGTTCAAGAAGTTTTGCAAAGGAGACAGAGCCTTGAAGATGAGGACCATAGTGATCGGCCATCGGAAGTTGATAAGACCAATTAAGAGCATTTGTCAAAGCTGATCCTCTTACAACTACAGGAGAAGTTGCCAAAGAACTCATCATTGACCATTCTATGGTTGTTCAGCATTAGAAGCAAATCGGAAAGGTGAAAAAGCTCATTAAGCGGGTGTCTCATGAGCTGAACAAAAATCTTTTTAAAAAGTGTTGTTTTAAAGTGTCATCTTCTATTATTCTATGCACAAACAAGGAACCATTTCTCAATCGGATTGTGATGCGCAACTAAAAGCAGATTCTGTACGACAACCAGCAATGACCAGCTCAGTGGCTGAACCAAGAAGAAGCCCCGAAGCAGTTCCCAAAGCCTAACTTGCACCAAAAAAAGGTTCTGGTCATTGTTCAGTGGTCCTGCTGCCGGTCGGATCCACTACAGCTTTCTGAGTCCCAGAGAAACCATTACATCTGAGAAGTATGCTCTGCAAATCAATGAGATGTCCCAAAAACTGCAACGCATGCAGCCAGCATTGGTCAAAAGAAAGGGCCCAGTTCTTCGTGACAACACCTGACTGCAGGTCACACAACCAAGGCCTCAAAAGTTAAATGAATTGGGCTACAAAGTTTTACCTCATCTACCATATTCACCTGACCCTTTGCCAAGCGACTACCACTTCTTCAAGCATCTCAACAACTTTTTGCAGGGAAAACACTTCCACAACCAGCAGCATGCAGAAAATGCTTTCCAAGAGTTTGTCAAATCCCAAAGCACACATTTTTATGCTATAGGAATAAACAAACTTATTTCTCATTGGCAAAAATGTGTTCATTGTAATAGTTCCTATTTTGGTTAATAAAGATATGTTTGAGCCTAGCTATAATGATTTAAAATTCATGGTCTGAAATCACAATTACTTCTGCACCAACCATGCATGCCACAAGCTTAAAAGAAATGTTAAAAAGCCTTTAGTCTGCCGGGCATGGTGGCTCACACCTGTAATCTCAACACTTTGGGAGGCTGAGGTGGGTGGATCTTTTGAGGTCAGGAGTTCGAGACAAGCCTGGCCACATGGTGAAACCCCACCTCTACTAAAAATACAAAAATTTGCTGGGCGTGATGGCAGGCGCCTATAATCCCAGATACTCAGGAGGCTGAGACAGGAGAATCTGTTGAACCTGGAAGGCTGAGGTTGCAGTGAGCGCCACTGCACTCTAGCCTGGGCAACAGAGTGAGACTCTGTCTCAAAAGGGGGGAAAAAATCCTTTACTCAACAAAGAACAAAGAGCTACTATCAAGAATATATAAACAATTCTCTAAGTTACTAAAATAAGTAAAAGATATACAACTCAACAGAAAGAAAAAAGAGGGTGGGCAAAGGTAATTCAATGAAGAGGAAACGGTAATTACTAATAAATACGTGACTAGATGCTCTCCCCGCACTACTAAAAAAGGAAACAAATTTACAATAAATAGCATTCCATACTCCTCAGAGGGCTGGAAATAGGAAATCTGATGATAATAATTATGGCTATCATTTAATGAACATAATTGTTCATCAAAGGGACAATGGGTGAATAAATGGTAGTGTTTTTATACAAAGAGGATATTACACAGAAGTGAAGATGAAAGACCCTCTGCTTAATAACCCAAACTGGAGAATTCTCAAAACATATTGTTGAGGAAAAAACAAAAATGATATATACAACATGACAATGCTGAAATACACATTTCATATATAGGAATAATACTAGTTATTCTTTATGAACACCTGTGTTTTTAAAAGTATAAAATATGAATAGAAATAATTCTCAGCAATGTTAAAATTGCAGTTACTTCTAGGAAGGGATAAATTGTGATCTTCAAGTGTATTAGTATGGTTTGGTTTCTTAAACTTCTTAAAATATCTAAAGCAACCATCACAAAATAACTTTAAGTCTAGGTGCCTGTTTGTTACATAAGCCTCTGAACTTTACAGAAAAGTTTGTAGTGTTTCATAAAAGTACTTTTTTTTTTTAAAACAATGTTTCCCAGTATCAGTTATTTCTCCATACCCACCTTCCCCTGTTACCAGATGACAGGAGCATGAGCTTTATACTTCTGGGGCTACCTTGGAGACTTAAAGGGCTCCAATTATGATTGAGAGCATATTTCCTGTCTACCTTAAAGGAAGAGAACCTCACAGTTGAAACTAAATTTATTGAAGTAACATTTTTAAAACATTTCTTACAGAATTGCATTACAAACTTTATGCCTCCTATACATGCATGTCAAGGAAGTCGGGGAGAAATAAAAAGCACACAGAAAGAATGTGCCAGGTTTAGCAGCTTATCATTGAGAAAAAGCTGAAAACCATATCAAACTGAGCGTCAGGGAAATAATAAATCATGGTACAATCATATTTTATTCAATAATTAAAAATCATGTTTTCTAACTGTATGGATGACATGGAACAGTAGCAAATCTTGCAATTTTGTATAAAAAACCAACTGGAAAACATGATGCAAAATTGAAACAGCAGCATTTTTTGAATCATGTAAAAACATCAATGTGGGTGGAAAGGTAGGAAACATCTCTCACTCAGCGTTTTTCTCTCCTTTTTCTCTGTACTGTTACGTACTTTCCCAAACTTTCAAAGTGTGCACATATATTCCTTTTCAATTTAGAAATAAATCTATTGAAGACACATTAAAGTGGAAAACAGCAATGCACCTCTTCTCTAATGTAAAAATAAATTGTAGTTTACCAAAGGCACTTTTCTCTGTCTTAGAACTTAACTAATGCTTTCCATTCTGTTTTGACACATGCTGATTCTGCTTAAAGTTTTAATCTTGATAAAAAAATAAGATATTCTGCTTATTTAGACGTTAGAATGCACAGCCTGTGGCATCACTCCCTGTTCTGTTGAAGAGAATCATGCTCTGGTTTGATCATTATAAAGTCTCTCACCAGGCTACCCAGCTGGACTCTGGCAGCCTGGCAAGCAGGTACTTCAGTATTAAGAAATCAGCACTTGGAAATGTTAGGATGTTACGTTTGTAAGAAGAAGAAAATGCATACTAAGGAATCAAATGAAGAATGAGTTGTGGATGAGCACGGTGACTCACACCTGTAATCTCAGCATTTTGGGGGTCAAGATGGGCAGATCACCTGAGGTCAGCAGTTCAAGACTGGCCTGGCCAACATGGCAAAATCCCAACTCTACCAAAAATACAAAAATTAGCTGAGTGTGGTGGCACACACCTGTAATCCTAGGTACTCGGGGCTGAGGCAGGAGAATCACTTGAACCCGGGAAGCAGAGGTTGCACAGTGAGCCGAGATCCATACCACTGCACTCCAGCCTAGCCGATAGAGTGAGACTCTAACTCAAAAAAAAAAAAAAAAAAGAATTAGTTGTGTTTCTTCCCCTCAGCTATCCTCTTAGGAGGAAAGAGGAAGAAAGAGAAGAAAAATAGAGGAAGAGACAAAGAGAATAAGAAAGAGAGACAAAGAGAAAGAAAATGGAAAGAGCAGACCAGATCAGCTACTGTAATTCAAATGCTCCCCCAAAATCATTTGCTACATTTGTAATACAGAAGCAGCAGCCACACTTCAGTGCAAAGATACTTCATTTAAAATTAATAAGAGAATGAAGACCTCATATGGAAGTTAAGAAATGAATTTTAAGTCAGTTTCAATAGGGATGTTTGTGATAGGGAGGGTCAATATCCTGGGTCTGTTTCCTAATGTGCAAAATGAAACTATAATAATCACAAAGTGAACATCAACTGTTCCTGGTCTATCCAGCATTACTGACTTGGGAGTCATCTCTTCCCCAGTCTCTGTGGTTCTGGAAAAGCTGCCAGCCATAGGCTTGTGCATGGGTACAAAGCCTTGCTACTGTCCATACTCATTCTCCTGGCCACCATGATTAATACAGGGGCAGACACTTATGCCAAGGCTAGCTAACTAGAGTCTTTCCATGGGATTGTTCAGCTTGGAGCTGCAGGAAAAGGGCCCTTGCCTTTGGGACATATGGCTGAAAATAAGGTGCCATCATCCTAGTCACAAAGAGAAAGACTTGCTGCAGTAGAAAAAAATAAGGATTGTCAAGTAACACTTTAAAAAAAAAAAAAACAGAATAATGAGGACAAAGCACATATAGAAGTATAGAAGGGGAGTGTTTGAGAAAGACTGAGTGAAGAGAGAAAGGAGGCCCTGGGGCAGGGCCAGGAGCTTCAGGCAAGAAGCAAGGGAACAGGGGACAAAAGGAGCAAGACTTCTAATAGTCGGGGATAACTAGCAAGTAGGATGAGGTGCAAGAGCTGGAGCAAGCACAAACTGTGGAGAGAAGATGAAAGAGGGAAGGAAAGTACAAAAAGGAATAAAAGGTTGCAAGCCAAAGAGATGGGAAAGCTAGGAAGATATTCGATTAAGAGAAAAGGAGGGGGTGAGGCAGAAAGGAAAGAGGGATTGCAGGTTGTGGAAAAGGGGAAGAAAAGAGAGACAGCAAGGGACAGAAGCAGACAGCCTGAGAGAAAAGAAGGAAAGAAAGGAACAGGAGACTGAAGAAGTAGAGAATGAGCTCAAAAATCTTCCATACATTCTCATTGCATACAAAAATGACTTGGAAATCTTTTCTGGCATTCCAAGTATGTAAAACTTTGATCTATATCCAACTTTTCAGCCTCATTTGTCACTATTCATACTAGCACGTGCCTACTTGAGTTTTCGAGATGCATTCCTGCTTTTTCTACTTCATTGCCCTGACTCATGCTATTGTATCCTCAGTCTAGATTGTTCTTCCTGACTTCATTCCCCTTTGGACATATTGGCCAAACTTCAGTGCAAAGTTTAAACACACTGCCTCCAAGAAGCCTTCTGAAATGTCCTGGTTGGAATTAATTTCTTCTCTCAAACTACCTGTTAATATTACTTTATTATGGCACTTATTTGCCTCATACATCTCTCTTAGTTTGCGAGGATTTGGAGAACCGGAGCTGTGACTTGGTCTTTTTTTTTTTTTTTTTTTTTTCTTGAGCTCCTTCCACTGAAGTTCTAAGTTCTTTACAATAGAAGTTACCTAATACATGCTGGACTTAAATATGTAGCCAAGTAGCTATTGACACTGTCAAATACTGACTATTCAAAAATATCATCCAAACACCTTATAGGACAAAGCTGAGTTTCTTCTTACTAGGGAAGGAAGAACACCACCTTAACAGTGGTGTTATGTTATTAATAATACAATATTATTTATAATATTTATTTTCTTGGGCAAGCATTTCCTGTGTGGGGGTCATTGGTCTTGGCCCCCTAAAGGTTCACTGAAAATTCACTGGCATGAGGTGGATTAATAGGAGAAAAGACATAACATGTTTATTTAATGTATATACATGGTGGCCTTCAGAATGAAGACCCAATTTTCCAATGAGGTACAGAAACTTATATACCACCCTGAGACCACAGTAAAGAATTTACACTCAGAGCAAGGCCTGAAACACGTTTAGTGGAAAGACAGGTTGGGACACAGAGAAAGGGAAAGGCTTGGCTAGCAAAGGTGGCCTTGTTATGTAGATGAAGCCTCCCCCGGAAAGGGGAGGGGGCACAGAGATTCTCTACAGATACACATTTTCCCCAGTTTCAACAGCTTGGGGGTGGCTGGGGGCAGTAGCGGGGGTGGCAGCAGCAGGGGCAGGAAGAGCATCAGGATAAATAGCTAGTACATGTGGGGCTTAATACCTAGGTGATGGGTTGATGGGTGCAGCAAACCACCATGGCACATGTTTACCTATGTAACAAATCTGCATGTCCTGCACATGTATCCCAGAACTTAAAATACAATTAAAAAACAAAAAAAAAGAGACAGCTTTGCAAGGCCACTTCTGTTTGCTGGCCAAGTGGCAGCCATGTCAAAATATGTCAAAGAAATACATTTGTGGTCTAAAATATTTTAATTGCCTTCACTTGGAAAAGTAAATTCATATTGATAAAGATGGTAGAATAATAAAGTTACAATAATGTAAAGAGTAGTAATCTGTGGGTGGCGTGGGGGGATGGTTTATTTCTCAACATCAATAAGAATGTGCCAGCCATCAAGTTAACAGCATTATAAAAGTGGATTTTAGAAGAAAATGAGAGGTAAAACACCTCAAAGCTTCTTTATTGCCTCATTTTCCTGTGTTTTGCATTAGTCAATTGCCTTATTCTTTTAAATGGAACAAAAACAAGTAGAGCAGCATCCTGTGATTTAAATATACCCATACAGACCCTACTAGGCAATTTAAATCCACCTGTCTTTAGAATTTCAAAGATGTGCCCAAGGTTCTGGAATGTTTGAGAGCAACAAGAGAGAAGGATGAAGTATGGGGACTTCTGGGTATTCCAGGGATGCTAAATAAGCTTATTTTGCCTACCAATATTGAGTTCCCAGAGGGCTATTTTGAAAGGATTCTGAGGCCATGTCTGGACTTCGCAGAAAAGAGCAGTATGATGTCTGAAGTCTGCAAACTGCATGGGAAGGGTGGTGTTTGCCCTTTCTGAGTTATTGAGTTGCAGAAAGACTATACTCATTGTTTAATTCCATTCAGACACCTTGTTTGCTTTTGCTTTCTCATTCTTCCTGGTAGAGCCACATCAATCCCAAGTAGCTACTGTGTCTTCATTGCCAAAACCTCTGAGTGGAGCCTCTGGAGGGTTCCATGCAAATACTGGTATTCTTTCATAGATTCTTACAGTCATGTAGCATTCTTTTCTGTTTGTTTTTTTTATAGAGATAGCATCTCACTTTTGTTTGTATGTTTTATAGAGACAGGGTCTCACCACGTTGCCCAGGCTGGTCTCAAACTCCTGGGCTCAAATGATCCTCCTGCCTCAGCCTCCCAAAGTACTGGGATTACAGGCATGAGCTATAGTGCCCAGGCTCACGTAGCATTCTTAAATGACAGCTAGAATAGACTCAGCTGAGGGAACTGCGGTAAAATATTAGGAATATTGATTAAGATACAGAAGTAAATATAGTATCTCCATGCCCCTTGACCACTGATTGACCTTACATTTGGGAATGTGACTCAAACTAGTCAAGAGAATCCTTCTTTAGGATTTTGTAATTTGATGCTAGAGAAAGAAACTGTCTCTTTTGGGATAGCATTAGGAGATATACCTAATGTTAAATGATGAGTTAATGGGTGCAGCACACCAGCATGGCACATGTATACATATGTAACTAACATGCATGTTGTGCACACGTACCCTAAAACTTAAAGTATAATTAAAAAAATACAGGCCGGGCGCGGTGGCTCACGCCTGTAATCCCAGCACTTTGTGAGGCTGAGGTGGGCAGATCACAAGGTCAGGAGTTTGAGACCAGCCTGTCCAACATGGTGAAACCCGTCTCTACTAAAAATACAAAAATTAGCCGGGCGTGGTGGCACGCGCCTGTAATCCCAGCTACTTGGGAGGCTGAGACAGGAGAATCGCTTGAACCCAGGAGGCAGAGGTTGTAGTGAGCCGAGATCGCGCCGCTGCACTTCAGCCTGGACAACAGAGCGAGACTCCGTCTCAAAAAAAAAAAATAAAATACAAAAATAAAATAAAAATAAAACAGTGTTCTGGGCCATATGAATCGAAAAAAAAAAAAAAGCAACTGTCTCTTTTATTTCTTGGGTTCCTAAATTGGCTTGGGTAAAGCCTAAAACTGTTGCAAGCAATGCCACTGTCCATACCTTTCCCTGTACTTGATGCAAGAATGAATCTAATCTGAAGAGGCAAAACCCGGGGTTAGCCCATATAGAGAAACATTGCACAGAAAGCAAGAGTAAGAGACCAGATGACTTTATGAATTTTGAGGATTGCCCTACTCACAGACTTTTCAGTTATGTGAAGCAACAAATTCCTTTTGCTGAAGCTGGTATCTATCACTTCAAATTAAAAAAAAATCTAATTTCTTTCGGACAACACCTAATAATCGGTCTCAAATTCTAGAGACAGGCCTAACTTTGAGGTTCTTCAGGAATCCTCATCTCTTCGGCAGCCTCTCACCCACTGCCACAGATTCCATAAGCTAGAAACAAAGTTTTTCATTTTGCATTAGAAATGGATTTCATACCAGTCATCTGTATCTTCTGTACTGCATGGAGCCCAGATTAAAACGCACATAAATTCACAGGAGACCAAATATACCTGTTAGTGATGACTGCTGTACATCAAAGAAAATGACTGAGGCAAATCTCCATTATTGTAGAGGTTTATTTTGCTGAGTTTGAGGATGTGCCTGGGAAAAAGACACAAGCCACAGTAGAATCTGTAGCCTGTTCTTTTTCCAAAGAGGATTTTGAAGGCTTCAATATTTAAAGGGGAAAAGCAAGCAGGAGGGGAAAGGGGAAAGAAAAAAAAGGGGGAAGGCTATAGTCACACTCTTGTGAGGCTTTGATTAGACTTACTTAGCCCATATGTTGCACATGAAAAGGAGGGGGTCGAAGAAACTATTATGTATTCATCTCATACTCAGTAAGTCTGAATTTTTACATAAGATAAACAGTAGAGGATGCAGTCAAATATGTATTCATCTTGGGGCGGGAGGGACAATTTCTAGTCTCCCCTTGTTCCATATTTGTGAAGATAAGCTGTTCATTGATACTGTCAGTGTGAGGGGGGCCCCCTGTGGAGACACGTGGCCTTCTATCTGTAGCTATCAGTTTAGGAACAAAACGAATGGCAGGTTTTTGGGTATTTTTGTGACTCAGCTTCCAAGCTTAACTTTTCCCTTTGGCATAGTGAATTTGGGGTCCTGATATTTTATTTTCCTCCACACTGTATATAGATGGCTAAAAGGAGAGGGAAATTACATGAAGCCATTTTGAAAGAAAATATTCATATGATTCCCAGCCACCTCTTCCAGTCTCTGGAAACACCCTAGGGAAATGACAAAATTCCAAAACAATCCTATTTTTCTGAAAAAAATTTTGGAAAAGAACAGGAAAGCCTCCTCCTCCCAGTGATGGCACTGCTTTAATTAGCCTGTAGGGGTCCTGTCTGGTCACTGCAGCCCTCTTCTGATAATGCACATGTCTCATTGGCTTCCTTAGGCTAGTGTTTTGTCAGCTCTGTTTCCTGTATCCCATGAATTGTGTTGAGATGCAGCAGAGAGACTGTGTCAGGATAAAGGGGAATGCAATAGGACCTCTGTCCTCTTGCTGCCTTGCATCAACCAGAATCTCTCTTTTAAAAAATTATCTTTTATGTAGTGGGCTCCCAAAGAAAACTGAAGGGAAAAGGGTTTGGACTGTCTAAAAAATTTAGAAGCTAGCTGCTTTAACTATATAAATAGCATAAATCCAGGTATTGCATTTTTAAGTATCCCAGATGTTGAAGGTCTTAGATAATGGAAGAAGGTACCACTGCTTTTACATAGATGAAGGTACCTCTGGCACTGTAAATTGTGTTCAATGTATTAATCTAAAAGCATCACCCCACATCTGCCAACCCTTTATTAGAAAATAAGATTCTGTTAATCTTGCTTTCCGGACTATGCACCAACTGATGAGTTCTGCATTTATTAAGAAGTAAAATAAACATTGAGACAGGGCACTAGTGATGCCTCTGGGGTTTAATCACTTAGGCTTATCATCAGTCTTATGTGAAATTCTACCATTTGAGATCAGAAGTTCAGCATGCAAATAAACCTCTATTGTTTCAACACAGAGACCTCCATACACAAGTAACATTTCAAGGCATTCTCTTTACATGTAATCAATAATACAAAAAACACCTGGGCTCGCACTCTTTGATACAAAGGAGAGGTAGAAAGAGGCTACTAGGAAACATTGGTATGACAAGCCTTTAAATATATTATGCTTTTAATAGAACTATTCCCCAATACATCAGGAACTAAAGTTATTGTGATCTTGTTAATTTTACAATTCTGTCCTTTTCCATAACCAAAAAAGGCCTTAAAAGAAAAAGACGAACCTCTAATTCTTCATCTTACTCCCCATCTTCAAAGCAGACTTTCTTTTCTCCCTTGCATTTAGATTCCATTCTTCTGCTTAAGTAGTAAGTTCAGGGAATTTTCAAAGAGACAAAAGCTACTCAAAAGAATATAAACGTCAAATACATGTAAATTTCTCCTGCTCCATTTTTCCCCGAGTCAGGAATGTCCTTTGTTGTCTCCTGGTATGTTTCAGCTGGCTGATATCTCTAGTTGAGGAGCAATCATCCAGGCAGCATCCTTACAATGTAATGACAATCAGTTACCAAAAATGTGCAGGCACTGATAACAGGATTCAGAAGGGTCAGAAATGAGTGTAAGAAAATAGATATTTCAAACAAGTGCACAGCAGCTGCTGCCAACCTTGGCTTAAGATTGCATCCAAAACGTTTATTAATTTTCTTCTCTAAAACAAAGGGAAGCCAAATGAAATCCTGATAAAGGGTCATTGTGAAGAGGGAGAGAAAACTACTGTTTAAATGGTATTCCTGCAGTTAAATTAAATTCTTCCAAAAACATCTTTTCTCCCACTTGTTCAGCCAAGAAGAGGGAGGTGTTAAGGAGGAGGAAAGACATATCTTCAAATTTATACCTTCTTTGAGGACGATTCTACAGTTTTTACACAGTAAAAACTAAACCAGGTACATGTAAAAAACAGATATACAAAAAAATTCAGGAAACCCATTAGAACAATACCAAGAATTTATCCCAATTGGATGTCCTGTCGAAGCAATAACAAGTATGCAAACATGAAAGCAGCTGCAGCAGCTAAATTTCTTGAGTGCCTACTATACTGAGGCACCCTTTTAATTCAAAATGATTCTGCAAGCTAGGTAATACCCTTCATCTTGCAGGTGAAAAATCAAAGGCTTAAATAAGTTAACTTGCTCATTATCAAGCATTTAATATGAGGGGTCCAGGATTTAAAAGTAACTTGACTCTAAAACCAGGAATAATCTTTGTGCTGTCTACTTAAAAAAAAAGAGAGAAAAGATAAGTTGGGAAACTAGAATGGGGAGGGCTCTAGAGACCTCGTCACATGAAAGAAGTTTAGCCATTTAATCTAGAGAAAAGAAGCTTGACAGGCTTTATAGAAGCTGTGGGAAAATATCTGAAAGGCCACCATATGGGTGAGGAGAGACTTCCTTTTAATACATATGTTTCATTAAAAACAAACAATAATTTGTAGGTTCTACTTCTAGCTGTCACAGAGAAGCTTCATTCACAGTAAACTTCCCACTGAAAACTATAAAATGTAGGAAAAATTAACATTATAAAAAAAACTGTTTACATCAATCAGGGAATAACTAAAGCAGCCGGGATTCAATAGATCAAGATCCTGGAGAGAAGGAAAATGTATTGAGAAAATCCCTATATTCATTATTTTTTTCCCTCCATAATGCTCTTGCCAATTTTTAGAGAAAAGCATAGAGGCAGATCAGAAATTAGCAATCAAGAGATTCTGGCAACCTCACTGAATTGGAAAAATCAAAATAAATGAGCTCAGGGCTACCCAGGAAGCTGGGATTTAACGGAAAATAAAAACATTTCTAGATAAATGTTCCTAAAAGTGTGATAATTTGTCATTAGTAGAGTTGTTACAGGAAAGGGGTCTCGATCCAGAACCCATGAGAGGGTTCTTGGATCTCGCACAAGAAAGAAATCAGGGTGAATCCATACAGTAAAGTGAAAGCAAATTTATTAGGAAAGTAAAGGAATAAAAGAATGGCTGCTCCACAGACAAAGCAGCCCTGAGGACTGCTGATTGCCCATTTTTATGGTTATTTCTTGAAGATATGCTAAATAAGAGGTAGATTATTCAGGATTCCCCTTTTCAGACCATATAGGATAACTTCCTGATGTTGCCATTTCATTTGTAAACTGTCATAGTGCTGGTGGGAGTGCAGAAGTGAGGATGACCAGAGGTTGCTCTCGAGGCCATCTTGGTTTTGGTGGATTTTAGATGGCTTCTTTACGGCAAGTTGTTTTATCAGCAAGGTCTTTATGGCCTGTATTTTGTGCCAATCTCCTATCTCATCCTGTGACTTAGAATGCCTTAACCATCTGGGAATGCAGCCCAGTAGGTCTCAGCCTTATTTTACCCAGCCCCTATTTAAGATGGAGCTGCTCTGGCTTACACACCTCTGACAAAATGACATTAGAAAACTACTGAAGGAGGTTCTTTCAGCAGAAGGAAGACAATTCCTGGTAGAAGAACACTTGCAGAAAATAACAGTAAATACATGGATAAATTTAAATAAATGTTGACTAATATAAGTCATCTTGTGCAAATAAATGATACACACACAAATGCAGTATATTTTATATATAATTTAAACATATGACAATAACACAAAAAATGGGAGAATGGTAAATACAGTTAACGTTTTTAAGCTTTGATTTATCCTAGAAATAGTAAAAGTAAAATTTGAAGTAGTCTAGGTCAAAAATGTATCTTGTAATGTTTAGGATAGAACCTAAAATATAATTTTAAAATGTATAGTTGTAAAATAAAACTTTAAAAAGAGAAGACCCTGATCACACCCAAGGCAGGAGGATTGCTTGAGCCCAGGAGTTTGAAACCAGCCCAGGCAACATGATAAGACTCTGTTTCTGCAAAAAAAAAAATACAAAAATTAACCAAGCATGGTGGTACATGCTAGTGGTCCCAGCTACTCAGGAGGCTGAAGTGGGAGGATTACTTGAACCCAGGGGATTGAGGCTGCAGTGAGCCATATCTTGCCACTGTCATCCAGCCTGGGCAACAAGCAAGACTTAAGAAAGAGAGAGAGAAAGAGAGAGAGAGAGAAAGAAGACAATAGAGGAAAAAGACTAATATTGAAATATTTGATTAAAAGACTAAAAGAGCAGAAAAAATTATAATAGCTGGGACACATAGAAAGCACAGTAAGATAACAGATTTAAAATCTAATATGTCAGCAATTACATTAAACATAAATGGACATTAAATATCTTTTAAAAACACAAACATGGCCATATTGGGAAATAACAACAACAACAAAAAACTATACGAAATGTTGTTTGCAGGAGACATATCTAATAAGAACCAGAGGGGGAAAAAAAGAAGATCCTTGCAAATATAAATCAAAAGAAAGCTGCCTTAGGTAAACTAACATGAAACCAAGAAGATTTCAAGATGAGAAGTATTATTACCAATAAAAAGGCAGAGCTTGTAACAAAAAAAGGTTAATTTTAGTAGGACATAACTGTGTATACCCCTAATAACATAGGCTCAAGATATATAAATCACTAACTGATCAAACTAAAAGGAGAAACAAAAATATGCATTTATAGGGTTGAGAACAGCTCCCATCTCAGTAACTGACAGAACAAAAAGAAAAATAAAAAGAGAAGATAGCAGAATAGGAATAGCTCCAGTCTGAAGCTCCCAGCGTGATTGACGCAGAAGACAGGTGATTTCTGCATTTCCAACTGAAGTACCTGGTTCATCTCATTGGGACTGGTTGGACAGTGGGTGCAGCCCACAGAGGGCGAGCCAAAGCAGGGTGGGGCATCACCTCACCCAGGAAGCACAAGGGGATGGGGGATTTCCCTTTCCTAGCAAAGGGAAGCCATGACGGACTACCTGGAAAAACAGGATATTCCCGCCCAAATACTGTGCTGTTGCCAAGGTCTTAGCAACCAGCAGACAAAGTGATTCTCTCTAGTGCCTGGCTAGGCAGCTCCCATACCCATGGAGCCTTGCTCACTGCTAGCGCAGCAGTGTGAGATCAGTCTGCAAGATGGCAGCCTGACTGGAGGAGGGGCCTCCACCACTACTGAGGCTTGAGTAGGTAAATAAAGCAGCCAGGAAGCTCGAACTGGGCAGAGCCCACCGCACCTCAACAAGGCCTACTGCCTCTAGACTCCACCTCTGTGGGCAAGGCATAGGTGAACAAAAGGCAGCAAACAACTTCTGCAGACTTAAACATCCCTGTCTGACAGCTCTGAAGAGAGCAGTGGTTCTCCCAGCATGGCGTTTGAGCTCTGAGAACGGACACACTGCCTCCTCAAGTGGATCCCTGACCCCCATGTAGCCTAACTGGGAGACAACTCCCAGTAGGGGCCAACAGACACCTCATATAGGTGGCTGCCCCTCTGGGGCGAAGCTTCCAGAATAAGGATCAGGCAGCAATATTTGCTGTTCTGAAATATTTGCTGTTCTGCAGAATCTGCTGATGATACCCAGGCAAACAGGGTCTGGAGTGGAACTCCAGCAAACTCCAACAGACCAGTAGCTGAGGGACCTGACTGTTGAAGGAAAACTAACAAACAGAAAGGAATAGCATCAACATCAACAAAAAGGTCATCTACACCAAAACCCCATCTGTAGGTCACCAACATCAAAGACCAAAGGTAGATAAAACCACAAAGACGGGGAGAAACCAGAGAAGAAAAGCTGAAAATTCTAAAACCAGAGTGCCTCTTCTCCTCCAAAGGATCGCAGCTCCTCACCAGCAACAGAACAAAGCTGGATGAAGAATGACTTCGACGAGCTGACAGAAGTAGACTTCAGAAGGTTGGTAATAACAAACTTCTCTGAGCTAAATGAGGATGTTCAAACCCATCATGGGGAAGCTAAAAACCTTGAAAAAAGATTAGACGAATGGCTAACTAGAATAAACAGCATAGAGAAGACCTTAAATGACCTGATGGAGCTGAAAAACACAGCACGAGAACTTCATGACGCATGCACAAGGTTCAATAGCCAACCAATTCAATCAAGTAGAAGAAAGGGTATCAGTTTTGAAGATCAAATTAATGAAATACAAAGAGAAAACAAGGCAAGAGAAAAAAGAATAAAAAGAAATGAACAAAGCCTCCAAGAAATATGGGACTATGTGAAAAGACCAAACCTACATTTGATTGGTGTACCTGAAAGTGACGGGAGAATGGAACCAAGTTTGAAAACACTCTTCAGGATACTGTCCAGGAGAACTTCCCCAGCATTGCAAGGCAGGCCAACATTCAAATTCAGAAAATACAGAGAACAGCACAAAGATACTCCTCGAGAAGAGCAACCCCAAGACACATAATCATCAGATTCACCAAGGTTGAAATGAAGAAAAAACTGTTAAGGGCAGCCAGAGAGAAAGGTCGAGTTATCCACAAAGGGAAGCCCATTAGACTAACAGCAGATCTCTCAGCAGAAACCCCACAAGCCAGAAGACAGTGAGGGCCAATATTCAACATCCTTAAAGAAAAGCATTTTTGCCAGGCGTGGTGGCTTACGCCTGTAATCCCAGCAATTTGGGAGGCCGATATGGGCGGATCATGAGGTCAGGAGATTGAGACAATCCTGGCTAACACAGTGAAACCCCATCTCTACTAAAAATACAAAAAAAAATTAGCCGGGCGTATTGGTGGGCACCTGTAGTCTGAGCTACTCGGGAGGCTGAGGCAGGAGAATGGTGTGAACCCAGGAGGTGGAGCTTTCAGTGACTCAAGATCGCACCACTGCACTCCAGCCTGGGTGAGAAAGCGAGACTCCATCTCAAAAAAAGAAAAGAATTTTCAACCAAGAATTTCATATCCAGCCAAACTAAGCTTCATAAGTGGAGGAAAAATAAAATCCTTTATGGACAAGCAAATGCTGAGAGATTTTGTCACCACCAGGCCTGCCTTACAAGAGCTCCTGCAGGAAGCACTAAACATGGAAAGAAACAACTGGTACCAGCCACTGTAAAAACATGGCAAATTGTAAAGACCATCAATGCTATGAAGAAACTGCATCAATTAATGGGCAAAATAACCAGTGAACATCATAATGACAGGATCAAATTCACACATAACAATATTAACCTTAAATGTAAATGGGCTAAATGCTCCAATTAAAAGACACAGACTGGCAAATTGGATAAAGAGTCAAGACCCATCAGTGTGCTGTATTCAGGAGACCCATCTCATGTACAGAGACACACATAGGCTCAAAATAAAGGGATGGAGGAAGATCTACCAAGCAAATGGAAAGCAAAAAAAGCAGGGGTTGCAATCCTAGTCTCATACAACAGACTTTAAACCAACAAAGATCATAACAGACAAACAAGGCCATTACATAATGATAAAGTGATCAAGTCAACAAGAAGAGCTAACTATCCTAAATATATATGCACCCAATACAGGAGCACCCAGATTCATAAAGCAAGTCCTTACAGACCTACAAAGAGACTTAGACTCTCACACAATAATTATGGGAGACTTTAACACCCCACTATCAATATTAGGCAGATCAAGGAGACAGAAAGTTAACAAAGATACACAGGACCTGAACTCAGCTCTGCAACAAGCAGAACTAATAGACATCTACAGAACTCTCCACTCCAAATCAACAGAATATACACTCTTCTCAGCACCACATCGCACTTAGTCTAAAATTGACCACATAATTGGAAGTAAAGCACTCCTCAGCAAATGTAAAACAATAGAAATCACAACAAACTGTCTCTCAGACCACAGTGCAATCAAATTAGAACTCAGGATTAAGAAACTCACTCAAAACTGTACAACTACATGGAAACTGAACAACTTGTTCCTGAATGACTACTGGGTAAATAACGAAATGAAGGCAGAAATAAAAGATGTTCTTTGAAACCAATGAGAACAAAGACACAACATACTAGAATCTCTGGGACACATTTAAAGCAGTGTGTAGAGGGAAATTTATAGCACTGAATGCCCACAAGAGAAAACAGGAAAGATGTAAAATCAACACCCTAACATCACAATTAAAAGAACTAGAGAAGCAAGAGAAAACCAATTCAAAAGCTAGCAGAAGGCAAGAAATAACTAAGATCAGAACAGAACTGAAAGAGATGGAGACACAAAAAACCCTTCAAAAAAATCTTTGAATCTAGGAGGTGGATTTTTGAAAAGATCAACGAAATTGATAGGCTGTTAGCAAGACTAACGAAGAAAAGAGAGAAGAATAGATGCAATAAATGATAAAGGGGTATCACCACCATTCCCACAGAAATACAAACTACCAACAGAGAATTCTACAAATGCCTCTATGCAAATAAACTACAAAATCTAGAAGAAATGGATAAATTCCTGGACACATACACCCTCCCAAGACTAAACCAGGAAGAAGTTGAATCTCTGAATAGACCAGTAACAGGCTCTGAAATTGAGGCAACAATTAACAGCCTACCAACCAAAAAAAGTCCAGGACCAGATGGATTCACAGCCGAATTCTACCAAAGGTACAAAGAGGAACTGGAACCATTCCTTCTGAAACTATTCTGATGAACAGACAAAGAGGGAATCCTCTCTAACTCATTTTATGAGGTCAGCATCATCCTGATACCAAAGCCTGACAGAGACACAACAAAAAAAGAGAATTTTAGATGAATATCCCTGATGAACATCGATGTGAAAATCCTCAATAAAATACTGGCAAACCAAATCCAGCAGCAGCACATCAAAAAGCTTATCCACCATGATCAAGTCGGCTTCATCCCTGGGATGCAAGGCTGGTTCGACATACCCAAATCAATAAACATAATCCATCACATAAATAGAACCAATGACAAAAACCAAATGATTATCTCAATAGATGCAGGAAAGGCCTTCAACAAAATTCAACAGTACTTCATGCTAGAAACTCACAATAGGCCAGGCGCGGTGGCTCATGCTTGTAATCCCAGCACTTTGGGAGGCCGAGGCGGGCAGATCATGAGATCAGGAGTTTGAAACCATCCTGGCTAAAACAGTGAAACCCCTTCTCTACTAAAAATACAAAAAAATTAGCCAGGCACGGTGGCAGGTACCTGTAGTCCCAGCTACTTGGGAGGCTGAGGCAGGAGAATGGTGTGAACCCAGGAGGCGGAGCTTGCAGTGAGCCAAGATGGCACCACTGCACTCCACCCTGGGTGACAGAGTGAGACGCCATCTCAAAAAAAAAAAAAAAAACTCTCAATAAACTAGGTATTGATGGAATGTATTTCAAAATAATAAGAGTTATTTTTTACAAACTCACAGCCAATATCATACTGAATGGGCAAACACTGGAAGCATTCCCTTTGAAAACCAGCACAAGATTGGGATACCCTCTCTCACCACTCCTATTCAACATAGTGCTGGAAGTTCTGGCCAAGGCAATCAGGCAGGAGAAAGAAATAAAGAGTATTCAGTTAGGAAAAGAGGAAGTCAAATTGTCCCTGTTTGCAGATGACATGATTGTATGTTTAGAAAACCCCATCATCTCAGCCCAAAATCCCCCTAAGCTGATAAGCAACTTCAGCAAGGTCTCAGGATACAAAATCAATGTGCAAAAATCACAAGCATTCCTATACACCATTAACAGACAAACAGAGAACCAAATCGTGAGTGAACTCCCATTCACAATTGCTACAAAGAGAATAAAATACCTAAGAAAGCAACTTACAAGGGATGTGAAGGACCTCTTCAAGGAGAACTACAAACCACTGCTCAATGAAATAAAAGAGGACACAAACAAATGGAAGAATATTCCATAATCATGGATAGGAAGAATCAATATCATGAAAATGTCCATAGTGCCCAATGTAATTTACAGATTCAATGCCATCCCCATTAAACTACGAATGACTTTCTTCACAGAATTGGAAAAAACTACTTCAAAGTTCATAGGGAACCAAAATGGAGCCCGCATTGCCAAGACAATCCTAAGCAAAAACAACAAAGCTGGAGGCATTATGCTACCTGACTTCAAACTATACTACAAGGCTACAGTAACAAAAACAGCATGGTACTGGTACCAAAACAGAGAGATAGACCAATGGAACAGAATAGAGACCACGGAAATAACACTGCACATCTACAACCATCTGATCTTTGACAAACCTGACAAAAACAAGAAATGGGGAAAGGATTCCGTATGTTATTAATGGTGCTGGGAAAACTGGCTAGCCATAGTAGAAAGCTGAAACTGGATCCCTTCCTTACACCTTATATAAAAATTAATTCAAGATAGATTAAAGACTTAAATGTTAGACCTAAAACCATAAAAACCCTAGAAGAAAACCTAGGCTATACCATTCAGGGAATAGGCTTGGGCAAGGACTTCATGACTAAAACACCAAAAGCAATAGCAACAAAGTCAAAATAGACAAATGGGATCTAATTAAACTAAAGAGCTTCTGCACAGCAAAAGAAACTACCATCAGAGTGAACAGGCAACCTACAGAATGGGAGAAAATATTTGCAATCTACTCATCTGACAAAGGGCTAATATCCAGAATCTACAAAGAACTCAAACAAATTTATAAGAAAAAAAAACAACCCCATCAAAAAGTGGGCAAAGGATATGAACAGACATTTCTCAAAAGAAGACATTTATACAGCCAGGAGACACATGAAAAAATGCTCATTATCACTGGTCATCAGAGAAATGCAAATCAAAACCACAATGAGATACCATCTCACACCAGTTTGAATGGCGATCATTAAAAAGTCAGGAAACAACAGATGCTGGAGAGGATGTGGAGAAACAGGAACCCTTTTACACTGTTGGTGGGAGTATAAATTTGTTCAACCATTGTGGAAGACAGTGTGGTGATTCCTCAAAGATCCAGAACTAGAAATACCATTTGACCCAGCAATCCCATTACTGGGTATATACCCAAAGGATTATAAATCATGCTACTATAAAGACACATGCACATGTATGTTATGCAACTTAAAACCTAGATGACAGGTTGATAGGCACAGCAAACTACCATGGCACATGTATACCTATCTAACAAACCTGCACGTTCTGCACATGTATCCCAGAACTTAAAGTATAATTTTTTAAAAAATTATATACATATATATATTTAAAAGTTAAAAAATAAAATAGAAGACAGTATTAGCAATAGCAAAGAAAATAGCAAAAAAAAAAAAAAAAAAAAACACAACCCAAATGTCCATCAATGATAGACGGGATTAAGAAAATGTGGCACATATACACTGTGGAATACTACGCAGCCATATAAAAGGATGAGTTCACGTCCTTTGCAGGGACATGGATGAAGCTGGAAACCATCATTCTCAGCAAACTATACAAGGACAGAAAACCAAACGCTGCATGTTCTCACTCACTGGTGGCAACTGAACAATGAGATCACTTGGACACAGGGCGGGGAACATCACATGCTGGAGCCTGTTGGGGGTTGGGGGGCTAGGGGAGGGATAGAATTAGGAGAAATACCTAATGTAAATGAGTTTATGGGTGCAGCAAACCAACCTGGCACATGTATACATATGTATCAAACCTGCACATTGTGCCCATGTACCCTAGAACCTAAAGTATAATAATAAAAAAGAAAAAAAGAAAAATAAAAAGATGTATTTTTGAACAGTCCAATTAACCAATTTGACCTAACTAGTATGTACATAGAACACTAAACCAAACAGCTGCAGAACACACATTCTTTTCAAATGCACATGATACATTTACCAAAATGTGCTATGAAGCCAGAATCAGTACTCTGACCACAGTGGAACTAAGTTAGAAATCAGTAACCAAGAGATAACTAGAAAATGACCAAATGTTTATAAATTAAGGAATTGTTTTCTAAATTACCCTGAAGTCAGAGAAGAAATAACAAAGCAAATTAGAAAATATTTTGAACTGAGTATAGCTATCAGAATTTGTGCAATGTAGATAAAATAGTGCTTACAGAGAAATTTATAAAATCATACACACACTTTGGAAAAAAACATGAAAAACTTATTTAATAATCTCCTAAAAAGCTAAAAAAGTACAACAAATTAAATGTAAAAAAGTAGAAGAAAATGTTAAAGAGAAAACAATAAAAAACATACAATTTAAATATTGGTATTTTGAAGAGATTAATTAAACAGATAAACACCTATCAAGATTCATTAAAAGAAATGTGAGAAAACTATACTTAAAATTTTCAGAAATTAAAAAGGGACATCATTAGAGATCTTAAAATATTTAAAAGTTAAGAACTTCCAGCCTTCAGATAAGATGTAGAAGGTCTTGAGGGACCATTTTTCCCACTAGATAAACCACAAAAATTACTGGCTCATCTTCCCCATCTCCCCCATATTTAAGAGATTGGAGGGTTGCAGATCAAAAATGATCCAAAATTCAATTACAGGGGAGGATAAGGTATTTCTAGCTGAGCAGGTATCAGTGGCGAAATTCTCTTCTGCTGAATTTCCACAGGGGCTGGTGGAAGACTGGACTTATCACAGTCTCTGGAACTCTGCTGTGATACAGGAAAGCCTGCAGACCTTGTGGGCTAGTATAAACGGATTGAAGTCTGTAGGAGTTTCAAATACAAAGAACTTGTTCTTCTTACCTGCTGAGTTTTCCCCCATGAAACTTTTGGTGAGTGTTTGGAAATGGTATGAAAATGGAATTGGAAAAGCAGAGAGAGAGAACTCTGTAGTCTTCTGGTGATTAGATCCCAAGGTCCTACTAGAGAGAGTAGTTTATAATATATACAGTACAGACCAAGTTAGCCCTAAATACATGTGAAAACACAGGTGAAATAAAGCTAACCAAAGCTGTATCCCAGCCACAAATCAGCTCAAATTCTTTCTGGATTATAAAGATTGACCCATTTCCCTAACTTATAGACAAAAGAACACGCCCTCCCTTTTAGAATAGTATTGTGCTCACTTTGGCAGCACATGTACTAAAATTGGAACAAGACACAGAAGATTACCATGGCCCCTGCACAAGGATGACACAAATTCATGAAGCATTTCATATTTTAAAAATTGAGTTCATGTCCTTTGCAGTGACACGGATGAAGCTGGAAGCCACCATTCTCAGCAAAGTAACACAGGAACAGAAAACCAAACACCACATGTTCTCGCTCATAAGTGGGAGTTGAACAATGAGAACACATGGACACAGGGATGGGAACATCACAGACCAGGGCTTATCGGAGGGGTTGGAGGCAAGGGAAGCGAGAGCATTAGGACAAATACCTAATGCGTGCAGGGCTTAAAACCTAGATGACAGGTTGATAGGCACAGCAAACCACCATGGCACATGTATATCTATGTAACAAACCTGCACATTCTGCACATGTATCCCAGAACTTAAAGTATAATTTTTTAAAAAAATTATATATATATATATATATATATATATATATTTTTAAAAGTTTAAAAAGAGTAAGATAGAAGACAGTATTTATACCAAGGGCTGTAGGGTTTTATTTTTAATTACACAATTTCTGGCATGCAATAAAAAGCTATGAAATGAGTGAAGAAGCAGGATGTACTCCTAATTAAGAGGAAAAAAACTGAATAGTAGCAGATCCACTAATGGTTCAAATATTGGAATAAACGAAGACTTTAAAATAACTATTGAAATATATTAAAGAAATTTGAGGATAAGATTGACAAAATGGATAAAAAGAATGAGAATTTCAAAAGATAAAACTGTTAAAACAAAGTGAAAATTCTAGAACTGAAAAAAACTACAGTGCATGAAATTAAAAATGTATTTATAGAGCTAAAGCAGAATGGACACAGCAGAGAAAACAGCATCAGTCATTTTATCCAGGTCATCACAAACTGGTTGAAAATCAAAAACACAGGAAAAATTTTAAGATGCACACATAAAATAAATTATTAAATGTAGACATAGAAAATAGATTATATTTAGCAGAACAACAATGAAAATCATGGCTGACTTTCATCAGAAAACAATGGGTGACAGCTGGGTATAATGGTGTGCACCTGTAGTTCCAGCTACCTGGGAGGCTGAGGCAGGAGAATTGCTTAAGCTGAAGAATTCACGTCCAGTCTGAGCAACAGAGCAAGAACCTGTCTAAAAAAAAAAAAAAAAAAGAGAGAGAGAGAGAGAAACAATAGAAGACAAAAGACAATGGAATTGACATCTTCAAAGTGCTAAAAGAAAAAAAAACAGAATTCCATAAGAAGTGCATATAGACATGTTTAAACAAACAAAAGGTGAGAAAATATGTCACCAGCTTTTGAAGCTAAAAGAAAACAACTCAAGATGAAAGCAAAGATCTGCAGGAAGGACTGAACAATGTCAAAAAGGTCAAATACGTGCATAAACACAAAAGAATACTTTAAATTTTCAAAATTATTGACTATTAAAAACCACAGGCCAGGCATTGTGGCTCACACCTGTAATCTTATTATTTTAGGAGGTGGAGGCAGGTGGATTGCTTGAGCTCAGTAGTTCAATCCCAGCCTGAGAAACATGGTGAAACACCATCTGTATGAAAAATACAAAAATTAACTGGGTGTGGTGGTGCACACCTGTAGTCTGAGCTACTCAGGATGCTGAGGTGAGAGGATGGCTTCAGCCTGGGAGATGGAGGTTGCAGTGAGCTGAGATTGTGGCAGTGCACTCCAGCTTGGGCAACAGAGGAAGACCCTGTCTCAAAACAAAAAACAAAAACAAAAACAAAAAAGCCAAAGCAAAACACAATAAAATTTAGTGGTTTATAATATAGAGAGAAATAAAATATGTGACATCAATAGCACAACAAACTAGAGAGAGATTAGTGGAATTTTTTGTGTAAAGTTTTTACATTGTTCGCAAAGAAGAGAAATATGAATTGATTCTTGTGATAAATTGGGGTGGTAAGTTGAGGATGCATACGGTAATCACTACAGCAGTGGTTCTCAACCTTTGGTAATTCCCCTACCCGGGCCCCAGCCAAGGAACCTTGTCACAACTGGAGTGGGAGGACAGTTGCTACTGTCACCTACTGGGAAGAGGCTTTGTTTTTACAAAAATTTTGTAGATGAGGAAACAGACTCCTAGAAGTTAAATAAGCTTCTCTAACACTATCTTTGATAAGCTGAATAGTGGCTCCCCAAAGATGTCCACGTTCTAATCCCCAGAATCTGTGAATATGTTACCTTACATGGGTAAACAGTTTGCAGATATGTTAAGGATCTCGAGATGGGAAGATTATTCTGGATTATCCTAGTGGGTCAAACGTAATCAAAAGAGCTTTTATAAGAGGAAGGCAGTTGGGTCAGAGTCAGAGAAGACATATTATGATGAAAGAAGACATGAGAGAAAGAAGGGGGATAGGTAGAGAGACTGAGAATGAATGAAAATGCTACATTTCCAGCTTTGAAGATGGAGGAAAGCACCTCAAGCCAAGGGATAGAGGCACCGTCTAGAAGCTGGAAAAGGTAAGGAAATGGATTTTTCCCTACAGCCTCCTGAGGTAGCACAGCCCTGCTGACACCTTGACCTCAGCCCATTAAAAACCACTTCAGATTTTTGACATAAAGAACCGTAAGGTAATAAAACTATTTTCTAACCACTAAGTTTGTGATGATTCATTATAGCAGTAATGAGAAATTAATATACCTATCCAACGAGGATTTGCTTCTAGATTTTTCAGTCTATGCCTTTAATCACAAGATGGACATAGCTACCATAATAGGAAGAAAAGCTAAAGCATTTTTCAGAATGTTTTTGCCCTGCAGATATCTCTGATATTGCCTAACTGATCATGGTGTTCCTAAAATTGAAATAGACAGGGGCAACCTACTAAAGCCTTATTTGATTTGTGGAAGTGTTACACACAGTGGAAAGAATCCAGCAACCAGCATACTCCTCATAACATGAGAACTCCCTAAATAATCTTAAATTTAAAATATATATACATATGTATACATATATATGTATATACACATATGTATACGTATATTGTGTGTGTGTATATATATACACACATGTATATATACACACACGTGTGTCAAAAGAAAAACTTCAGCCGAATTAAATGTAAAGGAGTTTAATTGAGCAACGAATGATTTGCAAATCAGGCAGCCCCCAGAATCACAGAAGATTCAGAGAGACTCCAGTACAGCCACGTGGTGGAAGATTTATGGACAGCAAAAGGAAAGTGATATACAGAAAACGGAAGTGAGATACAGAAACAACTGGTTTGGTTACAGCTCAGTGTTTGCCTTGTTTGAACATGGTTCAAATAATGTTGGCTACATTTGATTGGCTGAAACTCAGCGATTGGTACAGTTGTGTGTTATGGTCGGTTTATACTTCCACTTGTTATAGTTCATGATGTACAGAAAAATCTTTAGGCTGAACTTAAATATGCAAGGAGGCAGCTTTAGGCTAAACTTGATTTAACACATGCATACATGTACAAATATACATATGTGCATGTATATATACTATGTACACATATTCTATGGATATTTATATAGATATGCTTACAGATATTCACATATGTATGTATGTATGTAGTGTATGTGTATGTGTGTTTCCATGTATATGAGCAAAATGTCTTGAAAAAAAATACAGAAACTGTTTAGCAAGTTACATCCGAGAAGGGGAACTGAGATCCTAGAGGATAAAGGTAGGAGGTTATTGTTTTTGTTAGATATCCTTTTGTACTTTTTAAATGTTGACCCATGTAAGTATATCGCTGATTTTTTTTAAATAAACACATAAAATTAAAAAAATAAAGAATTCTTCTATTATACTATTGGGACTAAGAAAATGATACCCCAAAATGAAGGCTTCAGAAGCAGCCCAGAAGCCTCTCTTCCAAAAGTTTCTCTCTGACATTCTCTTGGCTGCTATCACTGACCCCTCATTCTATCCTGAGGCTAGCAATAGAAGCTAGAATCTCTCCTCCCACAAGGTGGATCAAAAAACCAGAACCACTTTTCCCAAAGCCAGCCACAGGACCTAAAAATATTGCTCAAACTTTTCCCCCACCTTTTTGTGTAAAAATTGACCATACAGAAATTATGTGATCTATCTTGTTTGATTATAGATTGTAAGACCCCCATTCCAGAGAGGGTCCTGCCCCATACTCAGAAGGAAGGAATGCTGCTCAGAGAGGCCAAGAAGAATCTAGACAGACAGGCCTTGCTGGGTTTATCCACTCCATCTATTAGCATCAGATCTCACACTTTTTGTTCAATCCTATTTCCACACGGCCGTCCATAGTTTGTTGAACCTAAGCATAAAAATGGACAATTTCCCCTGTATCTTTGGGTCTTCATTCTGAAGGCTCCCATGCACATTCATTCATTTGTATGCCTTTTTTCCTGTGAATCTGCCTTTCGTTGGTTGATTCTCAGCGAACCTTCAGAGGGCGAAGAAGTTTGCCCTTTGCCTTTGTAATACCTCCATCAGAAAGAGTCAAGAGAGATTCTATGTGTTTTTCCCCAAGACCCTCAACCATTTCCCCCACCCAACCTTCACTGCCTTTCCTTCACTCTCTGCCTTGAGACAGTGAGGCCTAATCACTCTATACCTTTCATTCCTGTTTACAGAGGAAGCTCAGACCCTAGGGGAGCCCCCATTTCCCATGGCTCTCTGCATCAGTATAATACCTTCCCCTGCCTCCTCGCCTTCCTTCCTTGCTTTATCTTCTCCTTAGCATTGATCACTAATCTGGTATTCTATACCTTACTTCCTTATCTGGATCATCACCTGTATCCCTCTAATACAAACTGAGCTCTATCAGGGCAAGGATTCTTGTCTGCCTTGTTCGCTCCTGTAGCCAAAGCATGAGTAAGAGTGCCTGGACATACTAGGCTCCCAGTGAACACTTAATAACGAAGGAAGAGAGGCAGTGAGTGATCATTGAGTACTACGCTGGGAACCACAGCTTTGCTGGCGCTAAAATGAAGAAGAGATGAACAGAGGGAGGTGTATTCCCTATGGCCACCCATCTACCTGCCTGGCAAGGACTAGGTGGAAAGAAGAAACTGCTGTCAAGGCATGTCCTGTTATATGTCAGATCCCTCCACACACTTCCACCTTGCAGCAAGAAAAACGCCTGGAAGCCAACTAGACAAGTGGCAGGGTTTGAAGGGTAAGAGCCCCCATGGCTGGGAAATCGCTGATGTAAGAAAGAGAGCACAATTATACTCATATTTGCAACAGGTAGTGGAGCACCATGAGCAACTTCAATACTGACATTTTATTATAGCCTTAAGAGAGAACATAAGAACCTTCAGAAAGAAGAACTAAATGTGGCATTTGGTATTTGCCATATCATTTGTGTTAATCATAGAATATTGCTCAGGGGAGGAGCCCCTAACATTTCTTATAGGTAAATATATACTTCATATTTAAGTGTCTTTATGAAAATATCATCTGGGAAAAGCAAATCATCCAACAAATATTTACTGAGCAGTCTCCTGGGCACGAGGCACTGTGCTAGTCCCTGGGAAAATGACTCACAATAAGATGATGCCCTTATGAAACTTACATTCTAATAAAGAAGCCCAGCACTAAACAAGACACCCAAACCACAAAGACAGTCATTTCAGACAGTGACTTGTGATGCAAAAGAAACAAATTTGGGAGTCTGGAGATTCCTACTTGAGGATGGGCATGGAGGAAGGCAGAGCAGACACCAGTGGGGCCTCCTTGTCCCTCTGACGTCCCCTGGGCAGGCACGGCAGCTGCTTGCGCCTCACAATGTGATCCTCAGAACATCAGCAAGGGCATTATCTTGGAGCTTCTAAGAGCTGCAGCATCTCAGGCCTCCTAACAGAACTGTTTAACCAATCTGCATTTTAACAAGATCCCCAGGGTTTGTGAGCACACTAAACTACTTTTGAAACTACTTTTCAGGACTGTTTCTAACTGCCCCTATTTGCATATTCCCACTGCTCTTTCTGCATAACGAAGAGCAATAAGAAGTGCTCTCTCCCTCTCCCATGATCCTGTACCAGTGGAGGGGGTATGTAAATGTTCAAGTCCCTCAGCACTCATAGGGGTAACCCAGAGGCAGCATTTTATGCCTTTCCCAGAGCTTCCCACAAGATGAAGCTTGGTGGCCTGCGGTGGTGGCTGGTGCCTCTTGCCACTGATTTCCCCTGCTACTGCCTCCTGTGCCTCCCAAGCCACCTGCTGCCATCTGCTTGCTTGTCTCAGGGTGCTCCGAGGGCAACCTGAGTAAGACAGGGGCCTCTCTGAAGATGTGAGCTGAGAGCTGAAGAATGAAAGAAGCCACCTGGTGAAGAGCTGGGAGAGGGAGCAGTCAGTGGAAAGGCCCTGAGGCTGGGAAAAACTGCAGTGCTCAAGGACCAGAATCAGAGGCGGGGGCACAGTGGGGAGTCCTGTTAGGGGTGGATACAGAAGTGCAAGGGAAGAGTGGACATTGATTGCACTAATGCAGTGAGGTGATTGTGGCTTAGACACGTCAGTTGGGAGCAAAAGGACCAGAGGCAGGTGGAAGAGTGTTGACCTGTTGTAAAGTCAGGGTTGAAAAACAAACTGCCAAACATTCACACACACTCAGCAAGCTTTGGATGGCTGCATAAAATTAAGCAAATCCTCCAGTCTTACCTGTCTCTATACTAGGGATGCATAAGCTAACGGCTACACCCCAAAAGTCTGTTCCTTAGGTTAAAATGCCCAGCACTCAGTAACATTTCCTTCTCTAAAAATCTAGAAAATGTTCAAAGAGAAGTTAACTGTTAGGGCTCAGGAAACAATACTTCAAAATGAAGGCCCCAGAAGTAAAAGGTTTTCTTCTGACCTTCTCCTGCTCTTCTGTCTCTCAGTCCCATTCTCCCCTGAGGCTAGCCATAGACACTAGAATCCCTCTTCCCAAGGCTGGTCATAGAAACCAGAACCCTCTTTTATTCCCTGAAGACAACCATAAAGCCTAAAAATATCACTCTATTTTTCCTCTGCCTTTCTGTGCAAAAACTGGCCATAAAGACATGATCTGGCCTACCTTGTTTGACTGTAGGTCATACAACCCCATTCCAGAGGGGGTTCCACCCTGTACCCAGAAGGATGGAATGCTGCACAGACAGAATCCGATAGATAAGAATCTAGACAAACAGGCCTTGCTGGGTTCCTCACTCTGTCTATTAGCAGTAGATTATACATTTTTGTCCAATCCTGTTTCCACACGGCTGTCCACACTTTGTTGAACCTAAGCATAAAAATGGACAGTTTCCCCTGTATCCTGGGTCTTCATTCTGCAGGCTTCTGTGTATACCTATTAAGTAAATATGTATGCGTTTTCTTCAATAAATCTGCCCTTTAGCTGGGCACAGAGGCTTACGCCTGTAATCCCAACACTTTGGGAGGCTGAGGCAAGAGCCTAGGAGTTTGAGACCAACCTGGGCAACATAGGGAGACCCTAGCTCTACAAAAATTAATTTAAAAAAAAAATAGCCGGCATGGTGGTATGTGCCTGTGGTCCCAGATACACATGAGACTGAGGCTGCAGTGAGCTGTGATCACCCCACTGTACTCTAGCCTGGGCAATATAGCAAGATCCTTTCTCAAAAAGCAAAAGAAATGAGTTTAAAAAATTAATCTGCCTTTTGTGAGCTGATTTTTCAGCAAAACTTCAGAGGGCCAAGGGAGCACAACAATAGCTACACAACAATAACTAAGATAGACATGAACTCACTTCCTGGCTTTTGTGTTCCTGAACTTAGACTAATTTTCATTCATTTAACAAACATGTATCAGGTAGCACCTGTTGGCAGGCACTGTGGATTCCAAGACAGGCCAGATAAGGTTACAGGGGGGAGCAGCCCCAGCTATTATAATTCTACATGATAAGTGTGATAAACACACTATGAACAAAGTGGTATGCAACTACTGAAAAAAGTATCCAACCCTTTTATTTGGAGTTGGAGAAAGCTTAACAGAAAAGGCAAAATAAAATTGGCATTTGAGTTGGATTTAAAGAGTGAGTAAAAGTTTGTCAGTCAAGGAAGAGGAAAAATAGCAGTTATCTGAGGAAAAGTTCAGTAGGGCTGGAGTATTCAAGCAACAGGCAGTGAGTAGGGGAGCTGTGTGTTGCAGAGCTTCCCTAACTTCAGGACTTTTTTTTTTTTTTTTTTTTTTAGACAATTTCTCTCTTGTCGCCCAGGCCGGAGTGCAATGGCGCGATCTCGGCTCACTGCAACCTCCGCCTCCCGGGTTCAGGTGATTCTCCTGCCTCAGCCTCCTGAGTAGCTGGGATTACAGGCATGTGCCACCACGCCGGGCTAATTTTGTATTTTTAGTGGAGATGGCGTTTCTCCATGTTGGTCAGGGTGGTCTCGAACCCCTGACCTCAAGTGGTCCTTAGGAGAAAGAATTCTTCCTAACCGTATTTAACTACAGACAGTACCATTTAATGTTTTTAATCAAAAATGAAACTAGTAGATTACCTCCAGATAAGAAAAATAACACCAATTCATGTTATGATGTCACTTGTATGCCAAACCCAGGCATCAGGAGTAAATAGCTAAAATAATTTTATAAGAAAAGGCTATCAATATGGTCAGATTGGTGTTTTACAAAGATAATGCTAAAAGCAGAGATGGTTAGCTTGCACTATGAAAGCTATAATAACAGAATTAAAGAAAATCCCATAATTTCTGCCAAGAATACATTCCAATCTTAAGAAACCCTCCCTGTCAAGTTCTTCAGTGCATCTCACTTAAGTCTTTCTTGCTGCAAATTAAGCCCATGCATCCTCCTTTATAATTAACATTATTCATTCTGCAGATTATAACAGATCATTTTCCTCCTTCCTAAATCTAGAAGAACTCTTACTAAATAAAATACACCAGAGAAACACAGTGGGTGAACTATCAGATGGCTTTCAAACTTAAACGTTAAAAAAGAAAAAAAAGAAAAAAAATGACCAATTCGCCTTTCTGTGCATTCGTTGGAGAGTCTATTCCTTCCTAGATAGGAATATTCTTCTCCCAGAGTCAACTTCTTCCTTCATATGACTCTTTTTTATCCTGAACGCTATTGTCTGTGAATATCTGCACAAAACAGACTGTGTTGTCCAATGACAGAACTGCATGTTCTTCCTCACTAACCCCCCCAAGATCAGGAATCCGAAGTGCTTTGCCACCAGCTACATGACCTTGAATAGATGACTGCTTCATCTGTACCTCACTTTCCTAAGCTGTCAAATCAAAGTGTCTAGAGCAGGCCATCTCCAAAGCCTGTCCTATGGCTATGAGTCCGAAAACGGCTCTCTCAGACTTTCAGCTCTCCTGTCTATTAGAGGCAGATTCTCAGGGTTGGGAGAGGCTTCTAGGTGCTTCCCTTCTATGGCTTCCTTCCTAGTACATTCACAATAGAAAATTACCTAGCACTGAAAATTTGTTAGTAATCTTAACTTTCCCAACCTCTCCTAGATCAAATGAGGTTAACTGGATATTCAACATTTCTAGTCTACCATCCATCAGACAGCTGAACAATGCATTTTCTTTTCTTTGGATTAAAAAAAAAAAAAAAAAAAAAGATGCAGTTGCCAAAGACAAGGAATGCCTATGCATCTCCCAAGGAACTTTCTCTCATCATGCTAGAGCCAATTACCTCAAACTAGAAGTTGGAGACAAAATAATTCAAGTTAGAAGATAAAACATCCAGGTTATAGTCCACAGAGATTATAACTTGTTATCCTGGGAGTCTCATATCTGGCCCACAGATGGGTCTTGATTTTTTAAGTTTGAACCAGCCTATGTAAATGACAAAAATTCACATAAAAATCCAGATTTCCCATTTCTCTTGAAAAATCTGAAGATCCCACCTGTGCGAGGACACCATCACCTCACTGGCATGTGACGCTGCTGGCGCCTTTATACATTCCCTATTGCCTCCCTCACATGCCGCCAAGGGAGTTTCGAGTTTTATCATGTTTTTTGCAGTCCTTTTTTAAACCATAGAAGAAATTTTTTCTGAATCAGTACTGGAGATAGTAAAAGATACACCAAGTGGCCTGATCAAGAAAACAGGAAACAGCAAGTTTGTATGCGGAAAAAAGAGCACCCCTTCTATTCATTAGGCTAAGGAGGGGTCTACTTGACTTTCCTGCCTGTGTGACCCTATGGGCATTTATGTTTGAGATCCTGATGTAGCAATTTGGGAAGCTCAGGGTGGTAGAAACCACCCCTGAACAGGAATCAGCTGTTCCTTCTCCATGACTTAGCCCCTTCATCCATGAAGAAAGCTGGTTGTGCTAGATGGTCCCCTCCTGGTTTGGACAGAAAATCTAAGATTCTGTATTCTATCAAAACCCAAAAGTCTCTGAAAAGGACAATCTGATTCAGTTCCTGCCAGGGTAAGTAAAGACAATACTGACACCCAGTGGTCCATTAACCAGCTCCACTTAATGCCCTAAAATTTCCAAGGACTGCTGAGTGTTTAGGTGCTGCCAAAACCTTCTTCATGTCCTAAACATACAGGAAACAAAAGATCACCAAAAATTAATGACATTGAAACAAAAGATAGCATGTACTGGTTTGTTTTCTAAACCTCTCTGGCGAGGATCTGGCTATATCTTGTTTGGCTTAAACATATTCATTATATCAAAGCATTTGTATTCAACAATGTATTTCTCTTACATCATGAAAACAAATACGCTTTTAAAAATGCAAGGCTTATTTCCAAGGAGGTAAAAGCCCAAATACCCTAAACTGTTTTATAATGATTTCTTTGATTTGTTAATTAGTCTTCTAAACCCTGAAAAGTAAATAATAAACATCTGAGATTATGAGGACAGGAACTCCATTTGACTAGTTTTTGTGAAGATCTCACCACAGCCTCAAATCCTTAAATTTGGAATAATGAGGTTACTACAGCAGTGAAGGCTGAGGCAGAAATGGCAGAAGAAACACATTTTGAGAACGTCTTTCACTTCCAGTAGGCTGATAATTACCAGAGTTTTAAAATCAGCACAATCTCAAATATAACACTTGATGACATTTAGTCTGACTGTTGATTGAAGTAAAATAAGAGAGTAAAAAAAATGTATTTCAGTAATTTTTATTTCACATTGAACACTTTCGATTTTGTCAAAAAAGGATAAGTGGCCTGGCCTTCCAATCCTGACATAAGCTGACATCTCATTGTAATACTTTAAATCAGACTTCAGAATATGGCATTGGTGAGCAGCATGGGAAGACTTCATGCTAGTGAAAAAGGCAACAGCTGGTATCATGACACAAATGAAAGGCTCAAGACAGGCATTCAGGTAAAGAAAAAGTAAAATGACTCACAGACTCCCTCTCCTGTCACACACAATGAAACTAGGGGAAAAATAGAAAAAATAAATAAATCAGCCACAACCAAAAAAGAGAATTGAATGCCATAATATGCAAAAGACAGTGGCCAGGAAGGAGGCTGGCTCCCAGAGGGTGCTGAAACTCCCGAGAATGTTCCTTGATACTCCCAAATTGGATAAGAAATGCAAGGAGGATGATGTCCTCTTTTCCCCTTTTGATTTCAAGAAGTGTACAGAAATGGCCTGAGGTGGGGAAAAATGAAAAGAGAATAGTCAAATCGACCCCTTTGTGCAGAAGCACAGGCTACTAGACTCCATGCTAAATTGGGGGAAGCATTTAGAAGGTATTACCCTCCACTTCATTAAGTGGAGCAATCGCAGGTTTAGGACAGAAAACAGAATGTAAGAAAGAGGAACAGAAACCAGTTCCTGTGAGAATGATTGCGCCCAACTCTAGCTGACTGTTCCCTTTCCCTACCCCATCCACAGGCTAGAGAGAGGGGCATGGAAAAACCTCTGAGCCTTCCAGCTGCAGGCAGAGGATGAGGCTAGTCTCAGAAAATGGTGGGAGGGCTCGAGAGAATTCATTCAGAACATCAGAGGAGGAAGTAAGATACACAGCAGATCTCTTAGAGAAGAGAAATGCAAAAAGAAATAATGTGTTAACCTGAAAATATCCAAGGCAGCACAGCATAAAAAAGAAATTAAAAAGATGAATATTTGGGGGTCGGGCTCAGTGGCTGACACCTGAAATCTCAGCACTTTGAGAGGGCCAGGAGTTTGATACCAGACTGGGCACCCTAGCAAGACACCATGTCTACAAAAAAAATTTTAAAAATTAGCCAGGCATGTTAGTGCAGACCTGTAGTCCCAGCTACTCTAGAGGCTGAAGTGGGAGGACTGCTTGAGCCTGGGAGGTCAAGGCTGCAGTGAGCTATGATTGTGCCACTGCGCTCCAGCCTGTGCAACGGAGTGAGACACTGTCTTTAAAAAATAAATTAATAAAATAAAAATAAAAAATTCTTCAAGCTTGGAGGCAGAAAATGAACTCAAAACCTCTAGTAATCTATAACCCCTCCTTAAAATAAAGAGAAAAAATTGTTTGTTGAAATAATGAAATCCAGCCAAGAAATCAAAATAAAGACCTCAGCTGTAGAGTAGCCCAGATGAAACAACTTGGAGTGAGCATTGAATCAATTTAAATATAGTATTAATCAAAATTACATGGGGAGTTAGAACTGGAAAGTAAAATAGGAATATTATAAACCTTGATAATGTATAAAAAAAGCAACTCATAATATTTCAAGAAATGAGCAGGTACCAATAAATACTGGATAAAATTTAAAGACAGTTTAAAAAATAATAAGACCAACCTGTTAAATGTTTGACCTCATTTTTCTTAACATTCAACATACTTAAACAGTGATAAAGATCTTCATGGGAGCCACTGTGCTAGACACTGGGAATCCAATATGAATAAGACATGATCTCTGCCTTCCAAAGGTATATAATCTTTGGACAAAAATAACAACTATCATATTTGAACATTTTATTCGACATTTTACATTAGCCTCATGATAGTCACTTGCATCCTAGTATAAAATAGGCACTGATCAAGGTGCTTTACATGTGAATCATGGATTCCTCACAACAGAGCTACAGCAAAGTTACATTATTGTCTTCGTTTTGTATTTTATAAGGAAGGAAAAAGTATTTATCTAAAGTTTGTGAAGTTCATTACTTCCATTTCTGTCTGTTAAATTCAAGTAAAATTTTGAAGAGTGTTTTACGAAAGAAGGAACAAAAATAAGGAAAAGAAAAAAACAAGGAAGGAAGGGAGGAAAGAAGGGAGGAAAAAAAAAAGGATCTAGTTTCAGCTCAACTGTTAATTAGCTTGCCACAAAAAGAATAAAATATATAGGAATACACCAAACTAGAAAGGTGAAAGACCTCTCCAAGGAGAGCTACAAACCACTGCTCAAAGAAATCAGAGAAGACACAAACGGATAAACATTCCATGCTTATGGATAGGAAGAATTAATATTGTTAAAATGGCTACACTTCCCAAAGCAATTTATAGATTCAATGCTACACCTATTAAATTACCATTGGCATTCTTCACAGAACTAGAAAAAACTATTTTAAAATTCACATGGAAACAAAAAAGAGCCTGAATAGCCAAGACAATCCTAAGCAAAAAGAACAAAGCTGGCGGCATCACAGTACCTGACTTCAAACTATATTACATGGCTACAGTAACCAAAATAGCTTCACGCTGCTACAAAAACAGACACATAGACCAATGGAACAGAATAGAGAATCCAGAAATAAGACCACATACCTACAACTATCTGATCTTCAACAAACCTGACAAAAACAAGCAATGGGGAAAGCACTCCCTATTCAAAAAAATGGTGCTCAGATAACTGGCTAGCCCTATGCAGAAGATTGAAACTGGACTCCTTCCTTATACCTTATACAAAAATTAACTCAAGATTCATTAAAGACTTAAAGGTAAGTAAGACACAAAACTATAAAAATCCTGGAAAACAACCTAGGTAATACTATTCAGGACAGGGGCATGGGCAAAGATTTCATAATAAAGCCTCCGAAAGCAATTGCAACAAAAGTAAAATTGGCAAATAGGATCTAATTAAACTAAAGAACTTTTGCATAGCAAAAGAAACTATCAGCAGAGTAAATAGACAACCTACAGAATTGGAGAAAATTTGTACTAACTATGCATCTAACAAAGGTTTAATATCCAGCATCTATAAAGAACAAATGAATTTACAAGAAAAAAAAACAACCCTATAAAAAAGTGGGCAAAGGACATTAACAGACATTTTTTCAAAAGAAGACATACATCGGGAGGCTGAGCAGGAGAATCACTTGAACCCGGGAGGCGGAGGTTGCAGTGAGCCAAGATCGCGCCACTGCACTCCAGCCTGGCGACAGAGCGAGACTTCGTCTCAAAAAAAGACAAACATGCAGCTGACAATCATATGAAAAAAAGCTCAACATCACTGATCATTAGAGAAATGCAAATCAAAACCGTAATTAGATACCATCTAACACCAGTCAGAATGGCTACTATAAAAAAGTCAAAAAAATAACAGACGCTGGTGAGGTTGTGGAGAAAAAGGAACACTTATACACTGTGGGTGGGAGTGCAAATTAGCTCAGCCATTGTGGAAGAGACAGTGATGATTCCTCAAAGACCTAAAGACAGGAATACTATTTGGCCCAGCAATCACATTACAGGGTATATACCCAAAGGAACAGAAATCATTCTATTATAAAGACACATACACGTGTATGTTTATTGCAGCACTATTCACAATAGCAAAGACATGGAATCAATCTAAATGCCCATGAAAGGTAGAGTGGATAAAGAAAATGTGGCACATATACACCATGGAATACTATGCAGCCATAAAAAATGAGAACATGTCCTTTGCAGGAACATGTGTGGAGCTGGAGGCCATTATCCTTAGCAAACTAACACAGGAACAGAAAACCAAATACTACATGTTCTCACTTGTAAGTGGGAGCTGAATGATGAGAACACATGGACACACAGAGGGGAATGACACCCAGTAGGGCCTGTTGGAGGATGGAGGGTGGTAGGAGAGAGAGGATCAGAAAAAATAACTCATGGATACTAGGCTTAATACCTGGGTGATGAAATAATCTGTACAACAAACACCCATATGTAACAAACCTGCACATGTACCCCTGAACTTAAAAGTTAAAAAAACAAAACAAAACAAAACAAAAACCCTGTTAATTAGCTATGTGCCTTTAGTGCAGCCTAACTAGTCTGCATCTTAGACCAGAGGGTTGGTCCTAGTTGTCACTATATTCGTTCCCTTTTTCTTCTAATTATACAACTCCTGGATTTCAGTTGGGCACATCACTGCACAGTACAAGGGCTACAATTTCTAGCCTCCTTAGCAGCTGATGTGACCACGTGACTATGCCACAAACCAACGGATTGTAAGCTGATTTTGTGCAATTTCTGGAAAGTGTTCTTTAAAGGAGAGGATGTTTCTCCTCACCTCACACCAGACCCACCCGCCCACTCCTTGCAACGTGAATATGATGACTGGAGCACCCTTTTCCATCATGACAATGGGGCTCCATTCTAAGGAGGCAGGAACAGAAAGCTGCAGGCAGCCTAGCTCCCAGATGATTATGGAGCTGCCACAATAGCTCTAGCCTAGCTACATCTGGACTTCACAGGACAGAGAAACAAACGTCTATCTGATTTAAGCCACTATTTTAGCCTTCCAGTTACAGCTAATTCTAATCTTCACAGATACAAGTGGCTTTTCTTTTCATCTTTTAAAGCACCAGAAACCCTTAATTCACATTAGAACAATCACAAGGTAACGCTCAGGTTGAAGCAGGAGTAGCGGACAAAGCCACATTTTATCAATGATAAAGATGAAGCTCAGAGAGAAGTAACCGACTAGCAAAGGGCAGTGCTCAGATCTGGGCCTGCATCAGGCTTCGGCAGGTTCTCACTGGCAACACAGAACTGTTGCTTTGGATCTATTCCCCTGTTGATGCTTATACTCCCCACTTCCCTGAATCCTCCTCCGCTCAAGAAGTACAAAAGCAATTTTACTTCTCATCAAATGTGGAGACCTGCCAAAATATTTTAATCCTGCGAAACTAAAAAAAAAAAAAAAAAGAGCCAAAGAGACAATTGATGTCTCTTTCAAAAGCTGACATACAATTTTTGACCAAGAAAGAAAAGGAATCATGAAGGGAAAGAGTCAGAGAGGAGCCAATCGCCAATTATAAGGACTCCTATAGCTTCCACTCTCTCTACCTGGAGAATAACTCCTGACTGCCTCCCAAACACTTTTCTCCAGCCCTGTCTCTCCCCTGCTCCAAGAAGAAGCTGGAAACTCAAAAGCATCCATTCTACGAATAATGGTAAACATCCACATGGGAAGCACTGCGCTGAACACTGGGATTCCAAAACAAATAAGACATGATCCCTGACTTTCAAAGGTTTAAAAACTCTTGAAAAAATACCTATCACATTTGGACATTTTATTAGATGTTTTACATTAGCATCATGGCAGCCACTCACATCCTAGTATGAAATAGGCACTGATCAAGGTGCTCTACACATATTAGGAGTTCCATGCAACAAATCTATAAGAAATGTGTATTATCACCCTCATTTCACAGATGAGGAGATGAGGCATATAGCAGTTGAGTAATTTACCCATTGTAATAAGGTAAGTTGCATATGTTGTATCATTTAAAACTCACAACAGTCTTAATTATTGGTAGTTGTATAATGCTTTAAGTATTATATTCATTATTGGTAAAGTTGTGGAGAAATGGATGGACAAAGTTAAGTGCTGGGAGTTTAAACTAATACGGCTTTAGTTGAGGAAATATGAACACAATTTAGACAACTAAAATGACATTTAAAAGTCTCACAGTCATTAAAACCCAAACATAAGCCCAGGGAAACTGAACTCCAAATCAAACCTCTTGTAAACCCTTACACTGTAACGAGCGCTATTCTGTGCTTAAGCAGAGGACCTAATGGAATCGCTCAGGAAGGAGATTTGAAGCAGCAGGTAAGGGAGCACTTACGAAATGCTTCTCGATGGAGGAGGCATCCAGGCTGAGCTCAGAAAGGTGGGGAAAGGCTTTCCATGTTGAGAGAACATGGAAAGTGCAAAATCCTGCAAACACTGAGAACTTGTCTCTGTGGAGGAAGTACTAGCCCCATGACTGGAATTTAGAATGGGAGGGACGGAATAAAGAAAGATGTGAGTGGAAATGACATCTTTCTTTGCTGGCTTCTTAGTCTCCAAGTGTCCACAACTTTCTGTAGAAATTTACTCCTTCTCCTGCTTTTCTGGTGCAGTTAACAATTCATATTTTAAGTCTTAAAATTGACTCTGTTGTGTTCCTTTCTCTTGCCTCTGCATTTACCACATTGCCATGTCTTATAAAATTATCTGATATCTATTCCTTTTGTTATTTCCAATACCACATTTGGGGCATACCTTCATTCACCACAAGTCTAGACAAGAGCAATATCCCACCAGCCTACAGTTTTCAACCCACCTTCCCAAAAGCCACATGCCACGCAAGGTCATGGGTCTCCAGGACACAGGGCAAAAATTGGCATTTCACCCCCCACACACACATACGCAATACAAATGACACTAAAAACTGGGAGAGACATCTAGCCTTGCTGGCAACCAAAATAAATGCAGGTAATAAAGTTTTTACTTCTCAGACTTTGAAACAACCAGCAATACCCACTGTGGACAGAGATGTGGGAAATGGGCACACACAGATTCTTTGGGGGAGTCTAAACTGATACAACTATTGTGGAAAGTAGTGCAGTCATGGGTATCAACATCCTTAAAAAGGTTCATGTCCTTTCCCAGTAATTCCCCTTCAAAGTGTTTCCCCTTAGAAATAATCTGGGCTGGGCATGGTGGCTTGTACCTGTAATCCCAGCTACTTGGTAGGGTGAGGCGGGAGGATCTCTTGAGGTCAGGAGTTCAAGACCAGCCTGGGCAACATAGCGAGATCATGTCTCTTAAAAAATAATTAACAAATTTGCTGGGCACTGTGGCAGGTGCCTGTAGTCCCGAGCTACTTGGCAGGATGAGGTGGGAGGATCCCCACGAGACATATAGGATGCTTATTATAGCATAATCAAAAACAGAAAACAAACTATGTAACAATTATCAATTGGTTTAATAGCTATGGAATATATATGAGATATATATATGAATACCACTCAGCTAATAGACATGATACTGTAGATATACATTTATTGACATTAAAAAAAGGTCAATATGGGCTGGGCATGGTGACTCACGCCTGTAATCTCAGCAATTTGGGAGGCCAAGGTGGGCGGATCACTTGAGCCAAGGAGTTCAAGACCAACCTGGGCAACATGGTGAGACCTCATCTTTACCAAAAATAGAAAAATATAGCCAGGTGTGGCGATGCATGCCTATGGTCCCAGCTACTTGGGAGGCTGAGGTGGGAGGATTGCTTAAGCCTGGGGGCGGAGATTGCATGAGCCAATATTGTACCACTACACTCCAGCTTGGTTGACAGAGTCAGACCCTCTCTCAAAAAAATAAATAAATAAAAAATCAATATGAATACACGCATTATTTATATGTGTGGGTTTATATGTGTATATGTATATATATACATGCTTATATATAAAGTGAAAAAGCCTCTAGGCAATTAAAAAAAAAAAAGCCTGGGTAATAAGGTCTCATTTTGTAAATATCTACATATGAGTAACCCAAGTAAATTCCATAGCCAAATCTTGCCACAATATCATAACTAAAGAAAAATAATCCATACATTAGAAAAACAGAAAAGTTTACATCAAAGTAACACGGACCTGAAACTAACAGTGAATTCTTACTTAGACCAAAGGAGATCCAACGTTTCACCCCAAACAATACTTCTTATGCCCTCTTCCGCCCTTTTCTTTCGAATCTCTTACTATCTTACAGCCTGATGCTGCACAGAATCCTTCATCTTCCTCTGCTCTTCTCTCTCCACCACCCACAAAAAATCTGACTCATGTCTCTTTCCTCACTCCTGTTTCTATAGAGGCCTCTACTCCTATTTTTTTCCCCTCACTCTACTGCAAGGCAGCTACATTCCTCTCCAAAGGCCATTCTGGTCTTCAGTGATCTCCAAACTGATAAGCTGGGGAAGGCAAAGGGAGAGAAGAGAGATGGGAAAAGGGAGGGAGGAGGTATGGAGTAACCTTGCCCTCTGGGACAATTCCCAGATGGCAATATAAAAATATTAGTTATGTCTACTGAATAAAGATTCTTGGAAATAATTCATTTTCATGATCAAATGTGACTGGCACAAAACTCATAAAGACAGAATAGATTAGAGGTCACCAAGGGCTAGGAGAAAGGAGGAAGGAGTTACTGCTTAATGGGTACAGAGTGTCTGTTTGGGGTGATGAAAAAGTTTTGGAATAGTGGTGATGGTGGGGACTATAGTAAATAATAATGTATTACATATTTCAAAATAGGTAAAAGAGGATTTTAAAAGTTCTCTGCACAAAATGATAAATATTTGAGGTCACAGATAAGCTAATTAGCCTGGCTTGCTCACTCCACTATGAATACATGTGTCAGAACATCACATTGTATCCCATAAATATAGACAATTATTATTTGTCAGTTAAAAGAAAAATTAAAAATAGTTTAAAACGTCTGGACACAATAAAAAATGTGTTTTAAATCGTTAAAATGGCAAATTTTATAAGATATTTATGTGTGTGCATATATACACACACACACATATACATACACACACACACACACATATATACACCACAGTTTTTTGTTGTTGTTGTTTTTCCATTTTGTTTTTTTTGAGAGTCTCGTTGTGTTGCCCAGGCTAGAGTGCAGTGGTTCAATCTCAGCTCACTGCAACCTCTACCTCCCAAGTTAAAGCAATTCTCCTGCCTCAGCCTCCCGAGTAGCCAGGATTACAGGCTTGTGCCACCACGTCCAGCTAATTTTTGTATCTTTAGTAGAGACAGGGTTTCGCCATGTGGCCAGGCTGGTGTCGAACTCCTGACCTCAAGTGATCTGCCTACCTCAGTCTCCCAAAGTGCTGAGATTACAGGTGTGAGCCACCATGCCTGTCCTATTAACCACAATTTTAAAAAGAGAGGTCTGGCACAGACTTTGCTCTTTTGCCTCCTTTGTCCTTACTTCCTGTCCAGAGTACAGATCATGCCCAAATTCACCTAAGAGCCATCTAGAGACCAAGAGGTAATTAGCAAGAGGATGAAAGCAACATAGTATTCATGATGACAAAGTGGAAAGAGAGTCTCGGGGTCCCTGTGGCACTAGCAGCCTCACAGTCCAAGCCGACCTCCCCCAGGTTTCTTATTATGAAAGAAAAATGAAGTCTTCGTTGCTTAAGGTACTTAGCAAATTTTCCATTACTTGCTGCTAAATACACTCCTAATAGATACAGCTCCCTGTTGCCTACTCACAGAAATGCCTAGTAAGGCATCTAAGACCCTCCCCAGTCTTGCCCCCACCTCCCTTTGCAAATTTCTCTCACCCTTTTTTCTCATAAGAACTCGACTCCAACTTTGCTTTCTCTGAACAGAATGTTCACCACCCTGCTCTGTGTCTTCGCTCACGGCAGCTCCCTACTTTGCATGCCCTCCCCCCACCACCTTTGCTTAGCTACTCTTCAGTTCCACCTCTCCCAGAAGCACTTTACCTTGCTCCAGCAAGAAGTAAAATGCTGCTTCTTCTGAAATTCAAAGAGCGCTATTTGTATGCCATCTATCACCAGTATCTCATCCATCAGCAAGTCTTTTCAGCTCTATTTTCATACTGCGTCTCCCCAAAAACCACTTCCAGACATGACTACTCATATTATCTACTGCACACCACTTTTAGCTCTCATATGGATACCCAAAACAGCCCTGATCTGGCGTCCGTATTCCATTCTTACCCCTCTCCCTCCAGTCCATTTCTAACACAGGTGCCAGAATAATCTTTTTTAAAATGTTAAGTCAGATCACGTCATTTCCTGCTCAGACCCTCCAGATGGCTTCCCAACACCCTTGGAATAAAATCCAAATTCCTTTCCGTGGACCACCTGCCCAGCACCTCACAATGTGGTCCATTCTCCCTTTTCAACTCCATTTTTGCCCCTTTCCACCTGTTCACTCTCACTCAGCCATGTTAGCCATCCTCTGTTCCTTGACAGCGCCAGTCTAATTCCAGACTTAAGGCATTTGCACTTGGCATTCCCTCTGCCTGGAATGATCTCCTCCCAAATCTATACATAACTCATTCCCTAGCTTTTCTGCTGCAATGTCATCACCCCAGATAGGCCTTCCCAGACCACCTTACCTAAGATAGATGACCCAAACACACTGTCTACCCTTCATTATGCTTTGTCTTTGTAGCATTTACCTGGCCTTGAGTTTATATATACATGTATTTTTTAAATTTTCTTGTTTATTATATAACTCCCCTCTGGAACGTCAGCTCTGGCAGAGCAGGGGCTGTGTTCTGTCCATCATTGTATCTCTAGCACCTGCCACAGTGCCTGGCACATAGTAGGTATGGCTACTGTAACTCCTTCCTGTTTGTTTACAATCTGAGTACCTGTTTAATTATGGCCACTAGGTGGATACCTACAACTTGAAGTCACATCCAATGTTTTCTCCAGTTCTTCCTCCTTCTCCTGCCTCCTCCATCCTGCCATTCACCCTCTATACCTGTTACAAAGCATAGAACATCAAAATATTGGAAAAATGAAAGAGCTTTTCATTTCTGGTTTTAAGTGTGTCAGCAATCTCTTTCTTAATATGTAATCTTACCTAAGCTAACAAAAATTGTCTTCCACGAATATTTAATTACTCTTCCACAAAATGGTAAAAACTCAATAACCCTTCTTTCCATTTATATAAGGTCTTACATTTTAAATAATTTTGATACTAATGACTATATCGCTTTATTCTATTTTTCTTTCATTAGAGAAAGTGAAGTTCTATTTTCTATTTTTATTTTATTTTGAGACAGAGTCTCATTCTTGTCACCCAGGCTGGAGTATAGTGGTGTGATCTGGGCTTACTGCAACCTCTGCCTCCTGGGTTCAAGCGATGCTCCTGCCTCAGCCTCCCAAGTAGCTGGGAGCTCACCACCATGCCCAGCTAATTTTTGTACTTTTAGTAGAGACGGGGTTTCACCATGTTGGCCAGGCTGGTCTTGAACTCCTGACCTCAGGTGATCCACCCCCACCGCCGCCGCCGGCCTCCCAAAGTGCTGGGATTATAGGCATGAGCCACTGCAACCAGCTGAAGTTCTATTTTTTCTATTTCATTAGAAAAAGCAAAGCCACTTTGAATCCTTCTTGCAAATAGACAAATATATTTTTAAATACAAAAGATAAAGTTTAAAAATCTTAACAAATAATGGTGTACTATTTAAAAGAACAGAATCACTAGAAACCACGAGTCCATCCACACAAATATTTGTTAGCTTCTCTTTCTATTTCTGCTTGGAATCATTCCACTAGATGACTGCTACTGAAATCTAATTTTCCAAGTTTCTTAAGAATACCCTTTCAATGCCAGTCTCATTCCAAACAGCAAATCTCATTGACCTATGGCCATGATTGAAGTTCTAATGACTAAAATCCTTCAGCAGCGCTACTACTTCAGATCAAGTTATTAAAACTATAGTTCCCCTTAAATGCACATTGATTAGTGAAAGACGCCAGCCTGACTGGCTACACACTGTAGGATTCCATACAACAATCTGAGAAAGGCAAAAATATAGAGGGTTAGAAAGATCAGTGGTTGAATGTACTATCACTAAATTCTACACTTAAAAATGGTAAAAATGGCAAGTTTTATGTCATGTATACTTTACCATAATTTTTTTGTTTGTTTTTTTGAGACAGTCTTGCTCTGTCACCCAGGCTGGAGTGCAGTGTTGTGATATCGGCTAACTGCCACCTCCACCTCCTGGTTCAAGCGATCCTCCCACCTCAGCCTCCTGAGTAGCTGGAACTACAGGCACACACCGCTATGCCCAGCTAATTTTTTGGGTTTTTTTTTTGTTTGTTTGTTTGTTTTTTTAGTAGAGATGGGGTTTCACCATTTCGGCCAGTCTGGTCTCAAACTCTTGACCTCAAGTGATCCACTCACCTTGGCCTCTCAAAGTGCAGGAATTACAGGCATGAGCCACTGTTCCTGGCTGGTTTTACCGTAATTTGTTAAGGGGAAAAAAAAAAAAAAAAGCAGGTGTCAGAGGTGCAGGATGAGAGGTGAGGAGGGGTAATAGGTAAATCACAGGGTGGGTTTTAGAGTGGTAAAATTATTTTGTGTAATACCATAGCCATGAAAGCCATGAATGTATAAGCACATGCATGTGTCAAAATACACACAGCTGTCAAACACAGAGAGTGAACCCTAATATAAACCGTGGATTTAAGGCCCAGCATGGTGGCTCACACCTGTAATCCCAGCACTTTGGGAGGCTGAGGCAGGCGGATCACTTTGAGCTGAGGAGTTCGACACCAGCTTGGGCAACATGGTAAAACCCCATCTCTACAAAAAACACAAAAATTAGCTGGGTGTGGTGGCTTGCACCTGTGGTCCCAACTACTTGAGAGGCTACGGCTGGAGGACAGCTTGAGCTAGGAAGCAGGGTTGCAGTGAGCCGAGATCAGGCCACTGCACTCCAGCCTGGGTGACAGAGTGAGATCCTGTCTCAAAAAAACAAATAAATAAATAAATAAACTATGGACTTTAGTTAATAAGAATGTACCAATATTGGCTCACCAATTGTAAGAAATGTACCATACAAATGTAAGATGTTAATAACAGAGGAATCTGAAGGAAGGCGGGGAGAGTATATGGGGAACACTGTACTTTCTGCTCAATTTTCTGTAAACTTAAAACTGCTCTAAAAATAAAGTCTATCAATTAAAAAATAGGAAACATAGTTCCTGTTTTGTTCATAAATGTCTAATTAAAGAGAAGTTTTCTCAAAAAAAAAAAGTCCTTCATGCCAAATTTTAGATCTAGGTAAATATTACCTTAATTGCATGTTCATATTTCTTCTTTGTGGATGAGTTTTCTATTTAATAAGTACCTCTATCTTTAAACATCAGACAGCTCATTGGGGACAGATATTTATTAAGTGCCCATTCTTTGCAAGGCTATGTAGTAGGCATTAATATACTTTTAAATAAATAAAGCAAAATATTGTATTGCAAATCACCCTTGGGAAGAGGGAAGAGGAAAGAAAGATTTCCATGGGATTTCCCTGGATGCTTTCTTCAGGGTACACAGGTCACCTTGCTCCTGAATCATTCTTCCCAGCAATCTCAAAGGAAACTGGGACTCTCTCTCCTATCTTTTGTACATTTTTATGGATTCCTCGGCTTCTCTCTACAGCAAGAAGATAATTTCCTAGAGCAAACGGCCACATTGATATTCATGGGATAAACAGTTTGTAACGGAACAGCAACACCCCTCTAATGTAAATTTCATACACAGCTTCCAAAAGGTTAAACAATGCCGCTTAGCTCTACTGTGCCCGGAAAGCAAATGACAGCCAGAGGCTCAACCTTGGCTCCAGGCTGAGTCCTCACACAGAAAATTCTCTCAGTAACAAGGTGTTGCTCTCTGCTTGGGAGAGATGTTCAACGTCCTTTAACAGTCTAAGTCCCCTAGAAACTAACAACTCAGACACAAACAAGCCCCATTCAACTTTCTCAACTCAAAAAGGAAAGACCACAGGCAAAGAATGAGGGAAAAGCAAAGACAGAAATATTTTCAAGTTTTCTTTATGAGTACATATTTTTAAACAACTGTCCCACATATGTTTGCTGAATACCATTATCCTCTCCACTGTTCCTTTACTCAATGCTCTGACTCCATCCTCTCACATTCAGTCAGTATTTATTGAGTGCCTACCGTGTGCCGAGTGCCCTAGGAGGTGCTGGAGGTACAACAACAAGGAATTCAGACAACTTCTTTACATCCCATGGGGCTTATATTCTGGAAGAGGCAGACAATAAACAGGTTAATTTCAGGTTGTGTTACATGATATGGAGAAAAATAAAACTGGGTAATGTCAAGGAGGATAATGGTGGTGGGGCACTGGTGTATATATTTTACAAAAGTGGGTCATGAAAGGCCTCTGTCAAAAGGTGACGTTTAAACTGAGACTTCGAGGATGAGAAAGAGCCAGTCATCTAAAGATGTGTAAAGGCCCCTAGGCAGGGACAAACTTGCATGTTCAGGACTGGGAATGAGGCCAGAGAGTCCAGGGCACAGTCATGGTGGGAAGACATAGGAGCAGGGGCTAGATCATGAAGGGCCTCATAAGCACAGTGAGAATTCTGGGTTTTATGCCACATACAATAGAGAAGCAAGGAAGAATTTTAATCAGGAAAGCAAAATGATCTGATCTACATTTTTGAAAAGACGCATTTTACTATGGTGTGCAGAAAAGATTGCAGAGGGACAAGATTGGAGACAGGGAGATGTACTGGGAGAAGACTAGAGGGCGTAGAGCAGATGAGAGGGAGTGATGACTTGGACAAGCAGGTCACTACTCAGTCTGTACTACACCTGTCCCTAACGTGGGACACACGTTGAAATCTAGGGGTTGAAATCTAACCCACATCATCTTGCCAAGCCCTGTAATCTAGCTTGGCAAGGGGCTGATTCAGGCTGAGAGGATAGCCTTATAACCACTCATCCAACCAAAGGAATACTTTTTATCCAATATAGGAAGGTGATTTATCTGCCTTAGGTTAGCCCCAGTGCAATGGAGAGAAAAGCCTTGATGGAGAAAATACTATAGAAGGTGACCTGAATAACACTTGCTTGACTGGGGGTAGGCAGGAAAAGGAGAATTAAGTGACTCCTAGGTTTTTGGCATGAACATCATGGTGGGTAATCTCATTTCCTAAGATAGGGAAGATTGAAGAGCAATAGCTATATGGGATTAGAACACTAAATGTTTTGTTTCAAATATGTTAATTTGAAGTGTCTATTAGACATCATACGGACAATCAGGTGGGGGAGAGTGGCAAAAAAGAAGACTTAACCTCATTCTGGAGGGTGGCAACATTTAGAGGTCAGGTGGAAGAAAAGGAGCCAGCATATTCCATGCTTGACTCGCTTAGTGGCTAACACACACTCATGCTATGCAACAGGAAATGAAAACCATTTGTTCCAGAAACGGCTGGCTGGCAGGTAGAGGCTGGGTGTTTTTCACTCAACATGTGTTTTATAGCTCATTTTCAATCAAGGGCTCCCATATAAACCCAGACAGTAGATCATGTACAAATTTAATTAACTATATTTGTGCAGAATCTCAATTCGACCATAAAAATTTAATGCTTAATATAGTTTAAGGTTCAATGGCCTTTCTTTTTAAAGGCAGACAGATGAAATGGCTGCAGATTAATTTTTCCTGTCATCCTCAATAGATCAGAGTTATGAAGACAACTGAGAAGAGTGGATGCTACAAGAATCAGTGTGAATATCAAATACATATCAGGACTTAATTACCTTCCACAAAACTCTCCTTAAACAATAATTGTTTTCTCTAATTAACTGTTTGCTCATAGTAACATCTAACTAGTGCCTCCTGAAGCTATTCTTTGAAGCCAAGGTTTCTTGTTTTTAATCTTTTATTTTATTTATTTATTTATTTTTTTGGAGAGACAGGGTCTCAATGTGTTGCCCAGGCTGGTCTCAAACTCCTAGGCTCAACCAGTCCTCCTGCCTTAGTCTCCCAAATTGCTCACATTACAGGCGTGAGCCATCATGTCCAGCCTGAAGCCAAATATCTTATTCCCAGGCAGAACAACTACATCACTTTCTAATACTTCCTCACCTTTGGGTATGCCCAGGTACAGTGTATATTTGCTAATAATAGTAGGGGAGAAAACATCCTGAAATCCATAAATATTTATAAGCCATAGAGTGAATTCATTCACATTTTTAGGTTTGCAAATTTAGGAAGAGTTGCCAAAAAGAGCGCTAGACCTGGATTTTAGTCTTACCTCAGACATTTGCTGATTGTGTGACCTTTGGAAAGCAGTTACCATCAGTTTTCTTCATCTGTAAAAGGGGGAGAGGAATGCCTCGTCTGGCTACTTTACTGGAGAGTTAAGCAAACTGAATGAAATGGGGATATGTAAAATCATTTGCCATTTCTGTTGCCAGAATATGTGAATTCAGGTACATAACAAACTCAATGTTGTTCTGGAATATCTTACCCAGTTACGGTTAGAAATATGCCTGGCAGTCCGGGCGCAGTGGCTCATGCTTGCAATCCCAGCAGTTTGGGAGGTCGAGGCGGGCGGATCACGAGGTCAGGAGATCGAGACCATGGTGAAACCCTGTCTCTACTAAAAAATACAAAAAAATTAGCCGGGCATGGTGGCGGGCGCCTGTAGTCCCAGCTACTCGGAGAGGCTGAGGCAGGAGAATGGCGTGAACCCGGGAGGCAGAGCTTGCAGTGAGCCGAGATTGCGCCACTGCACTCCAGCCTGGGCAACAGAGCGAGACTCCGTCTCAAAAAAAAAAAAAAAAAGAAGAAATATGCCTGGCAGACCTGATACCAACCTAGCACACAGCCTGTGTTCTTTCACAATAGCACATATCAGTTGACCAACAGTCATGAGTTTTATTCTGTACATGCTTATTTTGTTACTCACTAGAAGAGATTTTAGAGATTAATTCACACTTGTTTTAAATAGGAGGAAACTAAGGCCCAGAGAGGTGAAATAACATACTTTCGGTTTAACAGTAAATCTCTCTCAGCTTAAGTTTTACCATCTGCTAAATAAGGGGCTTAGAATAGATAAATTATTTTAAAACTGTGTTTCACAGCAGAGCCCACACATAGGCTAAGAGGGAAACAGCGAGACTATGGCCTCCATTCACCCAGAGCAGATCTGCCTTTAGATCTCTATATATTCCAGTTGCGCATAAATTAGAAAAGAGGGTTTCATGCTGCTGACAACAACTAAATATTTTAAAACAACTCGGCTTATCAGAGTTCACCAAGTGGCTTGGCCAAATTCTAATAGCAGACTCTCTTTGAGCTGAAATACAGTCTATATGTTCATGTCTTCAGGAAGGTCACAGCTCTGCAATTCACCTGGTCCCCACAGGTTCCATGTGTCTTATACCAGCCTACCTCACTCAATCAAGTTACCCCCACTGGCCCCAGAATGCCATACTCCCCATGCCCAGCCTCCTATCATTCACATTTGGGGAAATTCTGTGGTTTACTTGCTTAAGTTCTTATCTCCCTACACAGGATGCCAATTGGGCTGCTATAAAATACGACAGAAGCTTAAACAAGATAGTTTATTTCACTCTCACATAGCAGTTTGAGTGTAAGCAGTCAGGGCTGATGTGGCAGTTCTGTGGTGCGTGGGAACAATGTTCTTCCTGTCTTATTGTACTGCTGTTGTCAACCTGACACTAGGGATTCATGAGCCCAGGTTAAACTTGGGATTCCTAAAGGGAGAATGGCTGCTAGAAGAGCGCTATTGGCTTATGCCACATCTTCTTTACTGAATTTTAAATGCTCAGGGCAGAGACCATGAGATTAGCTTCTACATAGTATGCATGGTGTCCAATTATATGCAAAATCTGTGCAAGTAAAACTGCTTAACATTCGTTCACTAGTAAAGAAATCAAATAGGAAAAGGAAAGATTTTAAGTAGAAAAAGCAGGTTGGGTGTGAGGGAACAATTCAGTTCTGGACATATTTAAATTGAAGCCCCTGTTAGACATCAAATGGAAAGGTCAAGTTGACAGCTCTATAGACCAATACGCAGGTCAGGATCAAAGACTGAACTGGTAATATAAATTTGGAGTGACCAATATGTGGACTATGCCTACAGCCTTGGAGGAGAACCTGGGGAATGGATGCAGACAGACAAAAAGAGGTGTCCAGGAAACAGAGCTTGGGTGGAGCAACATTTAGAAGTTGGAGAAATGAGGAAAAAACAGCAAATGAGAAAGAAATAAGAGTCCTTGAGGTAGGAGGGGAGAAAGAATGATATTTCGGATACCAAAAGAAGGGTTTCAAGAAGGAGGTAGTGATCAATTGTGTCAAATGCTGCTTACAGGTTGAAAATATTAGCAAGGGAGGTCATTAATCATTGGTCACAATTGCAGAAGAATGTTGAAAGCAAAGCATGTTTGGAACAAGTTCAAGAATGAATGAAGGAGACAAATTGGAGACATCAAGTGTCAATGATTCTTCGAAAGAATTTTGATGTAAAAAGGAGCAAAAACAGAATACAGCTGCTAAGAAAAAGGGGGAGACAGGGTCAAGAAAACTTTTTTTAAAGATGTGAGAAATAATAGCCTGTTTCACTGCTAATAGGAATGACCCATTAGAGAGATAAAATTTAATGATGTAGGTGAGAGGGAAGAATTGCAGCAATGTCCTTGAGTAGGCAAGAGGTGATTGGATCTAATATGGAAGTGGAAGGAGGATGCCAGATAGGAATCTGGACAGTTCATTCTTAGTCACAGCTGGGAAGGCAGAGTATATAGGTGTTAAAGCTGGAAAATGAGTAGATGTGATGGAAAAATCTGTGAATTCCGTCCATCAGCTTTTGCAGTGGAATAGAAATAAGATCATTGAGAGTGAGGATGGGGAAGGAGGTGTTAAAATTTTTAAAGAAGAAAATTAGATATAAAATGGTTATGTATAAAATGGGAGAGTAGATTGACTAAGAATGTATAGCATGCCTGCCTAGCAGCATCAAGAGTCCCCTTGAAAATTATGGTCATGAATTTAAAGTGAGACCAAATCAGACCAATTATATGTTTTATTCCAGCCACATTCAGCTGCACAGATGCAAGCAAGAGGAAGTAACTCAAGGGTGTATGAAAGGCAATGATTATAATGACTAACCTTAGAATTTAAAAAAATGTGAGATCATTATGGTAGTGAGGTATAGCAAAAAAAAAAAACACAAAAAACAAAATAATAGGATTAATAAATTGGAAATTGTATTAGTCCATTTTTACACACTTATGAAGAATTATCTAAGACTGGATAATTTATTAACAAAGAAGGTTTAATTGACTCACAGTTCTGCAAGGCTGGGGAGGCCTCAGGAAACTTACAATCATGGCAGAAGGCAAAGGGGAAGCAAGGCACGTCTTACATTGTGGCAGAAGAGACAGTGAGCAAGTGAGGAGGAAAATGTCAAACATTTTTAAACCATCAGATCTTGTGAGAACTCACTATCACAAGAACAGCATGGAGCAAACCACCTCCATGATCCAATAACCTCCCACCAGGTCCCTCCCTTGACACATGAGAATTACAATTAGAGATGGGATTTTGGTGGGGACACAGAGCCAAATCATATCAAAAGTGCAGGTGGACTTAAAAGACTCTTGGAGTTAAGAGTTAGAGATAGTAAGGAGAAAGATGGAGGTGATGGTCAGAGACTAGGTTACAAGAAATAGAATTTTGGAAGGGGTGCAGCCATGTGTAATGATACAGTCTGGGGTAAGACTGTGTGAATAGGTGACTGAAAAACAGGAAAAAAGAATGTTGGTTACTGGGACCAAGAGCACATGTATCCTACATCTTCTATTCCCATCATCAAGGCTGAGAAGAGGCCTCTGCTCTTGGAATCACATCAAGCTTCACCAGAAGTCAACATGTCAATCAGCAAGATCAAGATGAGCATACACATTCAAAATGAGGCCTGTCCTTTCCCCAGCAAAAGTTAAGAAGGAACAAGTACATGGGGATCAATACCCCGCTCTTAGGTCTCCTTTACCCATTTTATATAAGGGTTCAGAGGAAGACTTTTAAGGCTTCCTTTCAAAAAACAATTCATATGCTAAAGCCCTAACCCCAAAGTGTTAGTATTTGGAGATGGGTCTTAGAGAGATAATTAGGTTTAGATGAAGTCATAAGGGTAGGCCTTTTTGATGGGATTAGTACTCTTATAAAAAGCGACTCTAGAAAGCTTGCCCTCTCTATGCCATGTGAAGACACAGCGAGAAGGCAGGCAAAGGGCTCCCACCATAAACTGACGATTGTGGCACCTTGATCTTGGACTTGTATCCTCCAAAACTGTGAGCAAATAAATTGCCATTGTTTAATCTACCCAATCAATGGGATTTTGTTATGGAAGCCCAAGCTGACTAAGAGTCTCAGCCACTCACTCCTATGCATATACCTAGATCTGGTCATTACCTCTGGTAGGTGAGAAACCGAACTCTACAAAGGTTTGGTCTTTTTAAAAATCAGTATGCTCTATTGCCTCTCCCTCGATGTTCATGAAGGCCTAGATGAACCTGACCCAAATTCTAATTTAGAGCCCACTGTTTATTAGCTGCATGACATTAAGCAAACACCTGAAGCTTTAATTGTCTCATTGGAAAAGGGAAGATAATGTCCCCTACCTTGCAGGGTTATTGAAGCGCTTAATTAGATTATGTATGATAAAAGCATAGCATTGTTATTTTGTTTGAGATAGGGTCTCACTCTGTCACCCAGGCTGGAGTGCAGTGGCGTGATCGCTGCTCACTGCAACCTCCACTTCCTGGGTTCAAGCGATTCTCACACCTCAGCCTCCTGAGTAGCTGGGATTACAGGCATGAGCTGCCACACCTAGATAATTTTTGTATTTTTGGTAGAGACGGGGGTCTCATCATGCTGTCAAGGCTGGTCTTGAATTCCTGGCCTCAAGTGATCTGCCTGCCTCCCAAAGTGCTGGAATTACAGGTGTGAGCCACTGTCCCTGGCTAGCATTGTTTTTATATTTTTCAAATATATGACAGCTATGAAATTATACCTGGCCAGGCACAGTGGCTCATGCTTGTAATCCCAAGACTTTGAGTGGCGAAGGCAGGAGGATAACTTGAGGCCAGGAGTTTGAGAGCAGCCCTGGCAACACAGTGAGACCCCACCTCTACAGAAAATACAAAAATTAGCCAAGTATGGTGGTGCATGCCTATAGTCCCAGATCCTCAGGAGGCAGATATGGAGGTGGGAGGACTGCTTGAGCACAATATTTTGAAGTTACAGTGAGCTATGGGTGGCCATTGCACTACAGCTTGGGTGACAGAGCAAAACCGGAAGGAAGGAAGGAAGGAAGGAAGGAAATTATACGTTTTTTTGCTACCTTTTCACTCAAGAGACAGTATTGTTAGGTTCTTGTGAAAATTAGGTAAGGGAGTACATGCCAGGTATTGGAAAACTACAGCCCACAGTCTGAGTAGCCTGCTGCCTGTTTTTTTGAACAAAGTTTTATTGGAGCACAATTACATCATTTGTTTAAATATTGTTTATGGCTGCTTTCCTGTTACAATTTGAGTTAAGTAGTTAAACAGAGAACGTATGTCATGCAAATTCTAAAATACTATCTGGCTCTTTACAGAAAAATATTGCACACCCCTGATATAAGCAAGCATTTAAAACAGCCTGACATAGTATAAGCTCTCAATAAGCAATAATGTTTCTTCCTTGTAAGCTTACCTCAATTTGCTCAACAAATTATGGGGAACAGTTGCACAAAGGAGAGCAAGTAGAAATAAATCACTTGCATTGTGAAGTCCAACAGTAAAACTCTAGAGTACATAGTCCTACACGTAAGTTCAGATTTCCCTGGATGCCATGGCAGAGTTTTTATATTGGGCACAGGGCAGGATTGAACTTCTATTGTATTTTCACATCACTGCTGATCCTGTGACCAGAGTATCTCACACCAAGCATAGCATGTGTTCATCAGACTACAACCTATACAAGACGCCTAACTAAACCCAAGATTCTCATAGCGAAACAGGGAGGACAAGCCTAAGAGTGAAACTAAGTCACTCTCACAAAATATCACTGATGATATTCAAAAACTCAAATATGAAGATGAGACAGCTCCTAGGGCCACAAAGAGGTGGAAAAAAAAAACAAGAAGATGGTCTGAGAATTGGACTTTTATATCCTCAACATCCCACACTCCCATCTGTCCACAGCAAAATGCACAGAAAATATCCCCCTGACTCATGGTTTCTACAGTAAAAAAAGTGAGATTGAGGTGAACCACCAGCTTCCCCTACCACCTTAAGTTTTCTGACAGGAGACCTATCCCTGCTTCAACCCATGGGAAGCATCATGAATGCCTGAAAGGAAAAATATACCTGAGGACAGCCATAGATAAAGGAGGAGAGTGGGACTATTACCCCCAGCCCTAGAAACTCCATCTGAAATTCAGCCAAAAGAGATGCCAAATCAGGGTAGCTATTCAGCAGCAGTACATTGTAGGAGAAATATTCCGCAGGTCCCCTGGGCATGAACCCCTAGCCAGCCTTCCCACACTGCTGGGATATCCGTTTTGGCACCTCCTCATTTGGGATGGGCAGTGCTCTGATCATTAACCGGAGCCAAGGAAAACCTAGGCTCAAGGCACAATCTAGTGTTAAAGAGAAAGCAGCAACCAGTGGGAGAAATAAAGAAATTCAGCAGGTAAATTCAAAGAACCTCTAAGCAAACATATCCAATAATAAAACAAGCCAGAGAGAGAAGAGGAACAATCACTAAATGCAAAAATATAGATGTATATCCACAATAAACAACAGTAAATAGGGAACCATTACCTCCCTAAATGAACAAAGCAAGGAACCTGTGACTGAGCCTAATAGGATGGTGATATGGGATCTCTGACCAAGAATTCGAAATGACAATTTAAAGGAAACTCAGTATCTCCAAGATAACACATAGAAGCCACTTAGAAATTTATCAGATAAATTTAACAAAGAGATTGAAATTTAAAGAAAAATCAGACAGAAATCTTGTAACTGAAAAATACATTTGCTGAGCTGAACAATTTATTAGAAGTTCTCAATAGCAGAAAGGATCAAGCAGAGCAAAGAATCAGTGAGCTCAAGGACAGGTTATTTGAAAATACAGAGTTAGGGCCAGGCACAGTGGCTCATGCCTATAATCCCAGCACTTTGAGAGGCTGAGGCTGGTTGATCACTTGAGTCCAGGAGCTTGAGACCAACCTGGGCAACATGACAAAACTCTATCTCTACAAATACACACACACACACACACACACACACACACACACAAATTATACATGTGTGGCTGGTGCCTGTAGTCCCAGCCACTCGAGGCTGAGCTGGGAGGATCACTTGAGCCTGGGAGGAAGAGGTAGTGAGAGGTGACAGCGTGCTGGCAGTCCTCACAGCCATCGCTCGCTCTCGGCGCCTCCTCTGCCTGGGCTCCCACTTTGGCAGCACTTGAGGAGCCCTTCAGCCCACCACTGCACTGTGGGAACCACTTTCTGGGCTGGCCAAGGCGGGAGCCGGCTCCCTCAGCTTGCGGGGAGGTGTGGAGGGAGAGGCGCAAGCAGGAACCGGGGCTGCACGCGGTGCTTGTGGGCGGCTGGAGTTCCGGGTGGGCGTGGGCTTGGCGGGCCCCTCACTCAGAGCAGCCGGTAGGCCCTGCTGGCCCCGGGCAATGAGGGGCTTAGCACCCGGGCCAGCAGCTGCGGAGGGTGTACTGGGTCCCCCAGCAGTGCCAGCCCACCGGTGATGCGCTCGATTTCTCACCGGGCCTTAGCTGCCTTCCCACGGGGCAGGGCTCGGGACCTGCAGCCCGCCATGCCTGAGCCTCCCAACCCCTCCATGGACTCCTGTGAGGCCCAAGCCTCCCCAACGAGCGCCAACCCCTGCTCCACGGCACCTAGTCCCATTGACCACCCAAGGGCTGAGGAGTGCGAGCGCACAGCGAGGGACTGGCAGGCAGCTCCACCTGCAGCCCTGGTGCAGGATCCACTGGGTGAAGCCAGCTGGGCTCCTGAGTCTGGTGGAGATGTGGATAACCTTTACCTCTAGCTCAGGGATTGTAAATACACCAATCAGCACCCTGTGTCTAGCTCAGGGTCTGTGAATGCACCAGTCGACACTCTGTATCTAGCTGCTCTGGTGGGGCCTTGGAGAACCTTTGTATCCATACTCTGTATCTAACTGATCTGATGGGGACGTGGAGAACTTTTATGTCTAGCTCAGGGATGGTAAACGCACCAATCAGCGCCCTGTCAGAACAGACCACTCAGCTCTACCAATCAGCAGGATGTGGGTGGGGCCAGATAAGAGAATAAAAGCAGGCTGCCTGAGCCAGCAGCGGCAACCTGCTCGGGTCCCCTTCCACACTGTGGAAGCTTTGTTCTTTCGCTCTTTGCAATAAATCTTGCTACTGCTCACTCTTTGGGTCCACACTGCTTTTATGAGCTGTAACGCTCACCGCGAAGGTCTGCACCTTCACTCCTGAAGCCAGCGAGACCACGAGCCCACCGGGAGGAATGAACAACTCCAGATGCGCCACCTTAAGAGCTGTAACACTCACTGCGAAGGTCTGCAGCTTCACTCCTGAGCCAGCGAGACCACGAACCCACCAGAAGGAAGAAACTCCGAACACATCTGAACATCAGAAGGCAACTCCGGACACACTACCTTTAGAACTGTAACACTCACCATGAGGGTCTGCGGCTTCATTCTTGAACTCAGTGAGACCAAGAACCCACCAATTCCGGACACAGTAGCAGTAAGCCCAGATCACGCCACTGTACTCCAGCCTGGGTAACACAGTGAGTCCCTGTCTCAAAAATAAATAAATAAATAAATAAATAAATAAACGAAAAAGAAAAACAAAATACAGCATCACCTTTGGGAGGCTGAGGTGGGTGGATCGCCTGAGTCAGGAGTTCGAGGCCAGCCTGGGCAACATGGCAAAACCCAATCTCTACTAAAAATACAAAAAATTAGCCAGGCGTGGTGATGCATGCCTATAGTCCCAGCTACTCAGGAGGCTAAGCCACAGGAATCTCTTGAACCCAGGAGGTGGCAGTTGCGGTGAGCCAAGATTGCACCACTACACTCCACCCTGGGTTACACAGTGAGACTCTGTCTCCACCAAAAACAAAACACAACACAACAACAACAACAGCAACAAAAATATGGAGTCAAGAGAAAAAGGAAAAAAGAATGAAAGGAACAAAAATATAGAGAAAAATTGCCTAAAAAGACAAAAAATCAAGAATTATGGATGTTCAAGTGGGAGCTGAGCAAAACCAAGGGGTAGAAAACTTATTCAAAGAAATAGTAACAGAAAACTCTCCAAAACATGAGAAAGAAAAATACGCAGGTACAGGAAGGTCAGAGAACACCAAACAGATTCAACCCAAATAAGAGTACTTTAAAGGATATAATAATCAAATTCTCAAGTCAAGGACAAAGAGATACTCCTAAAAGCAACAAGAGAAAAGCAGCAAATGACATATAAAGAAGCTCCAATTCATCTGGCAACAAACTTCTCAACAGAAACCACACAGGCCAGAAGGGAGCAGGATGACATTTTGAAAGTGCTGAGAGAAAATAACTGCCATCAAAGACTACTGTATCCAGCAAAGCTATCATTCAAACAGGAGGGATAAAGTCTTTCTCAGATGAACAGAAGCAGAGAGAATTCAACACCAAACCCATCCTATAAAAAAATGCTAAAGGGAATTCTTTTTTTTTTTTTTTTTTTTTTTTTGAGATGGAGTCTCACTCTGTCGCCCAGGCTGGAGTGCAGTGGCGCAATCTCGGCTCACTGCAAGCTCCGCCTCCCGGGTTCACGCCATTCTCCTGCCTCAGCCTCTCCGAGTATCTGGGACTACAGGTGCCTGCCACCACGCCCGGCTAATTTTTTGTATTTTTAGTAGAGACGGGGTTTCACCGTGGTCTCGATCTCCTGACCTCGTGATCCACCCGCCTCGGCCTCCCAAAGTGCTGGGATTACAAGCATGAGCCACCACACCCAGCCAGGGAATTCTTTTTTTTTTTTCTTTTGAGACAGAGTCTCAGTCTGTCACCCAGGTTGGAGTGCAGTGGCATGATCTCAGCTCACTGCAACCTCCACCTTCCAGGTTCAAGTAATTCTCCTGCCTCAGCCTCCCAAGTAGCTAAGATTACAGACACGCACCACCATACCTAGCTAATTTTTGTATTTTAGTAGAGATGAGGTTTCACCAAGTTGGCCAGGCTGGTCTCAAACTCTTGACTTCAAGTGATCTGACCACCTCAGCCTCCCAAATTGCTGGGATTACAGGTATGAGCCACCGTGCCACACCAGGAATTCTTCAATAAGAAAAACCACCATCACCACCAGCACCACCACCACCAGCACCACCACCACCAACAGCACCACCAGCACCACCAGCACCACCAGCACCACCATACAAAAAGAAAACATTTGAGGTATAAAACCCACTGTAAGTACACAGACAAATCCAGAATGCCCTAATACTTATAAAGGTGGTGCGAAACCCACTTACAACTCTAGTATAAAGCCTAAAAGACAAATCAAAAACTTTAACAGCTACAGTAATCGTCAAGAGTTAGGCAATATAAAAATATATTAATTGAGACAATAGAAAGTCAAAATGTGGTGGGGGGATAAAGTTTGTTTCTTTTCTGTTTTTGTGCTCTGTAAGTTTTCATCTCTTTACAACAACTTGTTGCATCTATAAAGATGTTTTTTTGTAAGCCTCATGGTGGCCACAGTGCAAAAGAACTATGAAAGAGGGCATGGGCGTCGCTCCCGCCCTGGAGCTCTAGGCCGGCATCTCTCCGCGAGCCGCGGGTCAAGTGCTGGCGGCTAAGGGTGCGCGAGAAGCCTCACCCGTTGCGCGTTGGCTCTGGAGTCGGGGTAGTTGTGTCGTGACAACCGCTCCGGTAGCCATTTCCGAGGCAGCAGGTCTGGCCGCTAATTTAGCCCTGAGCGGGCTCTGCGGCTGCTTGTGAGTCTCTGCTGTGCCGACCCTTCTCTTCGTGGATCCCATGCCAAGCAGTGACCCTGAGCTGACAGCCGGAGCGCCCGGCAATGGCGGCCTCTACGGCCTCGCACCGGCCCATTAAAGGGATCTTGAAGAACAAGACTTCTACAACTTCCTCTATGGTGGCGTCGGCCGAACAGCCCCGCAGGAGTGTCGACGAGGAGCTGAGCAAAAAATCCCAGAAGTGGGATGAAATGAACATCTTGGCGACGTATCATCCAGCAGACAAAGACTATGGTTTAATGAAAATAGATGAACCAAGCACTCCTTACCATAGTATGATGGGTGACGATGAAGATGCGTGTAGTGACACTGAGATCACTGAAGCCACGGCGCCAGACATCTTAGCCAAGAAATTAGCTGCTGCTGAAGGCATGGAGCCAAATTATCGGATTCAGGAACAAGAAAGCAGTGGAGAGGAGGATAGTGACCTCTCACCTGAAGAACGAGAAAAAAAGCGACAATTTGAAATGAAAAGGAAGCTTCACTACAATGAAGAACTCAATATCAAACTAGCCAGACAATTAATTTCAAAAGACCTACATGATGATGATGAAGATGAAGAAATGTTAGAGACTGCAGATGGAGAAAGCATGAATATGGAATAATCAAATCGAGGATCTACTCCAAGTGACCAACAGCAAAACAAAGTACGAATTTCATAGAAGAGATTTGTTCAACACTGCAATTGTTAGATATAAACCCTGTGACTATAATACATGGCTTCTTGTTCTCCACAATTCATGACTTAAGTACCAAAATGCATACCAGTTATTATATATTGCCAAGAATTAAATGATAAACTTAGAGACTGATTAGACTGAAAATGCCTAATTGAGATATATATATATATATATATGTATATATTCTTGTGCCTAGTACTTTACCACAAATACAGTGTAATATCATCAGTCCAAAACTGCATTACTTTTGTAAAAACACTGGTTAATTTGTATTAGATATTATAGAGCTTTTTATGCTTTAGAAGTTAAACAATATCTTTGGGGGGGAACTAATTTATTTTCATCACTCGAAATGTGGTAGCTCTTACAAAGTTTGTTGATTTGTTTTTTTAAAAATCAAAAGCCAATTGAACAACAGGATATATAGACTGATATTCAGGCTGAATAGTATTTTAACATTTGTCTTCAACTTGATTTGTCTGTTTAATTGAAAAGAATTATAAGAGTTACTGTTGCATTTTCTGACCTACTACCTTTAAAATTCCTGTTGAGTTTCTTTGTGTTTACAAGGCAAGGACTGAAATTTTTCTCATCAAAACTAGCTTTTTTCCCCACAAATAAATTATCAAGTTAAACTTTCACCAATGTCTGCTCTGTTTTTTGTTTTTTGGGGGGTTTTTTGTTTGTTTTTGTTTTTTAATGTTTTTGGTACACTGGGCAGACTCCAGAGCAGTTTTTTTTTTTAATAAATATTCTAATGTAGCTATCTCGCCATTCCCTTTAAATACCTGTCTTAACCTCCTGCTTCTATTTCCTACTCCTTTCCACACATACGCCCACAATCTTTTACGTTTTAAAGGATCATTAAGATTGTCACGATATTAGCAACTCTTTCTCTCACTCTTCTGTCATTTGCTGCCATGTTGAGATTCTTATTTTGACCATCAATGCCTATGAATTCTTCTAATACATGAAGAAAATAGATTGAGTAGCAGCAGTACTATAGGCGGGAAATACAGTTTAACTGCTGAATTTCTATACCTCTCTGATTTACAGATTGCTAATTAAATTGCTATTATTAGTTTGGCTTAATTAGACTTAAGAAAACAACTAACTGAGGGGTTTTTTTGTTTTGTTTTTTGAGGGTTTTCTTTGCATGAGAATTGTATGTAACCAGTGATATGATTATTCCTGAATGTACAGACAGAAGTAAGCCTGGACATTTTTTAATTTAAAAACTTTAAATAGTCCCTGCTTTAAGGGAATACGATAATGTATACTATGACAAATGTACTTTATTCTTCTAACACAGTAAGAATTATGTGGAATTTTTTCCTTAAACAAAGTGCAAGAAAGCCCTGTGTGTCTTGGTTTAGTTATGGTTTCATTTCTAGCCATACAATTGATGAATTGTATACAATTTTTGTTAGTACCAAAATAATCTGTTATATGAACAGACTTCTAAAATAATGTCTGTTTTATATATATATATATATATATATATATATATATGAAGGCTTTTATTGAACAGCTTATCTCCCACTCGCAGGTTTATGGAAATATCAGTATTTCAAAATATATAAAAAGTGGGAGAATTCTTTGCTGTTAGAAGAATGTGGTTATTATTTTGATTTTTTTAAATGGGATATATAATCAAAGTACTGCTGAACTATAAGTGCAGTATTCTAAACATTTCAGCTAGTAATACCACTGATTTAGAAACAAAAACTGTTTCTCTCTGGTTTCTGAATTTAGAATGTTGCGATTACCTGTTTAAATCTGTCTTGGGGGATGTAGAGATTAAGTCTGTACATATGCGTGCACATATATTCATGCACCCTCTGATTTTGGTTTTCTTGTTTCTGAGTTCTTAGAAAGTGTCCACATACGCTTTTTTGTAGAAGTAGCTGTTGTAGAGTGAAGAAAAGCATAAGACTTTAAAACAGTTGATTCTTTTTGTTTTCTACAAACTATTTTTTGAAATTTAAATCACAAGCAAACTCATTTTCTGGTTTTTAGAAAGTAGGTGATGCTTTCAGAGGAGTAAGGCATGCCAAGCAGCATGCTCAGTGGGGTTTTAGGCTGTGAAATGCAGCTGTGAAAAGGTATGTTCAAGTCATAAGTAGCTAATTGATAGGGTATGAACTAGTCAAAATATGAAACATTATGATTCAAGTTAGATTTTCCTCTGGAGAGACAGATCTGAATGTTCAGTTTTATCCAAGGTAGATTTTACTTTCAACTTTTTAATCAGTATCACTTTCTGTGCTTAACTCTCTGGTGTTACCTTGTCCGTTTTCATTTGTCTAAAATTCTGCAGAGATGACTAAAATTTGACATAATGGTATAAATGGATTGTTAAGGTTAACTTTCAGTTGAAGAGTAAAGCAAGATGCCATTTTCCCCATGACTTTGATTTTGTTTACATTTTTCCCTTTAAGTTAGTATACACTACACATAACAGTAATAAAATACAATAATATGAAAAAAAGAACTGTGAAAGATACACTAAAATAAAAAGTAAATTAAAACACACTACCAGAGAAAATCACTTAACCACAAAGACAGTAAGAAAGGAAGGAGTTACAAAACAACCAGAAAACAAGCAACAGAATGTTTGCTTGTAGTACATCCTTACTTAATAACACTGAATGTAAATGAACTCAATTCTCCAATTAAAAGACATGGAGTAGCTGAATGCATAATGAAACAAAACCCAACTACATGCTACCTACAAGAAACCCACCTCAACTATAAAGAAACACGTAGACTGAAAGTAAAAGAATGGAAAAAGGTATTCCGTGCCTGCAGAAACCAAAAAAGAATAGGAGTAGCTATGCTTATACAGAATGGATGACAAGTCAAAGTCTGTAAAGAGAGACCACAGAAGGTCACAATACAATGATAAAGGGGTCAATTCAGCAAGAAGATGTAACAATATAAATATTTATGCACCCAACACCAGAGCTTCCAAGTATATGAAGAAAATATTAATAGATCTAAAGGGAGACATAGACTGCAGTACAATAGTAGTAAGGGATTTCAATACCCACCTCTCAGTAATTGACAGATCATTCAGACAGAAAATCACAAAGAAACATTGAACTTGAACTATACACTAGACCAAACAGGTCTAACTGACATTTACAGAATATCACCCAACTGCTACAGTACACACATTATTTTCATCAGCACATGGAACATTCACTAGAATAGACAATATCTTAGGCCACAAAACAAATATAAAAAAATTCAAAAAAGTAGAAATCATATAAACTATCTTGTGTGACCACAAAGAATAAAAGTAGAAATCAATAATAAGAGGAATTTTGGAAACTACACAAACATTGAAATTTAAAACGTGCTTCTAAACAACCAACAGGTCAATTAAAGGTTAACAAAGAAATTTTTAAATTCTTGAAATAAATGAAAATAGAAATACAACATATCAAAATCTATAGATACAGCAAAAACGGTGCTAAGAGGAAAGTTTATAGCAATAATCTCCTATCCCAAAAAAGTAGGAAGACTTTCAAAATACAACCTAACAATGTGACTGTAGGAACTAGAAAACAAGAACAAACCAAACCCAAAATTAGACAGAAATAATAAAGATTAGAGCAGAAATACATAAAATCAAGACAAAAAATACAGATCAACTTTAAAATGAAAAGATGGTTTTTTGAAGATAAACAAAAATTGAGAAACCTTCAACTAGATTAAGAAAAATGAAAGACCAAAATAAATAGAATCAAACAGAAAAGAAGAGATAATAACTGAGATCACAGAAATACAAAGAACCATTGGAGACTATTATGAACAACTATATGCCAGCAAATTGGAAAAACCTAGAACAAATCTATACATTCTTGGGCAGATATGACCTACCAAGATTAAACCATGAAAAAAATAGAAAACTTAACAAATAAACAAGCAATGAGATTGAAGCTATAATAAAACATTTCTCATTAAACAAATTCCCCTGACTGAATGGATTCACTAATGGATTCAACCAAACATTTAAAGATGAAACAATACCAATTCTATTCAAACTCCTCAAAAAATTAAAGAGGAGGGAATATTTCCAAACATTTTTTTGAGGTCAGCATTACCCTAACACCAAACCAGACAAGGATACAACAACAAAAACTACTGGCCCATATCACTGATAAACATATATGCAAAAATCCTTAACAAAATGTAAGCAAACTGAATTCAACAACACATTAAAAAGGTTACCAACACATTAAAAACGTTACTTACCATAATCATGAGGGATTTATCCCAGGAATGCAAGGATGGTTCAACATATACAAATGACTCAGGGTGACACATTTCATTAACAGAATCAAGAACAAAAACCACAAGATTGTTTTAATGATGCTGAAATAGTCTTTGATAAAATTCAGCATCCCTTTCTGATAAAAAATACTTGAGTATAGAAGGAACGTGTCTAAAAATAATAAAAGCCATTTTGTCAAACCCACAGCTAACATCATACTGAATGGGGAAAAATGAAAGCCTTTCCTCTAAGATTTGGAACAAGATAAGGATGCCCATTTTCACCACTTTTTATTCAACATAGTGTTTAAAGTCCTGACCAGAGTAGTTAGGAAAAGGAAGGAAATAAAGGACATTCAAATTGGAAAGGAAGAAATCAAATTAGCTTTTTTGCAGATGACATGGCCTTGTATTTAGAAAAACCTAAAGACTCTACCAAAAAAAAAAAAAAAAAACTTAAAACTGATAAATGAATTAAGTTGTAGGATACAAAATTAACTAACTACAAAGAATATAAACTAGGAATAATTTAACCAAAGAAGTGAAAGGTTTATATAGTTCAATATTAACGAATAAACAGTATGATTAAATAAAGTGCCTTCAAACAGAAACACACATAAAACAGGTCATATGTTAACTGGTTGATAAAATATTGTGACCAGAGGCTTACAAAAATCTAATCCTGTATTTTCTCCTGGGAGCAGTGGTTTCGTACTCTCTAATTCAGGGTCTGTGGTGACTTTATAAAATGTAACTACTGGAAATAATAAGCATCAATTATATATACACATATGTGTATATAATAGATATATACACTATATGTACATAATTGTCTGTGTAAATTTAATGATTACTCATAGAGGTTAGTGCCATTTCTTTAATTTGTTCTAAAGCACCAGCAGTTTTATTCATCATTGCCTTTGTACTATCAGTACAAATGTCAAACACTGTAGAAAATAACATATTACTATCACAATTAAAATACTAAAGATGTCCCTCTCAGGGGTTAAAAACGTTTTCATTACCAAACAGACTACTTTAAAGTACTAAGTTAGGCTGGGTGCAGTGGCTTACACCTATAATCCTAGCACTTTGGGAGGTCAAGGTGGGTGGATGATTTGAGGTCAGGAGTTTGAGACCAGCCTGGTCAACATGATGAAACCCCATCTCTGGAAAAATACAAAAATTAGCTGCTGTGGCAGCGCATGCCTGTAATCCCAGTTACTTGGGAGGCTGAGGCACAAGAATCCCTGAACCCGGGAGGTGGATGTTGCAGTAAGCTGAGGTTGCGCCACTGCACTCCAGGCTGGGCAACAGAGCGAGACTCAGTCTCCAAATAAAATAAAATAAAAGTACTAATTTTTTGCCTTCAAGTATGTCAGTATTTCACCAGTGCTATCTGTATTAGTTTGATTGGTTTTACCTTTTATGCATTGAGGTAGTGTTTCCAAATGCTTTTGAATTTAAATTCTTCTGGACTGTAATAAGCCTTGACAACAAATATGTAAACAGAAACAAAATTCATGCCTTGTTCTGTTCTTCTTCCTTTTTTTTTCACTTCAGCTTTTTTTTTTTTTTTTTTTTTTAAGTGAATGCTGCGTTTCACTCTATCACCCAGGTGAAAGTGCTGGAGTGCAGTGGTATGATAATGGCTCACTGCAGTCTTGACCTTCTGTGTTCAGACAATTCTCCCACCTCAGCCTCCTGAGTAGCTGGGACTACAGGCATACAACGTTATGCCTGGCTAATTTTTTTTTTTTTTTTTTTTTTTTTTTTTTTTTTTTGTAAAGGTGGGGTTTCACCATGTTGCCCAGGCTAGACTTGAATTCCTGTGCTCAAGTGATCCACCCACCTTGGCCTCCCAAAGTGCTGGGATTACAGGTGTGAACCACCACCATGGCAGGACTGAACGCTTTCATTTTGTTTTGATTTCCTTAATGTAATTAAGTGTTCCTATGTTACCTCTAAGTTACTTCCACTGAGATACAAATGAAATATATTTTGTCCACTTACACATTTTAAAGTAGAAGATAATATTCAGCACATGACTTGAAGTTATAAACAAAATAGAAAAACTTGTTTGAGGTAATGAGAAAAAAAAATTACTAAAGGGAAATTTTTTTTTAATTTTAAAATTGGAGCTATTATTGCCTATAGGAGGGAAAAGAAAAATAGATCACTTATATTGCCTTCATGTCTAAAATATAGTTTGATAAAGAATTATGATTTTTTAAAAACACACTATAGGTTTTATGGGTGGATAGAAAGGAGATAAATTTGAAATAAGAATTAAAAGATTAAGAAATTAATAAGAACTATTATAATCAGACATATATTTAGAAGGTGATTTGTACAGGAAACTATCTTTCAATGAATCCTATCATGCCAGTTTGATAGTCTCTTCTCTCATCTACTTTTTCCATGTACTAGCCAGGCAGTAAGGTTATTAAAGGTGAGATTTAAATCTTTGATGAGATGAGGCTGCAAAGAAACCGAACTGAGTGGGTACAGTTCCTCCAGGGGCTTACGAGGTGCTTTTTAAGACTGACTAGTCTAGACTGTGGAAAAGGTACTAATGACCTTAAAGGGAATGGATATTCTGTGATTATCCTGTAGAAATACTGATTAGAGAGCAGGAAATAAGGAAATGTCTTTTCTCTCTTGTATGTAAGGAGAGAAAAAGAATGGAACGGTGGGGTATCATTTTAGGCTTGACCCTGAAGCACAAAGGTTTAGAATTTTTAATCATGGGAAACAAACTGGTCCTGCACAGATAGGGTTGAGCAAATTACATTGTAATTAGGCTTTAATCTGGAATTCAGGAAATGATTCAGGAAAGTCAAGTCTTTCATTTGTTACAAAAACATTCTTCCCCTCACTTAGTTTGCTATCCTACACGTTTGCAGGGCTTGTCCCACCGATGTTTCCCTTTGCTATCTTGGCTTTGTTCTTCCTCCACTGCTTTTGCTAACTAAAGACAGGACCAGTTTAGCCCAGTATAACATAGAACCCTGTGTGTAATCGTAACTTTCTCCTCCAACTTTGAAACTAGTTAACAGCCCTTATCAGTAAATAAAAGCCTTCTACAGCAGACAAGTTACTGAGAACCCCTTAAAAAGCTAAAATAATTAAAAAAAGGCGGCCGGGCGCGGTGGCTCACGCCTGTAATCCAAGCACTTTGGGAGGCCGAGGCGGGCGGATCACGAGATCAGGAGATTGAGACCATCCTGGCTAACACGGTGAAACCCTGTCTCTACTAAAAATACAAAAAATTAGCGGGGCGAGGTGGCAGGTGCCTGTAGTCCCAGCTACGCGAGAGGCTGAGGCAGGAGCATGGCGTGAACCCCGGGGGGCGGAGCTTGCAGTGAGCCGAGATGATGCCACTGCACTCCAGCCTGGGCGACAGCGAGACTCCGTCTCAAAAAAAAAAAAAAAAAAAAAAAGCTGCACAAAGCTAAAACAAATTTCAGCTTTAGGTCTCCCTTGATCTCTGCCGTAAGTATAAAAACGTAACATGTTTATTGGCCTTTTTATTACGTGATTATTATTGTGCTGTTTTCATATCACCTAGTACCTTCTTAGTTGGGACCTTCCAGTAAAACAAACATTCAAACTGGGGCACTTTTAAAAATAAAGAGGCACAACTGTATTCAGATTCTAAAGTTGTAAAGTTGTAAGTTTTCCAGAACTCACTTGGAATTATAGCACATACATAAACAATGAGAATTCTAAAAGCCAAACTTCAGTTTTATAAAATATTTGTCTAAATTTTATTCAATAAAATAGACATTTTTAAATTAAGAAAGCTGTCATGTAGACAGCTCTTTCAGTTAAAAATAAGTGCAACTAATAAAATAAGCACAAACGCTCATTCCTATCCTATATTAAGCTGCATTTCTGCATCTAGAAGCAATAAGAAGACTGAAGTAATTAGAATAACTTAATTCTGAAAAAGACCATTTTTGTTGATGATTTTTAACCACCAAATATTTTTAAATTCATTAGATGGAAAAAAGATTTTTCACTTATTTTATGTAACCTCAAAGGTCAGAATTTAGGTACTTAAAAAAAAAAAAAAAAGCCAGGTGCAGTGGCGGCTCTTGCCTATAATCCCAACACTTTAGGACACCAAGGCAGGTGAATCACTTGAGGACTTGAGGTCATGAGTTCGAGACCAGCCTGGCCAACATGGTGACATCCCATCTCTACTAAAAATACAAAAAATTAGCCAGGCATGGTGGTGGGTGCCTGTAGTCCCAGCTACTCAGGAAGCTGAGGCAGGAGAATCACTTGAACCCAGGAGGCAGAGGTTGCAGTGAGTCAAGATCGATCATACCACTTCACTCCAGCCTGGGCAACACAGCGAAACTCCACCTCAAAAAAAAAAAAAAAAAAGCAAAAAGGCTTCACGGAGAATATTTTCAGTAAGAACATTATTACTAAGAAAATATCAAATTTTGAAGTGGGTTCTAATAGGAGTAAGTGAGTTCTCTGTTACTAGGGGTATTGAAACAAAAACCCATTTGGATACTTCAGTGGTCCCTCAACCATAGGCTGTTAAAATATATAAGTAATTTCAAGCTTATTTTATGTATCTTAGCAGTAGAAACTTTACTGAAATGCAACATTGATGTCTAGATTCCATAAAAATGATGGCAACTATAGAAACCAGAATCTTTCTTCCTATTCTGCAAAAACCATTCCAATAAATACAGCACAAATAAAATCCCATTTTTTTTTCAACTAGGAAAAGAGATAGTAGTTCAAACTGCAAGTTATGTGCATGAGGAGAAGTAAACATTCTGAAACCAGTAGTGCCTTTTCAGAGCCCATGTCAGGGCAGACTCATGCACAGACTGAGTGGAAAGCAGATGGGACAACAGGATACTAACAATGGGGAAACACAGATGGAACTGCCCCTGGAGAAGAGCTCCCACCTTGAGTGGCAAAGTTCCTAAAATAAGCCTTAGATCTTGGGTATCCTAGCACTGGGTCCTAGAAATAGAAATGAAGGGGTCTGAAATTGCTTAGGATCACAGGTGGTAGATTTGGAAGCCAATGCATGAATGTGAAAGAGTGTGTGTGTGTGTGTGTGTGTGAGAGACAGTGTGTGTGTGTGTGTGTGTGTGTGTGTGTGTGTGTGTCTGTGTGTGTGTGTTGGGAAAGGTGACTTCATGGTTAAGTCTGAAAAAAAAAAAAAAAACAGAAAAATGAAATAGAGGTAAAACGAATCATAGAGAAAGGGATAGGCATATAAGAGAAGCAAAGACTCAACAAACCTATAATGAGACTCCCTGAAGAGAAAAATCAATTACCACTTTTAAATATGGAATAGAATTCAAAGCTGTAAGTCTCCTCCCCCACAAAATTTTCCAGATATTAGACCAGACTTGAATCTACAAAGTAAAAGGTTCCATTCTGCATATGGAAAAATTGCCAAAGAATAATAAGCTCCATGATATATGCTAGTAAAATAATTATGCTATGAAGACAAAGAATTCCCCCGACTCTCCTCCAGTCACCATCAGTTGGCACTAAAATCTCAACAGCAGTGTATGGAGCAAGAAACAATGCACAACATTCTCAACAAACTCAAGACAAGCAAAAGGGAGTCCACAATTGTGTATTCAGTTGAACTACCCTTTAACTATCAAGACCATGGAAAAACAATTTTAAACATGCAAGAACTGGGGAATACTATACTCATGAGCTCTTCCTGAGCAATCTACAAGAACATGGCTACTCAGAATGTAATGTGTAGCCAGCAGCAGCAGTGGCAGCAGCAAAATCCAATAGATTATTCAAAATGCAAAATCTTGGCCAAGTGTGGTGGCTCATGCCTGTAATCCCAGCACTTTGGGAGAATGAGACGGGTGGATCACTTGAGGTCAGGAATTTGAGATCAGCCTGGCAAACATGGCAAAACCCAACTCTACTAAAAATATAAAAATTAGCTGGGTGTGGTGGTGCACGCCTGTAGTCCCAGCTACTTGGGAGGCTGAGGCAGAAGAATTGCTTGAACCCAGGAGGCAGAGGTTGCAGTGGGCTGTGATCAAACCACTGCACTCCAGCCTGGGCAGCAGAGTGAGACTGTCTCAGAACAAACAAAATAAAAACAAAATGCAAAATCTCAGCTCCTACCTCAGGGCTTCTGAATCAGAATCTTCGTATTAACAAGATCCTCAAGGGATTAGTATGCACATAAAATACAAGCTCTATCAATGAAAAGATCATGGTGCAAACTTTGGCCAAAGAATTAATGGTCTTTTTATCTATATATGAAAACATGTTTAATTGTAGGTATGAGACTAAAACAAAGGAGAAAAGTTTAGAGTTCTGTCAAGGTAGAAATATCACAACTTCAAAATGAAAAAAGAAGAAACAAAATAGAAGTAAATAATGATTGTCTCATAGGGAATAGGTGGTTGAAAAAAGGCATTAGTATGAAGATTGCTAGTAGCACAAAAATTTTTTTAATTGAGAAAATAGACCATATACAAAAATATACAAAAATAAACACAGTAAATGTAACAAAAATAATATGAGCTATTTGAGACCAAACATATCAGTCCTTAAAAAAGTAAACTCGTCTCTATGCTGTATACAAGAGGCATGCTTCAGTGATTCAAAAAGGCTAAAGGTAAAAAGATGGGTGAAGGTGTACCAGGTAAATGTAAACACTAAGAAAGTACAGCTGTGATTCTGATAGCAAACAACCTAAGCTAACACTGGAGTCAAAAGAAGGAAGGCCTTTATTATGTTATAGGACACAATCCACAATTAAGATAGAAGTTATGACTACGTGGAACCCAAATAACATAGCCATCAGTCTCACAGAGCAGAAACTACAAAAGATGCAGTGACAAGTAGATTAATAAACACACTAATAATACATTTTATCACACAAATCTCAGTCAAAGGAAAACCAAGAGGACAGAAAGCTAAGTGAACATGTAGAAGTTCCAAAAATCATTCATAGATCTGGTGAATATAAGGTAAGCTTTATATACTGACAACAGAAAGTATACCTCTTCTTCAGCTACATAGAATAGGGTCACACACAAAAAATACTATATATTGAATCACACAAACACAAATCAGTACGTCCCACAGGATAGAACAATGCATATGGTAAGCACAGTGAGATCAAATAAGACATTTATAACAAAAAGTAGAAAAAGTTCTTGCTAGAAATTGTAAAAAGTCCTATTGAAAAATGCTTAGGTAAAAAGAAAAATATAAACTAAAATTGCAGATTTGCTAAAATTTTGGAATTTATGAAACATAAATGAAGCTTTAAAATCAGCAGAACAGGCCAGGTGCAGTAGCTCACACACCTATAATCCCAGCATTTTGAGATGCTGAGGCAGGAAGATCGCTTGAGGCCAGGAGTTTGAGACCAGCCTGGGCAACATTGTGAAACCCTGTCTCTACAAAAACAAAACAAAACAAAATCAGTAGAACGTGTATAACCTTAAATATTTATACCAATAAAAAGTAAAAATTAAAGATCAATAAAGTAAAAATCAAAATATACTAAAAAACAAATTTTATTCATACTTATTTATGCAGATTATAAATACAAAGTATAGAGTATAAATAAAAATATAAATAAAAATTATACAAATAAAAAGTAAAGAATAAGGGTCAATAAATACTAATCAACAAAATATATGAATAAAAAGTAAAGGATAAATGTCAATAAATTAAGTAATATCAACAAAAGTACAACAAAGAAAGCAAAAGAAAGGGAAAAAAATCAAAACAAAAGAATACATGAATAAAGTTGAAAACAGAAAAAAGATTAGAACCAAGAAATCAAAATGCTGGTTTACTAAAAATAGCAACAAAATAGGCAAACCACTGGTTTCTCATTCAAAAAAGAAAAAGAGTGAGAAATGGGAGAAAAAAATATCAAGTAAGAAACCAGTGGCCAGATGTGGCTCATGCCTGTGATCCCAGCACTTTGGTAAGCTAAGGTAAGAAAATCACTTCAGCCTGGAAGTTTGAGACCATCGTAGGCAATGTGGCAAAACCCCATCCCTGCAAAAGACGCAAAATCAAATGGAGCAAAATCCTAAGTCTCTATTTTTCTGAGCCTTCAGCCTTAAGAGAGTCTCCTAACTACCACTTAGAGTAAAATTTTACCCCCAGTTCTTCCTACGTAGAAATCTCAATGATAGCAAAGTTTCTGGGTCATTAAACGGCTGTTCAAAGTATTATTCTTTATCTCATGTCCTCCTATATCATACCGATGGAGAAAACATGAACAGCTGAAGGTTCAGAAAAATAGAGATTTAGGATTTTGTAATGAAGTCCCTCATATACTAAGAAAAACATGTCAGTGTCTGCATGCATCATTTTGCACACATACTCATAAAACAGAGTTGTCCCTTGCTCGCTTTATAGCTCCTGGTAGGGGTCATGGCCCTTTGAGCTTTCTAGTCCAGCATCCCCTCCATCCTGGAAATAACATCTCTCAGACAGATACAAATACCCATCTGAGCAGAGCTAACCTTCTCAGCACTCAATGTCTGGGTCATACTTTCCTAGAACAAAGGAAAACAAAACAAAACAAAAAAGATAATCTAGTATTTTGGTTCCAAATGGAGCAATTTCAAGCCTCATTTCATTTCAGCAACTTCTTAGTTGCACACTAGTAAACAGTGAAGAGAAGAAGATAGCAGTGTTTATTTGTTCATTTAACAAGTGGTTCAGGCTGGGCATGGTGGCTCACACCTACAATGCCAGCACTTTGGGAGGCTGAAGCAGGCAGATCGCTTGAGCTCAGGAGCTCAAGACCAGCCTGGGAAACACCGCAAAACCCTGTCTCTACAAAATATACAAAAATTAGCCAGGCATGGTGGCACACGCCTGTGGTCCCAGCTACTTGGGGGGCTGGGGTGGGAAGATCGTTTGAACGCAGAAGGCAGAGGTTGCAGTGAGCCGAGATCATGCCGCTGCTCTCCAGTCTGGGTGACAGAGCAAAACACTGGCTGAAAAAATAGAAAAATAAAACAAGTAGTTGAATGTCTCTATGTCAGGCCATATTCCCGGTGCTTAGCTCATGGAGCTCACAGGGAAGATCAGAGTACGTCTATGTCAGAAAGTAATGTGCTCTCTGAAAAGAGAAATATGAGCTAAAAGTACATTTTAGGAAGGGTAGTCAGAGAAGGGCTCTCTGATAGAAAATATTTGGACAGAAGTCTGAAGGATATGAAGAAACAACTATTTTAGGAAACAGAATTATAGGCAGAGATAAACTGTATGTGCTAAGGCCCTGAGGCATGACAATGCTAACAAAGCAGTCTCTAAGAACAGAAGAGAGTCATACAGACAGTGAAAGTCGGCCTTGATCTGTGTGAGCAAAGCACACTATGAATGGTGAAGAACTGCCTCAAGTCTCTAACACTTCACCCATCATCATAAATCCCTTCACTGCCAATACACCCCTTCATTTTTCATCAAAGCTCCAAGGTAATTTATTTTTAGAAAATAGTTACTGGCTATTTGGAAGTAAAATGTTCTTTGTTCCCATTCTACCCAACCCCACTTCATCTTCCAGGTCACACATTAAATCTCTCGTATAAGCACATTACTCCCTGATGTGACACATAAGGACCACAGGCTGGCAAAAAAAATTATCAAATGGCCCTCTTGCCTTTTATTTGGTTTAAACTATCAACAAAATTTGGAATGTACATTCAGCATTAGGATTAACCGGTACATGTAATTTTCTAACCGACTTTGCAGGAAAAGACAGATCCATGAAACAGAGGTCAAGAGAGGCTCACACACACAAATAATTTCTTACCACGGTGACATTTAAAAGCAGTAGAAAAATGTCAGTTGTCCAACAAATGATGGTGGGATAACTGGCCAGACACTGGGGGAGGAAATAAACATGTATCATCCCTACTTACACCAAAATAAATTTCAGTGGATCAGAAGGTTAAAAGAAAATTGTAAAAGTCAAAGAAAATATTACAACTCAAAAAAAAAAATATTTGGAGTGGGGATAGCTAAAGCAAGATACATAAACCAAAAGCCTCAAAGGAAAAGATTAATGACTGTGACCACAGAAAAACTTCAAAGCCATAAAATGGTAAAAAGACAATTGTTGTAGAAAAATGCAACATAATGCAAGAAGTGAATTCCTCAATTCGTAAAAAGTTCTGGTAAGTTAGTTTCAGGGGACAAGTTCTATCCCACTCCCCGGCAAGTGGATAGATACTTAGGGGTTTTTGTTGTTGCTGTTTGAGACAGGGTCTTACTCTGGCCCCCAGGCTGGCAGGCGGTAGCATAATCATAGTTCACTGCAGCCTCAAACTCTTGGAGTCAGGTGATCCTCCTACCTCAGTCTCCCAAGCAGCTAGGACTAAATAAGCCACCACACCCAGCTCATTTCTTGTAAAGATAGGGTTCTCCTTACCTCAGGTTGGTTTGAACTCTTGGTCTCAAGCATTTTTTTTTCTTTTTTTTTTTTTTTTTTTTTCCTCAGCCTCCCAAAGTGCTGGGATTATAGGCATGAGCCACTGTGCCCAGCCTGGATAGCTATTTGGCAAGAAAAAAATGCAAATGGCTTTTAAATGTATGTGTAGATGCACATTCAAAATTAAGGAAATGTAACTTAAAAGTAGCAATAACATTTTATCCTATTAACAAATACTAAATAATTTGAAAACAAGGTGTTGGTGAGGGTATAGGAAACAGGCTTCCCTATGCAATTCTTGGTAGAAATGTAAATCGATTGGTATATTTATGAAGGATAATGTGGCTACATCCATATCAATTAAATATTCACATGCCCTTTAACTTAGCAATTATATTTCAAGCAATTTATCGTGATACGTTTTCATACATGTGTAAAGAGGATTATCTAAGGCTGCAGTATAATTTTTAATGATAAAAATTTAGAAACAACTTAAACATTCATTGATGAAGAATGAGTTAACTAAAGGACAGCACAGTCATACTATTGTAATACTGTGTAGCCATTAAAAAGATTCAGGCTGATTTATATGAGCTGATAAGAAAGGACTTCTAAGATATAATGTCAAGTAATAAAAGCAGGACAGAGGCATTGTAGATATTATACGTATATACCCATACACACAAGAAAAATAGACTGGCTAGGACTAACCCTGAAAAATATCTGTCATACCTACTGTGGCCCAAGTTCATTGGTTTTATTAGCCCATAATTATATTGCCAATGAGTAGCAAAGTGTGCACTCAACACAGATCTGTCAGACTCCGAAGCTCACACTGTTAATTATAATGCTACATACCCTTTGATGATGCTAAAAGGACAAAGGTAGCAAGAAAACAAATGGTAAGACATTTCCTACTTTCTGCTTCCGAAACAACCAGGTATAAAAATGAACAGACCTGTAACAAAGGAAATAACGGAATTTTACAAAAGAAAGGCTTATTCACCTTTAACTTCTTGAAGGGAAAAGGTTGATAACGGCAGAAGAATGTTCAGCTCTGTCTCTCTTTCCCAAGGATAATCCAAAAAGACAAGTGGAATTTGTCAACATTTAGAACATTTTATCTCCTTAAGTGAAAGCTTACCAGGCTGAAATTCTTACCTTCTGGCTATACATGAAACCTATTGTTACTGGCTTTAACTAAATTCTACCTGGTTTAAAAATAAAATAAATCCTCAGCTTGTTTGAAAGCAGTGTGTGCCAGATAAACTAGTTATCTATAGCCAGACGTGTGACCATCCTTGCTACACACTGCCAACTTATTAAAAAGGAGTAAATTCCCAGATGAGTTCTGAAATTTGCAGCCCTAGAACCTGGTGTAAGAGCCAAGACCTTTGGCCCCCTAAAGGTTCATTGAAAAATCAACTCATTAGCTGGACACAGTGGCTCATACCTGTAATCCCAGAACTCTGGGAGGCTAAGGCAGGAGGATTACTTGAAACCAGGAGTTTGAGACCAGCCTGGGCAACATAGCAAGACCCTATCTCTATTTTTAAAAAATTAGCCAGATGTGGTGGCACACACCTGTCATCTCAGCTACTCAGTAGGCTGAGGCCCAGGGATCACTTTAGCTCAGGATATCAAGGCTGTAGTGAACCATGATCACACCACTGCACTACAGCCTGGGGGACAGAGTGAGACCCTGTCTCAGAAAAGAAAAAAGAAGAAAAGAAAAATCAAGTCACAAAGGGCAGATTAATAGGCGAAAAGGCATTCACATTTATGTAATGTGTATACATGAGAGGCTTCAGAATGAAGATCCAAAGACACAGGAAACTGTCTATGTTTATGCCTAGATTCAGCAAAATATAAACATCATGTAGAAATATAATTGGACAACAAGGGTAAGATCTAATGCTAATAAACGTAGTGGGGAAATCTAGCAAGTCCTGTCTAGATTCTTCTTGGCCTCTCTGTGCAGTATTCCTTTCTTCTGAGTGCGGGGCAAGATGTTCTCTGGAATAGGGGTCTTATGACGTACAGTCAAACAAAGTAGGTCAGATAATTTTAATGACCAGTTTTTGCATAGAATATTTTTATGTTCTATGGCTGACTTTGAGGAAAGGAGTTCTGGTCTCTATGACATGCATTGGGGAAGAGGGATTCTAGTTTCCATGACTAACCGTGGGGAAGAATAGGACAGAGACATAAGGGCAGGAGAAGCTCAAGGAGAAACTTTTACTTCTGAAGCTGCTTCTGAGGCCTTCATTTCGGGGTATTGTTTTCTGACCCCAACACTGGCAAAACTGCATTCTGTCCTTTGTATTAAATTTGTCTATGCCCAAACCAGTAATGATAACTACTCAGCCCTCAAGAATTCACTTTTCTTTGGGAACAAACTCTAATGCCCAGGTAAGGCCAGAGCCCAGGGGCATTCTCTATGCCTCATGATCCTGTCACTCAGATGAAGCTGGCTGGGCCAAGGCAAACAAGCAGCCTTAGCTTGGCCAATTGCATTTTCCATCGCAGGAATCTGAAGTTTATAACAAAGTGACTGGGAGCCTGTTTCATTACTGAGTCCCATAAATAGCAGTACCCTTGAGAGAAAACACGTGGATTTCTGCTGTCAAAGTTCCCAGAGTTCCCTGATATCCACCCTTCTGAGGCTTTATCCATTCTCTGAGCTGTCTCGGTGTCTTTTTCTTAAGCTGCCCAGAGTCCATTTTTGTTTTTAGCCACAAAACAGCAAGAACAAATACACATCTCTGTCTGCTGCTATCAATATCATTTCCCATTTTTACTTTCAAACAGAACTCTAATTTTGTTTGGTATAATAATGTTTCTATTACTTATTTACCATCCTCCCTTACAGCTGAAAGGAGTCTTGTGACCCAGTCCTGGCCAATGAGATGAGCAGAAGTCACTGATGGTGCTTCCTGAGTCTCCTTTAAAGCAGCTGGACAACGGAGCTTTCATCTTTTGCCCTTTGCTCTCACTTGCCTTCTTGACTGGAATGCAGATGTGATGCTCAGAGATGCAGCTGTCATTTTGTAACCCTGACCTTGAAAGCCTCACACTAAGGATAAGAACAGAAATAGAGAAGGAGCCTATGTTCTTGAAGACATCCTTAAACAACTGCGCTAGCCCCACCTCCTGACTTCTTAGGTGAAAAGAATAAACACCCTGATTTGGTTTGGATCTATGTCCCCACCCAAATCTCATGTTCAATTGTAATTCCCAGTGTTGGAGGTGGGGTCTGGTGGGAGGCAATTGGATCATGGGGGCCTTTTCTCATGAATTGTTTGACCCCATCCCTCTTGGTCCTGTTGTTTTGATAGTGAGTGAATTCTTGCATGATCTGGTTGTTTAAAAGTGTGTGGCACCTCCTCCTTCGCTCTCTTGCTTCTGCTCCCGCCATGTGAGATGCCTGCTCCCGCTTTGCCCTCTGCCATGATTGGAAGCTTCTCGAGGCCTCCCCAGAAGCAGAAGCTGTTATGCTTCCTGTACAGGCTGCAGAACTGTGAGCCAATTAAACCTCTTTTCTTTGTAAATTACCCAGTCTCAGGGATGTCTTTATAGCAATGTGAGAATAGCCTAATCCACCCCCCATTTGGTTAAGCAGTTTGGAAAGTCTGGAAAAGTTTCTGAAATAAACAGTTGAACACAATCCCAAGGGAAGCACTACCTAGCCTCTGTGAAGTCTACTGTATGAATTCAATTCAATGCAGGTATTAGGAGAGAGCCTACTGTTACAAGCGGAGGCAGGAAAGGAAATAATGACAAATAAGTTAATGTCCCCCATCTTGTGGGCAAAACAATAAGATACATAACCTGCTCTAGGGCAGGGCACAGTGGCTCACGCCTGTAATCCCAGCACTTTGGGAGGCCGATGTGGGCGGATCACGAGGTCAAGAGATTGAGACCATCCTGGCTAACACAGCAAAACCTCGTCTCTACTAAAAATACAAAAAATTAGTTGGATGTGGTGGCGGGTGCCTGTAGTCCTAACTACTCGGGAGGCTGAGGCAGCAGAATCACTTGAACCCGGGAGGCGGAGGTTGCCATGAGCTGAGATCGTACCACTGCACTCCAGCCTGGTTGACAGAACGAGACTCCATTTCAAAAAAAAAAAAATACATAACCTGCTCTAATAAAAGGTGAAGTTAGAGAAGTGATAAACAGATGTGTAAACAGCTGCTATTGAGACAGAGGCAGAAAAAATGAAATCTGCCTGAGAGATGAGGGAAAGTGTAATAGCAGAGGTGGTAACTAATCCGGGCTTTGATGAATGAACGGAATATTGATAGGCAAGGGGCCTGCAGGCCAGGGACAGAGCATGAATGCAGGCTTATATGTGTGGGAAATGGAAGCAAAAGAGCTCCTTATCTGCCATGATAATCTAAGCGATTCCTGACAATGAGGCTGCCATTTCTGAGTACTTACCCACCGCCAGTTGTTGTATGCGTATTTTCTCAGTAAATCCTCAGGACAAGCCACCAAAAAGTAAGGTACTCTCATTATTATCCTCATCATATAGATAAAGATAGTGTAACTTCAAGAAGTTAATTTCTCCAGGATAACAGAGCAGAGTCATAAGGGGCAAAGATGAGATACTGGCACAAATCACTCTAGCTCCAGAGCCCTGCCTCTTAAGTCTCTGCTTCAATGCTTGATAATGCTACCATGAAGGACACTACTAAAAGATGAGAGTGGCTACTGGCATGCGGAACTAGTGGAATCCAATGGCTAATGTGACTGCAAAGTTTTTAAGAGTGTTGTGTTGTCGAGAGCCTGGACTGAAACTGACTGTTCAAGATCTAAAACTACACTGGGGCCCCCAAACATCATTGGTCAAGACAAGAGCTTAGCCAGTTCCTAAGATGTATGTTCCTATGCCCACGACCCTTGTGGCCAAGGATAATAATGCAAAGAAAAGAATTTCCTGTAAAGCAGAGCAGGGACAAGGAAGAAAAATTTACAATAGAAATGTTCCTGGGGAGCAGAATGGAAGCCTGTGAAGGAATATGCTCCAATAACAAGCTAGGAAGCCTTCAAAATGTGGTCAGAATTGCTCCAGACCAGTGACTACCTTGTGTCTTCATTTCTCCTTACTCCAAATGGGAATGATTATTAAAATTAACCCAATTCTCTCTCTTTTATCACTGTATATTGCAGACTTAAATGAGAGAAATTTTGTTTTTTAAAAATGTCACAAAACAGAATCAAGAATAATCTTCTCTTTCCAGCAGCATTATTGATAAATTCTGAAAGACCCGTTCCCTCAAAACAACTAGATCCTATGTAAAGAATACTTGTAATTGCATTGAACTCACAGGATGCAAGAGTAACTCACAAAGAGAAGCTAACAGACATGTATTGAACTTAAAGCCATGAGCAGTAAAAGCACATAGGAGCAGTGTGGTTGCACACAATCAGTGTTTCAATTTTAAGACAAGACCTGAAGCCAATAGCAAGCTGGGGGTGGAAGCTAAATCTGAGTTAGACAAAATAATCCAGGGACCCTGGAATGAACTAACATGGTCCTATTTGGTAGCACTCCTTGATTCACAACAGAAGCAAAATAATTGCTCCTCTCTAGAGGAAACCATCTCCAATTTAACATCAACCTCATACTCTCACAACCAAAGATTACCAGACATACAAGGGAATGAACCACCAAGAGTGAGAGTCAGCAGGACAAAACAGTAACACATTTAGACTTTTTTGTCTCCAAAAACTTGAGAAATTAGAATTATCAGACTGAGAATTTAAAATGACAGTGTATAAAACTATTTTATAAATAAGAGATGGACTCAGAAAATGATTTAAAAATGCACCAATTCTTAGAAATGAAAATTATATATAATATGCATTTATAATATAAATGATAGTACAGTTTACATATATATTTTTTCTGCATATGAATTCTGCTATAATTGCTATATATTATTAATGAGTGGGACAAATAGAGATTAATCATCCCTGATGAGAATACTTGTGGATTAAAAGATAGATCTGAAGTAATGACTCAGCATGTAGCACTGAAAGACAGAAATGAAAATTCCCAAAAAAGAGACTGCAGGATAAAATAAGATATGCAAAACTTCTAAATAAACTATTAGCAAAGTCATTTTATGAATAAATCAAACATGCCTATATGAATGCAAGAATTAACAGAATAACAGAGGGGGGGAAATGATCTTAACATATACAGAAAAAACTTTGACAAAAAATTAACATTTTCTTATGATAAAAAACAATCAGTAAAATAGGAATAGAAATTTCATAATTTGATCAAATGCACATATCAAATATTATGCTTAGTAAGGAAAGGATAGAGACATTTGCTTTAAAGTCAGAAGATTTATTACTGCTTCTATTCTATATCAAATTGAAAATTCCAGCTGGAAGAGCAGGACAAAAAATAAAAGGTCCACTCTGTCCACTGAAAGGACCAAGACTGAAAGACATCCCACTAGCAATGGGTGCGCCTAACACTCAAAACTTAGTCTGAGTTCTAAGGATTCTCCACTGAAAGAAATCAGAGCTTCTCAGAGAAATGACTGACTCCATGATTTCAGGATTTAGGTCAGGTTAGGGGACAAGATGAGCTTGGAATATTTTGGGATATATAAGAAAGCAAAGTGTTAAGTAAATGATAAGGGCATATTACAAGGACACAGGAGCCAGCTTTGGACACCAAAGTAGTAAAAGACACTCCAGCCTGGGCGACAGAGTGAGACTCCGTCTCAATAAAAATAAAAAATAAAAATAAATAAATAAATAAGTAGTAAAAGACAGTGATAAACTATAAACCACTGGGAGAAAACTAAGGGAATCATGAGTTCATTCCTATAAAAAAGTAAATAAAGTAGCGTAATGATAGCAGAATGCTAAGGCTGACTGGTGAATATGGAGGGCATACCAGAGTTGGGAAATTAGCGTTTTAGAACCATCCTAGTCAAGGTCAGATCAGGCAAGAAGTGTCAATGAATGTTAAATCTATAGGAAAATTTTAATGAGGACCAGGGTAATTGTATGGTCTTTATTATGAGTTGCAAGGGAGAAAACTAATAAATAACAGTAGATAAATAACTAATATATAATCAGACAGCACCTTAACTGGGAATTCAAAAGTAATATCACTAAAAAGGGAGACAGGGACATCTGTACCTCCAGATGTGATGCCCTCAGAAGGACATATCACATACGCAGTGTCCTGGCCACAAATGTGTAACCTAAATATAATTGCAAGGAACCATCAAGCAAACCCACGCTGAGAAACATTTTTAATTAAAAACTTTTTAAATTATGCTTTAAGTTCTGGGATACATGTGCAGAACGTGCAGGTTTGTTACATAGGTATACACGTGCCATGGCGGTTTGCTGCACCCATCAACCTGTCATCTACATTAGGTATTTCTCCGAATGCTATCCTCCCCCTAACCCCCACCCACCGACAGGCCCTGGTGTGTGATGTTCCCTTCCCTGTGTCCATGTGTTCTCATTGTTCAACTCCCACTTAACGAGTGAGAACATGCAGTGTTTGGTTTTCTGTTCTGGTGTTAGTTTGCTAAGAATGCTGGTTTCCAGTTTCATTCACATCCCTGCAAAGGACATGAACTCATCCTTTTTGTGGCTGCATAGTATTCCACGGTGTATATGTGCTACATTTTTCTTTATCCAGTCTATCATTGACGGGCATTTAATTTGGTTCCAAGTCTTTGTTATTGTGAACAGTGCTGCAATAAACATACGTGTGCATGTGTCTTTATAGTAGAATGATTTATAATCCTTTCAGTATATACCTAGTAATGGGATTGCTGGGTCAAATGGTATTTCTGGTTCTAGATCCTTGGGGAATCACCACACTGTCTTCCACAATGGTTGAACTAATTTACACTCCCACCAACAGTGTAAAAGCATTCGTATTTCTCAACATCCTCTCCAGCATCTGTTGTTTCCTGACTTTTTAGTGATCGCCATTCTAACTGGCATGATGAGCTTGTTTTCATGTTTGTTGGCTGCATCAGTGTCTTCTAAGAAGTGTCTGTTCATATCCTTTGCCCACTTTTTGATGAGGTTGTTTTTTCCTTGTAAATTTAAGTTATTTGTAGATTCTGGATATTAGCCCTTTGTCAGATGGATAGATTGCAAAAATTCTCTCCTATTCTATAGGTTGCCTGTTCACTCTGATGATAGTTTTTTTGCCGTGCAGAAACTCTTTAGTTTAATTAGATCCGATTTGTCAATTTTGGCTTCTGTTGCCATTGCTTTTGGTGTTTTAGTCATGAAGTCGTTGCCCATGCCTGTGTCCTGAATGGTATTGCCTAGGTTTTCTTCTAGGGTTTTTATGGTTTTAGGTCTTACATTTAAGTCTTTAATCCAGCTTGAGTTAATTTTTATATAAGGTGTAACGAGGGAGTCCAGTTTCAGTTTTCTGCATATGGCTAGCCAGTTTTCCCAACACCGTTTATTAAATAGGGAATCCTTTCTCCATTGCTTGTTTTTGTCAGGTTTGTCAAAGATCGGATGGTTTAACTACAAACCACTGCTCAAGGAAATAAGAGATGACACAGACAAATGGAACAACATTCCATGCTCATGGATAGGAAGAATCAATATCGTGAAAATGACCATACTGCTCAGATAATTTATAGATTCAATGTTATCCCCATTGAACTACCATTGACTTTCTTCACAGAATTAGGAAAAACTACTTTAAATTTCATATGGAACCAAAAAAGAGCCCACATAGCCAAGACAATCCTAAGCAAAAAGAACCAAGCTGGAGACATCACGCTACCTGACTTCAAACTCTACTACAAGGCTACACTACTGGTTCCAAAACAGCTATATAGACCAGTGAAACAGAACAGAGGCCTCAGAAATAACACCACACATCTACAACCATCTGATCTTTGAAACATTGTCTTAAAAATGGGGTTTGGGGCTTCAGGGAGAAAGATCTAAATACAATATGATATTCTAGATTGGATATTAAAACAAAAAATAGACATTTGTAGAAAAAGGTAAATCCGAACGAAGTCTGTAGTTTAGTTAGTAATACTGTACTAATGTTAATTGTTAGTTTTGACAAATGTCCTATAGTTATATAGGATACTAATATTAGAGGACAGTGGGTAAAGAATACATAGTAATTATCTGTACTGTCCTTATAACTACTATGTAAATCTAAAATTTATTTATTTATTGAAAGACAGTCTCATTCTGTTGCCCAGGCTGGAATGCAGCGACGCCATCTCAGCGCACTGCAATCTCTGCTTCCCGGGTTCAAGCAATTCCCCTGTCTCAACCTCCTAAGCAGCTGAGATTACAGACATGCACCACCACGCCTAGTTAAGTTTTGTATTTTTAGTAGAGACGGATTTCGTTATGTTGGCCAGGCTAATCTTCAATTCCTGACCTCAGATGATCCTCCTTTCTCAGCCTCCCAAAGTGCTGGGATTACAGGTGTGAGCCACCACATCCGGCCTGCTATGTAAATCTAAAATTATTTCAAAAAAAAAAAAAAAGGTTTTAAGAAAAAATGAAAGTAGAGAAGGTTGTATTTTTTTTTTTAATTCCCATGTTATAAAAGAAATAAAAAAGTGGCAGAAAGGTTGCTGGTTCAAGGAGGCTAAGGAGGCAGGATGACTAAATGCAATACCGGACCTTAGACTGGATCCTGTACTAAAGAAATGAAATAAAAGATCTTGGGTCAAGTGATAAAATTGGACTATGAATTGTAAAGTACAACATCAATGTTAAATTTACTGATGTTGATAACTGTACTGTGGTTCTGTAAGAGAATATCCGTATTCTTCAAAAATATCACTGAAGTATTTAGGTAGAGGTAAAAAAAAAAAAGAGAAAGAGAGGGGTACAACAAATGATAAAGCATGCAGGGTTAGATGTTAATGACAGATAAATCAGAGTAAAGGGTACTGCAATGCAGTTCTGGTACTAACTATCCACAGTTGAGTCAGATTTCACAGGCTAAGTCCTCTCCAAGACTGCCCTCACTCCAGAGACCAGGTACAAGCTCTGGGGTTTCCAGGCCAGCCACAATTCTGACCAGTTAGATATTAACTCAGGAGCTCCCACTATGCCTTCAGGTTTGATAACTTGCTGGAACAACTCCAGAACTCAGGAAAATGCTATGTAATAATACAAATTTTAAAATGCAGTATAACTAGTATTTACATTGTAATTGGCATTATAAGTAATCTAGAGATGATTTAAACTCCACAGGAAAATGTACATAGGTTACATGCAAATACTATTCCATTTTATATAAAAGACTTGAACATGTGTTGGTTTTTAATATCTGCTGGGGTCCTGGAACCAATTCCCCAAGAATACCAAGGGATGACTTTACTTTCAATTACAGGTTTTGGGACCAGCCAAATGAAAAAAAAAAATGCATAGGATCAGGTCTGAGAAGGCACCAAATGAGAAGCTTCCACATCCTCAGGACACATCACGCTCCTGGTACATCCATGTATGATTACCAATCAATTACCAATCAGGGAGGCTCTTCTGAGCCTCAATGTCCAGACTTCTTAGAGGGGTCTCATTACACAGGCATAATTGATTCAATCATTGGCCATATCCTTTAACTCAATCTCCAGCCTGTCTCCTATTCCTAAAGATAAGGCTGATATTACCTGACTTAAATCTCAACTATCTAATCACATGATTGGTTTTTCTGCCAAAGCCAGCCCCACCCGATTGTTCTCCTTAAGCCTGAACTCAGACAGGTCCCAGGGACCCCCCATGAGTAACTAAGACACTCCCATTACTCAGGACAATCCAAGGATTTAGAGGTTACCTCCCAGAAACCAGGGACAAATCCAGCCAAATTCATTATTGTATAACACTATGTAAGTATACCGTGTACTATTTTAATTTTGCAACTTTGCTGTAAATTTTCCAAGAACACATTGTTTATATAAAAAATGAAAAATATCTAAGCAGAAATGATCAAAACAAGTAAGAATTCAAAAGGTTTGAGGTGTAAGTCAACCTACCGACATCAACTGTGCTCCTATACATGAGCAACTGTTAGAAACGGTAATACTCTATGAATCCCCTTTATAATAGCAACAGATAAAGTAGTTATAAAGTATAAAACATTTATTAATAAAAAGAACTTTTATAAAACATTGAAGACCTAAATAACAAATATATACTGTGAACATGACATATTATGTTGTATTATAAAGATATCAGTTCTTCTCCAAATTATCCTGACAAGGCTGTTGTTAATGTTCTAGTAGTTATTGTTAACTTTTAAAAGGGTGTACTTTCGTTTGTATGTGTAAATAGAGAAGATGAATCTCTTAAATTTGTATAAAGGAGCAAAGAACTAAGAATAATCATGGAATTTCTTTAAAAGAAGAGTAAAACACAGGGATTGCCCTACCAGGTATCAGGACTTTCTATTAGGCAATGATAATTAACACAATGTGTAATTTGGTGTGGGAACAGATAGAGTAAATGTTAGTAATTATTGTATCAAGTGGATGCTTTTGGCTGGAAACAATAGAAAAACTGATGCAAATGGCTTAAACAATAATTTAATAAGAAATCTAAGAGTAGAGCTATTTTCAGGATTGATTAATGTTACGGGCTTGGCAGAGACATCAAGGAAAGAGATTTGTCCTATCCCTCTGTTCTGCCATCCTCAGTGTGGTGACTTTGACCCCATGCTGAAGCCTGTCATAGCCATGAGGTGGCTGCCACATCTCTAGGTATCACATAGGCAGAAAGGGTAAATGCCTTCTTATGTTTCTTTCTCAGGGATTAGGAAACCTTTCTAAAAGTCCCAAGACAGGACTGGGTCACTCACTCAATTCCTAAACCAAATACACTTATTCTCCAAATACTAGCAAGGGAATTGAGGTCAGTATAATTGCCTTAGACAAATTATTCTAGGTAGAGTGGATATTGGGGTGTCAACTCTCAAAACAATAATGTTAATTCTACTTGATGGGGAAAAAGTGATTATTCTTTATACACTGGGATTTTTTTTCTCAAAATTAAAAAATAAATTTACCTCCAAATGAAACTAGATGTCCTACTTAATGAGCATAATATTCAATCTCTCTCTGAATAGATGTGGAACCCACTGAGAAACTGACATTTGTTGACTGCCTGCTGAAGGCCAGGTACTAAGCTAAAGTACACCATCACATCTGTCCTTACAATACCCCGAAGGACCGTTTGCTGAATGATGAAACTAAATCTAGAGAAGGAAAGTGACTTGGATAAAGTCACTTGTTGAATATGAGGTAAAGCTGGGGACTCTACCTTGATTTTTAGACAATTACCCCATACTTCAACCCAGACCTATGTTCTCTACCCTTTATTGTGCCAGAAAAAAAATATATCATTTGATATATAGATTCAGGTACCAAAAAGAGCTAGCAAATATTTCTACAAATGTTTTCTTCTCCACAAACAATATAAGAAAGATTATTAAATTTCAGAACTCTTAGGACCTACTCTCAACCATCAGACCAGTGTTGGAGTGGGCACGTGGGTTGCTTCATTGGAAATAGCTTAATCTGTCAAACAAGCTTAAAAGAATTTCCCAAGAAACACAGCAGGTCTGGCATTCCCATTGTGTCCACTCATGCAAATCAGATTTCACAAATACGTGGACACCTTGGCTTCCTTACAGGGTACATTCGGGATGTCAACACTCAAGGTGACTTAAGGTTAGACAATTAAGGAAGGAGCAGCAGTGTGGCAGGAAAAAACTTTGAGAAGACAAAGATGAACTTGGCCAATTGGATGGAAATGAAACAGCCCAGTGTTGTGGAGATTTGCAGGGCCAGTGGTGTGGTCATGATGGATAGGCCCCTCCGAGGCCGCCTGTGATTGAAGCCCGATTGTCAAAAACAGGCAGTAAACCAGGAGAGAGAAGCAAGAAGTTAGATGGTGCTGTCAACTTGCCACAGGATATGCAGCAAAGGGTATTGGACTTGCATGAAGAGTGAGGAGAAAAAAACCAGGTGGGGGTGGTAAGAGGTAGTGGATGAGTTCTTAAAACAGCCTCCAAGGACATCTGGAAGAAAATCTTGGGTATCTGATATCCTAACGATGATTTTGTAAACCGTCTCATTGCCTTCCAGGATGTGAAGTTCTCTCCTAGTACCAGGGCTCCAAGCCAGAGAAGAGCCAGCTGTGGGTCCCCACCTCTAGTGAACCTCAAGAGACTCAAAGGGGATGCTCCAGGAGACAAGAAGCTCTCTCTTTAGGAGCTGACCAACAGTGGATAGGCCAGAACCCTTGGCTTGTCCACCTTACTCCACCCAGGAAGGAAGGGGTGCTTCCTAGCAGCCCTGGGGTGTTGACATTCCAGGGATGTTAGGAAGGCTTGGTTCTGTTCTGGAGCCACTACTGGAGACTCCTGAGAATCATGGGGTAGCTGCTTTATTCATCTTAAAATTCAATGTGGAAGGACAAGTGTGCTAGTCTCCAATAGACCAAGGAATCTGAAAAGCCCAGAGGAAAACTAGCAAGTCTAGTATTGTCACATGGTGCTCTATAAAGTCTTACGGGTTCTATGAAAATATTTCAGGGACACAATTAGTTGGCAGATGGCAGGCAGGGCTCCCAACACAGCGCTTTACTTTTGCATGGGTTTCAAGTTGTATTAACACTTATCAAGGACTTACAATATGCCAGATGCTCTCTGAAGCATTTTACATGTGTTCTCTCATTTTATTCTTATAACAATTGAATGAGGTGATGCAATATTGCTTTTAATGGTAAAAATTGCAATTACTTTTATACCAACCTAATAATAATTCTATTATGCAGGCAGGAAAATAAAGCACAGAGAGGTTAAGTAACTTGCCCAGAGTCATGCAGCTCATAACTTATACCTGTGAGATTTAAACCCAGCTACATGCCACTGTGTTATACCGAAGTCCTCTGTTAAGATTTCCTCAGCTGAAAGGGCTTTCTCCCCAACACACAGTAGAGGATTTATCTAAGGTGCCTCATTCACAGGCAGAAACCTCAGGACCAAGACAGCCTAGGGCTATTCAAAAATCTCTTTTGGCAGCTCCTGGTTGTGAGAATCACAGCTGCTCTGTGGTTTACTCTGCCATCTGTTAAAATGAAAAGAATATTAACTATTGACCTCTTGTGGCTCAGGCAAGCTTTGTGAGTTTTAAGGATTTAATATCTGAAAATCACCTCCTACAGTTACATCGGGAGCTTCACAGTAACCCTCCTGTGGATCTCAGTGTTTCTGTCTTCACATACCCAGGGCTAATGAAGGAGCAGGGACCAATGTGAGTGCTTTATCCAGACACACACCAGGAAGCTCAGCATCGAAAACTGTAAAAGATATAAATCCCATGGGGGTAAGGGGGCTGCTGGTGGAAACTACAAAGAACATGATAAATAAGCACGGGGCCAGGCATGGTGGCTCATGCCTGTAATCCCAGCACTTTCGGAGGCTGAGGCAGGCGGATCACCTGAGGTCGGGAGTTTGAGACCAGCCTGGCCAACACAGTGAAACCCCATCTCTACTAAAAATACAAAAAGTAGCTGGGTGTGGTGGTGGGAGCCTGTAATCTCAGCTACTTGGGAGGCTGAGGCAGGAGAATTGCTTGAACCCAGGAGGCAGAGGTTGCAGTGAGCCGAGATCATGCCATTGCACTTCAGCCTGGGCAATAGAGCAAGACTCCATCTCAAAAAAATAAAAATAAAGTAAAAAATAAAAACCATGGGAGAAAGACAAATGAATGTTATCATTCATATTAAAGAAGGAAACAGTTTGTCTCCTGAAGAATCAGTTTGCTTTTATGAGTCTATGAAAGACAGCAATGTTTTTTCTAACTTGCCTTGTGTAAGAAAACTCAGTTAAATTTTATGTTTGATTTTAGTTTATTTCCTTAGCTTAGGTTTTTAGCAACTAGCCTCTCTCTTACAATAACATTGAAAACTATCCAAAATTAGGTAACTGTGCTTTATTAGCTTCATATTTGGGGGAGAAGTGGGAAGAAGATAAATAATGAAGTATTATACTAAGAATGGAAGAAGACATGCACTGGCCCAGGATATGAGTGCTGAAAAGAGACTTTCTCAACCGGTATCTTCCCAGAAATAATTGCCGCTTCAGGAAACAAAGCCCAAGGAGAACATAAAATTGCTTTTTACTGAAAAATGTATAAATGTATAACATCTTAAAAATTAAAATGTTTACAATATAGAGGTCATCTGAAACAAACAGAAATAGCATCTGAGTGGTAGGCACACAGCTCTTTTTCTGTACATTTTGAAATCTATCATAATTTTATTATTTTGTTTTTAATTCCTACAGCTCACATATGTCATAATTTTGAAAAAAAAAAAAAAAAAAAATCCAAATTGCTACCGGGTGTGGTGGCTCACGCCTGTAATCCCAGCACTTTGGGAGGCTGAGATGGGCTGATCACGAGGTCAGGAGATGGAGACCATCCTGGCTAACAAGGTGAAACCCTGTCTCTACTGAAAATAGAAAAATTAGCCAGGTGTGATGGCGGGTGCCTGTAATCCCTGCTACTTGGGAGGCTGAGGCAGGAGAATCGCTTGAACCCGGGAGGCGGAGCTTGCAGTGAGCCGAGATTGCGCCACTGCACTCCAGCCTGGGCAACAGAGCCAGACTCCATCTCAAAATAAAACAAAACAAACAAACCATAAAACATCCAAATTGCTGAGAGAGAGGATCAGCTAGCATGATCATGAGAAGTCCTGGACAGCCTGAATGGACTCTGATTTTGTCATATAAACAGCTCATATTTTGAATCTGAAGTCAGGTAAGATTAACGTAAGAAACAAAACTTAATCCTACTTTTACATTTCTGTAGTCATTCAGACATTTATAGAGCTCCATAGTATACCTTGTACTTTTGCAGTATACCAGGACCTAGTGGTATACTAGTCCTATTCCTAGTGGAAGGAAAACAAAGAAGTAATCTAACAAATGGATGAATAACTACACGTAGTGAAGAGTGTTGTCAAAAGAAAAAAAAAAAAAAACAAATAGTATAGATAGAACAGTGGCAAGGGGAGCATTGTCCAATTTAGACCGGGGGATTACAGATGAGGTCTATGAGGAAGTTCTGTTTAGCTGAGAACTGAAGGATGACAAACAAGGGAAGAAGCAATGTTCCAGGCTGAGGTGACAGTATGTGCAATGGTGTGAAGTAGGACAGGCTGTCAAAGTCCCAAGTGCAGAAGACATCCAGTGTCTGGTGCACGTCACTAAGGAGGAAATGGAGCTCCAGATGAGGTTCAGGAGGCAGACAGGGGCCAGGCCAGGCAGAGACTTGGATATACATTAAGGAGTTAGCATTTTTACCAAAAATAAATATGGCAGCCACTAAATGTTTTAGTGCAGTGTAGTGACATGCTCTGAGTACATCTTGAAAAAGATTGCTCTAGCTGCTGTGTACGAAACGGGCTTGGAGGTTGGTAAGGATGAAAGCCAGGAGATGAGTGAGTACAGGTATCAGCAAACTGTAGCCTGCAAGCCAAATCTGCTGCACCGCCTGTTTTTGTAAGTAAAGTCCTATTGCAACACTGCACACTCATTTGTTTATGTATTATCTCTGGCTACTCCCACACACCACCACCAGAGTTTAGTTTTTCCAACAGAGACTATATGGCCTACAAAACCCAAAAAATATTTAGTATTTGGCCTTTTGGAGAAAAAAAAAAAGCCAACTCCTGAGCTAAAAGTCTGTAGCAGTAGTCAAAACGCTATATGATGGTAGCTAATCAGCATTTCTCCAACAAGAACTATTGAGCACCTACTGTATGCCAAGGAGACCAGATCCCCATAACTATAAATACTATGTAAGACTAGCTCTCCATTCTCCAAAACTCTCCATCTCATAAGACCCATCTTTAAAATATTTTACTTTTCCAGTGCCTCAATGACTCTTTCCCAAAACTGCAAGTCTGCCTTGAGTTCTAGCCTCTCTGTAAAGTTTTCCCCTACTTACACCTTACTCTGTGTTTTTGAACTCCAGCCATAAGTATCTCCTATGTCCAATACTTTGGGTGTGATTATACTGAGTGTATTTGTGGGTTTGGATAACAAAAACATTTTCCCCTACAGTTATGAGAACAATCTTCTCCACCTTTTCTCCTAACCTCCAAGGTACCACTCAAGCCTGCCCAAAGAGAGAACCCCAGCTCCAAGGCTACAGTAGTTCATTCAGAGATGGAGTAGGATGGACTAGGACGGACTAGGACCCTAACAATCTTCTCCAGAGGTGGATGGTGGGAGGGTGGGTTCTGCTGGAACAGGTAAGAAAGGCTGCCTTTTGTCTCTGCTGTGATGGTACTAGAAGGCTATGAGTTTGGGGTGGCCAATGACTCCACCAAATGTGCTCATGCGGACCAACAGAGTCTGCCTTCAGTGAGCGGGGAGACAGTGGAGAAGGAAGCAGGCCGAGAGCTGGGAGTCCTGATGGCTGCCCTGAGCCCTGCATTTCACAGTAGCTCTCATCCTTCCTAATTAGGATAATCCTTCCTAATTGCAGAAGCCAATAAATTCTTAATGTTTTGCTGATTGAGTTTCTGCCATTTACCACAGAAGGAGTCATATCCCCTATAACAGCCTTCATCAAGTAGGCAATTATCTCCACCAAAAGACAACAAAGTCAGGTCCATTTGGTATCTCCACAACTCTTAGCTTGGCACCAGTGTGGGAGACCAAAATAGGCTGCCCCAAAATATGAAGGGCTGTTGAGTTAACGACAAGGAAGAGGAAGCAGGTGCAGGAGAGTTCTCTGCCCTCCCTCTGCCTGTTTAAAGGTAGAACATCAATTTACAAAGAAAAAAGGTGTCCCCTTCACCTGCCCCTTACACCAGGGAGAACAAAGTTAATCACCAACTTTGGTTCCCTTTCAGCCTGCAGATGGTACAAGCTTTACTAACGAGCCTTTATCTGCCTTTCCATAAGGTGCTGCCCCTAAATACTCAGTTTTTTTCCTTCATCTCATCACTTCTCTAAAAATGTACTGCTCTTTGTTGAAGATGCTGTATAAACTAGAATTCAAAGCCACCACTTCAAGAACAACTTATTCTCTGGGTGTCTCCCATGTATATATGAAATATACATGTTACTAAACTTCTGTTTTTCTCTTGTTCATCGGCCTTCTGTTTCAGGGGATCCATTACAAACAAGAACCTGTGGGGTTGTTCTTCCCCTACCCTAGGGAAATTCAGATCACTGGCACACTGGAAACTGACTGGTTGATGGACACATAGGTCCTTCACACTTTGCGTGGCCTGTTAGGGCTTCTCCCATAACCAGCTTCTGCCTGGGAAAAGAAACCTGGAAAGGGTCTGGTACAAAACCAAGATACTGTACCCTCTAATAGCTGTGATGTTGTCTTGGCCCATACCTTGCTGTGTGATCTCAGAGAAGTCCTCCTCAATTTCCCTATCTACAAAAGGAAACTGGCCTTCCTGAACAAAGTTCCATATACTCCAATTCCTTGTGCTTAGGTTATGGTTCAATTCTTCCCAGAAAAGGAACACTTTTAGCCCATCATTTGGGGCCAAGGTGACTGTTTTCATAGAGCATTATTTGATTTTGCTCTGGAAAAGTTAACATCTGAACCACACACAGAAGCAGGAGTCTGTTATTTACATCACACTTCTCATTCCATCCTACACTTGGGCAAGCTCCACACACCAGACAAGGGCAGGTTAAGGGGAATGAGAACACTTCGTTTTTTACTATGGTTATGTGTGTCCCATGAAAGACCTCAGGGACTTCCTGAAAAATGTAACAATGAAATATGAAAAGATCTACAAATGTCTTAGAGGCCGGCATGACCTATAAGGAATTCCAAAACTGGCTGAAAGTGTTATTTTCCTCTTTTCTATGAAAGCACCTTGTTAAAAATAAATAAAAACTGATCAACAAGTTCTCTGGTGATGGGGCCAGGCATGGTGGCTCACGCTGGTAATGCCAGCATTTTGGGAGGCCAAGGCAGAAGGATCTCTTGAGCTCAGGAGTTCAAGACCAGCCTGGGTAACATAGCAAGACCTCATCTCTATGAAAAATTTTTTTAAAATTTAACCAAGCATGGTGGTGCCTGCCTGTGGTCCCACCTACTTGGGAGGCAGAGATGGAAAGACTGACTGAGCTCAAGAGGTCGAGGCTGCAGTGAGCTGCACCCATGCCACTGCACTCCAGCCTGGGCAACAGAGCAAGACTCCATTTCTTTTAAAAACAAACAAACAAACAAAACCCAGAACTTATCTGGCAATGGTTTCTTGTTTTCTGTCCTTAGCCCAATTTCTCACAAACCTATCCCAGCTACAGTGCAGGTCAAGATCATCACAGTGTTTCTCAGATGGGACACTATTGGCATTTTAAATGAGATAATTCTTCTTTGTGCTTCAATGTGCCTTGCATTGCAAGACACTTACTTTCCCCAACAAATGCCCAGAGCATAGTCCAACCTCACTGTGACATTCAGTCAAAACATACCCCCGTGCATTGCCAATAACCATGATGGGGGGCCAGTACCACCTCCTAATCATACTCTCTTTTTGTAAATGGGTTAAATAACATCCAGAGATGTGACACGACTTCCCCAAGATCACACAAACAAAAGGGTCAAGGCTGGATCTGAAGTTGCATATTTGGACATCCAGTCCCAGTAATCTTTATACTACCTTATTCCACCTATAATATCTGTGGGTTTTAATTCTACAGCTCGATGCTGCTATAAAACTTAGAACCAATTTATTAATATTAATACCATTACCTCCCTATTATAATTTAACTGCACTTAATACATTCTTGCACTGTAGTTAGCAACTTTTTTCATATTCCTGAGAGTCTTCATTACCATAATTAGCCTCATCATGCTTGCATTTGTTCACGGACAAAGGATAGCCTGCCAGAATCCAAAAGCAGCATTCTAATTCTTATCCATTGGCTCTAAAGGAGCAGAGAGGAGTTGATGGGAATTTACCCAGAAGGCAGAGATCAAAGATACTCAGCAACTCAGAAAGCTACGTTACCCATAAAATCATAGCATTTCTGACATTTGGAGCCCTTCTGGGTCGATGTTTATGTTTTCTCCTGCGTTGCTCCTATTGGATGACTCCACTACTAAGAGTAGGGTGAGTTTTTACCAGTAATAAAGTACCATGACTAAATATGCTGATCCCTTGTCTGTTACAGCTCCCCAAATCCCATCCTGTTACTAAATTCTAGAGGAGATATGAAAAGAAAGATGCAACCAGGCACGGTGGCTCACGCCTGTAATCCCAGCACTTTGGGAGGCCAAGGCAAGTGGATCACGAGGTCAGGAGATCAAGACCATCCTGGCTAACACGGTGAAACCCCGTCTCTACTAAAAATACAAAAAAAAAACAAAAAACAGCCGGGCGTGATGGCAGGTGCCTGTAGACCCAGCTACTCGGGAGGCTGAGGCAGGAGAATGACATGAATCCAGGAGGTGGAGCTTGTAGTGAACCCAGATGGTGCCACTGTACTCCAGCCTGGGCGACAGAGCGAGAGTCCGGGAAAGAAAGAAAGAAAGAAAGATGAAAGAAAGAGAGAGAGAAAGAGAGAGAGAAAGAGAGAGAGAAAGAGAGAAGAGAAAGAGAGAGAGAAAGAGAGAGAGAAAGAGAGAGAGAAAGAGAAAGAGAAAGAGAGAGAGAAAGAGAGAGAGAAAGAGAGAGAGAAAGAGAGAGAGAAAGAGAGAGAGAAAAAGAGAGAAAGAGAGAAAGAGAGAGAGAAAGAGAGAGAAAGAGAGAAAGAGAAAGAGAGAGAGAAAGAGAGAGAGAAAGAGAGAGAGAAAGAGAGAGAGAAAGAGAGAGAAAGAGAGAGAGAGAGAGAAAAAAAGAGAAAGAAAGAAAAGAAAGATGCTATATTCGAGTTAGTGGTATTTGTATTACACTGTCCTGCTACATTTAAGTCATTGGCAACAAGGACAGAAAAATCTTCTCGCACATAATCTGGTTCTGACTCCACCTCACGCTCGCACACACCTGATCCATCAATATTGTGCAAAGGTAAAAAAGGACAGAGCCTTCAGGACTCTGTGTTCTCATGGTATTTTCAGAGCAATTCATGAACCTCTTTTAATACATTTGCTCCTCCAAGATGTGCTTCAGACAAGCCCACGTGATCAATAATCAAGTGATGCCCAGTCACTTTTTCAGAGTTTTGGTAGATCAGCAGGCCTGGAGTTGCATTTTAATAGCAAGACTCATAATCCAGGGAGTCTTTTTTTTCTGCATAAGAATATTGGAGACACAAAAAATAGACTGATTTAAAAGTTTAATGTGATGTGAAAAGTTTGAGTACTGCTTAGCCAAAGGCATTTAAAGCAGTAAATACAATTGCATGGAGATACTAATTTGTAGCTAATAACCATCAGGGAAAAATGGGGAAAAAATGTGTATACCCCAGAGAAAATATGTGGTAATGGCAAAGTGGGGGTTTTTTTTCCTCATTTTTAACAGTGTTATTAGGAACTCATTAGGAGTCAATTAACATTTAATTTCTCTAAAATACCCAATTACAGTTTTGTTGTCCAGAAAAATAATGTTTAAAAATGTTTCTTCATATCATATGGGCCACTTCAAACAAAACTAAGTCTTTCCTCCCCACTTCCACACACCAAAAGAGGGTCCAGTTGTGGGTTTCAAGTTCCAAAAACCCCTTTTCTATTTTTAAGAATGATCTTCCAGGGGAACCAGAGAAACTTGCCTGAGTCCTATAAAAATGCTGGCAGCTAAGCAGAATGCCCTCTTAATCTCCTCTCCTTTTGTAAAGCTGAGCGCTACCCAAAGTGTTTATCCAAATTCATTCTTCACCAAATATTTGCTGCAAACAAGGAAAAGGTATACAGAAATGTACTGTTAGCAAGGAGAGTAAAAAAAAAAAAATCTTTCGTGAGAGGGGAAGAAAAAAGACCCTAAAAAATGCAATTATCTGGCATGCCTTAAAGCTAGTCATAACTATTTTAAATTACTTTGCATATAAATATCAGTTATCCCAATGGGAAAATGTAAAACCCAAAGAGAAATGCCTAGCAATGATTGATTTATAGATCTGGCATTACTGTTGGTAGAGTTATGCAACAGAAAAATGCATAGCACCCTACCCTACACTCCCAATCCACCTTCAATTCTCTCCTCTGAAGCACACTGGCAAAGTACAACTTTCTGGTGGTTAAAAGCAACAACAATAACAAACAAAAACCAATAACAACAAAACTTGGAAGCAAATCAAATAACCGCATCAGACAAAAAAAAAAAAAAATCAGTAAGACTGATCTTCAACTCAATTATTTCCCCTCTGAGGATGAATGTCTTTCACAATGAAGTATTTGTAAATACTCTATTGGCATGTGTGTGTGTGTGTGTGTGTGTGTGTGTGTGTGTGTGTGTAGAGTTCGCTTGAACATAGCATCATCTCTCAGCCCATGCCACTATTTCATTCTTTTCCTCCCAAAGCCTCACCTCCATCTCCCAAGAGGTAGTAATAAGAGAATAGTCAGAGAAAAGGTTGTTATCTTGTAGCAAACTGCAGATGGTAAAGGAGTAGTACATCTTATTTTGAAAAGCTTGCCAGAATGTGGACAGAAGGATTTTCAAAGCTTAAGTCAATAAACTTCAATAAGCCGAGCTCCAGTGTTTTTTAACTAATTAATAAAGGAAAATGTCAACTCATCTGACCTCAAATAATCAAAATCCTCAAGCAAAACAAAATCCTTTTTTATTCCCTTGACTCCAATTTTTAGTGTATAAACCAGCCCAGGGCAAAGCATGCCTTGTGCTACCAAACCTTTTTTTTTTTTTTTTTTTTTAAATATACAAGGAGGACCACTGTTTAAATCAATGTCAAGCTATATTATAAGAAACATCAATATTGTAAGATTAAGGTCAGGTGCAGTGGCACATGCCTATAATCTCAGCATTTTGGGAAGCTAAGGCAGGAGGACCCCAGAGTCTAAGAGTTCAAGACCAGCCTGGGTGACATAGCGAGACGCTGTCTCTACAAAAGTGTAAAACAAACAAACAAACAAAAACAGTTGGGTGCAATGGTGTGTGCCTGTAGTCCCCGCTACTCTGGAGACTGAGGCAGGGGGATTGCTTGAGCCCAGGAGTTCAAGGTTGCAGTGACCTACAATGGTACCCCTGCACTCCAGCATGGGTGGCAGAGCAAAAAAATTTAAAAATAAAATTAAACTGGATGCAAGGGTATGTAATCCCAGCCCTTTGGGAGGTTGAGGTGGGCAGATCACCTGAGGTCAAGAGTTCAAGACCAGCCTGGCCAACATGGTGAAACCCCCTCTCTACTAAAAATATAAAAATTCGCTGGGCATGGTGGCACATACCTGTAGCCCCGGCTACTTGGGAGGCTGAAGCAGGAGAATCACTTGAACCTGGGCTATGGAGGTTGCAGTGAGCCGAGATTATAGCCCTGCACTACAGCCTGGGCAACAGAGCCAGATTCTGTCTCAAAAAAATAAATTAAATTAAAACAAATTTTAATGAAAATTTATTATAGCCATAAGACTCACCCAAACCTCTGTCAGGGCTGACACTACATGTTACTTAGCAGTATGAAGCAACCTGGCCTGGGGATTTCCAGGAGAGGAGACCACCTCAGCACAGATCCAACTCTCATAAATCTTAAAACAAAGCTTACTCTAGTAAGAATAGCTTAAACTCCCTTTACCAGCAAAACACCTGGTAACTGACCCAGACTGAATACAGGTATCAGACAGGGGAATGATCCCCTTAAATTCTACAAATGGTCTCCAGCCATAAAAAGGAATGAGATCGTGTCCTTTGCAGGGGCATGGATGGAGCTGGAAGCCATTATCCTCAGCAAACTAACGCAAGAACAGAAAACCAAACACCACACGTTCTCATAAGTGGGAGCTGAATGATGAGAACACATGGACACACAGGGGGAACAACACACACTGGGGCCTGTCAGAGGTGGGAGGTTGGGGTGAGAGAGAGCTTCAGGAAGAATAGCTAATGGAGGCTGGACTTAATACCTACTTAATGGGATCATCTGTGCAGCTAATCATCATGGCACACATTTACCTATGTAAAAACCTGCACATCCTGCACTTGTGCCCCTAAACGTAAAAGTTGATGATGAAAAAAAAGAAAATTAATCCAGAAAATGGCAATCCCCAGACACTGTGGTTTATTAAGGATATGGAGTTTTTGAAATAGTTTTGTATTAAGGATGAAAAGCAGTGAAATAAATGAAGAAGTGAAGAAGATTCAGATTTGAGCCACTATTCTGACCATTTTGGTAGAGTAGAGGCCACTCTGGGAAATAGTAAGAGCTAAGCCAGGAAAGACAGGGCAGATGAGATGGATTGGGGTTAGGTGGATGAGAGCTCACAGAGCCCATTCAATGCCCAGCAAAGGAGTGGTGATGTATCCTCTGGGCTGGATGAGCCATTAGAGGTTTTGGAGACAGAGAGGGCCTCAATTTGAGTTGTGTTTAGAAAGTTCTCTGGAAGCATTCATTCTTGATGAATTGACCACAGGCAAAAAGACCAGCTAGGGGACCACTGTGGCCACACAGACAGGAGATAATGAGGGCCTGAAGCTGACAAGACAGTGGGATGTGGGAGGACGGATATGAGAAAGCCCTGGAAGGAGACGCTAGACAATTGGTTGCTGCCTTTGGAACATGCTGGCTTCCAAGTGCCAGTGAAGTGTGAGGGTGGAAATGGCTAGCAGGCTGTTGGAAATACTCAGAGAACCAGGTAAAATTCACCAAGTTCACGCCAGGCTCCAGACCCCTTTAACTAGATATGATGTATGGAAACAGAGCAAATTCACATGCACAAGCAAACCTGGGCAACCTGCTGCAGAAACACAAACAGAAAAGAATAAATGTCTCCGAGAAGCCGCTCTGCTCAGTCAGCCAAGCTGAGAAATGGCTTCACATGAGCCTCAGCTTCATTCATTTAGTAAAATCTTCTCCCTTATCCTCAGGTTCCTCAGCAACAGTGCCTGGCCAGCAGCTAGGTTAATCCAATCACCTGTGTCCTCTCTCCCTAGGTGAGGGAATCATCAGCTTATAAACACTGCTGCTGAAGCAAGAGGCAGCATCTCCCTGGCCCCCAGAATATGTTCATTTTTCTGCTACCCTCTCAGCCCATCTCTGTACACTTGAACACAGACTGTTCATTCCCCTGCCAAAACGAGAGCCTTCTTAGTCCTCCCTCTCTTCATGGCCCTCAATTTGAGAGAAATCTCTTCCTCTCATTAACAATGTCTCAAAAAACTCAAGAAGACACCCCAAAGCTGAGAGCCAGCTAGCTTTGACAGACTGCATTTCATCTAGTTTCAGGAGCCACACGCTTCCTTCCCTTCCTCCCACTCTATTTCTGAAAAACACAGGTTAAAAACACTGGGAAGCATCCTGAATGTCCATCAGTAAGTGAGCAGTTAATAAAGTCTGGATTCTCCATGCAGCCAAGCACTATTCACTTAAAAATAAATGATGCAGACGTATGCCGAATCAGAACCATCTCTATACTTACTGTTAAATGAAGACACAACATGGCAAAACAGCATACGTTGCATTCTACCATTTGAGCCAGGAAAGGGACTCTAACTGCTCATATTTGTATCAAAAAGCTCTGGATAAAGACAGTTTTTAAATAAGAGATCAATTTCAGAATGCAGTGCCCATAGGTTTGCCCCAGTCCTGTATAAGTTAGGGGTAAAGGAACTTACAATAAAATTATTTCAGTCACTACTTCTATATATGAAGATTGAAAAAACTAGTTTTCTGCTAATGTTTTGATACCATACTTTTTTTTTTCCAATTGCACACAAAGAAGTGATTATTAACTCTGTGATTTTATTCCAGTGGGGCTGTTCAACATTGTACTTCCACCATCCACAGCAGTTAAATAATGAGTTATAAATGTCACAATCATAATGAAATTCTCAGAATGAATTTCTGTAAGTTCCAAAATAGGTTTTCCTGGCAGGATGGAGGAGGCCAAGGAGAGGGAAAGTAAGCATTCACAGTGGAAATGCCTGACGTACTCAATTTGATTTTATAGAGCAATGGAAGACTCCAAAAACCTCAATCTCTGAATTTACCATAATTCCATTCAACAAATATTGTTGAGCTCCAGTGTCTAGGAGAGTTTAGAATTAAATGCAATAGGAATCATTTGCAATGTTTGGCCAGGCACTGTGGCTCACGCCTGTAATCTCAGCACTACGAAAGGCTGAGGTGGGCAGATCACTTGAGGTCGGGAATTTGAGACCAACCTAGCCAACGTGGTGAAACCCGTCTCTACTAAAAATATTTTAAAAACTTAGCCAGCTATGGTGGCAGGCACCTGTAATCCCAGCTACTTGGAAGGCTGAGACAGGGGAATCACTTGAACCCAGGAGGCGGAGTTTGCAGTGAGCTTAGATCATGCCACAGTAGTCCAACCTGAGCAACAGAGCAAACTCTGTCTCAAAAAAAAAAAAAAAAAAAAATCATTTGCAATGGTACTTGCTGCCAAATTACCTTACCTGGAGCATCTTTGGAACTTTCACACAAACAGGGATTTGTCAGCAAACTCCGACCTGGGCAACTCTCTCTATGCAGAGAGGAAATATGGCTATAAATAGCTGCTCCAGCCTCATTCTCCCTATGATGAGTTCACGAGGGATCTGTGAGGCCCTGTGTCAGATGAGTCCACCAGGTGCAGGTCATTGAGAGGCAGAAGGCACGCAGCAAGTCCTGGGAGTGGCTGAGAAGGGCTAAAAGCTGAGCCTGGGCCCTGACTGCAGTAGGGACTAGTAGTAAGCCGTGTCAGTGCTATAACAGCATCTGAGATCTTGTTAGAAAAGCAGAATCATGGGTCCTATCCAAGCCCTGAAGGATCAGAATCTACATTTTAACCAGACCTCAGATGATTCACATGCATAATAAATTTGAGTAGCCCTAATGTTGAGTGGCACTAATGATAAATGCTTCCATGTTGAACACAAATAAGCAAGAAGGAAGAGTCCTGCCCTTTTGAATCTAACCATGTAAAATGTTCGAAACTTACTTTCTCAAATCATGGCATGATGCAGATGCTTTGGAAAGATACTTCTGCAGAGAAGCATGGCATCCCCACCTCACCCCAGGTCAAGGGGAGGGGAGCTGCAACAAAGGCTCTATTCCCAGCTTCCTCACTGTCTCCATCTGATGGCAAGCAAGTTCTGTTCTTTTTAATGTCTGTTTGCATTGCTATAAAGCAGGCAAGTTCTTTGCCCTTTCCAGGGACCTCATTTCCCCAACATGTAACATGAAGATTTTAGAATTAGACCATCTTCTAAGCACCCTCCTAGGCAGTGACAGTCTCCAGTCTACTCATAAGAAGAACTGTCTCTGCTGTGAGGTCTCCAGATCCCAGATAAAAACATCCTCAACCTCCCCTTTTCATTCACCCTTGAATTAGACAAGCCCTTTTTTTTGCCAGAGCCCTCCTTTGATCTTTTTGGCTCTCTTGGTTGTGTTAAGCACCCTTTACTCTGCCAGAGGAACTCACTTTTACTTTGAGGCCAGCTGGTCTGTTTCCTGGACTCTTTTCTTCAGTGAGTCGTGTTAGACATGAATGCCTGGAAGTCTGAGCTTTTGTCAGGAGAACACACTGTTTCCCAAAAAGAAAGATCACACACACAAACACACACATTTGTGAAGATGAGTAGTTTATCTTGTTTGGTATTTGTGACAGTGTTAATCATCGTAGTTTTCCAAAACCCACAGTGGCTATAACACAGCTGATTATTCTTTACACAGAATTCTAAGGTTAAAAAGTCTCCTTAAAGATCAAGTACCCCAAATTTTATTTAATTATCCCCTTACATTACCCTGACACATTATCTTTCAGTCTCCATTTGACCACCCCGTAGAGACAACCAGTACTATTCCACCTGCTCTCTAGAAAGTTTGTTCATTTTATGAATCACAAATCTTCCCTCTGGTCCCTTCTACTCACTGGGACTGGTTCTTCCTCACAAAGCCTCAGCACACCCATCTTCTTCAGAGGAGGCATCCAGTTATTGTTCTCCTGTTAAGCATCCCAGTTCTTCCATCATTGTTTAAACTTTTTTTTTTTTTTTTTTTTTGAGACAGTCTTGCTCTGTCCCCCAGGCTGGAGTGCAGTGGTGCCATCTCAGCTCACTGCAAGCTCCACCTCCTGGGTTCACGCCATTCTCCCGTCTCAGCCTCCCAAGTAGCTGGGACTACAGGTGCCTGCCACCATGCCCGGCTAATTTTTTGTATTTTTAGTAGAGACGGGGTTTCACCGTGTTACCCAGGGTGGTCTCAATCTCCTGATCTCATGATCCACCCGCCTCGGCCTCCCAAAGTGCTGGATTATAGGCGTGAGCCACTGCACCTGGCCATTAAACTCTCTTTAGTAGGTTCACATCACTTTAAAGAGTAACACCTGGACTTCAAATCAGTATTTCAGGGATAGAAAAGAGCAGGATCCATTCATGAGTGTTTTGCTGATTCTCTTCTTTGCAAAAGAACTGAAACTATTATGTGGCAGGATGATTTACTGAGATACTAGTTAATGTTTTGTTCTTTCTGTTTGTCACATCATGTCACCTAGACCAATTAGTGAGAACTTTTGTGCTCCCATACCTCTGGGGAGGTTTGTGTTGCAAAGTCAAGAGCTATGCAGTCCTCCCAACACTGGCATACTTCACTTTGGTTTCCCAGGATCTTCTACACCTTGGCAAACGATATGGCAAGAAGAGCGGAGAGATGGCAGTGCCTTTGAAGCAAGAGAATTAAGAACAGATGCCCCAAGAATGAAAGGAGATGAAGGTGATCCACAAGGTATTGGAAACCTTTGCAAGTTGAAAGAGATGTGAATGATGTTGGATAGGAGAATGGCTATCTGGGGAAACTAGGGAGGCTGGGCTGTAGTCACTGGAGATTCCACCTAAGCTTGGCAAAAAAAAAAGCAGCTGAAACATTTGTCTCCAAGAGATCCCACCTACCCCACCTCAGGCTTGGTAATGAAGAGGCCATGATGGATTGAAAATGAAGGAGTCTTTCCACCGTTTTCTGGTCACAACTTACATCTCCCAAACTTGGATGTGACCCCTGCAAAGGGGAGGGGAGCCTCCAAAAATCACTGTAGGTTACTTTTCTTACAGCCCTTCTGTAGGTTTAAAGTCTAAGATTTAGAGAAAATGAAATACTTTAATTTTTTTACACTTGCACTTACTGTTTAAATTGTTTTTCCGTTATAACTGTGTGAAGTATTATAAAGGGACTCAAAGAAAAGGCTTCCTGTCTCAATGAAAGTACTGTCTAATCTGGAGATAGCTAGTACTTTGATTTTTCTTGGTGATAACAGGAATTATAACCTAATATAAAGCAATGTGGGCCGGGCGCGGTGGCTCACGCTTGTAATCCCAGCACTTTGGGAGGCCGAGGCGGGCGGATCACGAGGTCAGGCGATCGAGACCATGATGAAACCCCGTCTCTACTAAAAATACAACAAATTAGCCGGGCGTGGTAGCGGGCGCCTGTAGTCCCAGCTACTCGGAGAGGCTGAGGCAGGAGAATGGTGTGAACCCAGGAGGCAGAGCTTGCAGTGAGCCGAGATCGCGCCACTGCACTCCAGCCTGGGCGACAGAGCGAGACTCCATCTCAAAAAAAAAAAAAAAAAAAGCAATGTGACCCCTTGACATGTCATTTTAAATCTCTTTATCTTATTTCCCTCTTCTAATAAACAGAAGTCAAAATGCAATAACTTCATAAAAAATGAGAATTCCGGATTCCCATGCAAATGGACATGTTAAATTTTTACTAACCATAGGATTTGTTTAGGATTCAAAAGCTTAGACTCCAGGCCAGAGCGCCTGTGTTTAAACCCTAGCTCTGTGAGTTTCTGTGTGGCTCTGAGAAGGCTAGTTACCCTCCCAACACTTCAGCTCCTTCATCTATAAAATCGGGATAATGTCAGTAGCTAGTTTGTAGGGTTTTGTGAGAGTTAAATAATATCCATATAATGTTCTTAGCAAAGTACTTGCTACATGCTAAGTGATAATTAACTATTATACATCGAGGAAATTGAGGTGAAAACATTTTGCAAAATTAAGCACATCACACAAATGTAAGTCATCACTATTAAGCACTTACTATTCCAGTTGATTTGAAATTTTCTCATTTTTAAAACTAAATTAAACATCTGGACCTAAAACATATATAACAACAAAAGGAGAGAAAATATTTAAGTCCACAGATGGGGAATGTTACTTATATTGGCCTAAAAATAACCTAACACTGTGATATAACTCAGATCCAATTGCCATAAATATTCATGGGATGATTAAACGATAAAGTACAGTACTCAAAACTTCTTTTGTGCATATATGTCTGAATGTGGACATCTTTTTAATTAATTAATTTATTTTTTTGAGACAGGCTATCGCCCAGGATGATCTCGGCTCACTGCAACCTCCACCTCCCCGGTTCAAGAGATTCTCATGCTTCAGCCTCGTGAGTAGCTGGGATTACAGACATGTGTCACCATACCTGGTTATTTTTTATATTTTTAGTAGAGACAAGGTTTTTGCCATGATAGCCAGGCTGGTCTCAAACTCCTGGCCTCAAGTGATCCACCTACCTCAGTCTCCTAAAGTGCTGGAATTACAGGTGTGAGCCACCGCGCCCAACCTGGATATGAACATCTTTAAAATTAAATAGTTTTCCTTCATCTCCTGGGCAGAAGATAAAAAGATCTAATTAATTATTCACCTCTGGCAAAGAAACTCATTACTCAGCCAAGGCTATAATGCAAATCCTGTCAAGAAGCTTTGTTTTGGCTAAAAAAAAAAAAAAAGAGAGAATTTAGTACAAAGTGAATGATCCAGCTCTCTAAAAAATCATTCATTCCAGAATTAAACATTATAGATTCCTCCATTTAATATGCATCCCAGACCTGGACATGTATTAACCTCTATATTGGCCGGGCGCCTTGGCTCACACCTGTAATCCCAACACTTTAGGAAGCTGAGGCGGATGGATCGCCTGAAGTCAGGAGTTCGAGACCAGCCTGACCAACATGGAGAAACCCCGTCTCTACTAAAAATATTAAATTACCTGGGCATGGTGGTACATGCTTGTAATCCCAGCTACTTGGAAGGCTGATGCAGGAGAATCGCTTGAACCCGTGAGGCAGAGGTTGTAGTGAGCCAAGATCACATCACTGCACTCCAGACTGGGTGACAGAGTGAGATTTGTCTCAAACAAATTTTAAAAAATTACACACACACACACATACACACACACACACACACACAGAAGTAGAGGTCCAACCGCATTCATTTGCAGGTAGAAATCCACTTGTTCCAGCACCATTTGTAACCTGGTTTTAGGTCATCTAAGTAATTCATGAAACGTAAAGCCTTGAACTTGGATTAAGATGTGGCACAAGAAGATGCCTGACAGAAGCAAATGCAAGTTTTCTGAAGAAGAACACATTATTCCAAGCCTCAAATTGTTCCTACAAAAAAATTTTCTTCCACTAAATGGACTTGGACCCCAAAGTTAGCTTTATTTATTTGAAGATACTAAGGATGCTTGTCTGGTAATTTCACCATTTGAGGTCATTGTCTCTGCTGACTCTTACTCATGTGTCTTAATTTCTTGTGTACCTGGTTATCTTTGATTGTATGGAGCTTATTGCTATTGAAAATTTTTTGTAGGAATAATTTGAGGCTGATAATAATGTGATCTTCCGCAGAAACTTGCATTTGCTTCTATCAGGCATCTTTTTGTGTCACATCTTAATTCAAGTTCAAGCCTTTAAGTTCCATGAATTAGTTAGATGACCTGGAACCAGGTTACAAGCCCATCTGAGAATAGAGTTACTACTGCTTCACCCTCACTCTAAGGGTATGGCCTTTTTTGTCCTAGCTTATAATAGGTTGTGGTTTATCAAGGTCCCTAACTTTGGTGAGTCCTCTGCCTGGACAATTTCCTCTAGCTCCATGAGGCAGCCAGAACCTCAGCTCAATTTTGCTGACATTCATTCCAGATTGGAAAGTGATTCCAAGGCAAAAGCAACTTTGAGCTCATGTGGATTAGCATATCCTTTAGTTTGAGTTCTATTCATTTTGAATTTTATTAACTTTTTGATATTTTAAAAATATTTTAATATATTGTGTTCATCTTTTGTGTGTCTAAGGTAGGATGGTTGGTCCAAATTACCAAATCAGCATTACCAGAACTGATTCTCCTTGATAATGTTTATTTCCCCAATAGTCTTGCCAATGCTTATCATTATCAAATTTATTATTATATTATTATTATTTTCTTCAAGATGAAGATAAAAAGAATACAAACTAACATTATATTTCATTTCCACAAAAAGACTCTGATGTCAGGCTAGGCACAGTGGCTCATGCCTATAATCCCAACACTTTGGGAGGTTGAGGAGGGTGGATTGCTTGAGCCCAGGAGTTCACAACCAGCCTGGGCAACATGGTGAAACCTCATCTCTACAAAACATACAAAAATTAGCTGGGTGTAGTGGCATATGCCTGTGGGAGGCTGAGGTGGGAGGATCTCTTGAGCCCAGGAGGCGGAGATGGCAGTGAATTGAGATTGTGCCACTGCAGTTCAGCCTAGGCGACAGAGTGAGACCCTGTTTCAAAATAAAATTAAATAAATAAAAATAAAAAATTAATTAAAAAAACCAACTCTAGTGTCTACCTAATAGGATGCATTGATGTATTTTTAGTCCAAAACTCTACTGCCTTCTATGCAATATGTTTAACTGGGAGGACAGTACACTGAGTGAGATTTGATGTCTATCTACAAAGAGTTGAAGGACTGTCATCAGGAAGAGGAAGTAGCCTTGTTCTATGTGATTCCAGAAGATAAATTTGGAACTGGGAAACAAAATTCCAGAAATTAATTTCTATTTCACTAAAATACATTACTAGAATAATTCACAGTGGTGTATATTGTTGTGAAGGGTAGGATTTTGATAATCTAGGATTCATTTGTCCAATTTTTCCATTTGGCTTTCTTTTTTTTGAGACAGAGACTGGCTCTGTCACCCAGGCTGGAGTGCAGTGGCATGATCTCAGGTCACCGTAACCTCCATCTCCTGGGTTCAAGTAATTCTCCTGCCTCAACCTCCAGATTAGCTGAGATGACAGGCATGCGCCACCAAGCCCAGCTAATTTTTGTATTTTTAGTGGAGATGGGGTTTTACCATGTTGGCCAGGCTGGTCTTGAACTCCTGACCTCAAGGTCAAGGCCGGCCTTGGCCTCCCAAAGTGCGGGGATTACAAGAATGAGCCACCACGCTTGGCCATTTGGATTTCTTCGATACCTCCTTTCTGTCCTTTTATTATTCGTAGTTTCCTTGAAACTGACTCATCCCCATCCATCTGACAGCTAAGCCTGGCAAGTCAGAGCATTGCATAACCCACCATAACCCTGACAATAGTGACTGGGTACTGTCACTTCAAATGCCTCAGCCTCCCAAGTAGCTGGGATTACAGGTATGCACCACCATGCCTGGCTAATTTTTGTATCTTTAGTAAAGACGGGGTTCCACCATGTTGGCAAGGCTGGTCTTGAACTCCTGACCTCAGGTCATCTGCCCACCTTGGCCTCCCAAAGTGCTGGGATTAGATTACAGGCATAAGCCACCATGCCTGGTCAATATATTTTTAAAAGCTCAAAATGAATCAAGGATCTAAATTTAAGACTGAACCAAAGCACTCTTAAAAGGAAACATTGGGTAAATCTTCATGACCTTGGATTTGGCAATGAATCATTTGATAGGACAATGACAGCATGAGCAATGACAATTAACATTTCTTGATAATGTCCTTTGTGCATCGAAGGACATTTTCAAGAAAGTGAAAAGACAACCTACAGAATGGGAAAAATTATTTGCAAATAATATATCTGATAGGAGATTAAGATCTAGAATATATAAAGAACTCTTGCAACTCAACAGCAAACAGATAAACAACCTGATTTAAAACTGGGCAAGCAGTTGGAGGGAGGCAGGAAAAAATCAATAAATAAAATAAAATGGAAAAGGGATTTGAATAGATACTTCTCCAAAGAAGATATACAAATGGCCAATAAGGATTCAGAAAGATGGTGAACATCATTACTCATTTGACAAATGCAAATCAAAGCCATGAGATACCACTTCACACCTGTTAGAATGACTATGATTTTTTTTTTTTAAAGGAAAATACTGTCCTGGGTGCGATGGCTCACACCTGTAATCCCAGCACTTTGGGAGTCCAAGGCAGGTGGATCATTTGAAGTCAGGAAGACCAGCCTGGCCAACATGGTGAAACCCCATCTCTTCCAAAGATGCAAAAACTAGCCAGGCATGGTGGCACACATCTGTAATCCCAGCTACTCAGGGTGCTGAGGTAGAAGAATTGCTTGAACTTGGGAGGCAAAGGTTGCAGTGAGATGAGATCATGCCACTGCACTCCAGCCTGGGCAACAGAGCAAGAGTGTCTCAAAAAAAAAAAAAAAAAATGCCCAAAAAACAAAAAAAGGAAAAATACAAAGTGTTGGCAAGTATGTAGAAAAATTGTAGTATTCATACATTTCTGGTGAGACTGTAAAATGGTGCAGCCACTATGGAAAACAGTATGGTGGTTCCTTAAAACGCTAAGCATAGAATTGCCCTATGACCCAGCAGTTCCATTCTTATGTATATATCCAAAAAAATTCAAAGCAGAGATTCAAACAGATAGTTGTATGCCAGTGTATTGCACTATTATTCACAATAGCCAAAGGGTGAAAATAACCAAGGTATCTATCAACAGATGAATGAATAAACAAAATGTGGTACATATATACAGTGGAATATTATTCAGGAATATTATTAAAAAGGAATAAAATTCTTATACATGCTAAAATAGAGATGAACCTTGAAATCATTTTGTTGCGTGAAATAAGGCATATACAAAAGACAAATATTGCATGATTCCACTTACATAAAATAGCTAGAATAGGCAAATCTATAGAGACAGAAAGTAGAATGATGGTTGCCAGGGCCTGAAAGGAGAGGAATGGAGAGTTATTGCTTAATTCTTACCGAGTTTCTGTTTGGGGTGATAAAAATGTTTTGAACATAGATAGTGATGATGGTTATGCAATATTATGGATATAATTAATGCCATTGCATTGTGCACTAAAATGGTTAAAATGGCAAATTTTATGAAAAATTTAAAAATGTTGGCAGGGAACTGGGAACTATAAAAATGATGTAGCAGATTTTAAAAACAACCAAATACAAATTTTAGATCTAATTTAAAAACCCAAAATCATAAACCTAACCAGTTAAACAACATATTAGATTCCGTTTAAAAGATAATTTTGACCTTAAAGATAGAAGACACTGTTCATAATGCTCCTGAGAGAGACAAAATATGGAAAATATGGAAGACAGGTTAAGAAACAAGGAAGACTGCTGGGTGCAGTGGCTCACACCTGTAATACCAACACTTCAGGAGGCCATGGTGGGTGAATCACTTGAAGCTAGGAGTTCAAAACCAGCCTGGCCAACATGGCAAAACCCTGTTTCTACTAAAAATACAATAGTGGCACACACCTGTAGTCCCAGTTACTCAGGAAGCTGAGGCATGAGAATCGCCTGAACCCATGAGGTGCAGGTTGCAGTGAACCAAGATCATGTCACTGCACTCCAGCCTGGGTGACAGAGCGAGACTCTGTCGAGAGAGAGAGAGAGAGAGAAAGAGAGGAAAGAAAGAAGAAAGAAAGAACGAGAAAGAGAAAGAAGGAAAGAAGGAAAGAAAGAAAGAAAAGGAAAGAAGGAAAGAAAGAAAAGAAAGAAAAAAGAAAGAAAGAAGGAAAGAAGGAAAGAAAAGGAAAAAGAAAGAAAGAAGGAAAAAGAAAGAAAGAAAGGAAGGAAGAAAGAAAGAAAGGAAGAAAGAAAAAAATGAAACGAAATGAAACAGGAAGGACATAAGAAAAAGGTTTTTTTTTTTAAGTTAGCACAGACAAGAGAGAAAGAGCTGAGGCAAAATCTTGAAGTGATGATAGCTGAGAACTTTTCAGAATTAATGAAAGACATGAGTCTATAGATTCAAGAAGTCAAACATCCTGAACAGGAGAAATAAAAAGAAATCCATGTCTAAACACATCATATAAAATTGCAGAAAACCAATGACAGGAAAAAGTCTTTAAACAGTCCAAAATAAAAAGATGAATTAACTTCAAAAGAGCAACTGTTAGACTGACGTTGTCTTCTCTGCAGAGATAATCAAAACAAAAGAGTACTATGATATCATCAAAAATCTGAAAGAAATTAACTGTCAAACTAGGATTCTAAACCCAGGGAAAATATTCTTTCTAGAATGAAAGACAAATAAAGACATTTTAAGAACACAAAACTATCAGAGATGACTACAAATAAGTTTGCACAGAGAAAATGCTAGCATGGGTGCAATGGCTCATGCCTGTAATCCTAGCACTTTGGGAAGCCAAGGTGGGAGGATGACTTGAGCCTAGGAATTCAAGACCAGCCTGGGCAATATAGGGAGTCCCCATTTCTACGAAAAATTTAAAAATTAGCTGGGCATGGTGGTGCAAACCTGTAGTCCCAGCTACTCAGGAGGCTGAGGTGGGAGGATTGCTTGAGTCTGGGAGGCAGCAGTTAAAGTGAACCAAGATTATGCCACTGTACTCCAGCCTAGTTGACGGAGCAAGATGCTGTCTCAAAAAAAAAAAAAAAAAAGAAAGAAATACTAAAGACTGTATTTTAGGGAGAAGAAAAAGAAAAAGAATATCAGATGGAAAGTCAGATATTCAGAAAGGAATAAAGATCACAGAAAGTGGTCAAAACAAAGTAAATGTTGACTATATAAAACCATAACAATAATATCATGTTGCATTAATAAATTTACATATACTTAAAATGCAGGACAATAGCATATATCAGGAAGATTAAGTGAAAAGGAAGTATTTTAAGGTCCTCAATGGTCCAGGAAGTTAACGGTGTTGATCAACATTAGACTTTGATAAGATAAAGATGTATGTTATTAGTTGTAGAGCAAACACTAAAAAATAGAAATACAGTGTATAATTTTCAACCTAATGGAGAAAAAAATGGGAAATTTAAAAAAAAAATCAATCCAAAGAAATTAAGAAGATAAAAACGGCAAGCAGCACAAATAACACAAAATAATATCATAGATTTAAATCTAAATTTTATCAGTAATTCACTTAAATATAAATAAATTGTTCCAGTTAAAAGGTAAAGATTGTCAAACTGAGAAGCAAATCTAATTGTGTGTTGCTTATGAGGAAAACAGGCATTTCATAATAAAATTAATGGAAGTATAAATCGGGAAGGTACTTTGGACCTTTCCAAGGTATTTTCAGTGAACAAACTACCAAGACTTTAACATACCCTTTGAGCCAGCAATTTCACTTATTGCAATTTACCATCCAGTTTTGCTCTTATTCATGCACAAAGATGAACATGTGAGACCGTTATTGCAGTGTAGTCTATAACAGCAGAGGACTGGTCTTCGTGTAACTACTTACCATCAGGAACCTAGTTACGTCGTAATAATCTATATAATGGTACATTCTTCAAAAATAAAAAAATGAATGAAGTATATTTTTATGTGCTAATAGAAAAAGATATCCAAGCTGTATTACAAAGTAGAAAAGAATAAGATGCCAAGCAATCTGTTGGGTATAATCCTTTCTGTATAATAGAATATATTAATGTATACATTTTGCTTATTCATGAATAAAGCATTTAGGAAGAATACACAAACACATACCCAAAACAGGCAAGAGTGGTTTCCCCAGAGAAGGAGACTGCAGATGGCAGGAGGAAGGGAAAGAGATAAAATATTTAAATTGTGTGTACAACTTTTATATAATAAAATAATACAAAAATGATGTAAAAATTTTCTTTTGTCACAGTAAGGAGTTTTGCAATTGAAAGCTGTCTCCTGGCCAGCCACGGTGGCTCATGCCTGTAATCCCAGCACTTTGGGAGGCCAAGGTGGGCAGATCACTTGAGGTCAGGAGTTCGAGACCAGCCTGGCCAACATGGCAAAACCCCATCTCTACTAAAAATACAAAAGTACAAAAGAAAAGTTTGCCAGACACGGTGGTGCATGCCTGTAGTCCCAGCTATTCAGGAGGCTGAGGCAGGAGACCCGCTTGAACCCAGAAGGTGGCTGCCGAGATCGCACCACTGCACTCCAGCCTGGGCAACAAAGGAAGACTCTGTCTCAAAAAAAAAAAAAAAGAAAAGAAAAGAAATAAAGCTGTCTCCTATTTGGCTGGAGCATCACCTTTGCCTTTCATTTTCCATTTCTGCCTATCTCACACACACACACACACACACACACACACACACACACACACACACTCTTTCTCTCTCTCATACACATCATCCACAAAAGTCTTCTTCCTCCAGACTATGTCAGAATCCCAGCTACTCAGGAGGCTGAGGCAGGAGAGTCACCTGAACACTTAGGTAGTGTTCATATTTATAACAATGTACCAGCAACATAGGCCAGAAAAACTTTTATGTTATTTTATTTTATTTTATTTTATTTTGGAGACAAGGTCTGGAGCACAGTGGCATGATCTTGGCTCACTGCAACCTCTGCTTCCTGGGCTCAAGTGATCCTCTCACCTCAGCCTCCCAAATAGCTGAGACTACCATAGGTTCACCATCATGACCAGCTAATGTGTTTTTTTTTTTTTATTTTCGGTAGAGATGAAGTCTCGCTAAGTTGCCCAAGTTGGTCTTAAACCCTGGGGCTCAAGCTATCCTCCTGCCTCAGCCTCCTAAAGTGCTGAGATTATAGGTGTGAACCACCATGCCCAGCTGCCAGGGAAACTTTAATCACCACAAATTCAGTATGAAGTAACTAGGTGAGATATTGCTGTTTTAAATATGATTGTGGTCTTAGGTTGCATTGTAGAATAATGTGATGGCTTTATTCTATTCTGTGGTGGCCAGGCCCCTGCATTCATTTCAAGCAACACTTGGCCAGGCTTGATGATGCATGCCTACAATCCCAGCACTGTGGGATGCCGAGGTAGTGGGATCATTTGAGCCCAGGAGTTTGAGACTAGCCTGGGCAACATAGCAATGCCCCATCTCAATTGAAAAAAATAATAATAAAACAAACAACATCATTTTTAAGATCCTTATTAAAATATAAATCACATACCATAAATTCACCTGTATTAAGTGTTCAATTCAATGGTTTTTAACATATTTACAGATGTATGCTACTATAGCTAGAATCCAATTTTAGAAGATTTTCATCGCCCCTAAAAGAAATCTAGCACCCATTAGTGGTCACTCCCCATTTTTTGCATCCTCAGCCCCACATAACCAAAAATTTTTCCTTTTTTTTTTTTTGAGACAGTGTTTCACTCTGTCACTCAGGACGGAGTGCATTGGGCATGATCATGTCTCACTGCAGCCTTGATCTCTTGGGCTCAAATGATCCTCTTCCCTCAGCCTCCCTAACTACTGGGATTACAGGAGTGAGTCATCTCGCCTGGCCATAAGCACTAATCTTGATGTCTCTACAGATTCGCCTATTCTAGAAATTTTATGTAAGTGAAATCACACAATATGTAGTCTTTTGTATCTGGCTTCTTTATCATAAGGTGCTTGAGGTTTATCCATGTTGCATGAATCAGTACTTATTTTATTTATTTATTCATTTTTTAGACAGTCTCACTCACTTGGTCACCCAGGCTGGAGTGTAGTGGTGCAATCTTGGCTCACTGCAACCTCTGCCTCCTGGGTTCAAGTGATTCTCCTGCCTCAGCCTCCCGAGTAGCTGGGATTACAGGCACCTGCCACCACACCCAGCTAATTTTTGTATTTTTAGTACAGATGGGGGTTTCACCATGTTGGTCAGGCTGGTCTTGAACTCCCGACCTCAAATGATCTGCCCACCTCAGCCTCTCAAAGTGCTGGGATTACAGGTGTCAGCCACCGCACTCAGCCCATATCTTTTTATTGCCCAATAGAATTCCATTGTATATACCACATTTTCTTTATCAGTTTATAGGTATTTGGGTTGTTTCTACTTTGGGGCTATTATAAGTAATACTACTATGAGCATTTGTGTACAAGTCTTTGCTGTATCATATAGTAACTATGTCTAACATTTTCTGAAACTGCCAACTATTATCCAAAGCGGCAGCACCATTTTACATTCTCACCAACAACACATGTAGGTTCAAATTTCTCCACATCCTTCTTAGCACTTGTTATTGTCTTTTTTTAAAATTATTACAGCCATTCTAGTGGGTGTGAAGTGGTATCTCATTGTGATTTTGATTTGTATTTTCCCAAGTGACTATCGAAGTTGAGCATCTCATGTCGTTAACAGCCATTCATATTATCTTCCCGGAGACATTTCTATTCAAATCGTAGGCCGATTTTGAAATTGGTTTGTTTGTTTTCTTATTAGTAACCCCATCTTAACAGGGAACAGTGACAAAGCGAGCACATTCAGACAAAGACCAAGAAGAAAGTAAAAGTGTTGTTAGGAACTAGAAGAGAGAATACCTGGAGGCAGAGAGAAACACAACCATTGTCTTCAAGGGTCTGAAGGGCTGTCATGTGAAAGAGAGAACAAAAGCCTAGTTTATTCCAGGTGGGAAGAGGGAGACAGGAGACAGAAGCCATGGAGAGGCATATTTTTCCCTACTTTTGAAAATATGTTTTTTACCAGTTAGAGCCACATAAAAATTAAAGAGGAGATATTGAGTTTCTAGTCACTGGAGGAATTCAAGAAAATCTGGCTACCTATTTGTCGGAGGTGTTGTAAAACAGACCAACACATGGGAAGAGACATAGATCTACCTTCATTCATTCAAAGAATATTTGAAAATATAGTGAGGCCGGGTGCAGTGGCTCATGCCTGTAATCCCAGCACTTTGGGAGGCTGAGGCAGGTGGATTGCATAAGGTGAGGAGTTCAAGACCTGACTGACCAACATGGTGAAACTCCATCTCTACTAAAAATACAAACATTAGCCAGGTGTGGTGGAGGACGCCTGTAATCCCAGCTACTGAGGAGGCTGAGTCAGGAGAATCACCTGAACCCGGGAGGCAGAGGCTGCAGTGAGCCAAAATTGCACCACTGCACTCCAGCCTGGGTGACACAGTGAGACTCCATCTCACATACAAAACAAAAAGTAAAAGAAAGAGAAAAAAGAGTGCAGGCCAGATACTGCCAAGCAACGGAAACAGAGAGGCCATGACAAGCCTCAGTCAGGTAGGGGTGTTCAAGAAACTCAGCTGTGAAACAGGAGCAATAACTGACGGTACTAGAACTAGAGAAAAAGAGGGTACTGTCTTGGGGTTAATTGCAGTGGACTGAGAAAGAGAATAAAATGAGACCTATGCACAGGGTCGAAAGACAAAGGTAAATAAAGCTGAGTGAGAGTTCAGAAAAGCAGGGCAAGACCAGAGGGGCTAGGAATTGAGATGGCTGATATCAGCACTGTTTGAATGTGAGCCTCTGAACCACACTCTCAGAGCCTGGTCCTTTGTCCCCCTGCTTCAGAATCCCAGTGGGCAAGGTGGAATTGCAGGGCCCCCATCCAGCATCACAGAATCAGCATCTCTGAGGGTCGGGCCCAGATATGTGGATTTTAGCATGTCCCTGGATCGTTCTTACGCTCTTTAAAGGATGAGAACTGCAGGCCAAGAGACACATACTCAGCTTCTGAAACGGAGCAGAAACCCCCAGGTTTGACATTCTGGTTTTGCAAGTATACCGAATGCATCCTCAGTGGGAAACTGTGCAGATTCTGCCAGCAAATATCCATAAACACATACTTAAAACTTTAAACTTGCTAGGCCCAGAGAGTGAACAGCAGCAGCAGCAGCAGCTGCTAGTCATGGGGAGCCTGCCCTGTGCCAAGTACTGTGCTGATTGTTTCACTGACATTAACACATTTAATGCTTACTTATGAGGAGCGTGCCATTATTATTCCCAATTTATAGATTATGAAACTGAGACAGAGAAACTGAGCAACTTGTCCTGGGCCACCCAGCTATGCTATAGCAGCTTCATGTTCTAGGCCAATACGACTCCAAGACCTGTGCCCTTTCCATTTGCCGACAGGTGGCAAACTTTTTCAACAATAGTTAATAAAGGGCGGTGGAGGTCACAGCATCATCAGTTGATGATAAGTCCTTGGCTAATTAAGAAACTTTATTTATCCTGGGATGCCCAGGATATTATGAGAAGCAAGCTTCTGCTGTCTTTTCTAATCATCTTGATCCCTGAGCAAAAGGTATTTTCAGCATTTGTAATGTCGTTCAGGCCTTTTTTTCATCTCAGTGAAGAAGGGTCTGAGATTAAGTTTGGGAGATTGAAAATCAAAGCTCATAGGAACAGATTAAAATGATGCAGAGACATCCTGAATCTGGAGGGAAAAAAATGATAGGACCGTGTTGATGGAGCTGCTGAAGGGAGATAAGACACCAACCTCATCTCAGAAGGAGGAGAGAAGGGGAAAGAAATAAATAGAACAGAGGGAACAGAATAAACAGGGTGGAGAATGGATATAAGAGGTGGAACAAGGGCAAGGCCAGGGAGCAGGATGGTGAATCCAGGCTTCTCTAAAGGAGAGTAGAACCCAGGCCACCTCCTTTTTTCTTTCTTTCTTTCTCTCTCTTTTTTAAGTCTTTTTGTACATTCTTTAAAAAACAAGAGGTGGCAAAATTTCTAGTATAGTTTAATGTTTGAACCTGATCATTTAATCTCTGTGCTTTAATATAGGACCTCATTTGGAGATCTGGGTCTAAACTTGGGTCTCTTCAAGAAGGTGAGACCCAGCCAGGTGTGGGTGGCTCATGCCTGTAATCCCAGCAATTTGGGAGGCTGAGGCTAGAGAATCACTTGAGCCCAGAAGTTCGAGACCAGCCTGAGCAACATGGCAAAACCCTATCTCTACCACACACACACACACACACACACACACACACACACACACAAATTAGCCAGGCATGGTGGCTTGTGCCTGTAGTCCCAGCTACTCAGGAAGCTGAGGTGGGAGGATCACTTGAGCCCAGGGGGATCACGCCACTGCACTCCAGCCTGGGCGACAGAGTGAGACCCTGTCTCAAAACAAACAAACAATGCGAGACCTAGACCCAAAGAACTTTCTAGCTCCATGCTCTTCACTCTCCACCCATCTCCATATTAGTGGCATTCGGAGAGTCTAAGGATGGAGAACACGTTGATACAGGCGTTAAGAAGAAATCACTCAGGCAGATAGCAAGGGTATGAGAGTCCTCAGTAAGGCTTTTCTTTTTAATGAAGAGCAGCCCCAAATAATTTTCTAACAAAGAGCAGCCTGCAAGCTGGGAGCTTGCATGGGTGAATGCTGGCAGAACTAGGGACTAGACATGTTCAAGATGGCGGCTCCATTGTCCCTTCTCTGCCAGCCACATGTACAGTAAGAAGCAGACAAGATGGCCACGATCAACTGGAAAGTCCATTTGCATAAGAAGATTAGGATGGGTCGACCAGCCTTCCTCGTGCGCTATGTAAACGTCATACCTGATCAAACCAATCTATGAGCCCTATATAAATCAGACACCGCCTCCTCAAACCAGACTATAAAATTCTGCATATTCACCACCAGCAGGTCTTTTGCGCTGGGAGACCCCTTCCTCTATAGAGGAAGCTGTTTCTTTCTCTCTTCTCCTCTACCTATTAAACCTCTGCTCCTAAACTCCTCGTGTGTGTCTGTGTTGTAAATTTTCCTGGTTCGCTACAAGGAACCCCAGGGTATATACTCCAGGCAACATAGCCGCTCCAGCATCATCTTACTAAGGTGATTAGAGGGAAAATGGGAACAACCTAAAAGTCACAGCTGAATAGTTCTTTCTAGCTTCCACGTGTATGTAATCATTAAGAGATCAAAAAAGTGCTTTTATTTACCTGAAGGGCCAGGGCACGTGGGTTAAGGCCCCTGGGCCATGGAGGTGCTTCTTAGTTAGAATCCCAGCAGACTAGCCTGTTTATCTGACTGAGCTTCCATTTCCTCATCTGTCAAACAGAGATAAAAGTGACAACTACCTCAAGGGGTGATTGTCATGATTAAATTTAAAAGCCTATTTAAAGTGCTTAGAGCAGTGTCTGGCTTATTGTACATGCTCAAATAATATTAGTGATGATGATTGGCCATGTTATGAATTCCAAGCACAAAGCCAGGGGCACATGGTGAGCATCCTATAAAGATGGCATGGATCCATTGATTTGAGGAGGAATCAGGACACTTGACTCTAGTCCTGTCTCACTAACCATGGTGGGAACACAGTCACTTTGCTTCTCTGTGCTTCCATTTTGCTCCTCTGTGAAATGCAGGTGCACTGTCCCTCTGACACAGAGCACCAATGTTTGAAAATGCCTAGAAAAGTATGAAGCAGCATAGAAATATAAAGTGAGATTTATTTCTATTACTCTCACATTTGTGATAAAGCCGACTATCTTCTGCCAAGCTAAGAAAGTTCTGCCATAGCTAAGAATTCTTGATCTAATTTGCCTTCACCACCTAGGTCTGAATGTTTCACCTCCTTCCTCCATTGACTGGTGATCCTTACAGCAAAGGTACAGGTCCACAATTTCAAAAACGTATCTATATATATGCAGAATTTCTAAGCATATTATCCCTTCACTCTTTTTGTTTCTCAGGCACATCAGAAATGATCCAAATATTTGGAATCATGAAATGGATGATAAAGATAGAAATGGCTTTCCAGACTGTAAGCTGCCTAGGATCAGGGACTGGTACTCTCTTCTTCCTCACAATGCCCCGGCTCCCCACAGGGCCCTTTGGCACGTAGGAGACAACCAGTAACCTTGTGGTGGATGAGTGACTATGGCAGAAATCAAGACCATTCACCCCACAGCCATTCACCCATGCTAACGGATCCTAGTCAATATGCATAGCCTAGAGAATGAATAATGATTGATTAATATAAATCATCTTAGCAGTTGCATTCCCCTTTGCCAAGGTCTGGGTATGTGACCCAGTTTGGACAATCAAACATAGGAAAGTCTTTTAGTAATGTCTGTGAAAGATGTCCCTTTTTGATAAAGCATCATATTAGAGGAAAAGCCCCATTTGCCACTTGCTTCCTTTCTTCCTACTTGGCTTTTTTTATTTTTTTATTTTTATTTATTTTTTTATTTTTTTGAGACAGGATCTTGCTCTGTTGCCCAGGCTGGAGTGCAGTGGTGCAATCAGCTCAATACAGCCTCAAAATCCTGGGCTCAAGGAATCCTTCTGCCTTAGCCTCCTGAGTAGCTAAGTGAGCAGGTACATGCCACCACCCACAGCTAATTTTTTAAAAAAATTTTTGTAGAGATGGGGTCTTGCTATGTTGCCAGGGCTCTTTCTTTCTACTTGGGATGCTTTTGTGGGAGGGCATATCAGAGCTGTGGCAGCCATCCTGCAACCATGAGGGAAGTGCCAATGAAGACACAGAGACCTGACTAATACCTCATTCTCGTGAAGCTGCTGAACCAACCCTACAACACTCCTAAGTCCCAACTCTAGTTATGTGAAATGATTCAAAGTCTTTGCTAATTAAATCATTATTTCTTTGTATTCTCTTACTTGCAAAAAAATACAATCTTACTGAGACAATGAATGACTGCTTGTTCCCTACGGAAGATCTCCCGTTATATCTAAGTACAAAAGAAAACATAGTTGCCTTTTTACCAATTTCCTTATTGTGCAACAAAGATTACCACTTAACCAATCTCCCACGTTTCTCTTACAATCTTGGTGTCAAGATGTCTTTCTGGTGTCTTCTGAAGAGATTCACAGTGCCACCCTGACCCTAAGGACATTCCTTCTCTGATTATCTTTTGTCTTTTCTTATTATCACTTTCCATAGACTAAATATTATATCTTGGTTTGTAACTACTTTACTGAGCCTCTTCCATAGTAATTGGTCATTATCTTTATGCCTCAGATCTTCTTGAGCAATATTGATGATTTCTATATGCCAAATCATGTGGGGGTAGTAGAACCACATAAACTTAGGCCAAGCTTTGTTCTGACTAATTAGAAACATTACTTTCTGGTGCAAAGCTACCCCCTCTTTAGGGCTGAAGTTTGCAAACATTGCTGTATATTCAAATCACCTGAAGTGCTTTTAAAACTGATGCCCATGTCTCCTCGTTGTCAATCAAATCAGGACCTCAGATGGGAGCCAGGCATCAGTATTTTAAAAAATGTTTTAATTATTGATTTGTTTTATTATTTTATTTTTTGAGATGGAGTTTCACTCTTGTCACCCAGGCTGGAGTGCAATGGCGTGATCCTGGCTCACTGCAACCTCCACATCCCAGGTTCAAGTGATTTTTCCTGCCTCAGCCTCCCAAGTACCTGGGATTACAGGCACCTACCACCATGCGTAGCTAATTTTTGTATTTTTAGTAGAGATGGAGTTTCACCATGTTGGCCAGGCTGGTCTCAAACTCCTGACCTCAGGTGATCCACCCTCCTTGGCCTCCCAAAGTGTTGGGATTACAGGCGTGGGCCACGGCGCCTTGCCTAAATTTATTTTTAATTGACAATAATTGTTTATATTTATGGGGTACAAGGTGATGTTTTGATCTATGGATCAGGCATCAGTATTTTTTAAGTTTCCCCATGTGATTCCAGTGTGCAGCTGAGTTTGAAAATCAATGCTTTAGACCAGGACTTCTCAAACTTTCATGTGCACATGAGTGACCCAGAGACCCTAGATGTTACAAGGTGAATTCTGATTTGGAGGGTCTAGGGTAGGGCCTCGGATTCTGCATTTCTAACATGATCCTAGGTGATGACAAAACTGCTGGTCTGAATCTCACACTTTGAATACAAGGGTCTAGATATAAAATGTAGATCTAGTAGTAGTCTGTTCTAACAGCGGATCTGAACAAACTAAATTCCATTTGGGTTCAACTGCAAAGTCACAGGAAAAGTGATCACTGCAATACAGTCAAGAGCAGGGGCTGTGAGTGAGAGAACTGAGAGGATGGTTGTTTTTGATCTCTAGTTTATAGACTTAGGTTGACCAACCATCCAAGAGAAGACATCTTTGCAAAATTATAATGGTGAGAGAAATCTGACACAGTCGACCCCATTTTGCATAGTTGACATATTTTGACCCCATAGTTTCCACAATCCCTTATTGCTCAGGAGTCATATAGCCAGAGATCACAAGATTTGTGACTTCCCCAGTTGCTCGTATAGGTAACATCACTATTGTAGAACCTAAGATTGGTTTTTTGAAATATTTTTTCAACTGATCCCACCCAGACTTGTGACTCATGATTCACCCAGTCCTGTGGCCCCACCCAGAGTTGGACTCAGCACACAAGGAAGTTTTCCACACCACTATGATTTCATCCCCAACTAATCAGCAGCACCCTTTCTCTAGCCCCCTGATCTCCAAACTGTCCATAAAAACTCTAACCTTCAAGCCTTTGAGGAGATTGATTTGAATAATAACTCTATTTCCCATGTGGCTGGCATCATGTCCATTAAACTTTTTCTCTACTGCAATGCCATGGTCTCAGTGAACTGGTTTTGTCTATGCAGATGGCACAGGAAGAACCTATTGGGTGATTACACTAGTTTGCCCAGGACTGAGGGGTTCCTGCCATGTGGGACTTTGAGTTTTAAAACCAGGAAAGCCCAGAGCAAATTGAGACAAGTGGGTCACCACAGTTATGGTGCTGCTAGGAAACCAACAGAGCAGCCAAGCTGTGTGCTTTTTGCATTCTGATTCCTCTTCCTGGCGGCAGCAGCCCACTATAAAGCCAGGGGTGTGCTAAGAGAGATGGCTCACGGAAAAGAAACGCTGAATTGCATGGCCACACCAACAAGAACTTAATTACATGACTCCAGAAGGGCAGTAACAGGACAGATTCTGTGAAAACTCCTGAATCTTAGCCACAGAGACAAGTCTAGAAAACACTATTTAGTGCTTTGCTCTAGCACTGGTTTACTGTGGGGCCTGGGCAACTCATGCTCCCTTTCTGAGCCTCAGTTTCCTTGGCTGAAAATGGGAGTGAAACTGACAGATGTATGCGGGTCTTTGCTGTGCTCTCGCCCCATTATTTCACATATAATATGGATAATGCATATAACTGCACAATAGCACCTTTTCAGCACAAGCAGCAAATCCACCTTCCGTTTTATGAACAGCCATTTCCAGTGCTCCCCAAACTCCCTCTGGATAGCATTAGCATTCATCTTATTCTGGAACACTTCCCTTCACTGTCCTTTGATGCTCAGAGAGCTGAGAACTCACAGTGCTTTTTTTTAAGGCTGTAACATATTTACAAATCTAAATGAAGCTCTATTTCCAGACCCAGTCTTTCAGTTTTGAGTGGCTTCCTCCTTCTGCTCTCACCTCCACCCAGGGAGCCCACTTCTCAACGTCCTGTTTTCTTTAGAGAGACAGAGTCTCCCCAGCCACCCATTGCTGGATTCCTGTTAACCTTTCGTTAAGCCTGCTGACAGCTGGCTTCGGCTCTTCATGAGTTAGTTCAACACATTCCCATTTAAATGTGTCCCACCTGGCTTCATTAAGGTTCCTGCCAGGTTCTCCCTTTACAGCTTCCTCTGCAAATGCAAATCAGATTCTGAGTAAATAATATGGGGACAAGGGAAGATTGAGCTATAATAGGGTTGCAACTGGAAAGCCATTGATATACTCAGGTTGCTGTAGATCTGAGGACACTGAAATCCATTTGAGTCCAACACAGGTCAGTGTTACAGAGCCATATGCATGAAGTCTGGAATTGGAGCCCTCACTGTGAAGTACAGGGTAGTGGTTAGAGTGTGCAGTCCTTCAAGCCTGGTTCAAAACCCAGCTCTGCTACAGGAAATTGGATGACGTGACCTTGAGCAAGTTCCTTCACCTGCCTGCACTTCTGTTTTGTTAGCTCCAAAGCCAAAATAATATACCTGCTTTATCGAGCTGCTGTCAGGAGTCAATGAGATAATTGCCTTGAAACAGTTAATAGAGTACCCAGAATATAGTAGGTGCTCATTACAAATTGATAGTATCTCTTGTATTTAGCCTAGAAAGGCCATGGTGACAAATTAGGTTGCTTTAAATTGAGCTTACATGCGGCCCAGGATGGCTTTGAATGCGGCCCAACACAAATTGGTAAACTTTCTTAAACATTATGAGAGATTTTTGCAATTTTTTTAGCTCATTAGTTATAATTAGTGTTAGTGTATTTTATGTGTGGCCCAAAATAATTCTTTTTCTTCCAATGTGGCCCAGGGAAGCCAAAAGATTGGAAACCCCTGCTTTAAATTGTGAGGTTTGATTGTGGATCCACCATAAAATCATTAGCTGTAAGAACCATATACTGCATCAAATTCCTTCCTTATGGAAATGGAAAAACAACATTGATTCCATTCTATTGCATTACCTTTTTGTCTGTTTGTTTGTTTGTTTTTTGAGACAGAGTCATAATCCATTTCCCAGGCTGGAGTGCAATGGTGCGATCTCGGCTCACTGCAACTTCCTCCTCCCAGGTTCAACCGATTCTCCTGCCTCAGCCTCCCGAGTAGCTGGAATTACAGGCACCCGCCACCAAGCTTAGCTAATTTTTGTATTTTGGGTAGAGACAGGGTTTTGCCATGTTGGCCAGGCTGGTCTCAAACTCCTGGCCTCAAGTGATGTGCCACCTCAGCCTCCCAAAGTGCTGGGATTACAGGTGTGAACCACCACACCCGGCCTATTCTATTGCATTTCCCATGTGTGCTTTGTCTCATTCAGATGTGAAGCTCCTTAAAAGAGGCAATTCTCTCTCCTGGGTCCCACATACAATAGATACCAAAAAGTTATTTATAGATGCTAACAATTCATCCTCATTACACAAAGAGGGAATGAGAGGAGCAACTACAACCATAGCCTCCTCTGATCAAGGAGTCTCAGTATAAGAATTATATATTTATTTAATTCATCTTTTACTAAAATCCACCCCTTACCCCCAGTCTCAAACTGGCTACCTTGTTTTAGCCCACAGCCATGCTTTACTTGCCCAGGAAATTATTTTAACTAATTTTAAATTTTAATGCCCTTAAGTGGACATACGCACACTCCAATTTATCATGGCCCAGGTCATCTGCCTTTGACTCCTTCAACTGTATCAGCTGCCTGGCCTCTGAAGTCATCAGAGTTTGCCACCTCTGCCCCAGCCAGAGCTAAGTGTGCTGCTTCTAGGTAGGTCTAGGGGCCAAGGACGAAAAGGGCTGGAAGTCAGGAGACAAAAATCCCATACCTGTATTGAAAGAGGGTATCTCTGCCGCAGCATGGAGAACAGAGAGGAAAAGGAGTAAAGTCGGAGATTATAATTAGGAAGATACTGCAGGAATCCAGGCAGAAAGTGACGTCAGCTTAATGGAGGTGAAGCAGCAGGGCCTTTGCCCCTGGTACTGGAAGCTCCTGACCCTCTGTCTGGCCAAGCCCACCACCACACAGCCCTGGTAAAGGGAGATTCTTCTCTTGAACGCTTAATCTGTTAGGAATTACTACGGTGCAACATTTCTCAAACTCTAATGTGCATCAGAATCATCTGGAGGGTCTGTTAAAACACAGTTTGCTAGGCTCTACCCCCAGAGTTTCTGATTCTGGAGGTATGGGGTGAAGGACATGAATTTGCATTTCTATCGAGTACCAGTGATGCTGAGGCTGCTGGTCTGAAGTGCAAAGTTTGAGAGCCACCGGGCTAGACCAGCATTTTTCAGACCTTGGTTCCACATTAGAACCACTTTGGGACATTTTTCAAAAATTCAGATGCCCAAGTCATACCCTGGACCAATTACAGAAAGAATCTCTTAAAGGGTAGGACTCAGGAATTGGCATTTAAAAAGCTCCCCAGTTGATTGTTCAGCTAACATTGAGAACTACTAGGACAGAGGCTACTACCAGCTCTAAAATACTATGATTGCTCATGTCAGTGTTTCTTAGTCGGTACAAGGAGTTTCAGAAATATATTTGGGAATCGATTGAAAATACCCCTTTGCAAAACAGAAAAGTAATATTCATTGAGTTTAAATGTTCTGTTTAGGAAGTGTCTGTTGTCTTCTTTTTCTAGTCAGACCCAAGTTGGTAGTGACATTGATAATGGCGGTGGTTTTGGAAGGTGGATAGGGAGCGTGAGCTAAGTTAGGGATAGCTCATGCTAACCTACTAATGTATCATTACCTCACAAGATATTATAACCTGACTACATACACAAAGCCATCTAGCCCCACTCCATTTTCCAGATGGGGAAATTCAGGCCCTGAACGTGGCTCTAGACCTACTTCCCCAACGTTTCTAAATAAATGTTTGAGTTTAGCACACTAGACAAAATCACTTTAAGTATCTTAAGCTGACATCAAAGCCAAGTTGACCTAAAAATAAAAAATAAAAAAAAAAAATAAAAGGGCCAGGCACAGTGGCTCACGCCTGTAATCCCAGAACTTTGGGAGGCCAAGGTGGGCACATCACCTAAGGTCAGGAGTTCGAGACCAGCCTGGCCAACATGGCAAAACCCATCTCTACTAAAAATATAAAAAATTAGCCAAGTGTGGTGGCAGGAACCTGTAATCCCAGCTGCCTGGGAGGCTGAGGCAGGAGAATCGTTTGAACCCACCAGGCAGAGGTTGCAGTGAGCCAAGATCATGCAATTGCACTCCAGCCTGGGCAACAACAGCAAAACTCCGTCTCGAAAAGAGGAGAAAAGAAAATAGAAGAGAAAAGAAACAGCTGCCAATCTGCTGCTCATTGTTTTCATCATTGGCGCCAATCATTCTGCCCAACCGCAACTGAACAAGTCAGAAGTCAGGCTGCCCTGGGCCAGTTTTTCCAAGTACCCAGGTGAGGGGGATTTTTACTAACTGCTGGATCAGTGTTGTGTGAACTAATAGGACAAAAAAATCTATAGGCTTCACCAGTCAAGTAATTAGACTGACTTTTTGCTCTCTCAAATGTAATGTCAAGAGAGTTGAAATCCAAAGATGGCTACCTTTAGAGAACCACGTACTTATTCCATTAATGTTGCTATTGCTCTAAACATGCTGGGAAGTCCTTCACAGAAACGTCTTTCAGATCTGGTTTACTTTCCACATTTCTACCCAGCCAGAAGCCCCTCTCACTCAGGCACACATGTTTTTTATTCATTCATTCAACAATTGTTTGCTTTAATCTCTCTCCCAGGGCTCCTCGTGTTAGTAGTTATTAAAGTTTTAAATTAAACCTGTTGTTGCTGAGGAGCACATTTCCATGAATTATATTTAGAGAAACTTATTTGGATTGCCTTGCTTTCACATCCACGCACTGCCCCTGGTTGAATATCCCTGTCATTCACCACATTTTACTCCCACGGACTCTTCCCTGTTTCCAAAATTAAATTCCCCAAGCAAGAATTAGGATGTGACACTATGGTCACCTCTAAAGACACTCAAATGTGAAAAGAAAATAACAGAAAATTTAGGAGTTTTAGAAGTGATTCAATGTTGGCCAAGTGTAGTGGCTCAAGCCTGTAATCCCAGCACTCTGGGAGGCTGAGGCAGGCAGATTACCTGAGGTCAGGAGCTGGAGACCCACCTGGCCAATACAGTGAAACCCCATCTCTACTAAAAATACAAAAATTGGTGGGCATGGTGGCACGCACCTGCAAGCCCAGCTGCTCACTCAGAAGGCTCAGGCAGGAGAATCGCTTGAACCTGGGAGGCGGAGGTTGCAGTGAGCCGAGATTGTTCATTGCACTCCAGCCTGGGCAACAGAGCACACTCCGTCTCAAGAAAAAAAATAAAGAAGTGAGTCACAGTTATGGTGTGATTCCATGTCATTTCCTGCATTGTTAATGAACCATAGGCTCTGTGCTGCTCATATCATACCTGCAGTGAGACAATGAACTCTGAAAGCCGGACATAAAAGGAGAGACACAAATACACACGAGATGAAGGCAATTAGGGTAACAAAAGAACAAGAAATTCTATCCCAGAAGCAAGGAAATTTGGAGAAACATGAGATTCTCCTTCCAATACCTGAAGAGTGAACAGCTCTCCAGTACTTCCCAGCATGCTTAGAGTAATAGCAACATTAACGGAATAAGCACATGTTTCTCCAAAGGTAACCATCTTTTGGATTTCTACTCTCTTGACATTACATTTAAGAGAGGAAAAAAAAATCAGTCTTATTGACTGATGGAGCCTATAGATTTTTTGTCCTGTTAGTTCACACAACACTGATCCAGCAGTTAATAAAGAAGAGATGTTCTGTATAGGCATAAGGAGCTCAACTAGGACCTACAGGCAGATGTCATCCAGAGACAGATTTTGCTTTAAATATTTCTTAATCTCAGAACTGCTCTGAGATTGAATGGACTCTCTTGCGTGTGGTAAGGAGTTCACCGTCACTGAAAGTGTTCAAGTGTACTGTGAAAGATCACTTAGCAGTGATTCTACAGGGATGATTTAGAGCATGGACAGAGAAGCTGTGGTCTCTAAAGTACCTTTCATTCATGAAACTGAAGCAAAACTGGATCAATGACATCCATGGAATAAGTGAGTCTTTTTTATGAAACAAAGAAACCTACTGAGACTTATTCTGACACTGGAGTGTCATGCCCCCATCCTCAATCTAACATGCTACTGCATCGTTAGAGGGTAAAAAGGCCGTCTTCGTCTTCCCTTCCATGCTGCACGTCACTGAGGACATTTTTACTATCTCCAAAGCCGTCTAGCCTGTAAACAGAAAAGAGGGGCTCATAATGGGAAACACAAGACTAGAAAACAAAACAAAAGACAGATGCTGCTAAGTTACAATGCAATTACCCTTAAAGTTCAAAGGGCTCACAGTTCATTTAGTCAAAGCTCCACATTTTACAGATGGGAAAACTGAGGCTGCAGGGGAAAAAGAGTTTCTGCCGATCCATCATAATGAGATTAAAAAAATACTTAGCAGAATATAAAATCATGATTTCAATACATTTATTTACCAAAAGGTCTCTAAGTGTGACCTTGAAAGGTCACCTTGCTGGGCGTCGATTTTCCTTCTTGTTAATACATATTGTGGTATTAATGCAACTAATTAGTGAATGCAATTAATTAGGTAAGGCCTTCATTAATAATTTACACCTTTTTTAAAATTTCTTTTCCAAAAGCTATAGAACAGGACAGATAGCTAAAATCCCTTACTAGAGAATCTTCAAATACTATTTTTAAAAAGGCCCCAAAACAAGCTGCTCCCATGGTCTAACTGGGCAGAGGAACCAACTCCCAGGAATAATATTCTACATGCTTTTTTCATTTTCCATATTGCCAACTCTCCTCAATAAACTCAGTTTAACAATGGCCTCTTAAACTAACTTACCCATAGTTGAACAAAAAATTTCAGAGTAAAGTGCCATATCACCTTCTTTCTTTTGCATGCTATACTTCTGTTAATCCCACCTGCCTTGGTATTGGCCTTTTGCTCAGAGTGTTAACCAAGACACAGGTTAATGTGAGCTAAATCTGCACAACTTTTTCACTTCTAATGTCACATCTTTCCAACTCTATGTTTAATAGTAACACAAGCTCAAGTCATTAAAGCACTGAGTAGTATCTAATCATTTGTAACAGCTTGTACAAGCATTACAACACCCATTCATGCAAGATAAATTACCTTGTGTGTTTCTGCGAACAATAGGTTTCCATGAGTTTCCCTGAAAAGACAAGGCCACAGTGTGAGCAGAGTGGCTGCGGTGCATAGAACATGCAAAATGCTGGGGGAATTCCAGTGCTGCCTCCCAAAGAGCAGACGTGGGCCAAAGGTGAGAACCAGTGGCTGGCTTTGGCAGAAAAAGCCATTCCCTTTCCCAGGTCAAACACTTGTTATTTTAACCACAGTCAGTGCTTATCAATTACAAAGTTGTTCCAACATTCTGGGCAATGCTGTTAAGCTATTTCATTCTGAGTCATCTGCCTATCCAGAATTCAAGTACTCACTTGGATTTTAAAACATTTCTTTACGAGACATACTCAGAATTTTCCAAAACTGTAATCATGCCTTTGTATGAAGGCTAACAGCAGGATTCCAGTAAATTTTAAATTTCCTTTTGCACCTGGGGCAGGTGTTGAACTATACAAGTTTCACTATTATTCAAATCAGCGGAGATGGTTACTAGTCTCATCTCCTGATGTACTGCCCTGAAACAGCTTTTGTTAATGAGTCCAGAACAATTTATCCCCATTTTACAACAGTACCAGGTGCCATGTGCCTATAGTTTGCATGAAAACCGTAAGCTGTTTCATGGCTACTTTTGTAGTATTTTAAAACTTTTGGGGGCGGGGGGCGGGGGTGGGATGGAGGTGCAAGGTCATGGAGCAGCTTGCGAATTTAATGAAAACTACAGACCTTGTCCCCTGAAAAATGCAGGCATGAACACATAAACACTTTTGCATGTGATTTCAAAGGATTCACATTACCCTTGAAGTCCATCTGTGGCCTCCAAGTTAAGAAAGCTTGCTTTTAGGGAACATATAAGAAAACCAGGATCAGGCCAGGCATGGTGGCTCATGCCTGTAATCCCAGAGCTTTGGGAGGCCTAAGTGAGTGGATCACCTGAGGTCAGGAGTTTGAGTCCAACCTAGCCCACATGGTGAAACCTCCTCTCTACTAAAAATACAAAAATTAGCCCCGTGTGATGACGTGAACCTGTAGTCTCAGCTGCTCAGGAGGCTAAGGCAGGAGAATCACTTGAACCCAGGAGGCGGAGGTGCAGTAAGCCAAGATCATGCCACTGCACTCCAGCCTGGGCAACAGAATGATACTCTGTCTCAAAAAAAAAAAAAAAAAAAAAAAAAAAAAAAAATTAGAAGAAGAAGAAGAAAACCAGGATTGTTCATAGTCTTTGTCCTGCAACAATCCTAGCCAAAAGAAGAGACAAGCTAGGGTTTTCTCAACCAAAGAACAGAGAAAGTGAACAAAATGAACAAAGAATAGTACTTTCCTCTTAAGGCAGTAGTAGGGATAAAATGAATTAGGCCCATCAAGAGTATACCATCAGGACTGGCACAGAAATATCCAATAAATGAAGGTGCTCTTCTGCTTTTTTTCCTTTTCCAAAATGTAAACTCTACCAGGAGGTTAATACACAGAGCCATTTAGCAGCTTGGGGAGAATGAGCTTACCTGTTACCTCCCTGGCTGGGATGGGAACAATGGCAGAACTGAACCTCTTTGGGGTGGGATAAAGGGAAGGAAGTGGAGACAACTCCAGATCCTCCTGCAGTAGCCAGGGTTCTGAAGTGCTCCATCACCTGGCCCTCCCTCCTTACCTCTCAGGAGAAATGCCACGAGCAATGCCAAGAGCAAAAATCCCAAGGTGGGGACGATGATCATCAGTAGCTGGGAGATGGGCATTTCATTCTTCATGGACATGGGTATTCCATCCATCTGATGGGACACAGGCAAGGAGATGGGCCCAGTCACTGCTAGACGCCACCCTCACAAGATGACATGACAGCCCAATAGTACCTTACAACCACCAGCAGTTTCACTACATCTCACCACCTTTTGTCAAAAACCTCTGAAAGCCTAAAACACGTGACCCATATCCCAAAATCTTCTGAAGTGTCAGACATCAGGCATAAGGAGCTGTGGGGCTCAGGGGTCTGAGGATAAAAAATAACTGTTGTGAGCTGTGTTCTCCATGGTCAAATCTCTTTCCTAGCCACTGTTCAAATCCTTTGAGCTCTCCCTAGCCCTGTGCCACTCTTTTCATGGCTGACTTAGGCTTCTAGAGAAAACAGGATGAAAGAGAAAATGAAACTTAATTTCACATTTTCTATAGCAGTGGTTCTCAAAGTCTAGATGGGGGGCCCATGAGATCAAAATGATTTTCATGGGACATTTTTTTGCCATTTTCACTATCATTCTGTCATGAGATATACAGTATACTTTCCCAGAGGCTATGTGATGTGTGATGTCATTGCTCTCACTTATACAGAATGTGGAAACAGAGATGAGAATCCCTCTGTCTCCTATTAAGCCAGATATTAATGAGACTTGCAAAAAATGTAAAACAATGCCATTTGTCTCACTAATTTTTTCATTCGTTTTTCTCACTAACATTTTTTTTCAAAATAGAGTTAGTTGCCATAAAACATGTTATGTTAGCACAAAGTGAGTTTGTTATTATTTTTAAATAAACTGATTTTTTTAAATGTTTAAAATACAGACACCTGTATAACAAACTTGCACATGTACCCCTGAACCTAAAGGAAAAGTTTAAACTTTTTTTTTTTAATTTAAGAAAATAAGATGGTATCTCACTATGTTGCCCAGGCTAGGCTCAAGCTCCTGCCATGGCCTTCCAAATTGCTGGGATTAAAATTTTTTTTTTTTTTTTTTGAGACAGAGTCTGACTCTGTCAGCCAGGCTGGAGTGCAGTGGTGTGCTCTCAGCTCACTGCAACCTCTGCCTCCCAAGTTCAAGGAATTCTCCTGCCTCAACCTCCCACGTAGCTGGGGTTACAGGCATGCATATCCAAGCCCGGCTAATTTTTGTGTTTTTAGTAGAGATGGGTTTCCACCATGTTGGTTAGGCTGGTCACGACCTCCTGACCTCAAGTGATCTGCCCACCTCGGCCTCCCAAAGTGCTGGGATTATAGGCATGAGCCACTGCACCTGGCCTAAAAAATTTTTTTAATTGTAAAAATGTCTCAGTTTTTTCTTCTGAGCAGTCTAGAGAATCAAAAACAAAACAAAGTCTCAGTTTTAAGAAACTGATTTTTTTTTTTCTTTTGTAGAGACAAGGTCTCACTCTTGCCCAGGCTGGAGTGCAGTGGCAATGATTACAGCTCACTGCAACCTTGAATTCCTGGGTTCAAGCAACCCTCCCACCTCAGCCTCCTGAGTAGCTGGGACTACAGGCATGCATCACGATGCCTGGCTATTTTTTTTTTTTAATTTTGCGTAGAGACAGAGTCTCACTATTTTGCCCAGGCTGGTCTTGAACTCCTGGGCTCAAGCAATCCTCCTGCCTCGGCTTCCCAAAGTGGGATTACAGGCGTGTGCCACAGGACCCAGGCTGTTAATTTTTTTGAGACAGGGTCCCTCTCTGTTGCCTACGCCGTAGTGCAGTGGCACAGACAAGGCTCACTGCAGCCTCAACCTCCTGGACTCAAGTGATCCTCCCACCCCAGCCTCCCAAAGTAGCCTGGATTACAGGTACATGATACCACACTTGGCTAATTTTTTTTTTAATTTTTATTTTTGTAGAGACGGGGTCTCGCCATGTTGCCCAGGCTAGAAACTGAGTTTCAAAAGTATAAAAAGACCTTGTGAAAGCCCCCACTGCCAGTAACATGTTCAAGGTGGTTTAGAGGTCCATGGGGCTGGCCAGCCTGAGCCTACTCACCTTCAAAGTCTATGCGGCACCAAAAAAGGACACCCCTCCCCAAAATCCCATGAAAGTTTATGAGCTTTTACTCTACTAAGTTCTCAGGGACCAACCTAAACACGTGGAGGAGTCAAGGACTCAGCTTAGGAAAGCATCTCTCAGCTTTGACATTGTCATGAGCTATATACAAGTTGGTGTCAGGAAAGGTACTCCTAAACAAAGCCCAAGATGTAAAGTTTGGTTCAATGGGTGTGAGACAGCTATGAATATCTCCAAAATGCACCTGCTGGATTTTTTCCAGGACTAGGTGTTATTGATTTTGCTGGCCTTGTTGGACTTCTTTTGGCTAGAGGTTCCAAAATAAAGAAGCAGGCATTTCTGTCTGGTTTCATGGGATTAGCAGCCTCTATCCATTACCCACAACAAGCCATCGAGTTTGTGCAGGTCAGAAAGGAGAGATTATATGACCAGGGTTTACAAGGTTACATAGTTGTGGAAGATTTTTGGAAGGAGAACTTTCTAAAGCCAGGAAATGTGAGGAATTCATCTGAAAATAAGTAGAAAATTCCATGCTCTACACATTTTAATCAGTTATAGGTAAGCAACAGAAACTTCATATGGTCAATCATTACTTTTACAGAAAAATAGCAGAGAAGTCAGTATTGAATGCATTAAACTGGCTTTCTTCTTCAGGAAAAACTATGCTAGGTCTCTGTTATCTTGGGTGACGCCATCCTACAAGCAAACGAATCTGAAATCCTTTCACTTAGAGATAAGGCACAAGCCTTAGAACTCCCTGCACTCATGTTGCTATTTACATATATAATTAAAATCCAAGTTTAAAAAAAAAAAAGAAAAGAGAGTATAGGCCAGGCACTTGGCTCACAGCTGTAATCCTGGCACTTTGGGAGGCCAAGGCGGGTGGATCACTTGAGGCTAGTAACTCAAGACCAGTCTGGACAACATAATGAAACCCCATCTCTATTAAAAATACAAAAATTAGCCGGGCATGATGGCGCGTGCCTGTAATCCCAGCTACTCAGGAGGCTGAGGCAGGAGAAGCACTTGAACCCAGGAGGCAGAGGTTGCAGTGAGTCAAGATTGCGCCACTGCACTCCAGCCTGGGCAAGAGTGACACTTTGTCTCAAACAAACAAACAAAAAAAAGCATAAAGGGACCCTGACACCAATTGAGAGCTGCTGCTCTGCAGGCAGGCATTGAGGCATCTTGCTGGGGCTATGCTATCTCCGTTGACCAAGCTATGCTCTCTCCCTCTCTTCCTGTTCCATTCTCTAACACACAGAATCCCAGAGACAGTGGGCACAGCAACCAGGACAGGACAACAGACAGTGTCTGAGAGAGAGATGGGGAAGAAGAAAGAGGTGATGGGGAAACTTAACTTATCCTTTACAGACTTCTGTACTGCCTGAAGCTTTCACTTAAAATGGCTTGAATCACTTTTGTAATAATAAAAATAGTACCCTCAGAAAATATGAGAAATATTGATGACAGAGGTTGATTCTGCAGTATGTCATGAATTCTGGGTCACGCAGAAGGAACACACAATGATCTTGCATTTTTTTTGTATTTTTTTCTTTTTGCTTTTCAAAGCATTGGCACATACAGAAGTAACAATCAAGGTTTTTTCTGCCAAGAGTACAAGTCTATAAATTCTTGGGCTGTTTCATAATCGTTGCAATGAATTTTGCCACTTAGCAATATCCTGCTTTTCCTAGTCCATTCTGCAAACTTATGTGGATTTTTTGTTTGTTTGTTTTTTGTTTTGTTTTGTTTTGTTTTAAGAGACACAGTCTCACTCTGCCACCAGGCTGGAGTGCAACGGCGCCATCTCCGCTCACTGCAACCTCCGCCTCCTGGGTTCAAGCAATTCTCATGCCTCAGCCTTCTGGGTAGCTGGGACTACAGGCATGTGCCACCACACCCGGCTAATTTTTGCATTTTTGATAGAGATGGGGTTTTGCCGTGTTGGCCAGGGTGATCTCAAATTTCTGGCATCAAGTGATCCGCCCACCTTGGCCTCCCAAAGTGCTGGGATTATAGGCATGAGCCACGGTGCCTGGCCACTACTGTGGATTTTTACGATTTAAGTGATACACTTCAAATACTTCACAGATTTTTTACCTGTCCTGTTTTTGTTGTTTTGTTTTGCTCAGGAACTGCTGTATCGGATGCTGGGAAGGAAAAGAGAAGAAAATGGTTATATGTCTGGTTGGGGAATAAAACATCACATCCTGAAGTAGGTAATTAAGAGCCCATCTGGAACTGCAGCTGATGTGTTTAATTATTTAATCCCGTGTTTTTTGTATAATCTATTTATACATATTTGTTTTGATATGGTTTTAATGTAAAGTTTATCTGCTCTACAACGTTATCCCCAGGAACATCTCCATTTACAGATGAGTAGAGTCAGGCATTGGGCCAGCAGGCAATTGGCTCTAATTTTTCTGTAGGCCTCAGCAATTCATTCAGGATTTTTATCCAGCAAGAAAATTTGTCAATTTTCTAGTTAACAAATATTTATTGAGCACCTATTTTAGGACATGCAGTGTGATAGCTATACCTTGGACCTCATAGAATTTACAACTTAGTGCAGAAAACCAAATGTAAAAATGTAATGTAAATAGTTGAAAACATAATTAGTTATGAGTACACAATTCTGGGAAAAATACAGTATAAGGGACATATCATGAGGATGCCAGGCTTGTTCTGGAGGGTCAAGGAAAACTTCCTTGAGAATGGGAGTTTATGCTGAGAGGTGGAGTCGTGTATTCATAATCTATAGTTGAGTTACAAGAGAACCATACTGAGAATCTACCAAATGCTAAGCACTGTTCCAGGCACTAAGAATACTGTGAGACTGCAGCATGGCCCCTACCCTCAAGAAATTTAGAGTGCGTTAGAGAAGAGAGACCGAAAGATGATTTCAGCCTAACAGGCCAAAGGTAGTGATGGAGCACACACAGGCTGCTGGAAGGGCAGGTGGAGGGAGAAGCATTCAGCTCAACATTGTAGTTCATTGAAAGTTTTATTAGAATAAAGTTTCATGAGGACAGAGTCCCTGTCTGCTTGTTCACCACTGGGACTCTGATACCACTTGGCATATACTTGGTGCTCAATAAATGTTTCTTGAATAATACTTCTGAGTTAAGGTCGTGTAAGAATTAGCCAGGCAAGGAACGGTGGCAACAGTGTTTCAGGTGGACAGAACAGCATCAGCAAAGCTGTGGAAACAAGAAAGAGCATGGTGCCCATGTCAGATGGCAAGTGGCCATGAAGAGGTGAAATGCCGGGTTGTAGCTGCAGGAGATGAGAGAGGTGAGCAAGAGCCAATCAGGGAGGGCCTTTGTTTCCTGATGGTAAGTCTCCATTGGATTCTGTAGGCAATGGAAAACCACAGAAATGTTTAAGCATGATATGGTCCAGTTAGGAGGATAAGGGAACAGCCAAGAAGAGAGTTGTCATCTAATTCCAGGTCTGAAATTCAGAGCTAGTAAAACTGAAGAGAGAGAGAGATTTCAGAAATGCTTAGAAGGCAGAACAACAGGGTATGGACGTTGAATGTGGGAGTGAGAAAGAGAGAAAAGTCCTTGATACCTCACCAGTTCCTACTTGAGACACCTGGCTATGGCCTGAGCTGTCCACTAAGACTGAGAACAGGGGAAGGAGTGGAGAAGGGTAAGTCTAGGGCAGAAAAGTGATGAGTTCACATTTACAGTCACTGAGTGACTATGGGGCACATGCAAGCACAATTCGCCTAAAAAGCAGTTGATGCCTTTGAATCTAAATCAAACTCAGGAAAAAAAGGGTGCAGTTGGAAATACTGATTTGGGAGTCATCAGTATCCAGGGAGCAGTTGACCTCCTCAGAGTATATAAGAAATCTGGCCCGGGCACGGTGGCTCACGCCTGTAATCCCAGCACTTTGGGAGGCCGAGGTGGGTGAATCAAGAGGTCAAGAGATCGAGACCATCCTGGCCAACATGGTGAAACCCGTCTCTACTAAAAATACAAAAATTAGCTGGGCGTGGTGGTGTGTGCCTGTAGTCCCAGCTATTTGGGAGGCTGAAGCAGGAGAATCACTTGAACTCAGGATGAGAAGATTGCAGTGAGCCGAGATTGCCCCACTGCACTCCAGCCTGGCAACAGAGAGAGACTCCATCTAAAAAAAAAGAAAGAAATCCATGGGCTGCATGTTCAGAGAGAAGAGTAGGGATCCTGGAAAACGTCAGCATTAAACAGTAGGCAGAGGTGGAGGAGAAAAAAAAAAGAGAAGAAATGGTCAGAGAGATGAGAAAGGAAGAGCGGTATCAGAAGCCGGGGCAAGGAAGAAAACATCCAGGAGGGATGTAAAGTCATATGTACAATAAAGTCTTAAAATACAAACAGAAATTAAATAAAACACACAGGGAGAGGTCCTGGATATAATAAGTACCTAAGCTAATAATTAATGAAATTGATCATTGTTTCCCCAGAGCTTCCTTTGTACTTAAGGCAAAAGGATAAATGTAGATTTTGTAAGGCTCATAATTTGGTATCAGAGAGCTGATTTGTTCATCAGGAAAATGACTTGTTAAATGCCTAGGAATTAAGGGGAAATTCAGCATGTTTTCATACCCTAGAACTAAGTTACTGTTGTTTTTCTCTCTGCAATTATCCCCTAGAGCTGAAAATTGCAGGTAAGAATTCAAAACTCCTATCCCTGTTGGAATCATCCAATGGGAGAGACATTTTGCAAACACAAACACTGCTGTGTGATACCAAACAGCACTTTTTTCCTTCTTCTTATTCTTCTTCTTCTTCTGAAGATGCTAAAAGCCCAAATGGGAAGCACTCCAAGGGCTACAGCGTCATACACAGAATGGCAACACTGAGAACAAGTTGACGGTGATTTTTCTTCCTTGCGAAAAGTAGCCATGCCAGTGGTGAGGGGATGGGGGTTAGACAAGGCAAAACTACTGATTTCCAGGTTGTCTGTGTTCCCCCAGCCCTTAGATTCTCAAGGCCCTGAGCTTTGACACATGTACATTGAGACAAAGGCAGGAGCCTCCCAGAACTCTGTAGTAAAGCAATTCTGCAAGAGGGAAGTATAACGAGTAGCATAGTATCACTACCCCCTCTCCCCACCAAATCACATCCACTCAGAACCTCAGACCATGACATTGTTTAGAAATAGTGTCCTTGCAGATGTAATTAGCTAAGCTCTTGAGATGAAATCATTCTACATTTAGGGTAGGCCCTAAATCCAATGATTGGTGTCCTTAAGAGAAGGGGTCACAAAGAGACACACACAGAGAAGGTCATGTGAAGACGGGAGAGATTGGAGTGATGCTGTCATAAGCCAGGGAATCCCTGGAGTACCAGAAGCTAGGAAGAGGCAAGGAAGGGTTCTCCTTTAGAGCCTCCAAGGAGAGCATGGCCGTGCCAACCCTTTGATCTCAGTCAGACTTCTGCCCTCCAGAACCGAGAGAGAATAAAAGTTCTGTTGTTTTAAGTTTGTGGTACTTTGTGTTACAGCAGCCCCAGGAAATAAATTCAAAGGAATCAACACACAAAGAATGAAAGCAACCTTAAATAGGGATAACCAACCTAAAAAAAAGTCAGGAAGTGGGTTGCTGAGCACAGGTAAGAAGACTAAATCCAATGAAAGATCCTAGTATTAAACTCCAAAGAGTATAAATCTAATGTCATATTATTATTAAAATTCCATTGAACATTATTTATTTATTTATTTTGGAGACGGAGTCTCGCTCGGTCGCCCAGGCTGGAGTGCAGTGGCGCGATCTTGGCTTGCTGCAACCTCTGCCTCCCAGGTTGAAGTGATTCTCATGCCTCAGCCTCCCAAGTAGCTGGGATTACAGGTGTGCACCACCAATTTTTTGTATTTTTAGTAGAGATGGGGTCTTGCTATGTTGGCCAGACCAGTCTCAAACTCCTGGCCTCAAGTGATCCGCATGCCTTGGCCTCCAAAGTGCTGGGATAACAGGCGTGAACCACTGCACCTGGCCTCACACTGAGTATTTAATCCTCACAAGCAACCCTATGAGACAGACATTATGCCATATTGCCAGTGAAAAAACTGAGGCCCATGGGGTTGAGCAATGTGATGGAGGTTGGACAGGTGGCAGTTGTGGAGCTGGGATTTGAACTGTTTGACTGACATAAATACCTAATACTGTTAACAACCTCATTATGCTGGAGCTCAAGTGCCTTGTACCATATAAATAGCATGTCCTACTGACAGAAGAAAGCCATGTTCAGGACAGTCATTTGCATTGAATGTAGAAAAAGGATAGTTCAGGACAGTGGTCTCTAAAGAGGGCTTGGTACTCATGACCATGAGTGTAGTAGGCAATCCACTGGCTGTGGGGAAAATGACATCTTCTATTTACATTTATTTATACCTTATCTTTTAAACATTTTCCAGAAGGATATATTTCATAATGTACTGAACAAATTGGTAAACAAATATAAATAAGCACCTTAATAACAAGAATACTTTATTTTTCATCAGAACACATTATTAGTCTGGTCTAGAAAAGAAAAAGGAGTCATTTGTCTCTCAAATGTAGTTTGGAGACTGTGGTCAGCAAAATAATGACACCCAAATATGTCCATGTCCTAATCTTCAGAAACTGTGAATATGTTCTCTTATATGGCAAAAGAGATTTTGCAATGTCATTAAGTTAAGGATCTTGCGATGAGAAGATTATCCTGGGTTATCTGGTGGGTCTAATGTAATTACAAGGGTCCTTATGAGGAGGCAGCAAGAAGGTTAGAGAAGAAGTCAGAGGATGTGTGATAAAGGAAGAAGAGATCACAGAGAGAGAGAGATATTTGAAGATGCTATGCTGCTGACTTTGAGGATGAAGGAAGGAGTCACAAGCCAAGGAATGCCTCTAGGAGCTAGAAAAAGCAAAGAAACAAATTATCCCCTAACAAATCCGGTATGAATACAACCCTGCCAACACCTTGATTTTAGAGCTTCTACGTTTCACAACTCTGAGATAATAAATTTGTGCGTTAAGCCAGTAAGTTTGAGGTCATTTGTTACAGCAGCAACAAGAAAATACAGAGACAGTGGTCCCTAAGACCTTCCAAAAGAAGGTCTTGGCTCTGGGACAGGCACAAGATATGAAAGGAAGATTGACTTTTCATGTTAACATTTTTTGCATGCTTTGTACTTTTTCCATGAGTGTGTATGATGTATCTTAAATTAATTAAAATTTAAACAATAACAAAACAATCTTAACATTAACTCCACTTTTCCTGGGTCCATGGATTCACCAAACCTTCTGGTTAATATTAGTTTTTTCTACAGGATGAGAATATGTTTACAGGGGGATTACAAGTTAGATCTCTTGGCAGCTAGAATTCTCACTGTAAGCTAGTAAATTGGCTTTCTAGCTTGTATTTTGGTCTCTTGAGTTCTTGGTAGGCATGGGCACTCTGGTAAAATGAAATTCCTGTAACACTTAACTTTAGGTCTTGGAGTATTGCCAAGTACTTGCCCCTCAGCCTTCCTCACTGTGGCGTCCTGGGACTCTCTGCCATCACTAAGTATTTATGTCAACTTTCCTGGCTATGCGATCTTGGCTAAGATACTTTCCTTCTCTGAGCCACAGTTTCTTCATCTGAAAATATGAATATTTCACCAACTGATCTTCTATATCCTTTTTAACCTTTCTAATTCTGGGTATCTTTTTTCAAAGAATTTTACTGAGAAAAATTATCATTACACAGTATTCTTTTTAAAGGATATAAAACTACACTTAGTATAGGGAATGAGTATGCAAATACTTAAAAATACATACAGAAATACAATTATGTATTCTTAATTATTTGTATACTCATTCCCCAAAGAAAACTAGAAAGAAACTTAAAGACTAAATACACCTGCTTTCAAGTAGAAATATCAAGACAATTAAAATTATTCTTCCTAGTACCATTTTAATTTTGTCTAATTTCTAAATTTTCTCAAATGTGACTTTTTATTGGTAAAATATTATTTGTGTCATGTGTTAATCACTGGAAACTCCACGATGCTTGAGGCAAGAGAAAACCTTTGGGGTGTGTGTCATTTCCCCGAAGCAGCGTCAAAGCGACCTTCTATGTGAAACTTTGAAGACAGATGTTAGAAACCCAGTAACCCACAGCCAAAAAAGGGTTAGAATTATGCTATTAAAAAAGGACACCCTCCAGATCTAAAAGTACTGACATGGAAAGCTGCACAATAGAGATATACTGCTTGTTGTTATAAGTCCAAAGAATTTTTAACAGTAAGTACATATAAAACCCAAAAAAGGCCTGCTAGGGTTAATATACTACTTAATTGTATTGTGCCAGCGTCAGTTTCCTGGCTTGGACAATGTACTATAGTTACATAAGATGTGATCATTGGGGGACACTGGAGGAATATATAGGATAACCTCACTGCACTATTTTTGCAAGTTCTCATGAGACTAAAATTATTTGAAAACAAGCTTTAAAGAAAACGGTTTAAGGGCCAGGTGCAGTGGCTCATGCCTGTAGTCCCAGCACTTTGGGAGGCCGAGGCGGATGGATCACCTGAGGTCAGTTCAAGACCAGCCTGGCCACATGGTGAAACCCTGTCTCTACTAAAAATGCAAAAATTACCCGGGCGTGGTGGTGGGTGCCTGTAATCCCAGCTACTCTGGAGGCTGAGGCAGGAGAATGGCTTGAGCCTGGGAGGCGAAGGTTGCAGTGAGCCGAGATCGTGCCACTGCACTCCAGCCTGGGCAACCGAGTGAGACTCTGTCTCAAAAACAAAAAAAGAAAAGAAAAGAAAATGGTTTAAATATCAGCCATTTCACATTGTTCTATTGAATATATGAATGGTATATAGCAGCTTTGTGGTAAAGATTTCTTGAATGAAACTAATGAAATTTAAAGTGAGTTTAAAAGAATATAGAATGATTTTGAAAAGAAAAAAATTGAAATTTTTTTTTTTTTTTTTTTTTTTTTGAGACGGAGTCTCGCTCTGTCGCCCAGGCTGGAGTGCAGTGGCGCAATCTCGGCTCACTGCAAGCTCCGCCTCTCGGGTTCACGCCATTCTCCTTTTGTGAAAAACAATAATCTATTGTTATGAGGAAAATTAAAAAGACTGGGCAAGGATGGTGACTCATGCCTGTAATTCTAGCACTTTCGGAGGCCAAGGTGGAAGGGTCGTTTGAGGCCACAACTTTGAGACCAGCCTGGGAAACATATCAAGATGTTCTTTCTACAAAAATATTTTTTAACAAATTAGCCAGGCATTCTAGGCTGCAGTGAGCTATGACTGGGTCACTACACTACAGCTTGGGCAACAGAGCGAGATCTCGCCCCCAACTCCCCCCCAAAAAAAGCTGAAAAGTGAAAGGATATAGTCCAAACTGTAACAGTGATAATCTCTTTATCTGTTCATGGGTGAGAGTGTTGTTTTGTTTTGTTTTGTTTTTTTGAGACAGAGTCTCACTCCGTCTCCCAGACTGGAGTGCAGTGGTGCGATCTTGGCTCACTGCAACCTCCACCTCCCAGGTTCAAGCAATTCTCCTGCCTCAGTCTCCTGAGTAGCTGGGATTACAGGCCCAGCTAATTTTTGTATTTTTAGTAGAAATAGGGTTTCATCATGTTGGCCAGGCTGGTCTCAAACTCCTGACCTTGAGGAGCTGTGATCCACCCACCTTGGCCTCCTAAAGTGCTGGGATTATAGGTGTGAGCCACCGCGCCCAGCCCTTTCTGACCCTTTACAGAAAAAGTTTGCAGATCCCTGTTGGTCTACTGGTGCAAAAACCCCCATGGTATCAAGGAATTAATGTAATTGTAAGAGCCTTCAGAAGTTAGGGTGATGATAGACTTCCTTTTCAACATGGCTATGCTTACTGTGGTACACCAGAACCTGCTCTGTCACTTAATTAGAACTGTGCTATGTGCAGTTGTGAAATGGCATTACAATTTTAGACAAGATCTTTTAAGAATCCACTTTTAATATCATCCCCGTTCCCATCCTATTCATAGAAACTTGCTTTAAAATTAGCAGAGACTTTCTCTTTGAATACATTTATTGAGCGCTTACTATGTGCCAGGCACAGTTATAAGCACTTTGTATAAATTATAGTTTTTTAAAAACTTTGAGACAGGGTCTTGCTCTGTCGCCTAGGCTTGAGTACAGTGTGCAATCAGGGCTCACTGCAGCCTCAACCTCCCGGGCTCCGGCTCAGGGTATCCTCCCACCTCACCTCTGCTTCCCAAATAGCTGGGACTACACGTGTGTGCCACCACACCTAACTAGTGTGTGTTTGGTTTTTGTTTTTTTTGGGTTTTTTTGGTTTTTTTTTTGGTAGAGATGGAGTTTTGCTATGTTGCCCAGGCTGGTCTCAAACTCCTGGGCTCAAGTGATCCTCCCACCTCGTTCTCCCAAAGTGCTGAGATTACAAGTGTGAGCTACCATGCCCCGCCAAATCATCACATTTAATGTTCATAAACCCATTTTACAGATGGTAAACTGAGGCTGAAAGAAGTTACATTGATTGCCCAAGGTGACACAAACAATTAAAGGACATTTGAACCCAACTCTGAATGACTCAAAACAAAAAAAGTTCTTAACGAATCTGACAGAAAAGAAAAAAAGCATATTATAATCCTACTTGAAAACACAAATTCTCGAACCAGTGAGCTTCGAGCCAGAAATCAACAGAAAATAAGAGCACTCTGTCTTCTCAGTGGGTGCATTTTAGAACAGATATCACATATGTTGACTCATCATTGAATTCATAGATGCTGGGACTCATCTGTCCTATGTTTAAAACAAAATTAGTTCTGAAATAAGTCAACTCAAAGATACAACTTTAACGCAATCCTAGAATTTTAGAAGTGACAAGTGCAAGCCTTCAGAGAACAGTTTCTTTTCTTTCACGGGTAGCCTCGGGCTTACGCTGCCCCCTGTGGACCATGGGCGATATGGTCTTAAAAAATCCAAAAGACAGCAAAAGTATCCAAAAATCACAATCTGAATGTTTAAGAGTTGAGAGGGATTTGAAATTGTCTCCTCCAGTTTTTTTTTTTTTTTAATTTGTCAAGAGGGAAGCTGAAATCTAGAGAGAAAGGTTCATTTGCGCAAGATTTTACAGTAAATAACAAAGGAAGGGACTACGTATTTTGCTGACCTCTACTCAGAATTCATATTTTCTGACCTTTCCCAGCAGCACTAATACAGATCTGGAATTTCAATACTCCTTTTGAAAGTGGAAGCACACATTTATTGAATTCGCATGCTTGCTTTAAATTCTGAAGGCCTTTACATGTTTTTATACACTTAAATGAATATATACACTGAAATGAATAAACCAACAGAGCATTACATACATCAGTCAGGCGTTCCTTAGCTCCAAGGGAAGAATTGGGTGGGGTCCATGTTGGTAATTTTGACAGAGAACAGAGAGCAAGTTGTGTTGGCACCCAATGTGGTTCAGAAAGAGGAAGAAATGGTGAGATACTGTCACATTTCACGCAGATGAGGTAGATAGAAGGAAACCAGAGACCCTAGAACACCATTATTCAAGAGGCACCTTGGTTCTGAACCTTGGCCTCAACCTTCCACTGCTCTTGAGACACCCTAGCAACAAAATCTCATCAACCCTATTAGAGCCTAGAGTCACCTCCTTAGGCTTCTGTTCTCATGTGCCAATAGCCGAGGGTCTCAGTAAAACACAGATAAGACCTCATTCCTAATCCTTCATCACCGGACTTTCCTCTGGAGGATAATGTCTAGCACTGGGCTTTGCCCACCTTAGCTGATCAATAAATCTTCACCGAGGCCAGGCGCAGTAGCTCATGCTTGTAATCCAGCACTTTGGGAGGCCAAGGTGGCCAGATCTCTTGAACGCGGGAGTTCAAGACCAGACCAGGCAACATAGGGAGACACCATCTCTACAAAATAAAAAAAATTAGCTGGGCATGGTGGTGCATGCCTGTAGTCCCAGCTACTCAGGAGGCTGTGGCAGGAGGATCGCTTGAGCCCAAGAGATCGAGGCTGCAGTGAGCCATGATCGCATCACTACACTCCAGCCTGAGCTGCAGAACGAGACCCCATCTCAAAAACAAAAATAAATAAATTAATTAATCTTGATTGAGGGAGGTGGGAAGATCTCCATTTGACCTAAAACCCTCAGAATTATTGATAACAACAACAATAATAATAAATGGCTACCATATACTGAGCACTTACTGTATGCCAAGTACAATGTGAAGTACTTCTCATGTTCTCAGTTAATTCTCAGAAAATGCTCGGCAGTAGTTCCCATTACTGCCCTCATCTCACAGTGGGAAACTTGTGCCCTGGAGAGGTCAGGCAACTTGCTCAAGTTGCATAGTAGGAAAGCACAGAGCAAATCGCAGAGCCAGGATCATCTGCCTTCGGAGCCCAAGCTCTTATCCTCTGGGCTCTATGGACTTTGGAAAATGTGGCAAGATGAGTGCTGGAGAGTCAATACAATGGGAAGAGTGGCTCACGCCTGTAATCCCAGCAGATTGGGAGGCCGAGGTGGGCAGATCACCTGAGGCCAAAAGTTCAAAACCAGCCTGGCCAACATGGTGAAACCCCATCTCTACAAAAGTACAAAAAAAAAAAAAAAAAAGAAAAAAAATTAGCCAGGCATGATGGCGGCTGCCTGTAATCCCAGCTACTCAGGAGGCTGAGGCAGGAGAATCGCTTGAACACGGGAGGCAGAGGTTGCAGTGAGCCGAGATGGCGCCTTGCCCTCCAGCCTGGGTAAGAGAGCGTGACTCCATCTGAAAAAAAATGAAAAGAAACCCCAGTCTTGTACCACCTGGATGGGTACAGTTTTTGGAAAAGAAATTCTAATAATCATTATTATCGATGATTATTATTGTGAGTACAATGTAAGCATCCGAAAGTGCACAAAGCACTTTCACATACATTATCTCGTTGGAGCTTTAATATGAGTCTATGAGCTAAGTAAACTTGGGCAGACTTATTGAAACAGGAGGAAATGAAAGCTCTGAGGGGTCCATATCTTGCCCAAGGCTGCATAGCTAATAATGAGAGCTAGTGAATGGTAGGGCAATGACATCTGATTCCAGGTTCCACTTCTTTTCCTCTCTACTGTGCTGCTGAGCATCACAGGGTTCAACAGCCCCCAATTACAGATGGTAGATCTTACCAAAGGGCATTTGTACCTTTATTTGTTGACTTGTTTATAGGGCAGAAAACAGAGAGAGACCACACTGCAGAACTCACTGAGGTTTATTCATTTATTCTACCCACTGTGAAATCAGAGACCTCTCCAGTGCCTAGAAACCCCTCCCTGGCTCTGCATCAGAGAGATGTTTTGGCCTACAGAGGGGCCACCCAGCTCAGTTTGTTAGCCATCAGTGAGCACCTATCTTGGGGCTGGCTTTGTGTTCTATTTCAACAGCTCACCCCTTATTTCTTTTTCACTCTTTGTTTGTCTTACATGGACATACCTCTTTTAAAGCTTGGCAATTCTCTTTGATCTTATTTGGCTGACATTTCTGAAGGTGAGCTGTTAGATGCTAGAATTACATGGATTCAATTCCAGTGTTATTAATAAAAAATTGTACAGTTGGTAGACTAGAATGCTATTGTGAGAAAAAATAATAAGAATCCACTTTTGTCTTTTTCCTTTATCCCCCAGCCGGGCTACCAACTGATTCAAGCCTGTGAACAGCACTGGGCATGAGAGATAAAACAAATCTGTTAATACCTCATGAAAGATGTTGACTTTGAAATCAAGTGCATCCAATTTCTTTCTTCCTAACAATGGCATTGGTGAGTACAAATGTGGTTTGCTTCATTCCTCTGCCTTTCTCTGTTCCTTCTGCTGAACTTGTACTGAGAATGGCAATTCCTCCTACAACTTTTCCATGCCCTTGATCAGCGAAAGGCTCAGAAAATTGTCAGGTTCTGACAGGGCTCAATTTTGTCTTTACTTTATTAAAATAGTGCAATGTAGGGCAATTAGCTCTAATTTGGGAGCCAGAAGAGACTCCTACCTAAGGACGAGTGCTCACTCCTCTTTAAACTTTTTAAATGTCTCTGTGCCTCAATTTCCTTATTCGTAAAACAAGGAGAGTGTACTATACTAGGAATTCCTAACTGCCTTCTTGGGACCAGGGCTGTGGCTTCAAAAGACTTATCTGAGGTTTGTTAAACATATGATTTCTTGACCCCACTGCCAGAGGTTCTCATCTGCAAGTCTTGGGTACACTAAGGAGACCTATACTTTTACTAAGTTCCCTGTGATTCCAGCGCATGATCAGGTCTGGCATTCATGGATTAGATGATCTCCAAGTTCAAGATCTTGCTTCCCCAGTCTTCTCCTACCTCTTAGAGGTCAACACGAGATCTGATTGTTCTCACACCTTCATTTATTCTCTCCTCACCCTCTTCTCTCTTATCTCCAGGTCTAGATCAAACCTACCTCTGCCATGTTTGACTGCATCCTCCTATGCAATGCCAGAATACACCTTGCTCATTCAGCAGCTCCTTCCTTCTCTACCCAGCCTTCCCTCTAAATTTCTTGAAAGAACGTCAAACATTCATCCTCTAGCAATTGCTCATTTTGGGATTTCATGGAGTCCGCCCACAGAGCTTACACTCTCTGTCCACTTCATGGTGACCTTGCTGCAGTACGCAGCCACATCTCTAAATGCCTCATTCTAGAATTTCCTAATCTTTAACTACAGCCTCCTTAGGCTTTGCCAGCCCAGCTTCCTCTGCCCTTGTGCGCTTATGCATCCAATTCTAGTTCTGGTGTCTTCCTGTCTAGCTCCTTAGCTGGCTTAGGAGTAGCTCCTTAGTTGGCTTTTCTTCCTCCACCACAAGCTCCCCCAGTGTACTGCTCCTTTATGGGGAGGGAGTCTCCCTTTGCACCTCTTCATCTGTCTCTTCACCTCACACAATATCTTTAGGTGATTATACAGGAGCTTCCATTATCCCTCCTGTGCTAATGAGGCAGGACAATAAAATGTGTAAGAGCTCAGGTTCAAGCACCAAAGAGACCTGGGATTCAAATTCTGGCCAATTTTTTAACCTCTTCAAACCTTAGTTTTTCTCCTTTATCATGGACCTTATAATAGAATCTTCCTCGCAGATTTGGACAATTGCTCACAATGAGACAATGCACTGGATGCATTGAGCCAAGCCTTGGCATATAATAAGTACTCAATAAGTGTCGTTTATGAGCAATGACCTCCCAAATTATATCCTTAGTCTTGCACTACCCCTTTTGAGAGAATATACATGAAAGTATTGGTATACTGGCAAGTCTTTATTCAGCACTTATAATGTGAATCATTGTAGTAATTATTTTGATCAGATATAAGTGCCAATTAGCAAAGACACCCACCCAGGCATCCATGAGTCAGCCCAGACCCACACTTTCAACTGCCTGTTAGACACTTCTCAGAGGCATTTCAAACTCAAGATCTCACACACAAACTTAACTCTTCCTCATGGAGCTGCTTTACCAGTTAACCCACACATTGACCCATTCTCCCAACTGCAGAGAAGTAGCTGTCCTTCATTCTCCACTTGGGCCACCAAGTCCTCTGACTCCTAATTGCTAAATGGCTGTTACTCTGTGCCCTCTCTATTGTTGTTGCTGCTGTCATTCTAATCTAGACGCTCATGCTTCACCTGACGTATTGCAGGAGACTCCAGCCTTGCTCCCATCTAATACATCTTCCATACCCTTGCCAGAGCAATTTTTCCTGAAACAACTGAAAATGTCACTCCCTATTCAAAAAACATGAACGATTCCTCACGACTCTGAAATAAAATATAAATTCTTTAGTCAATCATACAAGCCCCTTAAGAACCTAGACCATTACCAGCTTCCTATCTCTATTTTTGGATTAAACCAGACTGTTAAATAATCACCAAAGACATCATGCTTGTATTACATTTCTCTGTCTTTGCTCATGCTGTTCTTCCATCCTGTTGGCTCTTCCCTCCTTAATAGCATTTTCTCCTTGAAGAACGAATTCAAAAGTCAATGAGTAAAATCAGCCCTGACCCTGGCCCTCATTTTCATTTTCAACTCTTCCGTCTTTGGGCCCCAGTGTGCCTTTTCTCACCTCTATCTCAAAGCAGAGCTCACTAAAGGATGGTTTGTTATGCACAAGCCTGTCCATCCCGCTAAAGTGTGATCCCTTTAAAGACGAAGGCCATGACTTACTCATTTTTCATGTCCTACGCCACATAAAGTAGCAACCAAATATATTACCAATTGTCATATATCTAAACCAAATGCCAGAGTTACAAGGTACAGATTTAAAATTCCATGTTCAACCACATTTCCCTCTGAGCATGCCTTAACTCCATGGAAAGGCCAGCTTGTTTTGGATCTTGAAGCTTCAACTGACTTTGCAAAATAAAAAGATATAGTAATAGAAAAAAATGTTTCTAAACTCATCCCTAACCCGCTCCCCCATATTCTTGCCCCTGGGACCAAGAAATAACTACTGTTAAGTATCGCAAGGAAAGAAAAATGTTGTTATTGTCAGAGCAATCTTCATTTTTCCCAATTTGAATATTGACAGCAAAGTCCTCGTGTGTTTTTCAGTGCATTCAATTTGAATTTGTGCTAGAGTTTTGACTTCCTGCTGATTATAGGTATAATGATTCATTTGGGGCACAAGAAAAAGTGAAACCTCATATTTTAGGAGTAAATAAGGAACTCTGCCTTCAAGAAAGCTCTGTTGAGAAAAAGTGGCTGCCAGTCCGGCAACAAAGACCAACTTTGCATGGGATCAGGACCACTGGCCTCTTGCCTTAGCTCTCTTCCTAACTCACTACAAGGCTTCTCTCAATTCCCTGGCCCTCTCTGGGTCTCAATTTCCCATCTTCTTAGTTTCCCAGCATTCTACAGACAAGACTTCCCCCCTACATCCCCCGGAAGTTCATAGACACAAGTTTAAAATCCCTGAAATGTGGATGTGAGTCCCAGTTCTCCCTCTGTCTAGCTGTGGGATCTTGGATAAATCATTCTACATCTCTGAACCCTATATCTGGCATCCAGAGAGTGGAGATTAGAATTTGCAACACTAAGTAGGGCTTCTTTGGTTGATATCTGCAGACCAGCCACCTAAAAATTGGAGGAGAGCATTGAACTAGAAGACATGTACATGGAGTTGCTTTGTAAAATAAATAAGACAAACCTGGAAGCATTCGAATGGCAAACTGGACCACAGCTCTTTTTCAGCTGTAACTTGATTCTCAAGCCTAAATTATAGAGTGGAGCCTCAATAGATTGAGCAATGTGAGAACAAAACAACTGAGAGGCCGTTGAAAATTAAAGATGTTCACCCACAGGAATAAAACCAATAATTGAGAGTTCTGCAGAGCCATCTAAACAGAGGTCAGTGAAAAGCTTTCAGAATCTCAGATTTATTCTAATACTGAGAATTACTACTATGAGAGTGTAAAAGCTTTTGTAACTTCTCTGGGTTTGTGATTTTGTCACTCCTCAGCTGTTTCCCTAGTGTGATTAGCAGTTAAAAAAAAAAAATCATAAAACCAAAAAGTATCTATATACTGATCAGGAACAGCCAGTCAGTTGGGAGCTGGCAGAAGTGGCCTCTTGTTACCCTGCTGTACTCCTGAAAATGAAGGTTTGTGATCTGAAATAGCAGCAGAGATGTAAAGAAAAGAAAAAAATAGAAGTCCTTCCTAATGACTATTATTTACAAGCCAGTAATTATGTACTAGGCATTTTTCTCATGCATTTTCTCACTTAACAGCCCTACACAATAAGTACTACTGTTATCCCCATTTTACATTTTGAGGAAACTGAGATTCAGAAAAGGATAGAACAAATAACTCACCTGAGATTCTACAAGAAAAACAAAAATCTCACAAAATGGCAGAGGTGGGATATAATCAGGAGCCTTTGCGCTCCCTGACTCAACTCTTTCAACTCCCACCTAATGCTACCCAACAGGCTATGAGAAGCAAGGACAAGAAAGAAAGGATAGGGATTTGGGATGTTATAGAGGCAGTGAACATGAGCCTAAGATACAATCAGTAGGGAACTTAATCCCAGGCCACATGATTTTATTTAGGAAATGGCATAGTTATGTAGCTTTTTATGCCCTGGCTTCGGAGTCCCTACCCAGTAGAGATGGGGCCTTTTGGGAGCAACTGGGGGCCATTTCATACATTCCTGCTACCAAGCAAGAAATAAAATTAATCCCAGCTGGGTGCAGAGGCTCACACCTGTAATCCCAGGACTTTGAGAGGCCGAAGCAGGTAGATCATAAGGTCAGGAGTTAGAGACCAGCCTGGCCAATATGGTGAAACTCCGTCTCTACTAAAAATACAAAAAAAAAAAAAAATTAGCCAGGGGTGGTGGTGGGTGCCTGTAGTCCCAGCTACTCAGGAGGCTGAGGCAGGAGAATCGCTTGAACCCAGGAAGCAAAGCTTGCAGTGAGCCGAGACCATGCCACTGCACTCCAGCCTGGGTGACAGAGGTGAGACTCTGTCTCAAAAAAAAAGAAATAAAGAAATAAAATTAATCCCATAGGTGAGAAGGTATGATCAGAGTTCCTAGGTATCTTGAAGTATGAGTTTGTATTACTCTAATAGATTTTGGGGGAGTGGGACCTATGTCATATTTTCATGTGAGTTGTTACTGCTGTTTTATCTGTTTGTGCTTGTATTTGTTACTGAATTATAGTTTCTAGCCATTTGGGGTTTTGTAGAATATTTAGACAATTGGATGAAAGTCCTGGACTTTGCCCCAGAAAAATGTGTGTGCACACATACATACAATTATGCATATAATTTCAGGAGGGTCATGCCCTTCCTGCAAGAAGCTCATCTACAGATATCCCCCATCCAGGAGTCCTTAGACACAGTTTAAAATCTCTAAAAGCTGGGTATGACTCCTAGCTCTCCCGCTGTTTAGCTGTGTGATTTTTTTTTTTTTTTTTTTTTTTTTTTGAGACTGAGTCTCGCTCTGTCCCCCAGGCTGGAGTGCAGTGGCGCGATCTTGGCTCACTGCAAGCTCCGCCTCCTGGGTTCACGCCATTCTCCTGCCTCAGCCTCTGGAGTAGCTGGGACTATAGGCACCCGCCACCACGCCTGGCTAATGTTTTGTACTTTTTAGTAGAGACGGGGTTTCACTATGTTAGCCAAAATGGTCTCGATCTCCTGATCTCGTGATCCGCCCGCCTCGGCCTCCCAAAGTACTGGGATTACAGGCTCGAGCCACTGCACCCGGCCAGCTGTGTGATCTTAAGACAAGTCACTCCACATCTCTGAGCTCCATTCTAGGCAGCCATGAAGTGGAGGCAAGAAATTGCTACCCTGGGTCATGCTAATTTTAGAGAACAATGATTGACAAGACCCTCTTTAAGGATTTAAATCCACAACCACGGAAGCTTTGCCATCTGAAAATTACATGAAAAAATGGAGAGGGAATTGAGGATTGTTGGCCAGAGAAAGAAAAACCCATAGAAGCCTGTAGGCCCTCTGAAGCGGGTTGGAAGAGTTTTCATGTGAATGAAGATGTAGTCTTATTCTGTAAGAGGCACCAGAAGGGAGACCAGGAGGAAGCGGAGCAGCATGGTGTTAGAGTGATTTAGAGTTGAAAAGACATGGGTTAAATCCAGGTCAGCCGTTTACTGGACAAGTTTTAAATCTTCAAGGGTTCTAAAATGGAGGTGATAATGGTACCCATTTCTTAGGAATGTGTGGACAATCAAAAGAGATAATACATGTAACGTGCATGGTGTTAAAACAATGACAGACCTACAACGGTAGGTGTTAGCTTCTCTAATAAAGTCTCTGACCCTCCATTTCTTTACCTATAAAATGAGGATAATATCTGTAGCTGCCTAGGAGGTTGTTGTGAGATTCAAATAAGAAAATTAATGCAAAAACGCTGAGCACAGTACCTAATGCATAGATAAATCCTCGGTGGATGTTAACCACAATTATCGCTATGAATGTTTCATTACCAAAAAAACAGTGGCAAGAGAGGAAGTAGGGAGTGAAAGAATTTTATTTCTATCTGTTTTTATGTACCCCTAACAAAAAAGCATGCGCGTAATGTTTGTGTAATTTAAAATAAATGAATAGTAGTTAAAAGAATATGACTTTTAATTTCAGATTAGAAAACCAGATAAAATAAAATGATATCTAAAGAGTGTAGAATCAGAGCTAGACATCCCAGACCTAACAACCTGAGAGCTGTGTGGCCTTGGGAGATTTTGATAAAACAAAAATGTGAGCATCTGCTAAAGAGGGATTAAATTAAGTGGCCCAGGAAGATGGCTTGACATAGACCTAGCACATAACACGTGGTCAATAAATCCTGCTTTTCATCCCTAATGACTAAACGTTCCATAGAGACTGACTGGCCTTCTTACACCAAGCTCCTCTTCAGCCCAGCAGCAAGTGCTCTCTCTTCTGGGATTTGGTCAAGGAGGAGAGAAATGAAAACTATAAAGAAGCTTATGGAAGGTAAACATCACATGACCTCTTGTTCCCTTGTAGTTCAATGTAAAATAGTCCAAGATTTAAATGGAATAAAGGATGATGGTGTTAGAATGTTCTCCCTACTTTCCATCACCTTTCTAGTCACTGCCATCTCTTTCTTTGTCAGAAAATAGTCCCCCACCCTTACCCCATCCCATAGACAAAAAGGGTTTGGATCTTTGGCACCCCATTTCCCTTAAATTATCAACTCCTAGTCCAGATTTTCTGTTTTCCCACTGTATGAGTTAGTGCAAGCCAAAGCGTCTTAATATCAGGTTCCCCTTGCATTTCATCCTGAGTTACAGTCTTACTTCAAAACCTGTCCCCTTCCATTCACTCTTGTCTGTTTCCTTCAATTCTGAGCTTTTTTTGTTTGTTTGTTTTGAGACAGAGTCTCACTCTGTCACCCAGGCTGGAATGCAGTGGCAAGATCTTGGCTCACTGCAAGCTCTGCCTCCCGGATTCACGCCATTCTTCTGCCTCAGCCTCTGAGTAGCTGGGACTACAGGCGCCCACCACCACCTCCAGCTAATTTTTTTGTGTTTTTTTTTTTTTTAAGTACAGACGGGGTTTCACCATGTTAGACAGGATGGTCTTGATTTCCTGACCTCGTGATCCGCCCGCCTTGGCCTCCCAAAATTCTGGGATTATAGGCGTGAGCCACCACGCCTGGCCTCTTCTGAACTTTTGAGTGATGCTACATGGTCTCCTTCACAGAATTAAACGATGCCTGTTTCCTGGCTAATAAACATATAGAAAGGAACTCAAACTCTCTGTTAATCAGGATAAGAAAAGAACAAGATGGGCCGGGCAAGGTGGCTCATACCTGCAACCCCAGCACTTTGGGAGGCCGAGGTAGGTGGATTGCCTGAGCTTGGGAGTTCAAGACCAGCCAGGGCAACATGGTGAAACCCCATCTCTACTAAAATACAAAAAATTAGCCAGGCATGGTGGCATGCGCCTGTAGTCCTAGCTACTCAGGAGGCTAAGGCATGAGAATCACTTGAGCCCAGGAGGCAGAGGTCGCAGTGAGCGGAGATCGCACCACTGCGCTCCCACTTGGGCTACAGAGTGAGGCTCTGTCTCAAAAAAATTAAAAAGAAAGAAAGAGGCTGGCGCGGTGGCTCACCCTTGTAATCCCAGCACTTTGGGAGGCCGAGGCGGGCGGATCACGAGGTCAGGAGATTGAGACCACGGTGAAACCCTGTCTCTACTAAAAAAATACAAAAAATTAGCCGGGCGTGGTGGCGGGCGCCTGTAGTCCCAGCTACTCGGAGAGGCTGAGGCAGGAGAATGGCGTGAACCCGGGAGGCGGAGCTTGCAGTGAGCCGAGATTGCGCCACTGCACTCCAGCCTGGGCGACAGAGTGAGACTCCGTCTCAAAAAAAAAAAAAAAAGAAAAGAAAAGAACAAGATGACATTTTCTTCTCATAAGATTGAAAAAGTTAAACAAATGGTCATATCATTGTAGGGAGAATATGGGAAAGCAGACACTCTGTGGGTGGAAAAATAAATTGGCACAGCCTTTTCTGAGAACATTTTTCTACAAGCTATTAAATTTAAAGGTGCACATTTCTTTTAACCAGTAATTTTTACTTTTTGGTCAACCATCCTAACTACAGAAACACTTGCATGAATGGTTAGGGAGGCATGCATGTACTAGGATGTTCACTGCAGCACTGTTTATAAAAAGGAAACATTGAAACAACCTAAATGCCCCTCAATAGACAAGAAATACTGTGATTACTCATAATATGAAATATTACACAGCAATTTGACATATATCTACATAGATTAAAGAAGAAAGTGGTCCAATATACAACAATAAGTGAATAAAACAAAATGCAGAATGCTGCATATAGCATGATAACATTGTTTAAAGACATGCACGAAACTGAACTATATATTTCTATATCTATGTAGACACATAAGGGAATGGAAAAAAGACTAGAATGATCATCTTCAACTAATCACAGTTATTATCTCATGGCAGGGGGCTGGGATTGAAGACAAGGAGTGAAAGAGAATTTTATTTCTATCTGTTTTTATGCACCCCTAACAAAAATGCATTAGTGTGATATTTGTGTAATTTAAAATAAAAAAATAAAAATTTGAAAAATGAATAGGTGGTTTTCCTACTATCATTCCTGGCGTCAGGTCAGCAGTTTCTAAGGAAGAAGGAAGATTTCAACGGAGGGACTTCAGAGATGAGAAGAGGAGAGGAGAAGCCAGCACTGATGCTTGCAGCATGTTTTGCTTCCACCCCAGCTGGCAGGAGGATGTGGTACGTGGCCGCAAAGGAGACAGAATAGTTGAATCCCAAGACAACCAGACAGATGACAGATTGTTTCCACATCCAAAGACAAGCCACTCATGAGAACACAGCCCCAGGCCAGGCAAGGTGGCTCTAGCACTTTGGGAGGCCAAGGCAGGAGGATCACTTGAGGCCAAGAGGTTTGAGACCAGCCTGGGCAGCATGGTGAGACCTCATCTCTACAAAAAAAAAAAAAAAAACAAAAAAGCGAGACTCTGTCTCAAAAAAAAAAAAAAAATTAATAAAGTAAAATAAAATAAAAAATTACAGCCCCCTTACCTCCAGGCTGAGGAGAAGACACTGAATCACTCGTTTTCCACATTGACACGTGGGATGTTGATGGGAGATCCCAAACTTTGGACTCTTTGGAAAAACAAAGGAAAACAGAAAACAGACTGAGGTAAATGCTCGTCTTCCTGCTTTTGGTACTCAACTGTCCCTATGCTGACTTCTGTCACTGAAAAAAAAAAAAATAGTATGTGCCAGACACTGTCCTAAGTGACCTACATGCATTCTGTCATTTAATCCTTAGAAAGAGCCACAGGATAGGTGTTATTCCCAGTTTACCAGTGAGGAAACTAAGGCCCAGAGAGATTAGGTAGCTTAGCTAAAATCACACAGCAGGAAAGAGGTAGAATTTGTATTTAGGCAGAGTGAAGCCGCAACGCCCAAATAAATCACTCTATCATACTGTGTCCCTGCGTTGTACTATCACAAACACTGATTTACTTACCTTACAGATGTCTGTTTTCCTTTGCTAGATTATTAGCTCCATTACGGTAACCCCTCCCATATGAGTGCTTACAAATGTGCCAGGCACTCTTCTAAGTCCTCACATGCATGAAGTTATACAACCCTACAACAAACCTAGGAATAAACTGAGGCCAGGGACCCCCAGCCAAAAGTAATAGAACTGGGAGTCAACCCCAAGTGGTCCTCTCTAGCACCCCCAAGGATGCCAATTGTGTCTTATTTCAGGGTATACCCCATCCCAGGCCCCACTAACTACCTAAAGAAATTTTGATGGGTAGATGACAGGATAAATAATGAAAGAGTGACCAATTCTCCCTCCACTCTAAAAAGCCAACGCATTGAATGAGTAAACCCCTCAACAGTCTCAACAAAGAAGATTTGCGTGCATGAAATTAGAATGAGACAGCTAAGTGCTACTTAGCCTAGAGTCTAAAAGCAAACATCCTAGAGATGTACCATGAGCTAGTGTGGAGAATTGCACCAATCAAGAAAGGCCTTCCTTTTCCTTCCCTCCCTCCTCCTCCTCCTCCTCCTTCTTCTGTCTCCCTCTCTCTCTCTCTCTCTCTCTCTCAGCCACAAGAAGGAACAACCTACAAAGGCTGCCCTGAGGCCAATTTGCTGCAGGGGGATTTTATGGCACAAAAGACCCAAAGAGGTTGTCAGTCATCTGATTCAGCAAGACTTTTAGTAATTTCCTTCTCCTCAGTCCGAGGGGTGAGGGAGGACAGAGAGGGTGAGTGTCTGCACACCTTCGGATGTCAGCAGGACAGTGTCAGCAGAAGCAGACTCAGCACTACTCCAGGAGTCACTGGGGAGGACAGTTTCTGATTCTGGAAGAGAAAAAAGTTGGATAAAAGGCAGCTAAAAAGTAATTATTGTGTTTGTGGTGGGTGGTGGGATTTGGGAATATCTTTTTTTAATTGATTTATTTATTTTTTGAAACAGAGTCTTGCTCTGTCACCCAGGCTGGAGTGCAGTGGCACAGTCTTGGCTCACTTCTGTCTCCACCTCCCAGATTCAAGCGATTCTCCTGCCTCAGCCTCCCGAGTAGCTGGGATTACAGGTACCCGCCACCACGCCTGGCTAATTTTGTATTTTTATTAAGAGACGGGGTTTCACCATGTTGGCTGGGATGGTCTCAAACCCTTGACCTTAAGTGATCCACCTGCCTTGGTCTCCCAAAGTGCTGGGGTTACAGGCATGAGCCACCACACCTGGCCACTTTTTTTTCTAATTTATCTAATTTTTTTAAAGACAAGAGTCTCACTATGTTGTGCAGGCTGGAATTGACTTCTTGGGCTCAAGGGATCCTCCTGCCTCAACCTCCCAAGTAGCTGGGATTACAGGCTCACATCACCATGTTCTAGGGTATTTTTATGGCTGTCTTGGTGCTTCTTTATATATTTCAAGTTTTCTTCAAGGATTGCAAGTAATTTTTAGAATCAAGGAATAGAAACTACAAATGTTGTGTTTTACGGTAGTTATTTATTTTAAAGCCCAAAGGAATAAAAAAATACATACAAGAACTGATTGGTTTAGGGTTCATGGATTTTAGGTGACTATTCAGAGTATAATAGAATTAGCCAATTCAATTTTGTAAAGCTATTTGAATTATCCAAGACTTATTGAGGCAGCTGAAATGTCTAAGAAAGCCTTCAAGCTATCTCATGATTGCTTTCCCAATTCTTACTGCAGAATCAGAGTCTGACATACAGTGACAGCCTTGACAAGCCCCCCTAAGCAATAGAGCAAGTCACTCAGTGAGAGGTACAAGTTGCAGGGTCAAGAATTCCAGGGGAAAAAAAAAGAAACAAAGAAAAGAAACAAGGCTAGAACTAGTTCACCAACAGGGGATATTTTAAAGGCGTCTGGAGGTCTTTCCTCAACCAATCTCTAATGCTCAGGCAGCTACTTAACCCCTGAAAGAATGGAACTGGAGTCTGACCAGGAGTGACCTTTCCTGGTTCTTCAATAAACATCTCTTGCAAGACTCCTTAGAGGTCAATTGGAGAACCCAAAATGCTGACTTTTCAAAAACACAAAGGATAAGGCAGAAGAAAAGAGAAACCATAAAAAAAGAAAAGGAACAGTTTGGTGAAAACACCTCCTTATACACACACACACACACACGTGCACGTGCACACACACACACACACAAATGCCTACTGTTAAGGAGTAAATTGTGTCCCCTCAAAATTCAGATGTTGAAGTGCTAACCCTCAGTACCTTGGATGCAAATGTATATTGAGATAGCGCCTTTAAAGAGATAGTTAAGGTAAAATTAGGTCATACCAATGGACCCTAATCCAATACGACTGGTATTCTTGCAAGAGATTAGGACATAGAAGGACAGACAGAGGGAAGATGGCCACCTGCAAGCCAAGGAGAAAGGACTTAGAAGAAACCAACCCTGCTGACACCTTGACCCTGGACTTGTAGAACCCAGAGCAGTGCGAAAATAAATTTCTGTTGTTTAAGCTACCCAGTCTGCGGTGTTTGTTTGATAGGTCTAGCAAACTAATATACGCATGTGCACATGCACACACTCACACACACACTGAGAGAGAGCAAGTCACTGCGCTGCCTCATTCAGTGAGACAGCTCTGTTGTAAGAAACCCAAGATACATCTGCGTACCTGCAGTGACGATGGACCCTTCCTTAGAAGGCTCAGGAGTCAGAAGACCTGTGGCTGCCTCTGGAAGGGGGCTTGGGGTTGGTGAAGGGCACGTGTTTGCTGTTGTGAAGACGGCAATGGTTGTCATCTGAAGTGGTGTTCTGGTTGTGAGATCGGGTGTGGTCACGACTGTTGTTGGAAGTGCAGCTGGGGTTGTTGTCATTTGTGGGGTGGTGGTGGGGCTCGTTGTTGTTCTGCGTGTGGTGGTAGTTGTTGTTCTGCATGTGGTGGTGGTGGTTGTTCTGTGCGTGGTTGTCGAGGCTGTAACCAACAACAGACATGTCTGGCACCAAGCGGAGATGGAGGAAAAAGAAAATCATGCAAGTATATCTGGGACCCATCCATTTCTGTTGCCCTCACCTGGTCCACTGGCCTGGACCATTGTAATGTCCAGTAAAACTGTGTTTCCTGCCCCCACCCTGACCCGTTCCTTCCAATCTATTCTTCACACATTGGCTACAGTAATCATTTAAAATGTTGGCCAGGTGTGGTGGCTCACACCTGTAATCCCAGCACTTTGGGAGGCCGAGGTGGGAGGATCACTTGAGGTCAGGAGTTTGAGACCAGCCTGGTCAACATGGTGAAACCCTGTCTCTACTAAAAATACAAAAATTAGCTGGGTGTGGTGGCATGCGCCTGTAATCCCAGCTATTCAGGAGGCTGAGGCAGGAGAATCGCTTCAACCTGGGAGGCGGAGGTTGCAGTGAGCTGAGATAACGCCACTGCACTCCAGCCTGGGCAACAGAGTAAGACTCTATCTCAAAAAAAAAAAAAAAAAAATGGCAGATGTAATTATGTCCCTCCCCTGCCTAAATCTTTTACTGGGTACTCCTTGCCCTTAAGATAAAGAACCCAATTCTGCACCTTGGCCTTCAAGCCACAAGCCTCCATTTGACCCCATCTTGCCTTTCTTTCCAATCTCATATCTCCACCCCTGGCTATCACTTTTTCCCACCCAACTGGCATTTCTTTAGCTCTTTGAATACATCAGCAACCTTCCCGCTGCATGAACCTTTGTACCTGCTGCTTCCTATTCTCATTCTTCATGAGGCTGACTCCTACTTAACTCTCATGTCTCAGCTAAAAAGTTACTTCCACAAGGAGGCCATGTAGATTCTCCAATAATGATTAGGCTTTTTTGTTATGTACTCTCATAGTTTACCTCCACAGCCTTTATTGCATTTCATAACTGCACATTTATTTCATTGCTATTGTTTAAAGTCTGTTTATCCCATTAAATTTGAAGCACCATGAGGGAAAATCTGACATTTATTTTGTTTTATGCTCAAATCCAATAACTATCACAGTGTCTTGCATATAGTAGGTGCTCCAAAAACATTGCATGAATGCATAAATGAGTGCATCAAAAGTGAGCTCAAAGTATGCAACCTAGAGTGAGAATGTAGTCTCTTTCAGACAGTAAAGATTGGTTCATACAAACACCACTCACCTCCTAAATATCTGATTTGAGCTTCGTTAGCCACCGTTTATTCTACAAATCTTATCCTCCCTAGAATATGCCAAATTTCCATTGACTCTAATGGACCAGAAAGACACCATTTGTTCCAAGTGAACTTCGAAATGACCTCATAATATATTAGGGTCAAGTATTTTATAAAATAATAGCTGGTTATACCCAACTTGAAAAGAGAAGACTTGAGTGGGAGTCATCTAACTTCAATAAACCTCATTTCTCTCTTCTGCAAAATTGGAATACCTTTTATCTCATAATGTTGCCTTAAGAGAAAGACATACTAATATGTATGTAAGTTCTTAAATTAGAAGCATCTACATCAGTTGGTCTCAAATTTTAGAGTGCATTAAAGTCACCTGAAAACTTAAGAATATAGGCTGGGTGTGGTGGCTCACGCTTGTAATTCCAGCACTTTGGGAGGCCAAGGCAGGTGGATCACTTGAGGTCAGGAGTTCGAGACCAGCCTAGCCAACATGGTGAAACCTCATCTCTACTAAAAATACAAAATTGGCTGGGTGTGGTGCCAGGTGCCTGTAATCCCAGCTACTCGGGAGGCTGAGGCAGGAGAATTGCTTGAACTGGGAAGTAGAGGTTGCAGTGAGATGAAATTGTGCCACTGCACTCCAGCCTGGGCAACAAGAGCAAAACTCTGTCCAAAAAAAAAAAAAGAGAGAGAGAGAATATAGATGTCTAGACTCCTGTCTTCCAAGGTGCCCATCCAGTTAGGAATAGAGCCCAAGGATCCTCCAGGTGACACTGATGCAGGTGGAATACAGAGCTCACTTTGGGAAGCTCCATGCCGGACAAGCCCTAAAGGTAATTATTGTTAGCATTATTCAACCATAGGCTCAACGCAGCTCAAATTTTTGAAGTCCCATCGTATTCCAAATTTCATCAAAAGCAACTGATAGTAACAGAAGAAAGAGATCCTAAAAATTGCTATGACTGTGTCCAAATTTCATGCCCTTTCTCCCCTGCCAGAAGTGGCAAACTGTTGGTTTACTGGTTGAAGGTGACCCCTGAATACATTTTTCTTAGTTCATGCAGTTTTTTTATTATTTTAAAATCTGGCAACTTGTAAAAAATCAACAGAGTTCACATAAAACTTCATAGATCTGAAAACACTGGACCCAAATATCTGCAAGGTGGTAATCCCCTAGATACGTAGCAGCTGCCTCTTCAGATTGACCCTGCAATTCACGAGTTCCCTTTCCACCTTCCACTCATTGCTGTGGCTGCTTTTGTGTTTACCTGCCTACTTCAAACCACGGCACTTTATTTCAAATTCAATCTTCCCACTCACTGTGAAAGCAACTCCAACCTCTTCACCACCAGCCACTGATCCCATTATCCATTAACCACTAAATCTCTCCTTCCACAGACATGAGGCCCTTCACGTGCTTACCTCTCTGTAGATTCAGGCGCACGTTTATCTTTACATCGTTGAACCAGCCAGGCACCTCTATGCGGCAGCAGTACACACCGCTGTCACTTTCTCTGGGGTTTAAGATGGTCAAGGAGACATCACCTCTCCGGATAGTCCCCTGAAGTCTGTATTTTGCTGACTTTCTTGAGGTCACCCTCACTCCATCAGTGCGGATGAGCGCCTCCTTGCAACCGGAGTAGGGGCACTGGTCTTTCCCCCAGCACATGCTGTTGCTATTGTGAGACCAGGATGAGTACAGACAGGGCAAAGTCACCTGGTGACCCAAAACCTCCGTCACAACAGTCTCTGAAGTGACTGGTGCTGCAAGGAAAAATGCAAAATTTAGGTCATGCAGTACTGAAATCTCTCAAATATGCTACATAGTTTTTGTGCTAATAGATGCTTCCAGGAAGATGAAGAGAGCTGTAGTCTATGTTTTTTTTTCTTTCTTTCCTTTTTTTTTTTTTTTTGATACAGGGTCTTGCTTTGTCACCCTGGCTGGAGTGCAGTGGTGCCATCATGGCTTACTACAGCCTCAACCTCCCAGACTCAATCCATCCTCCCACCTCAGCCTTCTGAGTAGCTGGGACCACAGGTGCGTGGCAGCATTCCCAGCTGATTTTTGTGTTTCTTTTGTACAGACTGGGTTTCCCATGTTGCCCGGCTTATGTGGTTCTTCAGCGTAAGTTTTGATGTTCCTTGCTGTGCTCCTGTGCTCCTAACTCCACATGATTCTATCCCCTAAGTGGAATCAGGTGACCAGTTGAGTCTCTAACCATGGCAAGACTTTTTGCTGATTTAAATACTCCGATTTGAGTTATATTCGCTAACCAGTAAACTCTCACATGAAAAATCCTGACCTTATAACTCAATTTCACTTTTTCATATAATCAGGTGGGCTGTTTTCCACAAATAGATATTGTGAACTACAGACTTAAAAGCTTCAAATGGCTGGGCACGGTGGCTCATGCCTGTAATCCCAGCACTTTGGGAGGCCTAGGTGGGCGGATCACAAGGTCAGGAGATCGAGACCATCCTGGCTAACACGGTGAAACCCCATCTCTACTAAAAATACAAAAAATTAGCCGGGTGTGGTGGTGGGCGCCTATAGTCCCAGCTACTCAGGAGGCTGAGGCAGGAGAACGGCGTGTACCCAGGAGGCAGAGCTTGCAGTGAGCTGAGATCATGCCACTGCACTCCAGCCTGGGCAACAGAGTGAGACTCGATCTCAAAAAAAAAAAAAAGAAAAAAGAAAAAAAGCTTCAAATGGGTCTCCCAATCCAGAGAGTGCTATGAGAGAAAGATAGGCTGTAAAACTGTATTCCATTTCCTTCTCTCCTTTCAGTGGAAATTACTAGAATTGGAAATTACTTGCTTTGGACTATTTGTTTGCTGTTAGATAATATGAAGTTAGGTGGAGTTCATGGACTATTTGTTTTTAATGGACAAATAATAATTGTGTATATTTATAGGACACAATGTGATGTTCTGATATACATATACATCATAGAAGGATTCAATCAAGCTAATTAACATATCCATCGCCTTACCAACTTAACAAATTTTTGTGGCAAGAACATTAAAAATCTATTAGCAATTTTGAAATATACAACACATGATTAATTACTGTGGTCACCATGCAGTGCAATAGATCACTAAAACTTAGTCCTTCAGTCTAACTGAAATTTTGTACCTTTTAATCAACATCTCCCCTTTCACTATCCCACCCACTCACCCACCCCCCAGCCTCTGGTAACCACCTTTCTACTGTTTCTGTGGGATTAACATTTTTAGATTCTGCATATAAGTGAGATCTTGTATTTGTCTTTCTATGCCTCGCTTATTTCACTTTGCAGCATGTATTTTTTGTTAATGTTAGAGCTAGAAGGAACCACAGGAATTATCTAAAATGGCAGCTGTGCCATAAAAAAAAAAATGCTGGAGGGTAAGTTTTACTGCATCAGCTACTTGAGATGGAATGTTTCTCCCTTTCTAAAATGAAGCATGAGTGTGTTCTAACCACTTGTACTCATTAGCATGACCTAGGGAGCTTGTTAAAAATACATAGTTTATTGCCCAAACCTGAGCCTGAATCCCTGAGGCCAAGGCCAGTGCATATGTACTTGAATCAAGTTCTCCAGGCCACTTTGATGTAGTTGACTACACTTCTAGTGTTTGAGAACCACTAGACAAGCTCCTCTAAGATTCCTTTCATCTCTGATCATCTGCAAAACATTTTCATTGTTAAAGATGTTAAGCCCATTGGTTTAATTGTGCATCAGAGATTATTCTAAACCATTTCCCTCCCCAAAAATGCTATTGAAGTGAAAGCCAGGCAGGCTGTAGATCTCAGATTGTTGAGACCACACCCTGCTCCCCCTTGGGTACCTGGGTCCCTGCTCATTGTTTTCTCCGAGGCACCCTCCTGTGAGATTCTCCGTTCACTAACTTTGCTGACTTAGTTGGCTAAGTTATAGAAGGCATGGCCAGCAGTGCTGTGCTCCTCCCTGACTCAGCTGGCAGTAACATCCAGGCATTCCTCTCTCTAGGAGAAGGTGGCCATGAGCCCTAAGAGTCACCCATATGGTAAGCAAGACTATGTGCTTCTGGGGTTTTTCACAGTTGGCTTGTTTTTTTTTTAAGACAGTCTCATTCTGTCACCTAGGCTGAAGCGCAGTGGCACAATCTCGGCTCACTGCAACCTCCGGTTGTTCTTATGATAAAAGATGACTCCCTGAACAATGAGAACTCATGGACACAAGAAGGGGAACATCACACTCCGGGGACTGTTGTGGGGTGGGGGGAGGGGGGAGGGACAGCATTAGGAGATACACCTAATGCTAAATGACGAGTTAATGGGTGCAGGAAATCAACATGGCACATGGATACATATGTAACAAACCTGCACATTGTGCACATGTACCCTAAAACCCTAAAGTATAATAAAAAAAAAATTATGGAAAAAATAAATAAATAAATTAAAAAAAAAAAAAAGATGATTCCCAATTCGGACCAGCCTGCAGCCTCCCCCGAATTTAGTCTCTTCACTTTGCCACAGTGGAAATGTTTCACAGATTATAAATGAAGTGAGAGGCTGGGCACAGTGGCTCATGCCTGTAATCCCAGCACTTTAGGAGGCAGAGGCTGGCAGATCACCTGAGGTCAGGAGTTCAAGACCAGCCTGGCTAACATGGTGAAACACCATATCTACAAAAATACAAAAAATAGCTGGGCATGATGGTGGGTGCCTGTAAACCCAGCTACTTGGGAGGCTGAGGCAGGAGAATTGCTGGAACCCAGGAGGCCGAGGTTGCAGTGAGGCGAGATTGCGCCATTGCACTCCAGCCTGGGTGACACAGTGAGACTCTGTCTCAAAAGAAAAAAAGAAAAAAGAAAAATAAAAAAGTGAATGCAGTGGGAAGTCCATTTTGCCTCCCATGAATCCAGGAGAAAAATAAGAAGTTAATTGTCATCACCCTCAGCTATGTTAACATCATAGAACATATGCACCTAAAATTAATAACTACTAAAATATGAACTTAGCCAAGTGTGGTGGCACATGCCTACAGTCCCAGCTACTCGGGAGGCTGAGGCAGGAGGATGGCTTGAACCCAGGAGTTTGAGGCTGCAGTGAGCTATGATCGTATCACTGTTCTCCAGCCTGGGCAACAAAGCAAGACTGCCTCCAATTCAAGAAAGAAAAAAGAAAAAATAGATGACACCAAACTCATTGTGTCAGTTAACCCCAGGATCAGAGAAAAGCGATTGGAATTGGGGATAGCAGTCCAAAGGGCATTCGGCTTTATAACATTTTAATTTTTTCACCAGGAGTGTTTCTGTGTTATTCATCTTATTAAAAATGCATATAAGAAAAGGAAGCAGGCGTTGAGTATGGCAGGAAAAACATCCATTAAGCTCACATTATAAACCCCATTCTGCCATTTACTGCTTTTGTGTTGTCGGAGGAAAGCCATGATAATCCTGACCTCATTATCGTCACAAAGCGAAGGGGATAATACTCACCTCAGAAATGGTTCTGAGGTCCACATGAAGAAGCGGAGTATCAAATGCCACGTGAAATTAGCAAAGTATTAATATGAGTAACCAAGGACATTAGAATTTAGAAATAAGACAAAAAATGTTTCCTGTCTGTTGTAAAAGTATGCCTGAGTAAAGCAATTGTTGGTATCAAACCAGTTTCACTTCTGTGGAGCTACCTGGAATGGTGGATACAACCTAGGTCCTTATGCCAGCTTGGTTCCTTCCATAGCTGGTGAGCTTAAGCAAGGCTGGCCCTTCCCTAATCTGAGTCTCAAAATCACCATCTACAGAGTGAAGGGCATCTTTTAAGAGTACATCCAGCTCTGATCCTTGGTGATTCTGAGCAGTCACTCTCTTTTAAGTTGGTTATCTTAGAAAAGTCACATATAGGCTGGGTGTGGTGGCTGACAGCTGTAATCCCAGCACTTTGGGAGGCTGATACAGGTGGATCACTTGAGGTCAGGAGTTCAAGACCAGCCTGGCCAAATATGGTGAAACCCTGTCTCTACTAAAAAATACAAAAAATTAGCCAGCTGTGGTGATGGGCGGCACCTACAATCCTAGCTACTTGGGAGGCTGAGGCAGGAGAATTGCTTGAGCCTGGGAGGCAGAAGTTGCAGTGAGCCGAGATTGCACCACTGCACTCCAGCCTAGGCATTGGAGTAAGACTCTGTCTCAAAAAAACCCAAAAATATTTTGAAAAACAAAAGAAAAAAGAAAAGGCACCTATGAAAAAAACAAAATAAAACAAAAAACAGCTCACCAGGTGCTGCCTCCTTCAAGCAGGAATCGAAAATCCCCCTCAACCAGTGTCCTGCCAGTAGCAGGACATGTAGACATAGACCCCTGCAACTTTCAACCTAGCAAAATCCTCCAAACCTCAAGTTTCCGAGATAAGACAAAGACAGTAAAAAAAAAAAAAAATTGATGAAAAGGCAGATGGTAGTTTTCTTACATCCAAACAAACCCATACCAAACCCAAAATATAAGTGTGATAGTGACAGGGACTGCTTTCATTCTGTACATTGTTTTTTTCTTCCTTTTTTTTTTTTTTGAGACAGAGTCTCACTCTGTCACCCAGGCTGGAGTGCAGTGGTGCGATCTCGGCTTACTGCAACCTCTGCCTCTCAAGTTCAAGCGATTCTCCTGCCTCAGCCTCCCGAGTAGCTGGGATTACAGGCACATGTCACCATGCCTTGTTAATTTTTGTATTTTTAGTGGAGACGGGGTTTCACCATGTTGGCCAGGCTGGTCGCAAATTCCTGACCTCAGGTGATCCACTTGCCTCGGCCTCCCAAAATACCAGGATTATAGGCATGAGCCACCACGCCCAGCCTGTAGATTGTTTCCTCAGTGCCTATAATGTATCAAGCGTGGAACTAGGTGCTGGAATATAACAAGCCACAAAGCAAACCTGGCCTGCCCTCATGGGGCCTGCAGAGTACCTAGGAAGAGAGTCAAGTGAATGAGCATTTGCTATAGAGTGACAAGTTTGCAGATGCAGGAACTCCAAGGAGGATGAGAACTCATAGAAGAAACACCTAAACTAGTCCAGAGGCTACGGGGTAGCCAGGAAAAGCATGGCTTAAGTAGTGACCTGAGGATGTATGCCACTACGGAGGAAAGAAAAGCAGAGAGAATAGTATAATATGAGTTTGAGAGGTGAGGAAATAGTTTGTTTTCCTTCAAATGTGGGTATTTTCTCATGAACCATGTTGGAAAGGTTTCTGCACGTACAAAGAGCCAAGAGGTAGAAGAAAAATTCTTTAACATCGCTAATCACTGGGGAAATGCAAATCCAAACCACAATGAGATATCACTTCATTTCTGTTAAAATGGCTACTATCAAAAAGACAGAAAGCAACCATGGCTGGCGAGGACGCAAAGAAAGAGGAACTCTCATACACTCTTGGTGGGAATGTAAATTACTACAGCCATTATGGGAAACAGTATGGTGATTCCTTAAAAAACTAAAAATAGAATTACCATATGATCCAACAATCCCACTACTGGGGATATATCCCAAAGAAAGGAAATCAATTAAAGAGATATTTACACTCCCATGTTTATTACAGCACTATGCACGATAGCCGAGATATAGGATCAACCTAAATGTCCATCAATGAATGAATGGATAAAAAAAATGTGGTATATGGCCAGGTGCTATGACTCATGCCTGTAATCCCAGCACTTTGGGAGGCCGAGGCGGGTGGATCGCCTGAGGTCAGGAGTTCAAGACCAGCCTGACCAATATGGTGAAACTCCATCTCCACTAAAATTACAAAAATTAGCCAGGCATGGTGGCTGGCGCCTATAGTCTTGGCTACTTGGGAGGCTGAGGCAGAAGATGCCTGAACCCAGGAGGTGGAGGTTGAAGTCAGCTGAGATCGCGCCACTGCACTCCAGCCTGGTGACAGAGCAAGACTCAGACTCAAAAAAAGAAAAAAACAAAAAAATGTGGTATATAAACACAGTAGAATATTCAGCCATAAAAAAGAATGAAGCTGTCATTTGCAACAAAATGGATGGAAACAGAGTTTATTAATATTATGTTAAGTTAAATAAGCTAGGCACAGAAAGGCAAATATTGCATGTTCCCACTCATACATGAGAGCTAAAAAAGTTGATCTCATGAAAGTGGAGAATAGAATGATAGTCACTGGAGTCTACAAAGGATAGGGGAAAAGGGGTATGAAGAAGGGCAGGTTAATGGGTACAAAATACAGTTAGAACACGTGGAAAAAGGGAAAAAATACAATTAAATAGAAGAAATAAGTCCTAGTGTTTGATAGCATAGTAGGGTGTCTATCGTTATTAATAATTGCTTGTGTATTTCAAAATAACTAGAAGAGAACATTTGAAATGTTCTCAGCACAAAGAAATTTAAATGTTTCAAGAAATGAATATCCCAATTACCCTGATTCGATCATTGTACATTGTATGTATATATCAAAGTAACACACATGTAGCCCATAAATATGTATAGTTATTATGTATCCATTTAAAAAAACATGGACTTTTGTAAAACTGCAAGGGCCATTCAATATTATCTTGTCCTAGAAGCATAGATTGTGACAACTGGTCATTTAAAAAGCCAGGTCTCTCATTTCAAATATGGGAGAGCCATAGCAATTTAGACATATTCGCAGTGTCAACTTAGTGCCCGAGACGCAGCTGCAGCGCAGGCAAGAACACTTGGCTCTATATCACCAGGATGCAAAGAACTTCACTGGAAACTGAGTGTGTACATTTGCATCATCCAAAACCCAAAAACAATGTGCAGAAAAGAAACCTTACCATAAAGCCTCACCCCAGCAAAACAAAACAAAAAGCAAACAAACACTTCTAAAAACAGAGGGAATTATAAGAATTATCACAACTCTCACCAGAACAAATTCTCTGGCTTATTGATTATATGAATAACATCCATAGAGGAAATCTCTTTTCCCCAGTTTATCTGACCACTTATTTCCGTGTTTCTTCTTCAGTTGCCATTTCCAATATAAGCCCAAATTACCCCAGCCTAAAACCCCCAGACCAGTCTGGATAAACCTCTGCATAACAAGGCAGGACAGAGACCCTCCACAGAAGGAAGCCTGGTAGGGAGAGGGGAGGGATACAGAAATGAAGTGAGCTTCTGCTTTACTGAGGCCCAAACCAGTGCTTGGAAATCCATCACACAATAGCAAGTCCTCTGGGAACTTCTACGTAGAAGGTTTCAGAACACTTACTCAGGTAAAGCCACCAAAACTCAATCACCAGCCAGAGAATGAGAGGTTCTTTGGACATTTTGACGGTTGACCGGACCCAGGAGTCTGTCTATCTATCCAAAGCGCAACCTCTTATATCCCAGTTAATGCTGACAGGGTGGGACTCTTTAGTTTCATTTCTCTTTTTGCCTCATAATCTTCCCTTTCTCCTGTCCTACATGGCTTCCCCCAATGGGCGATGCATGATGAAATGTGCTGAGCTCTTTTCTCCTGGTGACTAGTGTGTGTGTGGAGGGATGGCGTGGACATACTTGTGCTTCTTTGTCCATGTGTATAGTGAGTTTCCTATATGTGCACGAGCATCCATGCATGTGCTGGCGCAAATATGCCTGTATAACCTGTGCACATGCCACAGTTGTCCCAACTGCTGTACAGCCTGTCACAAAATGCAATTGACTCTTCACACTGTCAAGTGTTTCCGTGTAGATTCCTCATGGGGCCAAAGCATAGTTAGACTGAAAGTTGCCTCCATTCCCATTCGAGGTTCTCCCTCACCTGTCCCCTGGCCTCCTTGCCCTAATAATGGAGAAAGAAAGTGAGGACAGGCACAGTGGCTCACACCTGTAATCCTAGCACTTAGGGAGGCTGAGATGGGAGGATTGCTTGAGGCCAGGAGTTTGAGACCAGCCTGATCAACATAGCGAAACCCCACCTCAATTTTTTATTTTAAAAAAAAAGTTTAATAAAAAAATTAATTTTTTTTTAAGTTTTAGGAAGACACTGAAGCCCATAACTTCCTGATTCCAAAGCTTATGATTAATCACTACATTGTCCTTTGACCTGTGACCCTTTGGGTATCGTGTCCATATGATGAGGCCTAAGAATTCAAAAACGTTCTAGATTTTTAAAAATCCTCAATTGATTGTAACTAGCCAACAATCCTCAAACATTCAACATTGCTTCTACTGAAGGTATCAATGAAAAATCTAAATATCAGGTGAGGTTCTAGACCCAGAGAAGCCAGACTAACATAGGCAGGGATGAAAATAAGGGGATTCAGAGAGAATCTTCCCACTGAATGCCCACAGAACCAAGGGATCCTTTCCCCATTCCCCATTCTATCCCCAGGAAACTGGAGGATTTAATCTCTGGATAAACTAAGTGGTCTCAATAAAATATTTTCAGATATTTATAGTTTTGAGTTTTCCCCAACAAAACCACTCAACCCTCCTTCAATAAGTTCATCAGTGTATGAGCTTCAGCCATGCATGCAAAACTTTTAATTAGTTTTTAGTGTCCCTTTCAGATATGAACAGATAACCAGGGATCATCAGATATTTGAGGAAAGCATTTAACATAAAAAAGAGACAAAAATAACAGGGAGAGCTAAAGAGAACTTCAAAAACTTTTTAAAAAGCTAATATTTTCTCAGAAAGAAAGATTTTACATTCATGAAAAAGAACAGACGTTATAAAAATGTCCCGAGTTTTGTGGAAGGTTTGAAAAATAAAGTTAAGAAAAGTTGTTAGAAAGTATAACCATCTACAAAGTCAAAGGACTAGGATTGTTTCAGAACATAAAAAGAAAATAGAGGAGAGGAAATTACTAAAGAAATGATAAAGGAAAGACTCTTGTAACTAAAGGAGGTGACTCTCAGTATTGAGAGGGTCAATCAAATGCTAAACTCAATGAATAAAAATATCCCCACAAAGCAAGACATTATCATGTAATATGAGAACATAAGACATAAAGAAAAGATATGAAAAGACTCCAGAGAGAAAGAACAACATATTGCACTGAATGGATTTGGAAATAGAATGGCATTGGTGTTCCAAACAACAAAGCTAGAAAATATTGCATGAATGCCTTCAAAATTCAGAGCGAAGGCCGAGTGTGGTGGCTCACATCTGTAATCCCAGCACTTTGAGAGGCCAAGAAGGGTGGATCACTTGAGTCCAGGAGTTCCAGACTAGCCTGGGCAACATGGTAAAAACCTGTATCAGCCGGGCACGGCGGCTCATGCCTGTAATCCCAGCACTTTGGGAGGTCAAGACGGGCAGATCATTTGAGGTCAGGAGTTCAAGACAAGTCCGGGCAACATGGCAAAACCCGGTCTCTACCAAAAATACAAAAATTAGCTGGATGTGGTGGTGCATGCCTGTAATCTTAGCTACTTGGGAGGCTGAGGCAGGAGAATCACTTGAACCCAGGAGGCAGACGTTGCAGTGAGCTGAGATTGAGCTACTGCACTCCATCCTGGGTGACAGAATGAGACTCCATCCAAAAAAAAAAGAGGAAAAGAAAATCTGTATCTGCCAAAAATACAAAAAATTGGCCAGGTGTGGTGATGCGCACCTGTGGTCCCAGCTACTCCAGAGGCTGAGGTGGGAGGATTGCTTGAGCCCGCGAGGTGAAGGTTGTAGTGAGCTGAGATTGTGCCACTGCACTCCAGCCTGGAAAACAGACAGAGAACCTGTGTCCAAAAAAAAAATCCAGAGGAGAAATTTATTTTCAACCTAGAATCCTACTCGCAGACAATCTATTTCTCAAATGTAAGAGCATAATAAAGGCCTTTTTGGACACAGATTCAAAATTTACTTATTATACTTCCTTTCCTAGGAAGTTATGGAAGGGAAATCTGTAGCAAAACAGGAGAAATAACCAGGAAACAGAAAGTCATGGGGTCCAGAACACACGACATCTAACTCCAGGGAAGAAAAATTTCACAAAGAAAACTGCAGAACAGACCTAGAGGGGAACTGTTTCACTGCATCACAAACCACCCCAAAACCTAGTGCCTGAAGTATGTACTTTTCATGATTCCCTGGGATGACAGTGTTCAGTTGGGTAGCTCTCACTCAGTGACAGTGGCTATCTCAAGACTAGATTGGACTATTTGTCCAAGATAACTTTCTCACTCACATGACTGATCATCCAAAATGACATTTTTAGCTGGACTCCTATGTCTAGCAAATTAACAGAATGACTAGAAGAGGTAGGGGCTGGACTGACAACTCTCTCTCTCCACATGACCTTTCTACATGGCAGCTTGGGCTTCCTTACAGTATGGTGGTCTCAGAGTAGCTGGATTTTTTACATAGGATCTGGCTTTCTCAAAAATTAGCATTCCAACATGCTCAGGAATAATCCACAAAGGTTCTTATGACCTAGCCTTAGGTGACATTCTGTATCATTTTTACAGTATTCTATTGGTCAAAAGGCAAATTATAAAGCCATCTCAGAGAATTCAAGTGGAGGGAGCAATACAAGGATGTGAATGCGAGGAAGTGTGGTTCATTGGAGTGGTAGGGGAAGCATCTTTGGAGAATAATTACTTTAATAACCACCTCAGGCTGGGGCAGAAGAGCAGAGGAATAAGCCTTGGGGTGGTGGTAGTGAGTGTCACGAATAAGCTCATGTACTTAGGTATTTTGAAAATAACTTTGATAGGTGTTTGGCAGATATGATGGAATACTTGGGATGAATTTTTTTTGTGTGTGTGACAGGGTCTTGCTCTGTTGCCCAGGCTGGAGTGCACTGGTATGAACATGGCTTAGTAAAGCCTCAACCTACAGGCTCAAGCAATCCTGTTGCCCCAGCCTCCCAAGTAGCTGGAACCACAGGTGGGTGCCTCCACGCCCAGCTAATTTGTTTAAATTTCTGTAGAGGCAGGATCTTGCCATGTTGCCCAGGCTGGTCTCAAACTCCTGGTCTCAAGTGATCCTCCCATCTCAGCCTCCCAAAGTGCTGGGATTACAGGCATGAGCCACTGCCCACAGCCATGGGATGAATTTTTGATGGATACTTGGGAAATTAAGAAAAAAAAAAAAAAAAAACAATGAAGACTGGGTGCAGTGGCTCACACCTGTAATCCCAGCACTTTGGGAGGCAGAGGCAGATGGATCACTTGAGGTCAGGAGTTCCAGACCAGCCTGGCCAACATGGAGAAACCCCATCTCTACTAAAAATACAAAAAGTTGCTGAGTGCAGTGGCACATGCCTGTAATCCCAGCTACTTGGGAGGCTGAGGTGGGAGAATCCCTTGAACCGGGGAGGTGGTGGTTGCAGTGAGCCAAGATCATGCCACTGCACTCCAGCTGGGGCGACAGGGCGAGACTCCGTCTCAAAATAACAAACAAACAAACAAAAAATGAGATAATTATTACAACCAGGAAAGATAAAATTTTGTATGAGGAAATAAATGTAATTATGGTGCATTTGCTAAGTGTGAAAAATATTAATAGTTACATGCTGATAATAATGTAAAATCTGGCTACTGGCTTAATACACAATTTTTATTTTTATTTATTTATTTTTTCGACACAGGGTCTCGCTCTGTCGCCCAAGCTGGAGTGCAGTGGTGCGATCTTGGCTCACTGCATGGAATACTTGGGACGAATCTCTGCCTCCAGGGTGCAAGAGATTCATGCCTCAGCCTCTCAAGTAGCTGAGATTACAGTCATGCACTACAACACCTGGCTAATTTTTGTATTTTTAGTAGAGATGAGATTTCGCCATGTTGGCCAGGCTGGTCTCAAACTCCTGGCCTCAAGTGGTCTGCCTGCCTCAGCCTCCCAAAGTGCTGGGATTACAGGAATGAGCCACTGTGCCCCAACTTAACACATAATTTTGATTTGACTACACTGGAAAAAATTGGTAGAAAAGAAGCGGGGTTGGGGTGTAAGAAAGCCAAAGTCTATTCACATTTACAGGGAGTCAACAAATAGTGTCTCAAATTGGTCAATCAGACAATACCAGCATAAAGACACTATGAGTAATATGAAGGTAAAAACCAGAAGAACAAGCTCAAAAGAGTTTAATGCAAAGAAGTGGGAAAGCAATTCACTATTTTTTTAGTTATAAACCTTTTACAACTTGACTATTAAAAATGCATATATTGAGGCTGGGTATGGTGGCTCATGCCTATAATCCCAGTACTTTTGGAGGCCAAGGTGGGCAGATCACTTGGGGCCAGGAGTTCGAGACCAGCCTGGCCAACATGGAAAAACCCTGTCTCTACTAAAAATACAAAAATTAGCTTGATGTGGTGGTGGGAGCCTGTAATCCCAGCCACTCGGGAAACTGAGGTGGGAGGATCTCTTGAACCTGGGAGGCAGAGGTTGCAGTGAGCTGAGATCGCACCACTGCGCTCCAGCCTGGGCAACAGAGGGAGACTGTCTCAAAACTAAATAAATAAATAAATAAATAAATAAAATAAAATAAAATAAAATGGCTATATTGAGCATACCTAGCACCCACATCTTAATTCCTAATTCCATCCTCCCATAAGAAGAACCAGGGCTTCTTGGAGAAATGGCTGATTCTAGTACTGAGGTGAAAAACATATGGAATGAGCCTGGAGCATCCTGCAATGTCAGCAAGAAAGTGCTTAAAAAAAAAAAAAAAAAGAAGAAGAAGAAAAGAAAAGAAAAGAAAAAAAAATCCCACAGTGATGAGATTATTTTAAAGGGCAAAGGAGATTATCAAAAGAGCTTCCAAAAAGCTTTGGCTCCACCTCAAAGCTGGAACAACCTGAGCAACAAAATAAATAAAAGAATACTGGATTATAATCCAAAGTATAAAATAAGTATCTGAGCCCATACTGACAGAAGTAAATTATTGAATCCATAAATAAGTAGGGGAGAATAGACAAATCTTCTTCCCAGAAGCATTATAAATAATTTATGTAGATACTCCCCACTCAAGGAGATAAAGCCTAACTCCCCACTCTTTCAGTGTGACTTCTTTCAAAAAAATACAATGGGGAGTGGTGGGGCAGAAGTAGCTTTGCAGTAGAGAAAACTGACAAATACTACCTCAGGCAGGCGATCAAGGTCAACATCAACAATAAGTTGAGTTCATAATATGTACCCTTGACATGATGTAATATAAGGGTCACTTTACCTCTGTGGACTTCCTCCTCAAAACCCATGACATTGAATCATGAAGAAAACAGGCAAAGTGAGGTGGCTCACACCTGTAATCCCAGCACTTTGGGAGGCTGAGGCAAGAGGATCACTTGAGCTCAGGAGTTCAAGACCAGCCTGGCCAACATAGTGAGATATTGTCTCTATTTTTAAAAGATAAATTAAATAAATAAATAATAAACATAATGTAGTATCCCAGGTGGGGTCTTGGAACAGATAAAGGCCATTAGCTAAAAAGTAAGAAAATATAAATAAAGTATGGATTTTAGATGATAATAATAATGTACCAACCTTGATTCATTTATTTGATTTGATTTGATTGTTATTATTATTTTTTGAGACAGAGTCTCGCTCTGTTGCCCAGGCTGGAGTGCAGTAGCATGATCTCGGCTCACTGCAACCTCTGCCTCCTGGGTTCGAGTGATTCTTCTGCCTCAGCCTCCCAAGTAGCTGGGATTACAGGCACCTGCCACCATGCCTGACTAATTGTTTGTATTTTTAGTAGAGACGGGTTTTCACCACATTGGCCAGGCTGGTCTTGAACTCCTGACCTCAAGCAATCCACCCACCTTGGCCTCTCAAAGTGCTAGGATTACAGGCGTGAGCCACCACGCCAGGCAGGTTCATTAATTTTAATAAATATATCACACTAATATAAGATGTTAATAATAGGGGAAACAGGTGTATGGTACATAAGAACTCTGTTGTATTATCTTTGATTTTTCTGTAAATCTAAAACTGTTTTAAAATAAAGTACATTTTTTAAAATGCACATATTGCTTTGTTTTAGGAATGTAAATGTTAAAAGTAATCTAGTATCTGCAGGGGTCAAACACTGGAAAAAGAGACTAAACTTGGTTGTCTCTTCCTACGTTAGAGTCCATGATCAAGCTTCAGAATAGTCACAGACATCCTAATATTTGATGCTCAGTTTTTATTAAAGCATATTATTGAGAGAGTCCAAAACAGTGCTGGATATTTCATGTCTTTGCCCCCTTCATTCTCTGCATTTGGAGGTTTGCCTCTGGAGAACCAGACTTCCCTCATTCTCAGTCAATGTGGTTCAGGTGGCGTTGATTTCATTCATGGGCACAATTGGCTCAAGGATAGGCAATTGACTCAAATGAAGTCAAGGATACACAATCTTGAGATGTTTATTGTGACTTTTAAGAGATAGAGACCCTCTCTATTTTCCTCTGGTCTGAGCTGTGAGAAAGTGAGCTGGAAGCTAATCGCAGCGGTCTTGCCACCAACGACGAAAGCCTACCTCGTGAGAGAACCAATCAAGCAGAAGGCAAGTAAGGAAATAAAGCAAGTCTAGGCCTATGACATGAATGGAATCCCTGAAACAAGGCACATCAATGAGGCAATACATTTCCTTTTGGGCTTAAGTCAATTTGCATTGGGTTTGCAGTCATTTGGAATCTTAAATCTGAAAACAAACAAACAAACAACCACCTCTGCAAAGTGAGAATTTGGCTGGATGATTTTAAAGTTTTTCCTGTTTTAAGAGTTTAGGACTGGGCACCGTGGCTCACACCTGTAATCTCAGAACTTTGAGAGGCCGAGGCAGGCGAATTGCTTGAGCTCATGAGTTTGAGGCAAGCCTGGGCAAAATGGCGAAACCTCCTCTCTACAAAAAATACAACAAATAGCCAGGCGTGGTGGCATGCGCCTGTAGTCCAAGGTACTTGGGAGGCTGAGGCATGAGAATCACTTGAACCCAGGAGGCAAAGATTGCAGTGAGCTGAGATCATGCCACTGTACTCCAGCCTGGGCAACAGAGCAAGACCCTGTCTCAAAAAATAAATAAATGAATAAGTAATACAAGAGTTTATACTATTATCTGGTCCAACTACCTGCTTCATCAAACACCTGATTCACCTCAACCTTTTAATCATTCAGCAAGTGCCTGTCAACCTATTATGCTTAGACATGTAAGAATTCTGTTAGGCCCTGAGAATAAAGACAAATAAGGCATAGATTTTACCTTTACAGACCTGACAGTTCCAAATCTTTAAACAAAGAAGGGATTATCAGACTCCATTTTACAAATAAAGGCATGACGCCAGAGAAGATAAAAGACTGTTATGTAATAGGATGAAAATAGAATCCAGGTTTTCTGGATAAGGAGTCCTTTATAGTACCAATACTTTCTTTCTGGTAAATGGCATTATTAAATAAAATCCCATTCATTCATTTTTATTCATTCATTTCTTCATCATCTATAGCAAGGGTCAGCAAATTATGGCTCATGGAGCAAATATAGACCAATACCCATATTTGTAAAGAAACTTTTATTGCAACACGGTCACATCCATTTTTTAGCATATGGCTGCTTTCACACTACAATAATAGAGTTGAATAATTGCAACAGATATCATATGTTCCACAAACCCAACAATATTTGCTATCTAGTCCTAACAGAAAATGTTTGCCAACCCATTGAGTTCATGTTATGTGTAGGCACTGTGCTAAGCCCTGAGACTGTCATATCAGACGAGCCATTCTTGCCTTCAATAAGCTCACAACCTAGGCGCTAGGGAAACGGAAAAGGAATGAACATTCACTAAGCTGTGGCTATGTGCTAAACACGGTGCTAGGTCTTGTTCACATGTAATCCCAGCAATAAACCCGCAAAGAAGGTATTATATTTGGCACTATACGTGCAAGGAAAGAGGGATTGGAAGACATTGAAAACTTAACTCGAAATATAGCTTTTACTGCCTAGTATATTCGAGCTGATATCAGGACAAGAATAGAGATTCATTCTAATCGCCCCAAGGAGGAGGTTACTCATGACAAGGGCACATGCAGTCTGGAATCAGCACCTCATTAGGAAACATCAAGGTGTTACTTCCTCTGCTCTTCTCTGGGGTGTCTCTTTCTGTCCCTCTCTGAACCTCTCCCCTGACCCGCTTTCTCATGAGTTCAGCTTTCTTATGGTCCTTATTATACACCTTAGCCCCAAATCCTCTAAGTAACCCTCAACCCAGCTCTCTGAGCTCACTCACTTATTCTTTCAATTCTAAATGCCAGATTCCTGAGGGAGAACTTGAGCTCCTCCGGTTCGCGTTTTCCAAGGTAGGCCTCAGATTGTTTTCCACTGGCTGCCCTCTGCAACTGGCTACCCTGAGATCAGCCTTACCCTGGAGAAGAAAGATCCCACTGTGCAGAATGCCACCATTCCATTTGCAGTTTCAGCAACTGGGCTGTGGATGGAGTATGGTTGCTCAGAAGTGGCTGGGTTTGGTAGGCAATGACTAACAAATCTAGTACAAATAGAAATTTTTTATGAGTCTGTCGCCAAAACAATCATTTAAGTCACTTAGGAATCCAGTCAACTGGAAGGAACAGAAAGTCCAATTCACAGAAGCCTAAACATATAAGGAGTTTGTTTTTTCTTTCATAAAAAGAATGCTGGGTGTAGACGGCCCAAGGAATCAAAAATATCATCAAGGAGCCAGACTCTTCTCTTTCTGTTCCTCCATGCTGGTTTGTCACACCCTGGTCACAGGAGGGCTGAGGTACTTCGGGACATCAAGTTCATGTTTGGGAAGGGCAAAGGGGAGACAGAAAGGCTTTCACATTGTTAGTCTTTGACTTTTTATTTGGGAAGAGAAGCCCTTCTCAGCAGACTTGACTTATCCAGAACTAAGCCACCAGCTTACCTTCAAATCTATTGTATGAAATGGCTATGACTGGTTTATTTATTTATTTTTGTTTTTTTTATTTTTCCATAAGTTATTGGGGTACAGGTGGTATTTGGTTACATGAGTAAGTTCTTTAGTGGTGATTTGTGAGATTTTGGTGCACCCATCACCCAAGCAGTATACATTGCACCATATTTGTAGTCTTTTATCCCTTACCCTCCTCCCACTCTTCCCCACAAGTCCTCCCCAAAGTCCACTGTATCATTCTTATGCCTTTGCATCCTCATAGCTTAGCTCCCACATATCAGTGAGAACATACGATGTTCAGTTTCACATTCCTGAGTTACTTAACTTAGAATAATAGTCTCCACTTTCATCCAGGTCACTGCAAATGCTGTTAATTCATTCCTTTTTATGGCTACATAGTATTCCACACCACAGTTTCTTTAACTGCTCATTGACTGATGGGCATTTGGGTTGGTTCCAAGATTTTGCAATTGTGAATTGTGTTGCTATAAACATGTGTGTGCAAGTGTCCTTTTCAAGTAAAGACTTCTTTTCCTCTGGGTAAAATCCTACCCAATAGCGGGATTGCTGGAACAAATGGTAGATCTACTCTTAGTTCTTTAAGGAATCTCCACACTGTTTTCCATACTTGCTGTACTAGTGAACATTCCCACCAGCAATGTAGAAGTGTTCCCTGTTCACCACATTCACGCCAACATCTACTGTTTTTTTAAATTTTTTTATTATGGTCATTCTCACAGGAGTAAGGTGGTATCTCATTGTAGTTTTGATTTGCATTTCCCTGATCATTAGTGATGCTGAGCATTTTTTATATAATTATTTGGCCATTTGTATATCTTCTTTTGAGAATTGTCTATTTATGTCCTTAGCCTTTGATGGGATTTTTTTTTCTTACTGATTTTGAGTTCATTGTAGATTCTGGATTTAGTCCTTTGTCAGATGTATAGATTGTGAAGATTTTCTCCCACTCTGTAAGTTGTCTGTTTATGCTGCTGACTGTTCTTTTTGCCATGCAAAAGCTCTTTAGTTTAATTAGGTCCCAGCTATTTATCTTTGTTTTTATTGCATTTGCTTTTGGGTTCTTGGTATGACTGGTTTAGACCAATCAGGCCTATGCCTTGAGCCTGGGGTAGGGATCTAGGGTCCTTCAGATCAGGAGATGAAACATGCTGGTTCCCTGAAGAAAATTAGAGTTCCGTTAGAAGAAAAGGCTGTTGCCTGAGCAATGGAGAGCAGAGCACAGAGACCAAGTACATACAACCCTGTGGCTGATTCAATGCCAGGCTTCTAATAGATAATAAGCACCTGATAAGTGAATGAATGAGTCAACATTTTGATTAATTAATAGGAGAAAATAATACAAAGTGGAAAGAAGGTAAGAGTAGCTGTCAGAAGATGTAAATATTTCAGAAATCTTTGTGAGGCCCTGTCTCACCTCCGAAATTTATTTTCTTTATTTGTAAAAAAGGATTGAATAATGCCTTCAGTATAGAGTCTATTTGAGAATTAAGTGAGATTACTTATGGGCAAGTTCTTTGAAGTCATAAAGACATAGGAAAAAGTTTCAATTTATAAGCAAAGGAAAAAAGATGGGAAGAAGCTGGCATGAGTCAATTGGCCTCATAAATCAACCTGACAAGGAGGATCCACAAATAGAAAAGGAGAAATGGAGCTTGGGTGGATACATGTTGCAGTTGGGTCAAAAAGTCATTGTTACATTAGTTTTACTATCAGAAGAGGAAAGAGTTTCCATATGAAGAAATACAGAAAGTACTGAAATCTTGGAAATTCAACTTTTATTCTCCTGGCAAGGCCAGATGTTTGTTAAGAAATTGAAAGTGGACCACGCATGGTGGCTCATGCCCATAATCTCAGCAATTTATGGAGGCTGAGGTGGGAGGATCGCTTGAGCCTGGGAGGATCGCTTGAGCCTGGGAGGTTGAGGCTGCAGCGAGCTGATTGCACCACCACTATCCAGCCTGGGTGACAGAGCAAGACCCATTCAAAAAAGGAGAAGAAACAAAGAGTGAAAGAAAAGAGAAAGAAAGAAAGAGAGACAGAAAAAAAGGAAGGCAGGAAGGAAGGAAAGGAGGAAGGAAGGAAGGAAGAAAGGAAGGAAGGAAGGAAGGAAGGAAGGAAGGAAGGAAGGAAGGAAGAAGGAAGGAAGGAAGGAAGGAAGGAAGGAAGGAAGGAAGGAAGGAAGGAAGAAAGAAAGAAAGAAAGAAAGAAAGAAAGAAAGAAAGAAGAAAGAAAGAAGGGAGGGAGAGAGGGAAGAAAAAGAGAGAGAGAGAAAGAAAGAGAAAAAAGAAAGAAAGAAGGGAGGGAGGGAGGGAAGAAAAAGAGAGAGAGAAAGAAAGAGAAAGAAAGAAAGAAAAAAGAAAGAAAGAAAGAAAGAAAGAAAGAAAGAAAGAAAGAAAGAAAGAAAGAAAGAAAGAAAGAAGAAAGAAAGAAAAGAGAGAGGGAGGGGGGAAGAGAGGAAGAGAGGGAGGGAGGGAAAGAGGGAGGAAGGAAGGAAGGCAGGCAGGCAGGCAAGAATTGAAAGTGGAAGAATTGGATGTAAGGTTGAAAAAGTGCAGCATTAAACTCCGCTAGAAATATCCTGATTTGTGCAAATATAGTGAAATCACTTCTCCCAGGTGCCATAGTGTGGAACCTCAGATGAATATAAATGGCTGCCGTTGGCAATTGAATTTAATTTGATTTCATATAGCCTTAGTAAGAGTTATTTTTACAAATATTCTAGTATTCTTCTAGGCACATAATAGTGTAACATGCCCCATCACCATGATGTTCATTATGGACACATGACTGGATTTGGCAAGTGCATTAACTAAAAGTGTCATGGACCACTTGCAGGTGGAAGCCTAAAAGAATTGGTGTACAATTCACTATGTTTCCTTTGCCTGGCTTCAAATAGTGAAAGACCCCAAGCCTGGGTCTCTGATTAACAATGATGTTAAGTAGAGCCCCACCCTCCATCCCCATGATCCTCAATGGAAACATGTAAAAATAAAAAGCAAACTTTGTCATTCTTTTTTTTTTTTTTTTTTCCTGAGATGGAGTCTTGTTCTGTTGCCAGGCTGAAGTGCAGTGGCGCAATTTCAGCTCATTGCAACCTCTGCTTCCTGGGCTCAAGTGATTCTCTTGCCTCAGCCTGCAGCTGGGACTACAGGCATATGCCACCACGCCCAGCTAATTTTTGTATTTTTAGTAGAGATGGGGTTTCATCATGTTGGCCAGGATGGTCTCGATCTCTTCACCTCGTGATCTGCCACCTCAGCCTCCCAAAGTGCTGGGATTACAGGCATGAGCCATCGCGCCCGACCCGAACTTTGTTATTCTAAACCACTAAATTATTTTGTTTAGCCACATCATAATCTTACATATTCTGAGTAATACCTCAGTCATGTGGAACCAGTAATGAGAAGTGGTTAAGAACATTCTTTGGAGTGAGACAGTCAGGGATCAAAGACTTTGACACCAGGCCAGCTGTGGTGGCCCACGCCTGTAATCCTAGAACTTTGAGACATCGAGGCAGGCAGATTGCTTGAGCTCAGGAGTTCAAGGCCAGCCTAGGCAGCATAGCGAGACCCATCTCATTATTAAAAAAAATTAAAAGGTTCTGACATTAGCTACATCTCCAACCATTCTGCACCCTTGTGGCTGGCTCCTGTTCCTCTCAGTCCAGAGCTGTGGTTCTCAGATCTGGTTACATCTTAAAATCACAAGAGGGGTACAGATTCCACCCCTAGACATGACTTCATTGGTCTGGGCTGGTGCCTAAGCATTAGTATTTTTTTGTTTTTTTTTTTTTTTTGAGACGGAGTCTCGCGCTGTCACCCAGGCTGGAGTGCAGTGGCGCGATCTCCACTCACTGCAACCTCCACTTCCCGGGTTCAAGCAATTCTTCTGCCTCACCCTCCCCAAGTAGCTGGGATTACAGGTGTACACTACAATGCCCAGCTAATTTTTGCATTTTTAGTAGAGATGGGGTTTTGCTGTGTTGGCCAGGCTGGTCTAGAGCTCCTGACCTCATGATCCGCCTGCCTCAGCCTCCCAAAGTGCTGGAATTACAGGCGTGAACCACCGTGCCCAGCCTTCATATCTATTTTCTAACCACAGTGTGATCTCCTGGAACACAGGAACTGTAGTGAAATCATCTCATAGCCCCAGCACTTAACATAGACCCTGCCATCATATATCAAGGTATATACCCAATAAATACTTATTGATCTCAACAGAGAAAAGACCACTTGATTAAAAATTAAGAAATCATTGATGACCTTTGAGAAAATAGCTTTAAGGGAAGGGTGGAAGAAATGACCATTGTTGGCCAGGCACGGTGGCTCACTCCTGTAATCCCAGCACTTTGGGAGGCTGAGGCTGGCAGATCATGAGGTCAGGAGTTCAAGACCAGCCTGACCAACATGGTGAAACCCCATCTCTACTAAAAATACAAAAATTAGCCAGGAGTGGTGGTGCCTGTAAAAAAATTAAAATAAATAAAAAATAAGATCAGAAACTGTCAACAGGTGCATTTCAGCAGAAAAGTAAAATTATTTTAATCAGGATTCAAAATGGGAGTTGGAGGTGGAGAAAAGAGCACAGGTGTACAAAATGTCAATATGGTTATTTTTATGTGGTAGGATTTGGGTGGAGTATTTTTTTCACTCCAGCAGGTACTCACTAAATAATAGTCAGATGAATAGATTTTCCTCGAGTGAGTGAATGCATGTATTTTCTTCACAGGTGTAGAACTAAGTTTGTAATACATTTTAAGGTACAATGTCATCATGGGTCTGGTAAGGCTCCTCAGATTTTCCCTGATATCTCAATACATAATGCAAATTTTCGCTAATGTATTAAATCAATGTCATAAGATATGTAAGTATCCTTGAAAGGTGCACAGTATTGCTTTGTATATTATGTTTTCAAATTACAAAACATTTTGCTATGGATCTCCTTCTGCTTCCTTTTCCACCCAACTCTATGATCTTAAAATCTGTGTCACCATATGTATATTTAGCTTATAGCTCCTAATTGCTGCATAGTATATAATACCACTGTGGACATATCTCCTATTTTATTCGCCCATTCTATTTTTTTGTTTGTTTTTGGTTTTTTTTTTTTTTTTGAGAAGGAGTCTTGCTCTGTCGCCAAGGCTGGAGTGCAGTGGTGCAATGTCGGCTCATTGCAACCTCCACCTCCCGGGTTCTAGTGATTCTCCTGCCTCAGCCTCCCGAGTAGCTGGGATTACAGGCACACGCCACCATGCCCGGCCAATTTTTGTATTTTTAGTGGAGACAGGGTTTCACCATGATGGCCAGGCTGGTCTCAAACTCCCGACCTCAAGCAGTCTGCCCACCTTGGCTTCCCAAAGTGCCGGGATTACAAGCGTGAGCCACCGCGCGCGGCCCATCCATTTTCTTAATGAGGAATATCTAAGTTACCTACTAACACAAAAAATGTCTCATTGAATAACCTCATACATGTCCCTACATGGACCTGAGAAAGAGTTTATCAGAGTAGGCATCCAGAAAGGGAACTGTTACATCATAGGCTAGCCACATACTTAATTTCACTAAGTACCATCAAATCTCTCCCCAGAGCAAACTGGCCAGCTTTACTCCAACCCCCTGCACATGAGAATTCTGTTAACCCAGGTACTGGCTAGCACTAGTATATCTCTTTACAATTTTTGACAGGCTGTTGGATGTAATGTGTTACTTTGTTGTTGTTCTCTTTTGATTTTTTTGATGATTTGGGGGGTTTAATGATTTGTTCACATATTTGTTAACTGTTTATGTTTCCCCTTCAGCAAACTGACTTCTCACATTTTTGCCCATATTTCTATTATTCTTCGTCTCCTCCTCTTCTTCCTCCTTCTTTTCTGTTTTTCTTTTCCTTTCTCTTTCTCTCTCTTTCTGTGTGGGTATCTGTATAACGTCTTCTCTAAACATTAAAAGTAATTCCTTTTACTCCATCATCCCTCTGCCAAATTTGTCCACTGAATACTTCACTGAACAGAAATCATTAATATTATATATTAATATTAGAAATCATCCATTTTTATCCTGTGGCTTCTGCTTCGGAGATCTTGTTTAAGAAATCTTGGCTGGGTGCAGTAGCTCACCCACGATCTCAGCACTTTGGGAGGTCAAGTTGGGAGGATCACTTGAGTCCAAAAGTTCAAGACCAGCCTGGGCAACATAGCGAGACCTTCTCTCTACAAAATTTTTTTAAAATATTACCTAGGTGTAGTGGCAAGTACCTGTATTTCTAGCCAATCAGGACACTGAGGTGGGAGGATTGCTTGAGCCCAGGAGGTCAAGGCTGCGGTGAGCCATGATCATGCCACTGTACTCCAGCCTGGGCAACAGAGAAGACCTTGTGTCTATTTTAAAAAAGAAGAAACAACAAAAAAAATCCTTTCCCACTGCAAGATTACTATAATATTTGTCTATAGTTTTTCTATTAACTTCTTAGTTTTGCTTTCCCAATTAGTCATTAATTCCTCTGGAGCTCGCCTTTGGATATAGTATGAGGTAGGAATCCAACTTTATTTTTTCTATATAACAATATAGTTTTCCCACTACTTTCTGCTAAAAATCCATATTTTCCTCATTGATATATGATGCTATGTCAATCATATGCGATGAAGGATATTAGATAGGTAGATAAAGGTGTGTGCTGTATGTGTGTCCTATGCTGTTTATTCTGTGGCATTGAAGTTTGTTCTTGCACCAGTATCTCATTATTTATTATGAAGGCTTTGTAACAAACTTCAATATTAATAAAGGGTGAGTCTAACCCTTCCCACTGCTTTTGGTCTTTTTAAACAATTTTTAAAGCCATTTTATACATTATACTTCTATGAAAATTCCAGAGTCAGCTGTTGAGTACCCCAAAAAATCCTACTAGATTTTCTTATTGGAGTTTCCTTGACTGACCCGATTGACCCAAGAAGAACTGACATCTTTACAAATGTTAAATCATGCCATCCATAAACTCAGCATATTCATGTTTTCTTATGATTCTTAATAAAGTTTTAGATTTTTTGCCATAAATGTTCTGTGCACTCTTGATGAGGTTAATTACTACATACTTTAAGCATTTTATCGCCAATGTGATTTGTATGTTATTTTTACATTTTCTAGAAAATTATTGATGAGATATAGAAATGCTATATATTGACTTCTTATTTTCTACTTTGTATTTAATCAGCATGGATTGCCTTTCCAAAAAGATTTTATGAAACAAATGGAAAAAAGAAAACACAGATGAAAAGTTTGCCTTTGCAAAGGAACAAGGTTATTTCTTCCTCTAAAATAAGAAGGAGTGAAACAAGAAAGGTTAAAGATACATAAAAATGTAGCCGATTAAGTGGAAAAAGCTGAACAGTTCACTCCTTAAGTTGAAGTAGTCCTGAGGGGTTTAAATCTCATCCCTTGAAGAGGAAAATACTTTCCTGTTAGAAAACTCAGTTCAGTCATTACGAATTAGAGAGTTACTAGTCACTAGGGAAACAACCCTTTTCAAAAATAGTTACAAAGACCAGGTGCAGTGGCTCACACCTGTAATCCCAACATGCTGGGAGGATCACTTGAGCCCAAGAGTTCAAGACTAGACTGGGCAACGTAGTGAGACTGTCTCTACAAGAAATAAAATAAAATAAAAAATGGTTATATAAACCAAGAATTGAAGAGCCAAGCCTTTACAGCAAAAAGAAAACAAAGATCAGAATGAAATCTAAACAATATATTCTCCACCTACTCCCTCCTGTAGAAAAAAGAAGTCTGTACTAAATGATACCTGAACTTTCTTTTGTCTCAAATCTCTGAAAATAGTCTTTTTAGAAAATGAACAAGTGGGAGTGGACAATAATGTTGTGTGAATTAATCTCCACCATTGACTTTTCTATCATTTTCTTTGTCAAAAAGGCTTTGAGAACAATTCTTCTTTTTTTCCTTCTTTCTTTCTTTTTTTTTTTTTTTTTTTTTTGGAGACAGGGTTTTGCTCTTTTGCCCAGGCTGGAGTGCAGTGGCCTGATCACAGCTCACTGCAGCCTCAACTTCTCAGGCACAAGCAATCTTTCCACCTCAGCCTTCCAAGCAGCTGGGACTACAGACATATAACACCAGGCCTGGCTAATGTTTTAGTTTTTTGTAGAGACAAGGTCTCACTTTGTTGCCCATGCTGGTCTTGAACTCCTGGGCTCAAGTGATCTGTGCACCTCAGCCTCCCAAAGTGCTGAGATTATAGGCATGAGCCACCACACCAGGCCAAGAACAGTTATTCTTCAAGGGAACTTGAGGGGAATAAGTTTAGTCTACATAAGTGCACAGATACAATTCAGGAATGGATATTTCTGGAGAGGAATTATCTTTACCATTGTCATTTTGGCTAGTTACTGAACTGGCTCTTTCCCTGTCATCAGCTCATCAGCTCTATCACCCCCCAAACCCCCACTCTAATATTGAAGCTCTTTTCAACTGGGCCCATGTATTTTAAGTGTTTCCTAGTTTGAAAAGAGAAGAGGAAGAGGGAGAAATGAAACTTCTGGAGTTGTATTGCTAAAGGAATCTTGTCCTTTCAGACACTTTTCTACCAAATTTTTACTCAAACTTCCTCTTTTGTGGGCTAAGAGAGTTTTTTTCATATTCAGATAAAAAATATATTTGAGAAAACATGCAAAATCCAGCACCTGAGTGTCTTGCATAACAGATGTATTTCTTCACTTAGATGAAGTTCATTTCTCCATCTATGCACCAGGTCCAATTTCTTCCCCAACATCTCTAGGGTACCTGGGAAAGAAACCAATGTTATACTTTTAAAGAACAGCAGATCTTAAAATCAAATGATCATCTCAAAATGCAAAAGTATGGTTTAGAAGTAGGTAGAGGTACAATAAATTTCTTAAAAATGAATACAAGACTAGTGTTAATATCATAAAATTGCAAATAATCTGAGTCTCATGTGCCATCAACATGAATCAAATAAAGATTCTGAGTAATCAAATAAAGATTCAGCAACCATTTATAAGAATATTGTATCATTGATCATTAGAGAAATGTAAATCAAAACCACAATGAGATACCATCTCACACCAGTCAGAATGGCTAATACTAAAATGTCAAAAAGTAACAAGTGCTGATGAGGTTGCAGAGAAAAAGGAATGCTTATACACTATTGGTGGGAGTGTAAATTAGTTTCTGCTATTGTGGAAAACTGTGTGACTATTTTTTGAAGACCTAAAAACAGAACCATCATTCAACTCAGCAATCCCATTACTGGGTATACACTCAAAGAAACATAAATTGCTGTATCATAAAGATACATACACACATATGTTCATTGAAGCACTGTTCATAAAATCAAAGACATGGAATCAACCTAAATGCCCATCAATGACAGATTGGATAAAGAAAATGTGGGCTGGGCATGGTGGCTCGTGCCTGTAATCCCAGCACTTTGGGAGGCCGAGGCAGGCCAATCACCTGAGGCCAGGAGTTCGAGACCAGCCTGGGCAACATGGTGAAACCCCATCTCTACTAAAAAACTACAAAATTAGTGGTACGTACCTGTAATCCCAGATACTCAGGAGGCTGAGGCAGGAGAATACCTTGAACCTGGGAGGCGGAGGTTGCAGTGAGCCAAGATTGTGCCACTGCACTCCAGCCTGCGTGACAGAGCAAGACTCCGTCTCAAAAAAAAAAAAAAGAAAAAAGAAAGAAAAAGAAAAGAAAAACAAAAATGTGGTACATACACACCATGGAATACTATGCAGCTATTAAAAAAGGAATGAGATCATGTCCTTGGCAGGAACACAGATGGAGCTGGAGGCTATCATCCTTAGCAAACTAACACAGGAACAGAAACCCAAATAACTCATGTTCTCACTTGTAGGTGGAAGCTAAATGATGAGAATGCCTTGTGGACACATAAAGGAGAACAATAAACACTGGGGCTTATCAGAGGGTGGAGGGTGGGAAGAAGGAGGGGATCAGGAAAAATAACTAATGGGTACTAGGCTTAATACTTGGGTGACAAAATAATCTGTATAACAAACCCCCATAACACAAGTTTACCTATGCAGTAAACCTGCACATGTACTCCTAACCTTAAAATAAAAGTTAAAAAAAGTAATAAAGAATGTTGTAGGTGCATATTTATTGATGTGAAAAGATCCCCAGGACAGAAGTGAGGAAAACGATCTTCATCATCGAGTGTGACAATTAAAATACAAAAGATCAACAACCTTAACCCACTCTTGTAAGAAGGAACACATACACACAGACAAGAGCCTGAAAGGTTATATTTTTAAAATTGTTTAACAATGTGTCTCTTCTGGGCAAAGGAAACAGGTGATTTTTGTCTCCTCTTTCTTTTATATATATACGTCTTCTAATTTTGTATAAAAATTTTATTTTTGAGACAGGCTGTCATTCTGTCATCCAGGATCGAGTACAGTGGCGTGAATATGGCTCACCACAACCTCCACTTCCCAGGTTCAAGTGATCCTCCCACCTCAGCCTCTCAAGTAGCTGGGATTACAGGTGCGCACCACCATGCCCGACTAATTTTTTGCATGTTTGGTAGAGACAGAGTTTTGTCATGTTGGTCAGGCTAATCTCAAACTCCTGAGCTCAGGTGATCCACCTGCCTCAACCACGCAAAGTGCTGGGATTACAAGTGTGAGCCACCACACCTGGCTCTGTATCTTGAGTGTGTTGGTAGTTATATAATTGTATATATTTGGCAATCTGAGGTACATCTGAAATGGGTGAGTTCTACTGTATGTAAATCATACCCCAATATAGCTGTTTTTACGAAGCATGCAACAGAACTTAAGAAAAAACACTATCAAAGTATGTGGAAATATAAAATGTAAAGCTCTATAGAAATAAAAAGAATTTTTCTTTAGTGCTTTTCTTTGAAAACAAAACAAAGGGGTGGCTGGCAAGATGGCCACATAGGAACAGCTCCGGTCTGCAGCCCCCAGCGAGTTCAACGCATAAGGTGGATGATTTCTGCATTTCCAACTGAGGTACCCGGCTCATCTCACTGGGACTGGTTAGACAGTGGGTGCAGCTCACGGTGGGCGAGCCAAGCAGTGTGGGGCGTCGCCTCACCCGGGAAGTGCAAGGGGTTGGGGAACTCCCTCCCCTAGCCAAGGAAAGCCTTGAGGGACTGTGCCATGAGGAACGGTGCATTCCAGTCCAGATACTAAGCTTTTCCCATGGTCTTCACAAGCAACAGACTAGGAGATTCCCTCAGGTACCTACGCCATCAGGGCCCTGCATTTAAAGCAGAAAACTGGGCAGCCATTTGGACAAACACCAAGCTAGCTACAGGAGTTTTTTTTTCATACCCTAGTGGCACCTGGAACGCCAGTGAGATTGAACTGTTCACAACCCCCTGGGAAGGGGGCTGAAGCCAGGGAGCCAAGTGGTCTAGCTCAGTGGATCCCACCCCCATGGAGCCCAGCAAACTGAGAACTACTGGCTTGAAATTCTTGCTGCCAGCACAGCAGTCTAAAGTCGACCTGGGATGCTCCATCTTGGTGGTGGGAGGGGAGTCTGCCATTACTGAGGCTTGAGTAGGTAGTTTTCCCCTCACGGTGTAAACAAAGCTGCAGGGAAGTTTGAACTGGATGGAACCCACCACAGCACTGCAAAACCACTGTAGCCAGACTGCCTCTCTAGATTCCTCTTCTCTGGGTAGGGCATCTCTGAAAGAAAGGCAGCAGCCCCAGTCAGGGCTTTTAGATAAAACTCCCATCTCCCTGGGACAGAGCACCTGGGGGAAGGGGAGGCTGTGGGTGCAGCTTCGGCAGACTTAAACGTTCCTGCCTGCCGGCTCTGAAGAGAGCAGGGGATCTCCCAGCACAACATTTGAGCTCTGCTAAGAGACAGAGTGCCTCCTCAAGTGGGTCCCTCACCCCCGTGCCTCCTCACTGAGAGACACCTTCCAGCAGGGGTCAACATAAACCTCATACAGGAGACCTCCAGGTGGCATCTGGCGGGTGCCCCTCTGGGACGAAGCTTCCAGAGGAAGGAACAAGCAGCAATCTTTGCTGTTCTGCAGCCTCTGCTGGTGATACCCAGGCAAACAGGGTCTGGAGTGGACTTCCAGCAAACTCCAGCAAACCTGCAGCAGAGAGGCCTGACTGTTAGAAGGAAAACAAACAAACAGAAAGGAATAGGATCACCATCAACAAAAAGGATGTCCACACAGAAACCATATCTGAAGGTCACCAACATCAAAGACCAAAGATAGATAAATCCATGAAGATGAGGAAAAACCAGTGCAAAAACGCTGAAAATTCCCCAAACCAGAATGGCTCTTCTCCTCCAAAGGATCACGACTCCTCTCCAGCAAGGGAACAAAACTGGACGGTGAATGAGTTTGATGAATTGACAGAGTAGGCTTCAGAAGATAGGTAATAACAAACTCCTCTGAACTAAAAGAGCAGGTTCTAACCCAATGCAAGGAAGCTAAGAACCTGAGAAAAGGTTAGACAAATTGCTAACTAGAATAACCATTTTAGAGAAGAACATAAATTACCTGGTGGAGCTGAAAAACACAGCACGAGAACTTATGTATGCTTTGTAAAGCATACACAAGTATCAATAGCAGAATTGATCAAGTGGAAGAAAGGATATTAGAGATTTAAATCAACCTAATGAAATAAAGCATAAAGACAAATTAGAGAAACAAGAATGAAAAGGACCAAACAAAGCCTCCAAGAAATACTGGACTATGTGAAAAGACCAAACCTACATTTGATTGGTGTACCTGAAAGTGATGGGGAGAATGGAACCAAGTTGGAAAATACTCTTCAGGATATTATCCAGGAGAACTTCCCCAACAGAGCAAGGCAGGCCAACATTCAAATTCAGGAAATACAGAGAACGCCACAAAGATACTCCTTGAGAAGAGCAACCCCAAGACACATAATCGTCAGATTCACCAAGGTTGAAATGAAGGAAAAAATGTTAAGGGCAGCTGGAGAGAAAGGTTGGGTTACCCACAAAGGGAAGGCCATCAGATTAACAGCTGATCTCTTTGCAGGAACCCTACAAGCCAGAAGACTGGGGCCAATATTCAATATTCTTACAGAAAATAGTGTTCAACCCAGAATTTCATATCCAGCCAAACTAAGCTTTATAAGTGAAGGAGAAATAAAATCCTTTACAAACAAGTAAATACTGAGAGACTTTGTCACCACCAGGCCTGCCTTACAAGAGCTCCAGAAGGAAGCACTAAATATAGAAGGGAAAAACCACTGCAAAAACATACCAAATTTTAAAGACCACCAACACCATGAAGAAACTGCATCATCTATTGGGCAAAATAACCAGCTAGCATCATAATGACAGCATCAAATTCACACATAGCAATATTAACCTCAAATGTAAACAGGCTAAATGCCCCAATTAAAAGACACAGACTGGCAAATTGGATAAAGAATCAAGACCCATCACTGTGCTGTATTCAGGAGACCCATCTCATGTGCAGAGACACACATAGGCTCAAAATAAAGGGATGGAGGAAGATCTACCAAGCAATGGAAAGCAAAAAAAAAGCAAGGGGTTGCAATCCTACTCTCTGATAAAACAAACTTTAAACCAACAAAGATCAAAAGAGACAAACAAGGCCATTCCATAATGGTAAAGGGATCAAGCCAACAAGAAGAGCTAACTATCCTAAATATATATGCACCCAATACAGGAGCACTCAGATTCATAAAGCAAGTTCTTAGACACCTACAAAGAGACTTAGACTCCCACACAATAATAGTGGGAGACTTTAACACGCCACTGTCAATATTATACAGATCAATGAGACAGAAAATTTACAAGGATATTCAGGACTTGAACTCAGTTCTGGACTAAGCAGACCTAATAGACATCTACAGAACTCTCCACCCCAAATCAACAGATCTTCTCAGCACCACATCGCACTTATTCTAAAATCGACCACATAATTGGAAATAAAAACAAAAGAATGAAAATCATAACAAACAGTCTCTCAGACCACAGTGTAATCAAATTAGAACTCAGGATTAAGAAACTCACTCAAAACCACACAACTACATGGAGACTGAACAACCTGCTCCTGAATGACTCCTGGATAAATAACGAAACTAAGGCAGAAATAAATAAGTTATTTGAAACAAATGAGAGCAAAGACACAACACATCAGAATATCTGGCACATAGCTAAGGCAGTGTTTAGAAGGAAATGTATAGCACTAAATGCCCACAGGAGAAAGCAGGAAAGATCTAAACTCAACCTCTAACATCACAATTAAAACAACTAGAGAAGCAAGAGCAAATACATTCAAAAGCTAGCAGAAGATAAGAAATAACTAAGATCAGAACAGAACTGAAGGAGGTAGAGACACAAAAAACCCTTCAAAACACAATGAATCCAGGAGCTGGTTTTTTGAAAAGATTAACAAAATAGATAGACTGCTAGCCAGACCAATAAAGAAAAAAAGAGAGAAGAATTGAACAGACACAATAAAAAATGATAAAGGGGATATCACCACTGATCCCACAGAAATACAAACTACCATCAGATAATCCTATAAACACCTCTACACAAATAAACTAGAAAATCTAGTAGAAATGGATAAATTCCTGGACACATACACCCTCCCAAGACTAAATCAGGAAGAGGTCGAATCCCTGAATAGACCAATAACAAGTTCTGAAATCGAGGCAGTAATTAATAGCCTACCAACCAAAAAAAGCCCAGGACCAGACAGATTCACAGCCGAATTCTACCAGAGGTACAAAGAGGAGCTGGTACCATTCCTTCTGAAACTATTCCAAACAATAGAAAAAGAGGAACTCTTCCCTAACTTACTTTATGAGGCCAGCATCATCCTGATAACAAAACCTGGCAGAGACACAACAACGACAACAAAATTTCACGCCAATATCCCTGATGAACATTGATGCAAAAATCCTCAATAAAATACTGGCAAACCGAATCCGGCAGCACATCAAAAAGCTTATCCACCATGATCAAGTCAGCTTCATCCCTGGTATGGAAAGCTGGTTCAACATCTGGAAATCAATAAACGTAATCCGTCACATAAACAGAACCAATGAGAAAAACCACATGATTATCTCAATAGACGCAGAAAAATCCTTTGACAAATTCAACAGCCCTTCATGCTAAAAAAAAACCTCTCAATTAACTAGGTATTGAGGGAACATATCTCAAAATAATAAGAGCTATTTATGACAAAAAAAGAGCCAATATACTGAATGGGCAAAAGCGAGAAGCATTCCCTTTGAAAACCAACATGAGACAAAGATGCCCTCTCTCACCACTCCTATTCAACATAGCATTGGAAGTTCTGGCCAGGGCCATCAGGCAAGAGAAAGAAATAGAGGGTATTCAAACAAGAAGAGAGGAAGTCAAATTGTCTCTGTCTGCAGATGACATGATTGCATATTTAGAAAACCCCATCGTCTCAGCCCAAAATCTCCTTAAACTGAAAAGCAACTTCAGCAGTCTCAGGATACAAAATCACTGTTCAAAAATCACAAGCATTCCTATACACCAATAATAGACAAGCAGAGAGCCAAATCATGAGTGAACTCCCATTCACAATTGCTACAAAGAGAATAAAATACCTAGGAATACAACTTACAAGGGATGTGAAGGACTTCTTCTTTTCTTTTCTTATCTTTTCTTTTTTGAGATGGAGCCTCGCTCTGTTGCTCAGGCTGGAGTGCAGTGGTGTGATCTCAGCTCTCTGCAACTTCCACCTCCTGGGTTCAAGTGATTCTCCTGCCTCAGCCTTGTGAGTAGCTGGGATTACAGGTGCCTGCCACCAAGCCAAGCTAATTTTTGTATTTTTAGTAGAGATAGGGTTTCACCATATTGCCCAGGCTGGTCTTGAACTCCTGACCTCATGATCTGCCCACCTCAGCCTCCAGTGCTGGGATTACAGGCATAAGCCCCCATGCCAGGCCAAAGGACCTCTTCAAGGAGAAGTATAAACCACTGCTCAAGGAAATAAGAGAGGACACAAACAAATGGAACAACATTCCATGCTTATGGATAGGAAGAATAAATATTGTGAAAATGGCCACACTGCCCAAAGTAATTTATAGATTGAATGCTATTCCCATCATGCTACCATTGACTTTTTTCCCAGAATTAGAAAAAAACTACTTTAAATTTCATATGGAACCAAAAAAGAGCCCACATTGCCAAGACGATCATAAGCAAAAAGAACAAAGTTGGAGGCATCATGCTACCTGACTTCAATCTATACTACAAGGCTATAGTAACCAAAACAGCATGGTACTGGTACCAAAACACATATGTAAACCAATGGAACAGAACACAGGCCTCAGAAATAATGCCACACATCTACAACCATCTGATCTTTGACAAACCTGACAAAAACAAGCAATGGGGAAAGGATTCCCTATTTAATAAATGATGTTGGGAAAACTGGCTAGCCATATGCAGAAAACTGAAACTGAATCCCTTCCTTACATTTTACACAAAAATTAACTCAAGATGAATTAAAGACTTAAACCTAAGACCTAAACCCACAGAAACCCTAGAAGAAAACCTAGGCAATACCATTCAGGACACAAGCATGGGCAAGGACCTCATGACAAAACACCAAAGGCAATGGCAACAAAAGCTAAAATTGACAAATAGGATCTAATTAAATTAAAGAGCTCCTGCACAGCAAAAGAAACTACCATGAGAGTGAACAGGCAACCGACAGAATGGGAGAAAATTTTTGCAATCTATCCATCTGACAAAGAGCTATTATCCAAAATCTATAAGGAACTTAAACAAATTTACAAGAAAAAAACAACCCCATCAAGAAGTGGGTGAAGGATATGAACAGACACTTCTCAAAAGAAGACATTTATGTGGCCAAAAAACATACAAAAAAAAGCTCATCATCACTGGTCATTAGAGAAATGCAAATCAAAACCATAATGAGATACCACCTCAAGCCACTTAGAATGGCTATCATTAAAAAGTCAGGAAACAACAGGTGCTGGAGAGAATGTGGAGTAATAGGAAAGCTTTTACACTGTTGGTGGGAGTGTAAATTAGTTCAACCATTGTGGAAGACAGTGTGGCGATTCCTCAAGGATCTAGAACCTGAAATACCATTTGACATAGCAGTCCCATTACTGGGTATATACCCAAAGGATTATAAATCATTCTACTATAAAGACACACGCACACATATGTTTATTGCGGCACTATTCACAATAGCAAAGACTTGGAACCAACCCAAATGCCCATCAATGATAGACTGGATCAAGAAAATGTGGCACATATACACCATGGAATACTATGCAGTCATAAAAAAAGGATGAGTTCATGTCCTTTGCAGGGACATGGATGAAGCTGGAAACCATCATTCTCAGCAAACTAACGCAAGAACAGAAAACCAAACACCGCATGTTCTCACTCATAAATGGGAGTTGAACAATGAGAACACATGGACACAGGGAGGAGAACATCACACACTGGGGCCTGTCAGAGTGTTGGGGAGTAGGGGAGGGATAGCATTAGGAGAAATACCTAATGTAGATGATGGGTTGATGAGTGCAGTAAACCACCATGGCATGTGTATACCTATGTAACAAACCTCCATGTTCTGTACATGTCCCAGAACTTAAAGTATAATAAAAAACAAACAGACAAACAAAAAAACAAAAACAAAGAAACAACCTTAGAATATATTCAGCTAATGATGATCTTCCTTTGATGAAAGGAGAAGTGGGTGTAAGCAAGGAGACAAAGAAATAATTGTTATCTGTTCCATTGATTTCTTTGACCTGTGTTAAATTTTATATAACAGTTCGGGGGAAATATATATCCTCTAAGTTATTTTAATACTGTTCTCTGCTAAATACTTAGAAAATAGAGGGAGAAAAAACTTCCTCATCTCCAGCACAAAACTCTGCCAATGGAAACCTTGTGAAAGAGCCATCAGGTGTTAAATATTTGAAAAATCTTCAAGTCCACATTTTCTGCCTCCAGTGACACTTTGTAAAAACTGAATCTAAGAGGATTTTCTGTTTTTATTTTTATTTTTTTGTTTTTAGAGAGAGTGTCTTGCTCTGTTGCCCAGGCTGGAATGTAGTGGTGTGATCATTGCTCACTGCAGCCTCGAACTCCTGGGCTTAAGTGATCCTCCCCCCAAGCCTCCTGAGTAGCTGGAACCACAGACACGCAACACCACTCCTGGCAATTTTTTTTGGTAGAGACAGGGGTATCTCACGATGTTGCCCACTCTGGTCTCTAACTCCTAGGCTTAAGCAATCTTCCTGCCTTGGCCTCCAAAAGTGTTGGGATTACAGGTGTGAGCCACCACACCCAGCCTAAGGGTTGTTAAATACTTGCATGATAATGTATACTAATAAGTGGTAGTTATAGTCACAAGGTTGTTTAAAAAATAGTAAGTGGCAGAGCCAGACTCTATAGTCTGATGGAGCCTGAATGCCTGGTCATCACCCTATACTGCCTTAAAGAGAAGCTCCCTGGAAATGAATAGACAGCAAGAGTCAATGAGGGGATGGTAGCTATGGAGGAGGAGGAAGTCCTTTGGAAATAAGAAGTGGTAAAGGTGGTGGCCACACAGGGAGGAGGAACCCAACGGAGAAATGGCAAGGAGCTGAATCAGGTCCTCCTTTCATAGCTGTGGCCTGGCTGGCCTCTGGTGTCCCTTTCCATGGACATGGGGGGAGGGGTGACCACATGACACTATTGGGACTGTGTTCAGGGTGACTGCTCAGTTTGTCTGAGTCACGGATGGGACATTTGTGTGCTAAGGACTCTGAATCTCTGGGCTGAAAGGAGATTTTAATTGTTAAGCTACTCTATATTCAGCAGACCATTGACTAAAATGAAACACAAAAATAAAAACCAGATCTGGCATGGTGGCTCACGCCTATAATCCCAGCACTTTGGGAGGCCGAGGTGGGCGGATCATCTGAGGTCAGGAGTTCGAGACCAGCCTGGCCAACATGGTGAAACCCCATCTCTACTAAAATACAAAATTAGCCAGGCTTTGTGGTACACGCCTGTAATCCCAGCTACTTGGGAGGCTGAGACATGAGAATTGCTTGAACCCAAGAGGTGGAGGTTTTTAGTGAGCCAACGTCATGCTACTGTACTCCAGCCTGGGTGACAGAGGGAGACTCTGTCTCAAAAATAAAATAAAATAAAAAAGTACAAATATAAAACAAAACTACTCTACATTTACATTTTGTTTCTAATTTGTCTTGTCTTCCCCCTTTCACAGGTTTCTGGGCTCCTAATATTGGTTAAGAGAGCCCTGAATCCATCATCTCTGCTTCGTCACAAATTCCTTCATTAAAGACGATAGTCTGGAAGAGTTGAAAAATCTACAGACCACAAAGGTTTACACTGCCTTTATACCATGTAATTTCTGGGGGATGCTTTTTATAGATAAATTACATTGGTTTTATATCAGTATTATTACAAAATAAAGCATGGTTATTATTCATCTGTTTATTTCCTACAAAGAAAAAAAAGGTAAATTGCGTATGGTGCCACCACTAATCAATAGTTTGTGGTGTAGATCCTGCCAGTCATAATCACAAATAGTATACATATGCTTTCTAATCAGCTTTTTTTTCAGGTACTGCACCATGAACATGTTTCATATTCTTAAATTTTAATTTAAACTTTCCTCTACTAAGTTTTTCTTTTCTTTTAATTGATACCAGAGTCTCGCTCTGTCACCCAGGCTGGAGTGCAGTGGCACGATCTCAGTTCACTGCAGCCTCAACCTCTCAGGCTTAAGTGATCCTCCCACCTCTGAACCTCCCAAGTAGCTGGGACTACAGGCACCCACCACCACGCCTGGCTAACTTTTGTACTTTTTTGTAGAGACGGAGTCTCGCTATATTGCCCAGGCTGGGTCTCAAACACCTAGGCTCAAGCCATCCACCTGTCTCAGCCTCCCAAAGTGCTGGCTTACAGGCGTGGGCCACCACACCCAGCCTTACTAAGTATTTTTTTTTTCTTTTTTACATATGGGGTCTCACCATGTTGACCAGGCTGGTCTCAAACTCCTGACCTCAAGCAATCCTCCCATCTCAGCCACCCAAAGTGCTAGGATTATGTGCATGAGTCACTGTGCCTGGCCTTTACTAAGTATTTTTAATATCGTTACGATTATTTGCATTCTGCATGGATATGTTATAATTGACTTTATATAAGTCCCCTTTGTGGGATATTTAGATTTTCCCCCTCCCCAAATTTTTACTATTAGAAACAATATTTAATAACACCACCTGAGGTAATTTTTTCTAAAATATTAAAACTTAATCTAATATTTCCTAGCAAGCAGCAAAAAACTATTTGAAGGAAATTAAAAATAGTAATAATAAATAGAAAATTGTGAGTAAAGCTGAATCTGATAAACCATCTAGCTCCAACTTGAAGGTTATAGGAAATGAAACCATATGAAAAGTCCACAACGTGGGACATTTTACAGAAAAATTCATCTAGTATTTTCAACAAGTCAGTGGCATGATAAAAAGGGGGATGTCACTATTCTAGATAAATACTTAAATAATACACCATGTTGAGTCATATCCTGGTCTCTAAAAATGTCTAGAATGTGTTTTATTTTTATTTTATTTATTTATTTATTTTATTTTTATTATTATTTTGAGAGAGAGAGTCTTGCTCCGTCGCCTAGGCTGGAGTACAGTGGCTCGATCCTGGCTCACTACAACCTCCACCTCCTGGGTTCAAGTGATTCTCCTGCCTCAGGCTGCAAAGTAGCTAGGAGTACAAGCACATGCCACCACACCTGGCTATTTTTTATACTTTTAGCAGAGACAGGGTTTCGCCATTGTTGGCCGGGCTGGTCTCAAACTCCTGACCTCAAGTGATCCACCCGCCTTGGCCTCCCAAAGTGCTGGGATTACAGGTGTGAGCCACCACACCCAGCTGAATTTGTTTAAAATATTGCAGGAAAAAAAATAAGGGAATCAAATTTAATAACCATCACTAAGCCTAAATCAAGGTGATGGGTAAATGCAGGCTTACTTCGGTGCTTTCCATTGTATCTGTGCTTGAAAGAAAAATATCTGAACTCTTTTATTTTAACAAATTCCAATCATGTAAAAGTAGAAACAATATTAAATGAGCTCCCTTTTATCCATTACCCAGGGTCAACAATCATTAGTTCACAGTCAATGTTGCTTCCTCTATATCATCTCCCATTTCTCTATCCCAGATTGTATAAAACAAATCCTACACCTCATATCATGCCATCTGTAAGTATTTTAGAATGTATGTCCAGAGAATAAGAACTCTTTTTTTTTTCTTCCGTGATACAGCCCTCAGGAGGTCCTGAGAACGTGTACCTGAGGACTCTTTTTTATAACATAATCAAAATGCCATTATTATGCCTAAAATCATTCAATAGGCCGGGCGCGGGGGCTCACGCTTGTAATCCCAGCACTTTGGGAGGCCGAGGCGGGCAGATCACGAGGTCAGGAGATCGAGACCACGGTGAAACCCCGTCTCTACTAAAAATACAAAAAATTAGCCGGGCGCGGTGGCGGGCGCCTGTAGTCCCAGCTACTCGGAGAGGCTGAGGCAGGAGAATGGCGTGAACCAGGAAGGCAGAGCTTGCAGTGAGCCGAGATCGCGCCACTGCACTCCAGCCTGGGCGACAGAGTGAGACTCCGTCTCAAAAAAAAAAAAAAAAAAAAATCATTCAATAATAATTTCTCAGTGTCATCGAGTAAGCATAAGTGTTTAAATTTCCCTAATTGTCTTAAAATATTTTTGAGTTTTATGATTTGTCTGAATCAGAATCAAAGTAAAATTTCTATACTACAATATGCTTTTTAAGGGTCTTTTAATCTACAGATTCTCTACTATCTCTTTTTCTTTAAATTTTTTGTTGAAAAAACAGGTTAGTTGTGCCCTAGTGGTTTCTAAAATCTAGATGTTGCTGATTCTGTTCTCACAGTGTTGTTTAACATGTTCATCTTTCCTTTGTATTTCCTATAAATTAATCATAATCTACAAACTTGATAAAATTTGATTTTTTTGGCAGAGTTGGGGATGTGACTTTCTGTCAGGAGGCACATTATGTCTGCTTGTTTCTCTTTTGTGATGTTGAGAACCTTTGGTGATCCTTGCTTAGCTCAATTAAAATGCTTGAAAATTTTTATTATATAAAATCAAAAAATAAATTTTAACACTTAATAGTGGAAAATGCAAATAGGAAAGAGGTATTCCTATATTTACCAGCATGAAAATAACTGAGATATATTGGTACATGAAAAAAAAGTTGGGAAATATTATGCATAGAATAATCCCATGTATGATTACAATTATGTATATGTAAATATGTACTTGGGAATATAAATGTACAGAAGAAAATCATTAGGCAGTGGGTGAGTGGGTGTATGCATAGTGAAAGGACATTTTTTTTTTTTCTATTTTTTGAGACGGACTCTCACTCTACCAGCCAGGCTGGAGTGCAACGTTGTGACCTCGGCTCACTGCAACCTCCACCTCCCAGGTTTAAGCGATTCTCCTGCCTCAGCCTCCCGAGTAGCTGGGATTACAGGCATGTGCCACCATGCCTGGCTAACTTTTGTAGTTTTAGTAGAGATGGGGTTTCACCATGTTTGCCAGGCTGGTCTTGAACTCCTGACCTCAGGTGATCTGCCCACCTTGGCTTCCAGGAGTTCAAGATCAGCCTGGGCAATGTGGCAAAAGCCTGCCTCTACCAATAAATAAAGAAATTAGCCAGGTGTGGTGGCATGAGCCTGTGGTCCCAGCTAGTTGGAAGGCTGAGGTAGGAAGATTACTTGAGCCTGGGAGGTCAAGGCCACAGTAAGCTATTGCCTCACACCACTGCACTCCAGCCTGGAGAATAGAGAGAAATTTTGTCTCAAAAAAAAAGAAGAAGAGGCCAGGCATGGTGGTTCACGCCTGTAATCCTAGCACTTTGAGAGGCCGAGGCAGGTGAATCACTTGAGGCCAGGCATTCGAGGCCAGACTGGGCAACATTGCAAAACCCCATCTCTACAAAAAATACAAAAAATTAGCTGGGCATGGTGGTGCACACCAATAGTCCCAGGTACTCAGGAGGCTGAGGCAGAAGGATCATTTGAGTCCAGGTGGAGGCTACAGTGAGCCAAGATCACCATTGCACACCAGCCTGGGTGACAAAGTGGGACGCTGTCTCAAAAAAGACAAAGAAAAAAGGAATGCCATTAATTTTTATATGTGGATTTTGTACCCTGCAACTTTACTGATGCGTTTATCAGTTCTAGGAGTTTCTTGGTTGAGGTTTTAGATTTCTCTCTATATAAGATCACATCATCTGCAAAAAAAAAAAAAAAAAAAATGACTTTTCTAATCTGGATGCCTTTTATTTCTTTCTGTTGCTTGATTGCTCTGGCTAGGACTTCTAGTACTGTGTTCAACAAGAGTGGTGAAAGTGGGCATCCTCACCTGGGCAACAGAGCAAGACTGTCTAAAAAAAAAAAAAAAAAAAAGGCAGCCTTGTCTAATTCCAGTTTTTAGAAAAAAGGCTTTCAGCTTTTCCCCATTCAGTATGATGTTAGTTAGTATGACGGGTTTGCTTTATATGGCCTTTATTATGTTGAGGAATGTTTCTTCTATGTTCCTAGTTTGAGAGTTTTTATCATGTAAGGATTTGAATTTTATCAAATGTGTTTTCTTTGTATATTGAAATGATCATATGGTTTTTGTCCTTCATTCTGTTGATGCGATATAGCACATTTATTCATTTGCATATGTTGAACCATCTTTATTTACATCCCTGGGATAAATCTCAATTGATCATGGCATATTATCTATTTGATGTGTTGTTGGCTTCCTTTTGCTAGTATTTTATCGAGGATTTTTGCATCTATGTTCATCAAAGATGCTGGCATGTAGGGTTTTTTTGTTGTGTCCTTGTCTGGTTATGGCTTGAAGCTGGTATCACCTTGATACCAAAACCAAACAAAGACGGTATGGAAGAGAATATTACCAATATCCCTCACGAATATAAATACTAAAATCCTTAACAAAATATTAGGACATAGAATTTGGCATTGTATAAAAGAAATTATACAGCATGACCCAGTGCTGTTTATACCTAGCATGTAAATATGATTCAACATTCAAAAATCAGTCAGTGTAATCTACTATAGTAACAGACTGAGGAAGAAAAATCATGGAATCATATCAATTAAGGCAGAAAATATTTGATAACATTTAGAACTCTTTTATGAGTAAGACTGTCATAAACATAAAAATAGAGAACTTCCCCAAGAACATAAAGAACATATACATAAGAACCTACAGCTAGCATCATACTAAAGCTGAAAACTGAATATTTTCCCCTTAAAATTGGTAAGGAGACCAGATGTCTTTCTCTTCTCACCATCCTTATTCATGAGGATGAGGGCTGCAAGTTCTATTCAGGTCAATAAGACAAGAAAAGTAAATGAAAGACATACAAATCAGAAAAGAAAAATATAAAACTGTTCCTGTTTCTATATAACATGATTGTCTACGCAGAAAACCTTAAGAAATCTTCAGAAAAAAAAAAACACCCCCTCCTAGAATAAGAGTTCAGTAAATATGCAAGATATAAGATAAATATGCAAAAATTAATTGCATTTCTATATAAATGCAATGAACATATAGACACTGAAATTAAAAATACAATACCATTTTAAATTGTTCAAAAAGAAAAAAGAAATACTTAAGTGTAAGTCTAACAAAAATGTATGGAACTTGTGTGCTGAAAACTACAAAATACTGAGGAAAGTAACTTTAAAGAAGATCTAGGCTGAGTGTGGTGGCTCATGCATGCAATCCCAGCACTTTGAGAGGCCAAAGTGGGAGGATTGCTTGAGGCCAGGAGTTCAGGACCAGCTTGGGCAACATAGCAGGACTCTGTTCCTAAAACAAGGAAGAATAATAATAAGAAGATCTAAATAAATTGAGATATACTGTGTTCATGGATTGTAAGATTTAATATAGTAAATATATCAATTATCCACAAATTGATATATATGTTTAAAGCAATTCCTATCAAAATCTCATTAAGATTTTAATAATATAGACAAAATTATTCTAAAATATGTATGAAAAAACAAAGGAACTAGAATAGCTGAAATAATTGTAAAAGTAAAAAAGCAGAACAATTTAGGAGGAATCATTCTACCCAATTTCAATATTTACATAGCTATGGTCATCAAGATTGTGTAGTATTGGCTGAGTGATAGAGTCATCAATCATAGAACTGAAAAGAGAACCCAGAAATAGACCCACAAATACACCCAATAAATTGTATTTATTGATACAAAATATTTGTATATATTTATGGGGGCATGTGATATTTTGTTACATGCAGTGATCAAGTCAGGGTATTTGCTATAAATTTGTACAAAGTTGCAAGCATAATTCAATGAAGATAGCCTTTTTAACCAATGATGATGGAGTGATTGAATATATATTCATAAGCAAAAAAATAAACCTCAACCTAAACTCAGACCTCATATAAAAATTAAACCTCAAATGTATCATGGACTTAAGTTTATATACACTATAAAACTATAAAACATTTAGGAAAAAACATACTAGAAAAATCTTCTGGATCTAGAGCTCAGCAAGCAGTGTTCAGACTAGACACCGAAAGCATGATCTGTAAAAGGAAAAACTGAGGTACATCAAAGTTAAACCTTTTTCTCTGCAAGAGATTCTGTTAAAAGGAAGAAAGATAGGCTGGGTACGGCGGCTAATGCCTGTAATCCCAGTACTTTGGGAAGCCAAGGTGGGCAGATCACCTGAGGTCAGGAGTTCAAGGCCAGCCCGGCCAACATGGTGAAACCCCGTCTCTACTAAAAATACAAAAAATTAGCCAGACATGGTGGCACACGCCTGTAATCCCAGCTATGCAGGAGGGAGGCATGAGAATCACTTGAACCCAGGAGGCAGAGGTTGCAGTGAGCTGAGATCCTGCCACTGCACTGTAGCCTGGGTGACATAGTGAGTCTCCGTCCGAAAAAAAAAAAAAAAAAGGAAGAAAGATAAGCTACAGACTGGGAGAAAATATTTGCAAACCACATATCCAGCAAAGAACTGAATCTATAGAATACATAAAGAACACATACAGAATACATAAAGAGCTCAAAACTCAACAGTTAAAAAAAATCTAGTTAGAAAAGATATAAATGGAAATTTCACTGAAGAGGATGTACAGGTGGCAAATGAGAATGTGGAAAGATACTTACCATTGTTAGCCATTAGAAAAATGCAAGTTAAGGCTGGGAGCAGTGGCTCACACCTGTAACTCCAACACCTTGGGAGGCAGAGGTGGGCAGATTGCTTGAGCCCAGGAGTTCAAGACCAGCTAGGCAACGTGGCAAAATCCCATCTCTACAAAAAATACAAAAAAAATCAGCTGGGTGTGGTGACATGCACCTATAGTCCCAGCTACTTGGGAAGCTGAGACAGGAGGATGGCTTGAGCCCTGGAGGTGGAGGTTGCAGTGAGCTGAGATTGCACCACTGTACTCCAGCCTGGACAACATAGTGAGAAACTGTATCTACAAAAATAAAATAAAATAAAATAAAATACAAAAAATTGCAAGTTAAAACTGCAATTAGGTAACATGACACATCCATCAGATTGGCTAAATTTAAAAATAGTAACAATATCAAATGCTGACAAGTGTTCAGAAACACCAAATCACCCATACTTGCTAATGGGAATATAAATGGTGCCACCATTCTGGAAAATTGTTTGGTAGTTTCTTAAAAACCTAATGCACAAGTAGATCCAAAATCAATCGTTAAGTAACAAAACAAGCTACAGAACAATATGCATAATTTGGTCTTCTTTTAAAATTTTATTTCAATAGTTTTGGGGGAACAGGTGATGTTTGGTTACATGGAAAGGTTGTTTTGTGCTGATTCCTGAGATTTTGGTGCACTCATCACCTGAACAGTGTACACTGTACCCAATGTGTAGTCTTTTATTCCTCCCCTTTCTCCCACTCCTCCCCCCAAGTCCCCAGAGTTCATTATATCATTCTTATGCCTTTGCATCTTCATAGCTTAGCTCCCACTTATAAGTGAGAACCCATGATGTTTGGTTTTCCATTCCTGAGTTACTTGAATAATGGTTGCTGTGAATGCCATTATTTTGTTCCTTTTTATGGCTGAGTAGTATTCCATGGTATATATATAAAACACATTTTCTTTATCTAACTTGTTAGTTGATGAGCATTTAAGATTGGTTCCATATATTTGCAATTGTGAATAGTGCTGCTATAAACATGCTGTGCAAGTGTCTTTTTCATATAATGACTTATTTTCCTCTGGGTAGATACCCAGTGGTGGGGTTGTGGGATCAAATGGTAGTTCTATTTTTAGTTCTCTGTGGAATCTCCACACTGTTTTCCGTAGTGGTTGTACTAGTTTACATTCCCACCAGCAGTGTAGAAGTGTTCTGTTTTCACCACCTCCAAGCCAACATCTGTTATTATTTATTTTGTAATTATAGCCATTTTTGCAGAAGTAAGGTTGATATTATTTTTAAAAGCACAACACAAAACAGAATGTATATGGGTATTTATATTTGTATTTGCTTAGGAAAAATTGTGGAAGGGATACACAGGCAACCATGAATTGCAGTAATTGCTTCACTATGGAATAAGAAACGAGATTGAAGAAAACATTTTCTAGATGTGATTAGAAGTAGTCTTTATAGCAGCGCTACACAATAAAACATTTTGTGGTGCAGAATTAGAAAAAACTATTTTAAAATTCATATGGAACCAGAAAGGAGTCTGTATAGCCAAGACAATCCTAACCAAAAAGAACAAAGCTGGAGTCATCACCCAACTGAATTTCAAACTATACTGTAAAGCTACAATAACCAAAACCACATGGTACTGGTACAGAAACAGACACATAGACCAATGGAACAGAATAGAGAACTCCGAAATAAGATCACACATCTACAACCATCAGATCTTTGACAAACCTGACAAAAACAAGCATTGGAGAAAGAATTCCCTATCTAATAAGTGGTGCTGGGACAACTGGCTATCCATTTGCAGAAAATTGAAACTGGACCCCTTCTGCACACCTTATACAAAAATTAACTCAAGATGGATTAAAGACTTAAATGTAAAACCCAAAACTATAAAAATCCTAGAAGAAAATCTAGGCAATACCATTCAGGATATAGGCATGGGCAAAGATTTCATGATAAAATTGCCAAAAGCAATTGCAACAAACCAAAATTGACAAATGGGATCTAATTAAACTAAAGAGCTTCTGCACAGCTAAAGAAATGATCATCAAAGTGAACAGGCAACCTACAGAGTGGGAGAAAATCTTTGCCCTTCTTTTTTTTTTTTTTTTGAGATGGAGTCTCACTCTGTCACCCAGGCTGGATAGCAATGGCACAATCTCAGCTCACTGCAACCTCTGCCTCTCAGATTCAAGCAATTCTCCCACCTCAGCCTCCTGAGTAGCTGGGATTACAGGCACCTGCCACCATGCCCAGTATTTTTGTAGAGACAGGGTTTTGCCATTTTGGCCAGGCTGGTCTCAAACTCCTGACCTCAGGTGATCTGCCCACCTCAGCCTCCCAAAGTGCTGGGATTACAGCCTTGAGCCACTGCACCTATCCAAAAACCTTTGCAGTTTATCCATCCAACCAAGGTGTAATATCCAGAATCTACAAGGAACTTAAACAAATTTACAAGAAAAAAAACAAACAACCCCATTAAAAAGTGAGCAAAGGACATGAGCAGACATATCTCAAAAGAAGACATTCATGCAGGCAACAAACATATGAAAAGAAAGCTCAACATCACTGATCATTAGAATCAAAACCAAATCAAAACCACAATGAGATACTATCTCATGCCAGTCAGAATGGCCATTATTAAAAAGTCAAGAAACAATAGATGCTGGTGAGGTTGCAGAGAAATAGGGATGCTCTTACACTATTGGTGGGAATGTAAATTAGTTAAACCATTGTAGAAGATGGTGTGAAAGAATGATCAAGCAAAATAAAAATTAAGAATACTTGTTTACAAAAAAAAAATTGTGATGATGGAAAGGTTCAACACTATACTGTTCAACAGGGTAGCTCCTAGCTATCTGTGATTATTGCACACTTTAAAAGCGGCTAATGCAACTGAGGACTGAATTTTTAATTTAATTCCATTTTAATTAATTTTAATTTTAAAATAGCCATATATGGCTAGTGGCTGGCTTAGTGAACAGCACAGCTCTAGAATCAAAATGAATGTATCTACAGCCTATTTCCACCACTTTCAAGTTATTTAAACACGAGAATATTTCTGAATGCCTCAATTTCTTCACCTATGGAATCTGGATGATAGGAATATTTTACTAGCAAAGTTGTTGTATAATCTCCTCAAAACTATACTTATATATTTATATAATTATTTCACCTCTTATTTAATACTTTGCATACTTTTTAAATTTTATATAATAAACATGTATTTCCTTTGTAAGTTTTATAAAATATATTTTTGAAAGCTAAAACTTTACTGGTTTTGTATAGTCTTTCTTCCATGAATAGAAAAAAATTCAATTTGAGTCCCACTTTTCCCTCTACCCAGTCACAAGTTAAGGCTGACATTATTAAATGGGCAATGGTGTAAAGTCAGAAATGGCTGACCTGTGGGTTCCTAAGAAGTCTGAGACTTCTCTGGCTTAAGCTCACATTTTTGCAGTGAGGCACTACTGGATACCTTCCTGGGCCTCTAAGGCTACTTATTTCCTTGAGCTATTTTCCTTCCCCTCTCACATACCTGAGATGTTCCACCCTTTAGAACTATCATGACCTGCTGTGTTCATGGAGCTTAGCATCTAGAGGTGGAGAAAGAGAAAACAAGTAATCAACTGATGTTGTAACAGATGCTATGAATAAAAAAAACAAAGCTGCAGATTAAAAAAAAAAGGTTGGCAGAAATATTGATCAGAAACGGTCTTTCTGAGAAAATGGCTATGATGGTTAATTTTATGTATCAACTTGACTTGGTCACAGGATGCCTACATAGCTAAACATTATTTCTAGGTCTAGCTGTGAGAATATTTCCAGACAAGATTAGCATTTGAATTGGTGGACTGAGTAAAGCAGGTGGCCCTCCCCAATATGAGTGGACACCCTCCAGTCTGTGAGGACCTGAATAGAACAAAAAGATGGAGGAAATTAACTCTGCCTGACCACTTGAACTGGAACATCAATCTTCTCTGTCCTCAGTGAATCTGGTTTGCAGGCCTTTAGGCCCAGACTGTCATCTACACCATCAGCCCTCTGTCTTTCAGGCCTTTGAACTACACTACCAGTTTTTCTATGTCTTCAACTTGTAGACAGCATACCAAGGGACTTCTCGGTCTCCATAATTGTATGAGCCAATACTGTATAATAAATCTCTTCCTTTATAGGTAGAGAGAGAGAGATGCCATGAAATGATCCAAAGGCATAGCCTTGCAGGTAGAGGAAACAGAATGTGCAAAGACACTAAGTCGAGAAATAACTTGGAATTTCCTAGACATATAAAGAAAGCCGGTATGACCAGAAAGCAGTGAGTGAGGGAAAGACGGTGTGGACCATATTTGAATTACTACCAGAAAAAAAGCCATGACACAGGTCAAAGGAAGAACTGGGGGTTTATTCTAAGGACTATGTATAGATGGATTGAGTAATGTAATTCACATTTTAAGGATATTGCTTTATCGGAAATGGAAGAATAATGGCCCTATAGTGCATCAAGCCCTCCTCTTGTTGGCTATTATTAAAAATGGCATCAGTGAGGATGGGCATGGTAGCTCACATCTGTAATCCCAACACTTTGGGAGGCCAGCAGTTTGAGCAACTGGGCAACAGGCAAGATCCTGTCTCTACAAAAAAATTTTATAAAATAATTTTTTTAAATGGCATAAGGGCTCTTTTCACTCTAAGGGGTCATTTCAGTTACCTATTGCTACATGCAAAACACATCAAAACTTAGTGGCTTAAAACCACATTATATTATTATCTCTCATGTTTCTGAAGCATTCTCATTTGGGGTCACTTATGCAGTTGCTATCAGATGATGGCTGGGACTGCAATCATCTGAAGGCTTGACTGGGCTAGACATCCAAGATGGCTCCCTCCCATGGCTTGCAGTTGATGCTGGCTTTTGGCAGAAAACTCAGCTGGGCTGTCAACTACAGTATCTACCCAGCCTCTTCATCTGGCACGGGCTGCCTTCATTATGACAGTTAGGTTCTGAATAAGAGCATCAAACAGAGAGCATCTTAAGAACAAGTGTTCCAAGATGTCCAAGTGAAAGCTGCAAGCCTTCTTTTTTTTTAGACAGAGTTTCACTCTTGTTGCCCAGGCTGAAGTGCAGTGGTGTGATCTTGGCTCACTGCAACCTCCACCTCCCAGATTCAAGCAATTCTCCTGCCTTAGCCTCCCAAGTAGCTGGGATTACAGGTATGTGCCACCACACGTGGCTAATTTTTGTATTTTTAGCAGAGACAGGGTTTCACCATATTGGCCAAGCTGGTCTTGAACTCCTGACCTCAGTTGATCTGCCCGCCTCAGCCTCCCAAAGTGCTGGGATTACAGGCATGAGCCACTGCACCTGGCCTGAAAGTTGCAAGGCTTCTTATGATCTAACTTCAAAAGTTCCCATAACATCACCTCTGCCGTATTCTATAGGTCGAAGATCACTGAGGCTAACCCAGATTCAAGGTGAGAAGAATTAGAGTTCACTTGTCAATGACTGGACACTGTATTAGTTATCTACTATTGGTAAAAACAAACAAACAAAAAAAACCCCACACAACTATACTGACTTTAAATCACATATATTGACTCATAGTTTCCATGGGTCAAGAATCTGGGCAGGGCTTAACTGGGTCCTCTGCTTTAGGGTCTCTTACGAGGAAGCAACCAAGGTGTCTGCCAGGGCTGGGGTCTTATCTGGAGGCTCAACTGGGAAAGGATACACAGCTCATTTGCATGGCTGTTGGCAAATTTTAGTTCCTAGTGAGCTATTGGACTGAGGGCCTCATCTTCTTGCTAGCTGTCACACAAAAGCTTCCCTGAGTTCCCTGCCATGGGGGTCTCTCCATATGATGATACCTTACTTCATTAAAGCCAGAAAGGAAGAGAGCTGTTAGAGAAACTGGTAGCAAAACAAAAGTTGCAATCTCATTTGCTTCATTCTGTTGGTCAGATGCAATTCACTAGGCTGGTCCACACTCATGACTAGGGGATTTCACAAGGATGTGAATATCAGGAGTGTGAATCATTAAGGACCCTCTGAAAGTCTGCCCACCACAAGTACAAAAGAATGCAGGGCTGTCTTTAATCTACCACAGGAGCTTCCTGCTAAAGACTAAAAGGAGACTGACAAATACTAATATATTCAACAGTGTTTACTGAGTGCCAGCTATGTGCCATCCAGGCATCAGAGCAGGCCCAAGAAATACAGGGATGAATAAGACATCACAACTGCCCCCAAGGAGGTAATAGGCCAAAAGAAGAGAAAGACCTTTAAGGAAATTGCAGCGTAATAAATGCAAGAATAAAAACACATGCAATGGAGCTGGGCATGGTGGCTCACACGTGTAATCCCAGCACTGTGGGAGGCCAAGGCAGGAGGATCACCCGAGCCTGGGAGTTCAAGACTAGCCTGGGCAACATGGCAAGACCCAGTTTCTATAAAAATAAAAATAAAAAACACATGCAATGTATAGATTGGCAAAGAGGATGATATAGAGAGGTCTGTCAGGAAAAGATGAAGCCTGACCAGGGTATTGAGAGGTGAATGGGAGTTTATGAGTTAAACAAAGTTATGCTAAGCCATGGAGCTGGCATTGCAATAGAGCAAAATGAGAAACAGCATTGTGTATGTATAGGATAACGAACCTTTTAGCTTGTCTGGAGGATAAAGTGAAAGAAACAGGAAGAACCAAGAGTGGACAGTGATCCAAGAAAAGGTGTAGTCCTAGGGGCCACATTAAGATGCATCAATTCTCTAGGTCATGAGGTAAAAGACAGAATCCTCAGCAGGAGAGAAATATGACACATACGTACTTTAAGGTCATCTCTGCAGGGGTTGCGTGGAGAAATAGCTGAAGGGAAGCGAAGGGAGCGGGAGAGTAGACAGGTGAGGCTAATGTAGTAATCTAGTCCAAGTTAACCAAATTAGAACTGAAAGCACAGCTGTGGGGAATGGAAGGGTAGTTATGGATTAAAGGCAGTCATGGGATATAATCAATAGGCTGAACTTATTGCTTGTAGTGGATGGAGGAAGAGCTTTGGGAAAGAATGAAGCAGATGGAAAAATCCAGGCTACATCTGGTTTTTGGACTCAAAGCTGTTTGTGGAAGAAGGAGGGGCTTAAAAAGGCTAAGTTCACGTCTGGACATAGAAGGCTGCAGCTGACTGTGAAATACCCAGGTGGAAATGTGAAGCTAGCAGTTAACAACTGGTTCTGGAGCTCAGGAGAGACATCTGACTGCAATAGAGATTTAGGAATCTCCAGTGAGTAGGGAAAAGATGCCTAGAAAGAAGTATGCAGTAGGTTGAGTCCTGAGGGACATAAACATGAAAGGACAAAGAAAAAGAGGAGCCAGCCACCGCTGCTAAGAAAAAATGTAGAGGATGTGTTAGTTTGTTTTACGTTGCTATAAAGGCATAATTGAGACTGGGTAATTTATGAAGAAAAATGTTTATTTTGGTTCACCATTCTGCAGGCTGTACAAACATAGCACCAGCATCTGTTTAGCTTTTGGTGAGGCCTCGGGAAGCTTTTACTCATGGCAGAAGGCACAAGGAGAGTAGGCATGTCACATGGAGATAGAAGGAGCAAAAGAGCTGCCAGCCTCTTTTAAATAACCAGCTCTTGCATTTACTATTAGAGCGAGAATTTCCTCATTACCACAAGGAGGGCACTAAGCCATTCATGAGTGGTCTGCCCCTGTGATCCAAATACCTCCCACAAGGAACCACTTCCAACATGGGGATCACATTTCAACATGAGATTTGGAAGGGACAAAAATCAAAATGATATCATTCTGTCCTGGCCCCCCAAACGTCATGTCCTTCTCACATTGCAAAATGTAATAATGCCTTCCCAATAGTCCCCCAAACTCTTAACTCAATGCAGCATTAACTCAAAAGCCCCAAGACCAAAGTCCAAAGCCTCATCTAAGACTCAAGGCAAGTTCCTTCCACCTATAAGCCTGTAAGTTCAAAAACAAGTTATTTACTTCCAAGGTACAATGGTAGAACACGCATTGGGTAAATATTCCCATTCCAAAAGAGAGAAATTGGCCAAAAGAAAGGGGCAACAGTTCCCATGCAAGTCTAAAACCCAGCAGGACAGATATTAAACCTTAAATATCCAAAGTAATCTCCCTTGGATCCATGTTTCACATCCCGGGCACACTGGTGGGAGAGGTAGGCTTCCAAGGTTTGGGCAGCTTAACCACTATGGCTTTGCTGGGTATAGCTCAAGTGGCTGCTCTCATGAGTTGGAGTCTGATGTCTGTGGCTTTTCCACACTAGGGTTGCTGTCTGCTGGTGGTGCCACCATGCTGGAATCTGGACAGTGGCAGTCTTATTCCAACAACTCCACTAGGCAGTGCCCTACTGGGGACTCTGTATGAGGGCTCCAACCCCACATTTCCCCTTGGCATTGTCATAGTAGAGGCTTTTTGCAGGGAAGGGCTCCATCCCTACAGCAGGCTTCTGCCTGGGCACCCAGGCTTTCCCATTCATCCTCCAAAACCCAGGTAGAAGCTGCCAAGCCTTCTTCACTCTTGCATTCTGTACACCTACAGGCTTAACACCACATGGGAGCTGTCAAAGCTTATGGCTTGTGCCTTCCAGGCTGTGTGCTCTGAAGTGGCAGCCAGAGCTGAACTTGCAGCCCTTTGAACTCTCTTTTAGTCATTCTAGTCTCTCTAGCAAGCCATCACTTTGTAGCCTGTTTGAATTCCTCTCCTAAAAAAGCTCTTTCCAGGGCCAGGCATGGTGGCTCACACCTGTAATCCCAGCACTTTGGGAGGCCAAGGCGGGTGGATCACAAGGTCAGCAGTTCGAGACCAGCCTGACCAACATGGTGAAACCCTGTCTCTACTAAAAATATAAAAAATTAGCTGGGAGTGGTGGCAGGCACCTGTAATCCCAGCTACTTGGGAGGCTGAGGCAGGAGAATCACTTGAAACTGAAAGGCGGAGGTTGCAGTGAGCCAAGATTGTGCCACTGCACTCTAGCCTGGGCAATGAGAGCAAAACTCCATCTCAAAAAAAAAAAAAAAAAAAAAAGCTCTTTCCTTCTATACACATAGCCAAGTTATACATTTTAGAAACTCTTACACTCTGCTTTCAACTACAAATTCCCACTTTAAGTAATTCGTTTGCTCCCACATCTGGTCATAGGCTGTTAGGAGCAGCCATACCACCTCTTGAATGCTTTGCTGCTAAGAAATTTCTTCCACCAGATGCCCTGTCATCACTCGTCATTTTAACCTTCCACTAATCCCTAGGGCACAGACACAATGCAGCCAAACTCTTTGCTAAGGTGTAACAAGGGTGACCCTTGCCCAGTTTCTCATAAGTTCCTCATTTCCATTTAAGACTACATCAGCATGGCCTTCACTGCCCATTAATTCTATGAGCATTTTGGTCACAACCACTTAACAAGTATCTAAGATGTTCCAAACATTCCCTGGTCTGCCTGTCTTCTTATGAACCCTCCAGATTCTTCCAATCTCAACCCAGTACCCAGTTTCAAAGCTGCTGCTACATTTTCAAGTGTCTTTATAGCAACACCCCACTCCTTGGTACCAATTTTCTGTGTTAGTCTATTTTGTATCATTATAAAGGAATACCTGAGACTGGATAGTTTATAAAGAAAAAGGTTTATTTTGACTCATGGTTCTGCAGGCTGTACAAGCATAGCACGAGCATCTCCTTGTCTTCTGATGAGGCTGCAGGAAGCTTTTATTCATGGCAGAAGGCACAGAGAAACAGGCATGTCACATGACAAAAAAGGAAAAAGGATTGAGAGAGATGCCAGCCTCTTTTTATAAACCTGCTCTGACATGAACTAAGAGTGAGAACTCACTTATTACTGTGGGGAGGGCACCAAAGCCATTCATGAGGGATCTGCCCCATGACCCAAATATTTCCTACCAGGCCCCACCTCCAACATTAGGGATCACATTTTAACATGAGATTTGGAGGGGACAAAAATCCAAACAAAGGCCAGGCATGGTGGCTCAAGCCTGTAATCCCAGCACTTTGGGAGGCCAAGGCAGGATTGCTTGAGCCCAGGAGTTTGAGACCAGCCTGGGCAAAATAGGAAGACCCTGTCTCTACAAGAACATTTAAATAAAAAGTTTTAAAAATCCAAACTATACTAGAGGGGTAGAAAGAAAACCAGGATAAATGGTGTCACTTCATGAGAGCAAAAGGGAAGAGACAGTTGAAAGAAAGATGGTGTGGTCACTGGGATCGAATGCTACTAAGAGATCAAATATAACAAGGAATGACAAATAGCCACTGCACTTATACTGAACTTTTGTTGGAGGGCTTCACTGGAAGGGGAGAAAAATTTTTAAAATCCTTTCTCTTATAGTGCCTAAGTCACATATATCCATCTATCAATCAATGCAAGTTCTTTTCCTACTCTTAATTTTGTTGAAATGCAAAAACCATAAAATTCACCAATTTAAACTGGTTCTTATATATCATAAAGTTGTACAATCATCACCACTATCTAATATAAAAATGATTTTATCATCCCAAAATGAAACTGCATATCCCTCCATATTTCATTAACAGTCACTCTTTATTCTTTCCTCTTTTCAGCCCCCACAAGCCAGTAATCTTCATTCTGTTTCTGTATTTTCCTATTCTGGATATTTTATAGAACATAACATATACTACATTGCCTTCTGTGTCTGGCTTTGTTCACTTAGCACAATGATTTTGAGGTTCACCTATGTTGTGGCATAAATCAGTATTTCATTTCATTTTATGGCTGAGTAATATTCATTAGATGGATGTACCAAGTTTTATTTATCCATTTATCAGTTTTGGACATTTATTTCTGTTTTTTTCCTCCTATAAGTAATGCTGCTATAAACACCTATGTTCAAATTTTAATGTGAACATATGTTTTTAATTCTCTTCGGTATATACCTAAAAGTGGAATTTCTGGATCATATGGTGACTCTACATTGAACTTTTTGAGGAATGACCAGACTAGACTGCTTCCCAAAGTAGCTGCATCATTGTACATTCACAACTGAAATGTACAAGAATGTTGTCTTCTGGTTTTTGTTTGGTTGGTTTTGATTTTCCTTAATTACAGCTACCTTAGCAAGTGTAAAGTAATATCTCATTGTGGCTTTAGTTTCTAGTTACCTAATAACCAATAATGTTAAGGAGTTTTTCATGTAATTATTGGTCATTAGTTTTTTGGTTCAGTTTTGTTTTGGTTTTGAGGCAGAGTCTCGCTCTATCACCCAGGCTGGAGAGCGGCGGCAAGAGCTCGGCTCACTATAACCTCTGCCTCCCAGGTTCAAGTGATTCTCCTGCCTCAGCCTCCCGAGTAGCTGGGATTATAGGCACCCTCTACCACATCCGGCTAATTTTTGTATTTTTAGTAGAGATGAGGTTTCACCATGTTGCCCAGGCTGGTCTCAAACTCCTGGCCTCAAGTGATCCACTCGCCTCGGCCTCCCGGAGTGCTGGGATTACAGGCATGAGCCACCATACCTGGCCTGGTCATTTGTTTATCTTTTTGGAGATACGCCTATTCAAGTTTTTGTCCATTTTTAAATTAATTATTTGTCTTTTGTTGTTGAGTTATAAGAGTTCTTTATATTATTAATTAATTAATTAATTTTAAAAGTTGTTTTCTTGTGGAGAAAAGATCTCCCTATGTTGCCCAGGCTGGCCTCAAACCTCTGGGCTCAAGCAATCCTGCCACCTTAGCTTCCCAAAGTGCTAGGATTACAAGCATGAGCCACTGTGCCTGGCAAGAGTTCTTTATATATTTGGGATAATAAACTCCTATCAGATGCCCTCTCTCACCACTCCTGTTCAACATAAGGTTGGAAGTTCTGGCCAGGGCAATCAGGCAGGAGAAAGAAATAAAGAGTATTCAACTGGGAAAAGAGGAAGTCAAATTGTCTCTGTTTGTAGATGACATGATTGTGTATTTAGAAAACCCCATCATCTCAGCCCAAAATCTCCGTAAGCTGATAAGCAACTTCAGCAAAGTCTCAAGATACAAAATCAATGTTCAAAAATCACAAGCATTCGTATACACCAATAATAGACAAACAGAGAGCCAAATCATGAGTGAACTCCCATTCACAATTGCTACAAAGGGAATAAAATACCTAGGAATCCAACTTACAAGGGATATGAAGGACCTCTTCAAGGAGAACTACGAACCACTGCTGGACAAAATAAAAGAGGATACAAACAAATGGAAGAACATTCCATGCTCATGGATAGGAAGAATCAATATCGTGAAAAATGGCCATTCTGCCCAAGGTAATTTATAAATTCAATTCTATCCCCAGCAAGATACCAATGACTTTCTTCACAGAATTGGAAAAAACTACTTTAAAGTTCATATGGAACCAAAAAAGTGCCCGCATAGCAAAGACAATACTAAGGAAAAAGAACAAAGCTGGAGGCATCACACTACCTGACTTCAAACTATACTACAAGGCTACAGTAACAAAAACAGCATGGTACTGGTACCAAAACAGTTATGTAGACCAATGGAACAGAACAGAGACCTCATAAATAACACTACACATCTACAACCATCTGATCTTTGACAAACCTGACAAAAACAAGCAATGGGGAAAGGATTCCCTATTTAAAAAATGGTGCTGGGAAAACTGGCTAGCCATATGTAGAAAGCTGAAACTGGATCTCTTCCTTACATGTTACAAAAAAAATTAATTCAAGATGGATTAAAGATTTAAATGGGCCGGGTGCAGTGGCTCACGCCTGTATTCCCAGCACTTTGGGAGGCCGAGGTGGGTGGATCACGAGGTGAGGAGATCGAGACCATCCTGGCCAACACAGTGAAACCCCCCTCTACTAAAAATACCAAAAAAATTAGGTGGGCATGGTCGCAGGCACCTGTAGTCCCAGCTACTCGGGAGGCTGAGGCAGGAGAATGAGTGAACCCAGGAGGCAGAGCTTGCAGTGAGCCGAGATCGCGCTGCTGCACTCCAGCCTGGGTGACAGAGCAAAACTCCGTCTCAAACAAACAAACAAACCAAAAGACTTAAATGGAGCTAGGTGTGGTGGATCACACCTGTAATCTCAGCACTTTGGGAGGCCGAGGCAGGTAGATCATGAGGTCAGGAGATCGAGACCATTCTGGCCAACCAACATGGTGAAACCCCATCTCTACTAAAAATACAAAAATTAGCTGGGCATAGTGGCGCACACCTGTTGACCCAGCTACTTGGGAGGGTGAGGCAGGAGAATCGCTTGAACCTGGGAGGCGGAGGTTGCAGTGAGCTGAGATCGTGCCACTGTACTCCAGCCCAGGCGACAGAGTGAGACTCCATCAAAAAAAAAAAAAAACAAAACAAACAAAAAAACGTAAATATAAGAAACCCTAGAAGAAAACCTAGGCAGTACCATTCAGGACATAGGCATGGGTAAAGACTTCATGACTAAAACACCAAAAGCAATGGCAACAAAAGCCAAAATAGACAAATGGGATCTAATTAAACTAAAGAGCTTCTGCACAGCAAAAGAAACTATCATCAGAGTGAACAGGCAACCTACAGAATGGGAGAAAATCTTTGCAATCTACCCATCTGACAAAGGGCTAATATCCAGAATCTACAAAGAACTTAAACAAATTTACAAGAAAAAAACAAACAACCCCATCAAAAAGTGGGTGAAGGATATGAACAGACACTTCTCAAAAGAAGACATTTATGCAGCTAACAGATGTATGAAAAAATGCTCATCATCATTGGCCATCAGAGAAATGCAAATCAAAACCATAATGACATACCATCTCATGCCAGTTAGAATGGCAATCATTAAAGTCAGGAAACAACAGATGCTGGAGAGGATGTGGAGAAATAGGAACACTTTTACACTGTTGGTGGCAGTGTAAATTAGTTCAACCATTGTGGAAGACAGTGTGGTGATTCCTCAAGGATCTAGAACCTGAAATACCATTTGACATAGCAGTCCCATTACTGGGTATACACCCAAAGGATTATAAATCATGCTACTATAAAGACACATGCACACATATGTTTATTGCAGCACTATTCACAATAGCAAAGACTTGGAACCAACCCAAATGTCCATCAATGATAGACTGGATTAAGAAAATGTGGCACATATACACCATGGAATACTATGCAGCCATAAAAAAGGATGAGTTCATGTCCTTTGCAGGGACATGGATGAAGCTGGAAACCATCATTCTCAGCAAACTATCACAAGGAGAGAAAACCAAACACCAGATGTTCTCACTCATAGGTGGGAGTTGAACAATGAGAACACATGGACACAGTGTGGGGAACATCATACACCGGGGCCTGTCAGGGGGTGGGGGGTCGTGGGACAATAGCATTAGGAGAAATACCTACAGTAGATGACGAGTTGATGGGTGCAGCAAACCAACATGGCACATGTATACCTATGTAACAAACCTGCACATGGTGCACATGTACCCTAGAATTTAAAGTATAAAAAATAAAATATAATAAAATAAACTCCTATCCGATATGTGATTCATAAATATTTTGTTCCATTCTTTGGGTTGTCTTTTCACTTTCGTGATGATGTCCTTTGATGCACAAAAAGGTTTACATCTTGATGAATCTTAAATTTAGCTGATTAAAAAATAATTTAAAAATAGGCTGGGCATGGTGGCTCATGCCTGTAATCCTAGCACTTTGGGAGGTCAAGGCAGGAGGATCCCTTGAGCCCAGGAGTTCAAGTCCAGCCTGTACAACATAGGAAGACCCTGTCTCTAAAAAAAAAATAATAATTTTTTTTTTAATTTTTAAAAGGTTTATATTTTGATAAAGTCAAACTTACCTGTTTTTTTCTTTGGTTGCTCGTGATTTTGGTGTCATAACTAAGAATCATCTCCTGTATATACCCAAAGGAATATAAATCATGCTGCTATAAAGACACACGCACATGTATGTTTATTGCGGCACTACTCACAATAGCAAAGACTTGGAACCAACCCAAATGTCCATCAATGATAGACTGGATTAAGAAAATGTGGCACATATACACCATGGAATGCTATGCAGCCATAAAAAAATGATGAGTTCATGTCCTTTGTAGGGACATGGATGAAGCTGGAAACCATCAATCTCAGCAAACTATCACAAGGACAAAAAACCAAACACTGCATGTTCTCACTCATAGGTGGGAATTGAACAATGAGAACACCTGGACACAGGAAGGGGAACATCACACTCCGGGGCCTGTTGTGGGGTGGGGGGAGGGATAGCATTAGGAAACATACCTAATGTAAATGATCATTTAATGGGTGCAGCACACCAACATGGCACATGTATACATATGTAACAAAACTGCACGTTGTGCACATGTACCCTAGAACTTAAAGTATAACAAAAAAATTAAAAAAAAGAAACTAAATAATTTCTAAAAAGAAAAAAAAAAAGAATCATCTCCTATTCAAGGTATTGAAATTTTACACTTATGTTTTCTTCTACATAAATTCTTTAAATGCCTTGCATGGCAAGTGCATAATAAAGACTTGTTAAATTTTGAATGAAAGATCAATGAGTGGGGGAGGTTAGAAAAATTAATGTAGGCCAGGCATGGTGGCTTATGCCTATAATCGCAGCACTCTGAGTGGCCAAGTCAGGTGGATCACCTGAGGTCAGGAGTTCAAGACCAACCTGGCCAACATGGTGAAATCCCGCCTCTACTAAAAATACAAAAATTAGCAAAGTGTGATGGCGGGTGCCTATAATCCCAGCTGGTCTCGGGAGGCTGAGGCAGGAGAGTCACTTGAACCTGGGAGGCAGAGGTTGCAGTGAGCTGAGATTGCGCCATTGCACTCCAGCCTGGGTGACAGAGCAAGACTCCATCTCAAAAAAGAAAAAAAAAATAAAGAAGAAAAAAGAAAAGTTAATGTAACTTTTTTTTTCTTAAAATGTTTGCAGCTGGAAGTGGTGGCTCACACCTGCAATTCTAGCACTTTGGGACGCCAAGGCGGGTGGATCACCTGAGGTCAGGAGTTAGAGACCAGCCTGGCCAACATGTTGAAACCCTGTCTCTACTAAAAATACAAAAAAATTAGCCAGGGGTGATGGCGGGCTCCTGTAGTCCCAGCCACTCCAGCGGCTGAGACAGGAGAATTGCTTGAACCTGGGAGGCGGAGGTTGCAGTGAGCCAAGATCACACCATTGCACTCCAATGTGGGTGACAAGAGTGAAACTCCATCTCAAAGAAAAAAAAAAAAGTCTGAAGCTGGGTGTGGTGGCTCATGCCTGCAATCCCAGAACTTTGGGAGGCCAAGGGGAGCAGATCACTTGAGCCCAGGAATTCAAGATCAGCCTGGGCATCATGGTGAAACCCTGTCTCTACAACAAAATACAATAATTAGCCTGGTGTGGTGGTGCACACCTGTAGTCCCAGCTACCGGGGAGGCTGAAGTGAGAAGATCGCCTAAGCCTGGGAGGTGGTTGCTGGAGTGAGCCATGATCGTGCCACTGCACTCCAGCCTGGGCAACAGAGCAAGACCCTGTCTCAAAAAAAAAAAAGTTTGACTCTATGGAAAACTAAACAAAGCAAAAAAGTGTGAATCTGGCTGGGCGCAGTGGCACTTTGGGAGGCTGAGGTGGGTGGATAGCTTGAGGGCAGGAGTTCAAGACCAGCCTGGACAACAAGGCAAAAATCCCCCTCTACTAAACTACAAAATAAAAAGCTGGGCGTGGTGGCATGTGCCTGTGATACCAGCCACTCAAGAAGCTAATGCAGGAGAGTTGCTTGAACCCAGGAAGCAGGGGTTGCATTGAGCCAAGATCACACCACTGCAGTCCAGCCTGGGCGATCTTATTCATTTGGAATGTACCAATGAACCAAAGACTCCTGGCCTCATGTAACTAACTTCCTTTTCTCTTTTTTTTTTTTTTTTTTTGAGATGGAGTCTCACTCTGTTGCCCAGGCTGGAGTGCAATGGCACAATCTCAGCTCATTGCAACCTCTGCCTTCTGGGTTTAAGCAATTCTCCTGCCTTAGCCTCCCTAGTAGCTGGGATTACAGGTATGTGCCACCACATCCAACTAATTTTTGTATTTTGATTTTTTAAATCTGCAAAAAACCTGCAACTAATACCATACATAATGGTGGAAAAACTAGATGCTTTTTCACTAAGATTAGCAAGAAGGCAAGGATATTCCCTCTCACTACTTCTTTCCAGCGTCACACTGAAAGTCCTCACTAAAGCAATAAGACAAGAAAAGCAAGAAAAAGGCATACAGATTACAAAGGAAGCAATAAAGCTCTTTGTTCACATGTGACATGATTGTCTATAGAAAATCTCAAAGACTTGACAAAAAAAAAACTCCTGGAATCAATAAGCAGTTACGTCAAGGTTCAGAATACTAGGTTAATATCCAAAGTCTAATGCTTTCCTATATGCCAGAAATTAAAAACTGGATTTTAAAATTAAAAACAATACATTAGCACCAAAAGAATAAAATAGGTACAAATCTAACAAAATATATGCAAGAGCTGTATGAAGAAAACTTTAAAAAACTGATTAAAGAAATTGAAGAACCAACTAAATAAAAAGGTATACCATGTTCATGGATAGGAAGAGTCAATATTGCTGTCAGTTCTGCCCAACTTGATGAATAGATTCCAATCAAAATCCTAGAAAGTTGTTTTTGTGAAAATTGACAAACCGATTCTACAGTATATATTGGAGAAGCAAAAGACTCAGAGAAGCCAATACAAAACTGAAAGGTTAGAACAAAGTCAGAAGACTGACACTACCCAACTTTAAGTCTTACCATAATTGAACTACAATAACTTTGAGCTACAGGAATCAAACTATTATTGGTGAAAAAACAGACAAAGAGATAAGTGCAACAGAATAGAGAACCCAGAAACGGACTTATATATAGTCATTTCACCTTTGACAAAGAAGTAAAAGCGATACAACACAGCAAATGGAGTCTTACCAGATGGTGCTGAAACAATTGGATGTCCATACATTAAAAAAGTGAATCTAGACACAGACTTTATTCCTTTCACAAAAATTAAATCAAAATGGATCATAGCCCTAAATGTAAAATGCCAAACTACAAAATTCATACAAGATAACAGAAGAATATCTAGATAACCTTGGGGTTGGCAATGACTTTTTAGATACAACACTAAAGACATGATCTATGAAAGAAAAAAGTGACAAGTTGGAATTTAATAAAATCAAAAACTTCTGCTCTGCAAAAGACACCATCAGTAAAAAGACAAGCTATGGACTGGGAGAAAATATTTGGAAAGGACATATCTGATAAAACCTACAAAGTACTCTTAAAACTCAACAGTAAGATAACGAACCATCTGATTAAAAAATGGCCAAAAAATCTTAATAAATATTTGTTCAAGATATACAACTGGCAAATAAGCATAGGAAATATGTTTAACATCTTATGTCATTAAGGAATGCAAATTAAAGCAACAATGACATACCACTACATTCCACTTAGAATGGCTAACATCCAGCACTAAATGCTGGCAAGGATGTGGGGCAATAGGAACTCTCAATCATTGCTGGTGTGAATACGAAATGGCGCAGCCACCTTGAAAAACTGTTTGGCAGTTTCTTACAAAACTAAACATTCTCTTATCAGACAATGCAATAATTGTGTTCCTTGATATTTACATAAATCAATCGAAAACTTATGTCTACACAAAAGCCTGTGTGCACATGAATGTTTATGGTAGTTTTATTCATAATTTCCAAAACTTGGAAGCAACTAAAGCAAATGAATAAACAAAACTAAGTTGTGATACATCCAGACAATGGAATATTATGTATCAATAAGAAGAAATGAGCTGTGTATCTACAAAAAGAATGGAGGAACCTTAAATGCATATCGTTACTTGGAAGAAATCAATCTAAAAAGGCTACACACTGTATGACTACAACTATATGACATTCTGAAAAAGATAGAACTATGGAGACAGTGAAAAGATCAGATCAGTGACTTCCAGGGATTTGGGGAGAGGGAAGGATGACTAGGTGGATCTATCAGGTTTTAGGGCAGCAAAACTATTTTGTATGATACTATAATGGTGGGTACATGTCATTATACATTTATCAAAACCCATAGAATGCACAACACAATGCATGAACCCTAATGTAAACTATGAACTTCAATTGATAATGATGTGTCTATGTTGATTCATCATTTGTAACAAATATGCCACACTGGTGGGGAATGTTAACAATGGTGGCGAAGTCATGTGCGTGTGCATTGTGCGAGGAAGGTGACTATGTGGGAACTCGTACTTTCTGTTCAACTTTGCTGTTAGCCTAAAACTTTTCTAAAAATTAAAGTCCATTAAGTAATGTGTGTATCAGTCATCATTAAAGTATTTTTTAGAGCTGGGTATGGTGATGCTTACCTGGAGTCCCAGCTACTCTGGAGGCTGAGGCAAGAGGATCGCTTGAGGCCAGGATTTCAAGGCTGTAGTGCACTAACATCATGCCTGTGAATAGCCACTGCACTCTAGCCCAGGCAATATTGCAAGACCTCGTTCCCAAATTTTTTTTTAAGTATTTTTAGGCTCAAGCAGGTGCAGGGACTTACAGGCAGAGCAAGCCCCATCTCAGCTGTCCACAGCACAAAATAGGGGTTACCCTAGAGCATTTCCTCGCAGTCCAAAGGGGACTTTCTTATTTATTTTTACCAGTTTGTAGGGGAAACATTTAGTTCCTAGGAGGCCCAGGGACAAAGTCAGCTGAACAGCTGTGAGCCAGCTTCCTGGGAAGCTTTCCAAAAGCATGGCGGCATTCAGCCTTCTTGTTCCCAGGGGTGCCACCAACATCATGCTCTTGTAATGGGTGCTAGACATAGGACACACCTGTGGTCACCAGCCTCTTGCCATTTTTCTTACTTGGTTTTTCCCCTGCTCTAGCCTATTGTGGACATTTTCCGGTTTAATTTTGTGTCTTTTATGTCCTTCCAGAGCACTTGACACACACAACATAGAAACATGCTGTCATCTCCCCTTCCCAAATCTCTCAAGATCGGTGGTTCTCAATCTCAGCTACACACTTAAATCTCCTGGGGAAGGCTGGTCACAGGGCTCATGCCTGGAAACCCAGCACTTGGAAAGGCTGAGATTGGAGGATCTCTTGAGCCCAGGAGTTCAAGAACAGCTTGGGCAACATAACGAGACTCAGTCTCTACAAATAAAAAAATTAGATGGGCATGGTGGTGTGGCCGTAGTCTTAGCTACTCGAAGGCAGAGACGGGAGACTTGCTTGAGCCCAGGTGTTTGAGGCTGCAGTGAGCCTTGATCACACCGCTGCCGTCCAGCCTGGACAATACAGCAAGAATCTGTCTCAAAAACATAAAAAATCTGGGGAGATTGAAAAAATTATAATACCTGCGACCCACCTCCTGAAATTCTGATTTAATTGATCTAGGCATGGGTAGTTTCTCAACCTTCCTAGATGATTCTAATACGCAGCTAAGGTTGCAAATTACTGATCTCAGAGAGTCACTGAGATTCACACCGGCTCCAGCCAGTAATATAAATGGACTTGTAAAAGAGACAGTCTTCCTTGCTCTATCCCATCCCTAGAGTACACAGGAAGGTTCTAAGAAACATTCTTTTATCAATTTATTTTTTATCTTTATTTATTTGTTTGTTTGTTTGAGACAGAGTCTCACTCTCACCCAGGATAGAGAGCAGTGTCACAATCTCAGCTCACTGCAACCTCAGCCTCCTGGGTTCAAGCGATTCTCCTGCCTCAACCTCCTGAGACTAGCTGGGATTACAGGCGTGTGCCAAGACATCTGGCAAATTTTTGTATTTTCAGTAGAGATGGGGTTTCACCATGTTGGCCATGCTGGTCTTGAACTCCTGACCTCAAGTGATTCACCCCCTTAGCCTCCCAAAGTGCTGGGATTACATGGGTGAGCCGCCGCACCTGGCCCTATCCATTTATTAACTAATTTTAATAGATATATATCAAACACCCACGAAGTATAAGCTAGGTGCTGAGAAAATACAGACACTTTCCTCAAAGTGTTGAGTAAAAAAAGCACCATCAATGTAAATATCTCTAATACAAGGGACAAAGTTATAGGATCACCATTTATGGTTTTAGTTTGCACAGCACAAAAATCCTAAGTCACACTCCTTTTTACAAGCTCTGTCCTGACTCAGGGCTGTGTCAGCCAGAAAGAAGAGGAAGGCCTCTTTGTAATTTACCCTAAGGTGCCCCACAGGCTAGGCAGAATCCTGGCCTCATGCAGACTAATCTCAGCTAGGTACTAGCACCATGCCTAGAATATGGGAGGTACTCTATTTTTCCATGTTTATTGAGTAATTAAAAAGGGCTGCCCAGAAGTATTCAGAAGAGGGGATTAATTCTATCCAGGAGGATTAGGACCAGAAGGGCTGAAGCAGTGACTCTGGAGCAGGACTTTGAGGAATGACATGCCCCTTGGAGAAACAGGGAACAAGCATTCCTGGCAGGTGGGATGGCCCATAGAGTAGAGAGTGGATATCTGAGGCACTTACAGCCTTTGGAACATAGCAGGAAGGGACTCCATGAAGCAAAGTGAGTTGGGGATAAGCAGTGGAGGGCTTGCTGTGGAGTTGAGAATTTTACCAAATTGGGAGTAGTTGCAGGATTTCCAGCTAAGATGTAACACAAACAGATCTTGGCTTTGAGGTTATGCTGGTGGCCCTGCAGAGGAAGGACTCAGGAGCGACTGGGGTGAGGCACAAGTAGCCACCCAAGACTCTAAGTAAGAGTTGGAAAAGTCCTTAGTGTCCATGAGAATCCCCAAGGGAACGTTACAATTAGATTCCCAGGAGTTCTGAGTTATAGACTGTTTTTCTCTCAGCCCCATGTACACCGTGCTCACATTCTGTGTCAAGGCTACCAAGGGCACCCTCACGTTTTCTGGTTGGCTATCATTACTTTTGCAGTGGGTAGAGCAACAGCCTTTGTGTATATATCCTTAGAAAATCTAATGCGATCAATAGTCAAAGAAGAAATAAAGTTTTGAGAGAGCCTGGGCAACATAGGGAGACTCTGTGTCTACAGAAAATACAAAAATGAGCCAGGCATGGTGGCACATGCCTGTAATCCCAGCTACCCAGGAGGCTGAGGTAGGAGGATCACTTGAGCTTAAGAGTTTGAGGCTGCGCTTAGGGTTAGCCATGATCACACCACTGCACTCCAGCTTGGCAACATAGCAAGACCTAATCTCTACTTAAAAAAAAAATTAGCCAGGTATGGTGGCTTTAAGAGGATATGAATTCTGAGACCCTCCAAAACTGTTTACAATTAATGGCAAAAGGGCCGGGTGTGGTGGCTCATGCCTGCAATCCCAGCACTTTGGGAGGCCGAGGTGGGCAGATTGCTTGAGCCCAGGAGTTTGAGACCAGCCTGGGTAACATGGTGAAACTACATCTCTACAGAAATCACAAAAATTAGCTGGGCAAGGCGGCACACACCTGTGGTCCCAGCTACTTGAGAGGCTGAGGTGGGAGGATACTTGAGCCCAGGACTTCAAGGCTGCAGTGAGCTGTGATCACAGCCCTGCACTCCAGCCTGGGTGACAGAGCAAGACCCTGTCTCAAAGGAAAAAAAAAAAAAAAAAAGCAAAAGGAAATCAATGACAGAAGAAAACCTTAATTAGAGGAAGATCAAATGACTAATTGTCATTCCTTTCCTTCCAGAGAGCACTACGAACCTGCAAGAAACATCCACAAACTAGACCATGAAAACCAGAGTATAAATAAGCTCCCCCTACATTTTTTGGGTCTTCCTATATTTTGGAGACTCCAGGTAATTTTATTTAGCCTCAGAAGTGACAGTGCAAAGCTGGGCATGGTGGCTCAAGCCTGTAATCCCAGCACTTTGGAAGGCTGAAGTGGGTGGATCACCTGAGGTCAGGAGTTCAAGACCAGCCTGGCCAACATGGTGAAACCCCACCTCTACTAAAAATACAAAAATTCGCCAGGCGTGGTGGCAGGCGCCTGTAATCCCAGCTACTTGGGAGGCTGAGGCAGGGGAATGGCTTGAACCCAGGAGGCAGAGGTTGCAGTGAGCTGAGATTGAGCCATTGCACTCCAGCTTGTGCGACAAGAGCAAAACTCTGTCTCAAAAAGTAACTAAATAAACAAAAGTGGCAGTGCAATACCCAAAGTCCCCTGCAAGAAAGACTTTGGGTTCATTTCCTGAGATTTACATCTGAAATAAGTAAAAGTAAAGGATGATTGTATGCTCTTATTTCCTCATGTTCTTTCATGAAGTCAATGCTTTTACTGAAATGTAAAATATTTTATAGTAGCCTGTCTTCTGTCATTTAAACAAACAAAAATTCTCAGGTCCCATCTGTATTGCTAAACCAGAATGTCTAGAAATAGGCCCAAGAAATATGTATTTTAACAAGCTCCCAGCTGATTTTGATCTATTGACTCTCCGACTTCAGGCATCTACATAACCTTTGCCGTATTCACATGCTTTTTTGCTATTATTCACTCAAATTATTTTAGATTAATTAACTTTAACATTTTACTCATTCTAATCAATACCCATTAAATCATGGGTTTGATGAATCTTAAAAAATATACATCAAAAAACTATTTTAAAAATCCATTTGTGGACTGGATAAAATCAGCTCCTGTACCACCCCACTACTGCCTCCCAAAGCAGCAAGTTTGGGCCCAAACCAATTAGAGCCAAACGTTGGTGCCATTTCCCTCTTTTTTCACAACCCCTCTTGTAAGGCCTGGGAGTGTCTCACAGCCCTGTGGAAAGCCCCTTGCTGCCAATAGGTTCCCTTCTCCCCCTCTTTTTCCCCTGCTTATACCTTTCTGTCATCCAAACAAACCTGACTCTCAGGCTATACCTGACTTAGAATAGTGTCACTGAAGCATGTTAGTGAATGTTAACATAGAATTTGGTGATGGGTAGCAGGTTTAGCCTTTAATATGCAAAAGTGGTTTTCTAAGAGTGGGACTCTTTTCCAAACAGACATCTTCATAAAGCCCTTTTCCTTTCTTTTTTAAATTTTTAATAAGATGGAGGCTCACTTTGATGCCCAGGCTGGACTTAAACTCCTGGGCTCAAGTGATCCTCCAGCCTTGGCCCCCTAAAGTGCTGGGATTATAGGTGTGAGCCACTGTGCCTGGCCTATAGATTCCTTTTCATCCAGCACCTGGTCAGACCGCTTGCGCATCTCTTCAGCCTCGCTTCTCTTCATCTCTCTTCACTCCCTAGTTTTTTACTCATTGGAACACAACGTCCTCTCTTTTAATACACAAGCTTCCTGCTGCCCCGCAGCCTTTGCATTTGTTTTCCTTCCACTAGATTCTCATGTGGCTGCTACCTACACATTTTCCTTGGTTTCAACTTAAATGTAACCTCTTTCCTAGAAGCAGCCGCTGACCAACCAGCTAAAGCTACACCACTTCCTACTCCACAACAAACACCCTCTACCTCAGTGGTTCTCAGCTGTGCCTGCGGGGACATTGTCAGTTGTCACCACTGGAGGATGTGACTGGCATCTAGTGGGTGGAGGCCAGGGATGATGCTAAATACCTTACAATGCACAGGACAGCCCCCTACAACAGAGACTTCTGTCCCCAAATGCCATAGTTGAGAAGCCAGTCTCTATCACAAGATTCTTTCTCTTAGTAATAGTCAATACCAGAAGTGATGGGTTTTGTATTTCTTCCCTACTAAGCTCCTTAGAACCTGGAGTTCAGGGTTGTTTCCTGAAGAGCACCTGACACCTATGTGACTTGCCACAAATTTGATCCACTTTGACTAGAGCTCATGGCAAGTTGAAGATGCCTGATCCAAACTAAATGATGAGCCAGAGAAAATATCGAGTCGGTTTTCAAATTTGTTCCATTGTTGTTTTGTTAAAACAAAGCTGTTTTGTTTTCAAGAGACAAACAAAAAAACACTTTTATTAATGAGTATGCATACAAATAAACCTAGACAACCACCAAGAGTCCCTCACAGTTTCATGTATTCACAGAATTATTTCATCTTTAAAGCCATCAGTGAACGATTAGTTCTGCTACTTGTTAAAGTTGTGCAAAATTTCTCAATTTAAACATACAGTCTTAATTATACCAGTGTTCTAATGTCCCAAGACTGATTGTAGGTAATGGAATCTCAACAATATCTTAAATAGTAATTTAAAAAACTCAATGTGATCCTCAGGACTAATATATTTAAAGGAAAATAATTCATATTCAGTAATTCCTCCCCTTTCTTCCTTCTTACCTATTCTCCCTCTCACTTGACAATTTTTTTCTACAGTATATGATGATGGCCAAATTACCCAATATCAATTGTTTCAAAAAAGAAATGTTATTTTAAAAGACACCACACAGCAAGAGACTTATAGGTGTAACACCATTGAAATTATTTACTAAGCCCTGGCTGGGCACGGTGGCTCACACCTGCAATTCCAACACTTTGGGAGGCTGAGGCAAGCAGACCACTTGACATCAGGAGTTCAAGATCACCCTGGCCAATATGGTGGAACCCTGTCTCTACTAAAAATACAAAAATTAAGTGGACATGGTGGCTATCCCAGCTACTCAGGAGGCTGAGGCAGGAGAATTGCTTGAGCCCGGGAGGCAGAGGTTGCAGTGAGCCAAGATTGTGCCACTACACTCTAGCCTGGATGACAGAGCCAGACTCTGTCTCAAAAGAAAAAAAAAAATTATTTACCAAGCTGTGTTTTCGTAGTGTTTTTTAATCCAAACTGTTTCAGTATCTGTAGTGTTTTTTACATTTCAAAGACTTCTCACATGTAACATTTCATTGGAATTACCACTGTACATCATAGTTCATACGGAAATTATTACATCTAACAGATGAAGAAAATGCAGACATAAAGAACCATTTGCTATAATGTCATCCAGTGTAACTGCTAAGAGTTAGGATTAGACTCAAGTCCTATTCCTAATCCTGTATACTACCCTAAACTCCTAAGCCCCCATACATCGTACTTTACAGAATGCTACTAGTGACTGTACTCACGCATTCAAACAAGTTTTGGAAATGTGTTAAGCAAAGCTAACCTGATTCCCAGAGTATTATGCATCATAAATCCCCAAGAAGGATCCAGAGAATAGAGCAGTTCCCATAAAGTTAAAAGCCCCACAGGTGTCAGGCAGGTAACAAAGGAGGGCATGCAGGTAAAGTAAGGACTTGGGGATTAGAGGATGCAGCCCCATCTAGTGGGACCCTGGTCACATAGCAATCCAGTCCAATCTTGTCAGGTCTTTCCAGAGAAGCTACAAATCTTGCCTTTAATTTCAAATCTCCAATTTTGTGCATGTTGCCCCAAATTTAAGAAAAAAAGACACTATAGTTTTAAAAAAATAAAATTCTTGACCAGATCGGGCTGGCCACATTGGGAAAACTGAAATACCATGTATCACAATCTTATTTGCCCGCAGAATTTTCCTTCAAAGGACTTATAAAGTTCCTAGAATGATAACAGTGTTAAAAAATGTTGCCTCTGGCTGGGCGCGATGGCTCATGCCTGTAATCCCAACACTTTTGGGAAGCCGAGGCGGGTGGCTCACCTGAGGTCAGGAGTTGGAGGCCAGCCTGGCCAATATGGTGAAACCCTGTCTCTACTAAAAATAAAAAATAAGCTGGGCGTGGTGGTGAGCATCTGTAATCCCAGCTACTCAGGAGGCTGAGGCAGGAGAATCATTTGAACCCGGGAGGTGGAGGTTGCAGTGAGCCAAGATTGTGCCATTGCATTTCAGCCTGGGTGACAAGAGCAAAACTCCATCTCAAAAAAACAAAAACAAAAAGTTTCCTCTGAAAGCAAGCATCCTGTTGCCCCAGACAACTATGGTATGGGTAGCTCTGAACCTCAACCATGAATTATTTCAGAGTTTACTCAAACTGAAATTGAAATTAATACCCAGCCTTAACTGTTCATGTAGAAATGTTTCTTTTCTGACAAATCTAGCCCTTGCAAATCTATACTTAGTAGAGACGGGGTTTCTCCATGTTGGTCAGGCTGGTCTCAAACTCCCGACCTCTAGTGATCCGCCCACCTCAGCCTTCCAAAGTGCTGGGATTACAGGCATGAACCACCATGCCCGGCCGGCAAAAATATACTTCTAAACAATTATACTGGTTTAGTATAGTTGTTTTTTATATATTTTTATACTGACTAAAGATATCCTTACAATAAGCCTAATTTAATTGTAAAAAAAAAAAATACAGGAATTGATTAGATATGAGAAAGACACTTTGCCTTTCCAAAACAATTTTATCTTTTTTTTTTTCTTAAATTTTTTTCTTAATAGAGATGGGGTCTTGCAATGTTGCCCAGGCTGGTCTCAAACTTCTGGGCTCAAGCTATCTGCCCACCTTGGCTTCCCAAAGTGCTGGGATTACAGGCATGAGCCATGGCGCTAGCCTCCAAAACAATTTTAAACATAAAAGTGGTTTGGAGACGATTTAGAATTTGGGTCAAAACTAGTGAGTTTCAAACACTTATATCTGCAATATAACTTATAAGGCAGAAAAGGCAGCCATTTCCCTACTCACGCCTTTTTTTTTTTTTTTTTGCTTTTATTGCTGACCTTCTTGGTTCTAAAAATTTGTTCAGAAAGCCTGATGGTTGTTTAAATGCTTAGCACCATGACACACATGTAATAAAAATTGCATAAATGGACCGGGTGCGGTGGCTCGTGCCTGTAATCCCAGCACTTTGGAAGGCCAAGGAGGCTGGATCCCCTGAGGTCAGGAGTTCGAGATCATTCTGGCCAACATGGTGAAACCCTGTCTCTACTAAAAAAATACAAAAAATTAGCTGAGCATAGTGGCGGACACTTGTAATCCCAGCTACTCGTGAGGCTGAGGCAGGAGAATCGCTTGAACCCGGGAGGTGGAGGTTACAGTGAGCCGAGATTTCACCATTGCACTACAGCCTGGGCAACAAGAGCAAAGCTCCATCTCAAAAAAAAAAAAAAAAAAAAAAAAAAATTGCACAAATATGTTGAATCACCTGGCAAATTATTTTCTTCCCTTGGTGTCTACGTGTTCCATACTATTGTAGCCTCTTTAACTAGTAAAATAGCTACCCCAATTCAGAGATCCAGTACTTAATGCATCACATTTCCAGAGTTATGAGAAAACAACTAAACCTGTGAGTTAGACTCACTTTGTTTCCCCATGGAGGAAATAAAAACCCATGATTTGAAACCTTTGGAAAACATAGGAAATGCAACATTTGGAAGTATAACATAGAAACAAGACATAATCATACAATGCTTCCAAATGAAGTCTCACATTGGATTTGCTGATTTTTAAGACAGATTCCCCTCTTCTGGACAGCTCTGATGGCCAAGATAGAAGTTCATTTGCTATGTTTCCAGGGACTACCCTCTTTGATGTATACAGGATTTATGGGGTCTAAAGAGAACGTACAATTCTAAAGTGTTCATATTTGAGAAAAAACTGCAATGACCAGAAGGATTGAGCCAGTTTTAGCATAAAAAATTAGGACTACATTAATGATGAGGTTGACTATACACAGTTTGGAGTGAGAGAGTTACTCTACCCAGTATCACTGACATGTTGGAATGGCAGATGAAACTGAAACAGAAAAATTGTCTTGGGGTCTAAAAGATGTCTGATGTGCTGATATCTGTTCAGTCTTCCGCAGTCACGGGTGTAAACTTTCAAAGAGCACCACTGGGTCTTAGGCCGTGTCATAAAGACTATTCTCAATGTAGATATTTTCTTCTGCTTGGACTTCCTTTTCAACTGAATTTTGCAAAGCTTTAATTTGAAGGCTGCTAAACGAAACACTGTAGAAAGAGTTGTTGAAGAATAACATGAGTAAGAAGAAAAGCAGACCACTTCTCACATGAGCTGCACTTTTGTTTATGATCAGGCAATATCAGGTATTCGAGACTCCAGGAGCCCCGTTCACACAAAGTATAAAATAAATAGTGCCTTCCAGAGTTGTAAAAAGTGTGGCTCTTATTATTAAGTTGAAGAAAATTCTGTTTAATAAGCATGTAGATAGACAATCTAAGAAGTATTCAAAAACTCAGACTGGTCTCTTTGAAACTCGCATAATAGAATACAAAAATGGAAAATCTAAAAATACAGAGCTCTGACATCAAACTAAGTGGCTGAATCAAGATGCACATTTTCAAATGTGGCTAAGAATTGGATGACTGGTGCTTTTCCAACTGTAGCTTGTGATCCTTTAGAGAGGGTTGTTAAATCTACTTAGCGATCTACATCCTATACTCAAGATAAAAACAGAATAGAGAAACATTGAATATAGTTAAATAGTCCTGTTTCACAAGTGTACGCTGGATCATAGTGTTAAAAATCTTCCTGTGCTGGGTGCAGTAGCTCATGCCTCTAATCCCAGCACTTTGGGAGGCCGTGGCAGGAGGACCCCTTGAGGCCAGCATGAGCAACATAGCGAGGCCCCGTCTCTACAGATTTTTTTTTTTTTTAATTAGCCAGGTGTGGCGGCTTGTGCCTATAATCCTGGCTACTTGGGAGGCTGAGACAGGAGAATCGCTTGAACCCAGGAGGTAGAGGTTGCAGTGAGCCGAGATCACACCACTGCACTCCAACCTGGGCAACAGAGTGAGACTCTGTCTCAAAAAAAGAAATCAGTAGGAAGAGTGGAAATACCAGTGAGGGAAGAAAGTGGACTTAATTTTAACTTATGTGTAGCATTTTGATGTAACTGGTTATTTTTATATATTTGCATATAGTGATTATTTGTTACCAAAGCCTGCCCCCAAAATACAGAACTTGTCTTCATTCAGCTGCAGATGAAACACATGTGCACACATTTAAAGAACTGTGAAAAACAAAGCTCCACTATGGTCCCTAAACAGGCCAGTCATACATGTGTTAAGACACTTAATTTAAGTGTCAATGAGCTCAAATGACTCAGTGTGATATAACCGCCGAGAAGATAATGTCATGAAAAAGTGTTCATAATTTGTTAGTGTGGGGTTTTGTGTTTTTTTTGGCTTTTTTTATACTTTACACATTTCTCTTCCATTCCAGAAATATTTATGAGCACAGATTCCTGAGATTGAGTCCTTTATATGCTATGTGATGTGACCTTAGATGTCACTCAACATTTCTGAAACTGTTTTCCAATCTGTAAAATGAGAATAGTGCCTCTCTCGCAGTTTATTGCTGTGAAGGGCTTGACTGCAATAACACAAGTCGATGTGTATTGAGCACTTATAATATGCTGGCACTGTTCAGACAGGTTCTGTGGATTGGCTCAGGTAATTAACTCAGACTCAGGAAAGTCTGTGTACAAGCATCCAATGAAGGAGAACTAGACTTAATAGATGGCAGCCTAAGTAAGAGGGATGGATTCTGAATCAGAGAAAGTCCTTACTTAAAGCTCAGCCTGAACCAAATGAAGCAGGCTGGCTGGCTTTAGAACTAGGTAGTCTCCTACCATTACCGGCAATGGGGCAGATGGCCTTGGGGCATAGATGCAGTAAAGGGGATTTAAATTGTAACTGGGGCCAGGTGCAGTTGCTCATGCCTATAATCCCAGCACTTTGGGAGGCCAAGGTAGGCGGATCACCTGAGGTGAGGAGTTCGAGACCAGCCTAACATGGCAAAAACCCCGTCTCTATTAAAAATACGAAAATTAGCCAGGCATGGTGGCAGGCGCCTGTGATCCCAGCTACTCAGCAGGCTGAGGCTGGAGAACTGCTTGAATCTAGGAGGTGGAGGTTGCAAATCGCACCATTGCATTCCAGCCTGGAAGTCTCAAAAAAAAAAAAAAAGAAAAAGTAACTAGGCAGCAGGGTAGACTGAAAGGTCTTTACAGGCAAATTCAAGTGCCTGCAAGGCTACACAGCTAATATAGATCAGTGGAGCAGGCTGGGTAGGGAGCAGCAGGGAATAATGGAAGCTGTGGAAAACTGGAGGCACTTGCCCTACCTCAGTGCCTTTGCACTCCCTGCCACTGCAGCCAGGAATTATCTTCCTCCAAATTAGCTGCTTTCTTGGCACTCATTCAAACAGACCCTTATCCTGTTCTATAGTCCCCATGGTGTTTATCTGTAAGCATGTAAAAGAACCATGCTTATTTGCTTACATGGTTTTTGTCTGTTTTATTCATCTCTTTGAAATAGCCAGTAACACTCAGTAAGATAAAGCATTGAATATGGTGAAACCCTGTCTCTGCTAAAAATATGAAAAAATGGCCGGGCATGGTGGATCAAGTCTGTAATCCCAGTACTTTGGGAGGCCGAGGCAGGCAGATCACCGGAGGTCAGGAGTTTGAAACCAGCCTAACCAACATGGAGAAACCCCCTCTCTACTAAAAATACAAAATTAGCTGGGCATGGTGGCGCATGCCTGTAATTCCAGCTACTGGGGAAGCTGAGACAGGAGAATCGCTTGAACTCAGGAGGCGGAGGTTGTGGTGAGCCGAGATGGTGCCATTGCTCTCCAGCCTGGGCAACAAGAGTGAAACTCAGTCTCAAAGAAAAAAAAAAAAAAGACAAAGCATTAAACGAAATAAAAGAACAAACTAAAGCAACTCATTAAATGTTTAGTTCCATCGAGCAAATCTTGCAATTTAGTTATCTTGCCCATGGGGTTTGCTTAGGATAGAGGTGCTCCCTCTGTACCAGCTCTGCCACAACTCCAGGGAAATACACAAAGCTACAAATATCACTGGAAGGTGTAAATAATAGAATTGCTCATTAAAGTAGACTGTCAGGATCCAAGGTATACGATGGAGAGTTTAGGAGAGAGACAGAAATCTAGTTTTATTTTACCAGAGTAGGAACCTCAAAAGTATTGACAGAAATATTTTCAAGCTTACCTTGGTTGTTGAACCTCCTTTTTGAAGAAATACTCTAAATTGAAGGGGTGGGGAGAGAGGAGTTGAAGAGAAAGTTAAACATCTCAGCAAGAGTTTATAATCTTTTTTCAATCAAGTGTATTATTTCTGTTATTACTTGGATTTTTCCCCAGTACCTTGAGGTGTCTCCTTCCCATGTCCCTTTTGATTCTGCAGGACCCAAACAAGCCATTTACTGTCCAGTATCTCAATTTCATTAATGGTTTGGTGTATTCATCCACATATCCTCCCTAACTTTAATGCAATTCTTAAATTATCTTTCTTTTTTAAAAAAAAATGAGTAAGTCCAAGATCCTTCTGATAGGCTGCTGAACAACAGGCATCAACCAAGATTTGTTTTAGATGAACTGGGTCATAAAGCCATATACTTTAAGAGTCACCTCTATGAAAGCATACCTTTGCAAGAGTTTGTACTACCAGTCATCTCTCTCCTAAAGAAGGAAATAATGAGTTATTTTTGCTTAAGGAGGAAAGTATATTTTGAGGTCGTTAGGGCTCAGAATACAATACCCTCAAATAGGCTTCTTTGGAATTCAAAGTGAGAGCACCTGGGGAGGAGCATATTTAGGGAAGGGCTTTCTCTGAAGCTCCCCTATCTAGCTAAAGGCCAGATCGTCCAGAAGATATTCTGTTGTTGTGAATCCTTTCCCCGGATATCTCAATATCTCATCAATGGCAGGGCGGGGGCGGGTGGGGGTGGTGGGGGAACTGATGCACATCACAGGAAGGAGACTAGAGCTGACAACACATCCAGAGTCCAGAGGAATTTGTCCTGCCCTATAGTCTGTTCTTTGGGCCCATTCATCTCCCCTAAAAATCATTTATTCTTCCTCTAAAATTGCCTACATCCATCACTTTTTTCTCCCCTAAGAAAAGGGTATTTAAGGCCAGGTGCAGTGGCTCACGCCTGTAATCCCAGCACTTTGGGAGGCAGAGGCAGGCGGATCATGAGGTCAGGAGTTCAAGACCAGCCTGATCAACATGGTGAAACCCCATCTCTACTAAAAACACAAAAATTATCTGGGTGTGGTGGCATGAGCCTGTAATCCCAGCTACTCAGGAGGCTGAGGCAGGATAATTGCTTGAACCTGGGAGGCGGAGGTTGCAGTGAGCTTGAAGGGGGCCAGCCCCTCCACACCTGTGGGTATTTCTCATCAGGTGAGACGAGAGACTGAGAAAAGAAATAAGACACAGAGACAAAGTATAGAGAAAGAACAGTGGGCCCAGGGGACCGGCGCTTAGCATACAGAGGACCCATGCCGGCACTGGTCTCTGAGTTCCCTCAGTATTTATTGATCCCTATCTCTACTATCTCAGTGAGGCGGATGTGGCAGGACTATAGGGTAATGGTGGGGAGAGGGTCAGCAGGAAAACATGTGAGCAAAGGTCTCTGTGTCATAAATAAGTTTAAGGAAAAGTGCTATGCCTTGATGTGCACGTAGGCCAGATTCACGTTTGACTTTACACAAGCATCTTAGTGCAGTAAAGAGCAGTAGTGCTGCCAGCATGTATCACCTCCAGCCATAAGGCGGTTTTCTTGTATCTCAGTAAATAGAATGTACGATCGGGTTTTACACCGAGACATTCCATTCCCAGGGACAAGCAGGAGACAGATGCCTCCCTTCTTATCTCAACTGCAAAGAGGCCTTCCTCTTTCACTAATCCTCCTCAGCACAGACCCTTTACGGGTGTCGGGCTGGGGGACGGTCAGGTCTTTCCCCTCCCACGAGGCCATATCTCGGACTGTCTCAGTGGGGAGAAACCTTGGACCATACCCAGGCTTTCTTGGGCAGAGGTCCCTGCAGCCTTCCGCAGTGCATTGTGTCCCTGGGTACTCCAGACTGGAGAATGGCGATGACTTTTACCAAGCATACTCCCTGCAAACACATTTTTAACAAAGCACCTCCTGCACAGCCCTAATCCATTAAACCTTGAATCAACACAGCATATGTTTCTGCGAGCACAGGGTTGGGGTTAGGGTTACAGATTTACACCATCTCAAGGCAGAAGAATTTTTCTTAGTATAGAACAAACTGGGGTTCCTTATGTCTTCTTCTTTCTACATAGACAATAACAGTCTGATCTCTCTTTCTTTCCCCCACAGAGCTGAGATCACACCACTGCATTCCAGTCTGGTGACAGAGCAAGAGACTCTGTCTCAAAAAAAAAGAAAGAAAAGGGTATTTAAGCTCCAGGCATCTGGCCCTTTCTTCCATCTCATATTTTGTGTGGCTTCTGTACACATAATAAATATGTATTCCTTTTCTCCTGTTAATCTCCTAATAATCTATTCTTTTCGGTGTACTCAAGTATCGAAATTTCAGAGGGAAAGTTTGAACTTCCCTGCAAGGTATTTTAGCCAATTGCTAAATAACTTTGACTAACCAAGCTCCAAAATAATTACGTTAAAACTTCCTCAAATTTGCCAAACAGACTCTTAATTTTCTGATTCTCCTCTGCCCAGACCCATGAACTAAATCAGTCATGGCTTCAAATACCACCTCTTGCAAAATAGCTAACTAGGGTTCTTTTATGGGAGGCAGGTTATACTGAGACAAACACACACACACACAATTAGCAGAAGGGAGACATGAAGCCCGGGGTGGTTGCTTTTTGAAGACTTTTGTTTTACTTTTTTAGTCGGTGTCTTGCTATCAGTTTCCTCTCCCAGTGTCTCATGTGCCTCTTCTTCTAAATGAGTGTTGCAAAATTTTAACAATATCACCCCCACAGGGAAAAAAATTAGATCTTGTAGGGGAGAGAATAAATCTTATAAACCACAATGGTGTGTTGACTTCCAGATCGCAACACTACCCAACAAACTCCTATTTCTTGATACAGTTGGCCCTCGATATCCACAGGTTTGACATCCTCAGTTTCAACCACTCACAAATTGAAAATTAAAAATAAAAATAAAAATAATACACAACAATAATAATACAGATAAAAAACAATACAATATAACAACTATTTACATGGCATTTACATTGTATATTAGGTGTTCTAAGTAATCTAGAGAAGATTTAAAGTATACTGGAGGAAGTGAGTAGGCTATGTGCAAACACTACACCATTTTTTAAGGGACTTGAGCATCTGTAGATTTTGGAATCGAGGGGCTCTGGAACCAATCCCCCAGGGGTACTGAGGAACATCTGTATTTAATTTTTCTTGGTCTGGCATTGTGGCTCATGCCTGTAATCCTAGCACTTTGGGAGGCCGAGGCAGGTGGATCACCTGAGGTTAGGAGTTTGAGACCAGCCTAGCCAACATGGCAAAACCCCATCTCTACTAAAAATACAAAAATTTGGCTGGGCGCAGTGGCTCATGCCTGTAATCCCAGCACTTTGGGAGGCCGAGGCGGGCAGATCACGAGGTCAGGAGATCAAGACCATCCTGACTAACATGGTGAAACCCCATCTCTACTAAAAAATACTCTACTAAAAAATTAGCCAGGCGTGGTGGCGGGCACCTGTAGTTCCAGCTACTTGGGAGGCTGAGGCAGGAGAATGGCTTGAACTCAGGAGGTGGAGGTTGCAGTGAGCCAAGATCGTGCCATTGCACTCCAGCCTGTGAGACAAGAAACTCTGTCTCAAAAAAATTCTTATAGAATTAAATGTTTTCCATAGGGGAATAATAATTGAAAAATAACAAGTTTAAAAAATCGTGGTTTTAAGTGAAAACTTCACTAGAATATAAGTTCTATGAGATTTATAGATATTTATGGCAAAAGGATCTTTCTAACTACAATTACAGTTTAAGATTGCTGTGCACTTGTCACGTGCCAGGAACCATTCTCAGTGCTTTTTTTTGTTGTTCTTTTCCTTTTATTTTAGAGACAATGTCTCACTATGTTGCCCAGGCTGGTTTTGAACTCCTGGGCTCAAGCAATCCTCCTGCCTCAGCCTCCCAAAGTGCTGGGATTACAGACATGAGCCACTGCTCCTGGCTGGTGCTTTTTTAAAATTTTTTTTTTTTTTTTTTAAGAGATGGGGTCCCACCATGTTTTTCAGGCTAGTCTTTAACTCCTGGGCTCAAGCAATCCTCCTGCCTCACTCAGCCTCCCAAGTAGCTAGGATTACAGGCATAAGACCCCACACCCAGCTCCCATTCTTAGTGCTTTGTAGGTACCAATGCATTTAAACTTCATTTCCCTTCCCCCCTGAGGTAGATGGTATTACCATGTGCCTTTTACAAATGAGGATTTGGGGAGACAAAGGGAAGTCGTGTGAAATCAAAATCACGTGACTTAGGAAACTAGTGAACCCAGGCAATTTGGCTGTACATCCCCTGTTCTAGTCCCTTAGGAACAATCTTGAAATGACTTACTTTTGGCAATGATGACACCCAAAATAGCAAGAAGCACCAAAACAGAAATAGAGACTCCAGCATAGATTCCTTTAGTGGTGTTGGCCGTCTGTAGACTATGTGCTGGGGACAGTTGCTGAGGAAACAACAACAGATCAAAAAAGCATCTTGTTAGAAAGTTATGAAGAGAAAACATTTCCCAGAATCACTTACCCAGCCACATTTACCTGTATTGGTGCTTGGGGACTTCTGGAACATAAGGGTAAGACCAAATGATCTGAGTTTATAACCATATGGTGAAAATCTAGGACGACTTGAAATGCAAAACATATTTTACAACGATGGAGGTGTTTTCTAGCTTGCTTGAGGTTGTATTTACATAGGTGTACACATTTGTCAAAACTAAAACTGTATGCTTAAAGTGGGTTTGTGTGTAAATTTTTTAATTTACTGTTTTAAAAGTCAATAGGCTATTTCCACAAATACATCATCTTGTGATATTAAAAAAGAAAAAATGTCAGGCGTGGTGGCTCACGTCTCTAATCCCAGAACTTTGGGAGCCCCCAGGCATCCTGAGGTCAGGTATTCGAGACCAGCCTGGGCAACATGGTGAAACCCCATCTCTACTAAAATATACAAAAATTAGCTGGGTGTGGTGGTGCATGCCTATAATCCCAGCTACTTGGGAGGCTGAGGCAGGAAAAATTGCTTGAACCCAGGAGGCAGAGGTTGCAGTGAGCCAAGATTTCGCCACTGCACTCCAGCCTGGGCAACAGAGTGTGATTCCATCTCAAAAAGAAAAAAAAAAATAAGAAAAAAAAATTGTTTATATAAATTGACTTGATGTGATGTTATCTTAATGTGCTCAGTTATTGAATTTTGTCCTTGATTACAGTCCTTACTTGTCTTTTTACCTGTAATTGAAGATTCTGTCTCTATCTAAATAAATAGATTTGAGAGTAGCTGCACACAGACATAGCCATGATTAACAATTCAATGCTATGCAATCATGAAGAAATGTAAAATTGTTTAAGTCTTCCGGTGCCTATCACAAGAGATCATCACCTCCTGGAATAGGCCTGAAATGTGCCTGGCTTCCTGCTGGTCCCCCTTTCATGGCTTAGTTCTAATCCTAAAGAGAGCCCACCGGGTAGGTATTTTAATAGAAGGAAGGGGGAGAATCTGAGTGAAGGACAAGTCTTCTCATTTGTAAAATCTTAATCCCTGGAGTCAACATCCCAGGTCTTCTACTTAGTCACTGTGTGACCATGGACAAGCTGTTTAGCCTCTCTGAATCTATTTCTATGTCTAGCAACAGTAGATTCAATAGAGTTCTTTGCAAGGGTACTTCTAGGTCCTTCCTGATAAACACTATGAATATAGTGGAGTAACAGCATTTGAGCCATGCTTGCTTAGAAGCGGCATAGCCAGTGTCTGGGAGTGCAAAACTGTGTTATTATTTATTACCTTACCTATGGGGTGGGAGGGAAGTGTAATGTGAGTAGATGGAGAATGGGGTTTCAGGAGGCAGGCTTTGCTTTCATTTTTTAATTACAACACACAAATACTGCATGCTCATTTTAGAATGTGCAGCTAAGCATAAAAAAGGGAAACTAAAAAAAACCATAACCAGGTCAGGGACAGTGGCTCACACCCATAATCCTAGCACTTTGGGTAAGGCAGGAGGATAGCCTGAGCCCAAGAGTTTGAGACCAGTTTGGTGAGACCCTGTCTCCAAGAAAAAGATAAAATTGGCCAGGAGTGGTGATGCGTGCCTGTGATCCCCGCTACTTGGGAGGCTTGGGGTGGAAGGATCACTTGAGCCTGGGAGGATGAGTCTGCAGTGAGCTGTGATCATGCCACTGCACTCCAGCCTGGGCAATGGAGTGAGACTCTCTCTCGAATAAATAAATAAACCATAACTTTAACATCCAGAAATGAGCACTTTTGCCATTTCGCTTTATATGCTTTTCTAGAAATTTATCCTTCTAGGATTTTTTCTTAACAGAAATAATTACTATATTCTATATGAACTATAGTACATCATAATTGTATACTATTTTAAAAGTTGCTTCTTTCACTTAATAATGTGTTATAACCAACATGCTATAACCTATGTCAGTAAATGCACCGCAATGACTACATTCTTATGCTCTGTTGCCCAGGCTGGAGTACAGTGGTGCAATTTCAGCTCACTGCAATCTCCACCTCCTGGGTTGAAGTGATTCTCCTGCCTCAGCCTCCCAAGTAGCTGGGATTACAGGCACCCGCCACCACACCCAGCTAATTTTTCTATTTTTAGTAGAGACGAGGTTTCATCATATTGGTCAGGCTGGTCTCAAACTCCTGACCTCAGGTGATCCACCTGCCTCAGCCTCTCAAAGTGCTGGAATTACAGGCGTGAGCCACCGTGCCCTGCCAATGACTACATTCTTTACAGCAATATGTGCACATGCTTAACTAAGTAATCCCTTACTATTAAACATTTAGGTTGTTTATAATATTTTCATGATTATAAGTATTAACAATGAACATCCTCCTCATACATTTCTATTTATTAGTTCAATTTTTTCCTTAAGATAGAGCCCAGGAAGGTGACCTACTGGGTCAGAATGTATTCTGCATGTTTTCAAGATACCCGGGAGAAGACATCTTGATATCTTCAGTCAAGGCACAGAAAGCCCAAGTTTCTGCTACTGCCAACCTTGAACCTGCCTCTAAATTGTTTTCTCTTGCTTCTAAACATACCTATTCTGTAGGTAACTGAGACCAAGAATAACCTCACAGGCCAGGCACGGTGGCTCACGTCTGTAATCCCAGCACTTTGGAAGGCCAAGGCGGGTGGATCACCTGAGGTCGGGAGTTCAAGACCAGCCTGACCAACATGGAAAAACTCTGTCTCTACTAAAAATACAAAATTAGCCAGGCGTGGTGGTGCATGCCTGTAATCCCAGCTACTCTGGAGGCTGAGGCAGGAGAATTGCTTGAACCCGGGAGGTAGAGGTTGCAGTGAGCCAAGATAGCACCATTGCACTCCAGCCTGGGCAACAAGAGTGAAACTCTGTCTCAAAAAAAAAGAAAAGAAAAGAATAACCTCACTATTCTGAGGGTTTTTTTTTTAAATCCAGCACAAGTCTACACATATGTCAACATATTAAACATATACATGGTGGTAGTTCTGATATTTAGCCAGTATGTTGGATCAATCAGTGCATGCCATACAAGTTGCTAAATTTTTAAATCTTACGCCTATGTAATGGCATTCACAATGTCACTAAGGTATACAGCATAAGGCCATTTGGCTCTACACTAAATAGCCCCACTTTGATCATTTTGAATTTTTTATACAATGACCATGTTGTCATTTCTTACAACTGGCTATCAGAAAGATTATTCTCGGGCCAGCTGTGGTGGCTCATGCCCTGTAATCCCAGCACTTTGGGAGGCCAAGGCAGGCAGATCACTTGAGGTCAGGAGTTCCAGACCAGCATGGCCAAGGTGGTGAAATTCCATCTCTACTAAAAATACAAAAATTAGCCAGGCGTGGTGGTGGGTGCCTATAATCCCAGCTACTTGGGAGGCTGAGGCACAAGAATCACTTGAACCTGGAAGGTGGAGGTTGCAGTAAGCTGAGATTGTGAAACTGCACTCCATCTGGGCAATGAAAGTGAAACCTTGTCTCAAAAAAATAAAAAAATAAAATAAAAATTAAAAAAAAATCTCAGAAGGATTATTCTCATAACTTCAGATTTTTTTTTGTTTGTTACTTCAAAAAGTTACTTGCACATACCAAAAGGCAGATTGTTTCTTACAGAAGCCAAAAGAAAAGATCTTATTAATAAATCTATCTAACTTACATGGAGGTAGAAGACTTTGATGAGCATCATAAGACTAGGTCCCCTAATTTTTTTCCCAAGTTCACTGAGAAAAAAAGTATGGGAACATTTTACAGAATCAAAGTTATTATCTAGAATTTTGTTATCTTAAAAAGTCATCCTGGGCCGGGTACGGTGGCTCACGCCTGTAATCCCAGCACTTTGGGAGGCCGAGGTGGGAGGATCACTTGAGATCAGAAGTTCAAGACCAGCCTGGTCAACATGATGAAACCTCATCTCTACTAAAAACACAAAAATTAGCCAGGTATGGTGGTGTGCACCTGTAATCCTAGCTACTTGGAAGGCTGAGGCAGGAGAATCACTTGAACCCAAGAGGAGAAGGTTGCAGTGAGCTGGGATCGCGTCAGTGCACTCCAGCCTGGGTGACAGAGCAAGACTCTGTCTCAAAAAAAAAAAAAGAAAGAAAGAAAGAAAAAAGTCATCCCATACGGAGGTTTATGTATAGAAAAAAATCAGTAGAAGTTTTAAAATTTCTACATAAAATGGTCATTAGGTAGGGGAAATATATTAGGGAAATAAACATATTATGTTAGTTTCACGTACATTTTACTTTTGTTCGGGGCAGCCTCTACTCCACCCCATCAAAGCATGCTGTTTCCCTATTGATAATTGAATTCCTCCTTGGTGTGTTATCTTAACTTGTTCTCCTTAAATTAGCTCATTCGGGCCTGGGCATGGTGGCTCACGCCTGTAATCCCAGCACTTTAGGAGGCCGAGGCGGGTAGATTGCCTGAGGTCAGGAGTTTGAGACCAGCCTGGCCAACATGGTGAAACCCCATCTCTACTAAAAATACAAAAATTAGCCAGGCGTGGTTGCATGTGCCTATAGTTCCAACTACTCAGGAGGCCAAGGCAGGAGAATTGCTTGAACCCAGAAGGCGGAGGTTGCAGTGGGCTGAGATTGCATCACTGCACTCCAGACTAGGAGACAAAGTGATGCTCTGTCTCAAAAAATAGCTCATTCTTTCTTCCCCTATTTTCTCCCAGCAGAAAGTCTGTGTACTATGTATCTAAGTACGCTATTCACTAACATATTCTCTTTGGGCATCCCTAACAAACTGGGTCACCTAAATAAACCTTTCAAATTAAAGCATCCTATTTAAGAGTCAAATTATTTTCTTCATCTTTTTTTTTAAGAAGAAGAGAAAAATCTGTGGGCTAGTCTTACAGAAATAGTCTTTAAATGTAACTTGCTTCCAGGGAGATATACAAGTGAATCTGGCTAATCAAATGGGGAGAATATGCTTACAGTTTGATTGTTATTCCAAAGGCCATCTGAAGACTCTGTCACGGTGTCATTCCCATCTACTCAACAAGAAGGAAATTTAATTAGAATTACAAAAAATATTGAATTTTCACTGCAGACACTAAATATATTCACATTCCCTTCTGGTGATGAAAAGTTGAATGATAATATGATCAAATGCTGCAGGTATTGCAAGAGTCATACCAAGTTATTAATGTTGTATTAATTTCTCCTGTAAAGTTGTATTTCTTAACCTTTCTGTCACAGGCTCTTTGAAAATGGACTTTTTTTTTCTTTATTAAAAAAATACTGCATGTGCACACACATGAATTTTATCTACTATTTTATGGTCATCACAGAAGCCCACTCATGGAACCAGGTTAAGAATGCCATTTAAAGGCAATCAATACTTTTATGCTATCTAGACAGCTGTAAATGAATGGTCAGAGGCATGTACATCCAAAAACCAGAACCATCCTCTTCAGAATGGACATCACATTGGTTTTATATTCAGAAGGAGTAAAATATGCTGTAATATCAAAAACAGGTGGCATATAACTCCTGTGTTGTTGCCAATGTGCTTACACTTTGATCTAGAAGTGCTTTAGAAAATATAGCAGCCACCAGATCAATGTGTATTATGCCATATAAGGATTAAGATTTTATGTAATATATAAGATACATTTCTCTTAGAGTTGAACATTTAAAAATTTCAACATGTTTTAAAATATCTGCTTTGTAATAGACAATATATTCTCAGCCAGGCACGGGTGGCTCATGCCTATAAATCCAAGCACTTTGCGAGTCCAAGGCAGGCAGATCACTTGAGGTCAGGAGTTCAAGACCAGCCTGGCCAACATGGTGAAACCCCATCTCTACCAAAAAATACAAAAAATTAGCCAGGCATGGTGGCACATTCCTGTAGACCTAGCTGCTCAGATGGCTGAGGTAGGAGAATCCCTGAACCTTGGAGGTAGAGGTTTCAGTGAGCTGAGATGGCACCACTGCACTCCAGGCTGGGCAACAGAGTGAGACCCTGTCCCAAAAAAAGAGTATATTCTGTTGGCCTTCCTAGACAACTATAGGTCAAATACAGAACTGTCTTCTTACCAAGCATCTACCATGTAGTGAACACTTTATATTCTAACAACCAGTTAGTTCCTTAATCCCATTTTTATGGATGAAGAAATACACAGAAAATGGTTAAATGATGATTTCTAATTAAGTGACAAGAGCCTCTGCTGATAACCTACACACACATTGCACTTCCATCAAATGGAAATACTTAGGCCTATGAAATTCTGTAACTGGTGACAGTGCTATAGGGCTCAACATGAATAAACTTGGACTAATATCTCCTCAACATTTACATTACTGTGTTTACATTTTACTGCTTCTGAGGCTTCCTAGAAAGCCAAAGGCAAGGCCGGGCTCAGTGGCTCAGGCCTATAATCCCAGCACTTAGGGAGGTTGAGGCAGGCAGATCCCTTGAAGTCAGGAGTTCAAGACCAGCCTGGCCAACATGGTGAAATCCCTTCTTTACTAAAAATACAAAAATTAGCCAGTGTGATGTTGCACATCTGTAATTCCAGCTACTTGGGAGGCTGAGACACAAGAATTGCTTGAACTCAGGGGGTGGAGATTACAGTGAGCCAAGATTGTGCCACTGCACTCCAGCCTGGGCAACACAGTGAGACTGAGAAAGAAGGAAGGAAGGAAGGAAAGAGGGGAAGGGAAGGGAAGGGAAGGGAAGGGAGAAAGAAAGGAGGAAGGAAGGAAGGAAGGAAGGAAGGAAGGAAGGAAGGAAGGAAGGAAGGAAGGAAGGAAGGAAGGGAGAAAGAAAGAAAGAGAAAGAGAGAAAGAAAAGAAGAGAGGAGGAAGGAAGGAAGGAAAGAAAGGAGGAAGGAAGGAAGGAGAGAGAGAAAGAAAGAGAGAAAGAAGGAAAGAAAGAAAGAAAGAAGAAAGAAAGAAAGGAAAAAGAAAGAAAGAAAGGAGGGAGGGAGGGAGGGAGGGAGGAAGGAAGGAAGAAAAAAAGAAAGCCAAAAGCAATATGTAGTTTTATGCAATATACAGAATCTCAGCCCTGTTTGTGACAGGTATTATCACCTTAAGGAAGAGGATGGGGTGATGCAGAAAAACAGCATGGACTGGAGTCAGATAAAATTTGAGTTCAATGCTGACAATGTCTGTTAGCAATGTAACTTTGATACTCAAGGTCCTTTTCATACACACAGTTATGTATGTATGTATAGGTATATAAAGGGGTGAGTGTATGTGTGTGTATGTGTGTGTGTGTGTGTGTGTGTATACAGTAGTGCCCCCTTATCCACAGGGGATATGTTCCAAGACCCTCAAGTAGATGCATGAAACCAAGGATAGTACCAAACCCAATAGAGACCATGTTTTTCCTATATATACGTACCTATGATAAAGTTCAATTTACAAATTAGGCACAGAAAGATATTAACAGCAATAAATAATATAATAGAACAATTATAGAAATAAACTGTAATAAAAGCTATGGGAATTTAGTCTCTCTCTCTCAAAATATCTTAGTATTTTAGGAACATAGTTGACTGCTACAGAAAAGCAAAACTGCAGATAAGGGGAAAACTACTATATATATATTTCTAGCTACAGTACACATGAACTACAACCTATTAATCATACACAGCCCATCAAGTTGTTACAATTAAATTAGATGATGCATGAAAAGTGGTTGGCACTAAGCTATTATTAGTATATAATGGGAAGAGGAGTGGGGAGGAGGGAGGGATAGGTACTATGCAATGCACTTTCCAAATATCATATACTCTAATCATCCAAAGAGGAATGTTCAAAAATTTTCCTATGGGCACAGAACTAGTAACTCATAGCTGAAATGGGAGTTGTGTGTCTCCAAAGCAGATTTATAGGGCCTCCTCAATCTGGCAATAGCATTAAATATGGCCTGCCTTAAAAGAATTAAACAAGATAATATATCCATTTCCTGGCACATACATCTGTCAAAGGTGGGTAGTGGGCCATATGACAGCTCCAATCCTTTTCAGACCTAATATTTTTTGCTTCCATGAGGCTTTAGGCAACTGAGGGCCAACCCAGGCACAGCACGAACTTGGCCCAAGAGCCTTAGATCCACAGCCAAAATGGCAGCAGCCACACAAATCCTGAGGATACAGCGGCTCCACTGTCTGTTCCACCTTGGAAAACTCTACCTTGACCAGGTTTCACTGACATAGTATTTCAGAGAATGATTCCCCACTCCTACTTTCTTCCTCCTTACACTCTCAAAGAGTGGGGTGCAGCTGCTCCTACCACTGTTACCTTGTGTTTTTACCTATTTTCATTTTGCTTTTCTGCCTGGAAACAGTTCGCGCTAAGGATTACACTTTCAAAATGAAATGTCACCATTATCTAATCCCAGCTGAATGAGTCCCTCTGTGAATCACACTGTAGGTCCATTTTAAATTAACCAGCTACCAGGAATGATTGGCAAAAAAGGTAGGCCATGCACGCTGGGGAGCAGCTGCCTACAGATTGGCAACTGCTGAGTACAATGAGTCATACACACAAGGAGGCCTGCAAAGCGTGACCTTGCTTGGATATCACACAAGGACACAGAGCCAGCTCAGCATCAAAGAGGAGCTCAGCACAGGTCACTCCCAGAGCTTGCCACTAAGGGAAACAAGGAGAGTTAGCTGGGAAAGATGACAGGTTTCAGCATCACCTTTCTCCATCACAAGGAAAGACAGGTCAATTCCACACTTCCAAGGAGCAGAGACTCTAAGAGGCCTGTTCAGACTTGAAAGAATAGGAAGGATTGTTTGGGGCAGAGTAGCAGGATCTCAGAGGGGCGTGCCTCTTTGTTGTTGGTGTGGGTGTCCTCAACCCATCTGTCTTAGTCTGTTCAGGCTGCTATGATAAGATAGCTTAGATTGGGTAATTTAAACAGAAATTTATTGCTCACAGTTCTGGAGGCTGGGTCGTCCAAGATCAAGGCACAGGCTGATTACTCAATCTAGTGAGGGTCCTCTTCCCTATAGATGTTGTCTTCTATTTGTTCTCATATGGGGGAAGGAGCAAACAAGTTCCCTTGGGCCTCTTTTTGTTTAACTAATTAATTTATTGTTTCTCTTCCATCCAGAAAATGTACCTTGGGCCTTTTATAAGAGCATTGACTCCATTCATGAAGGCGGGGCTCTCATGACCTAATCATGCTCCGAAGGCCCCAGCTCTTAATACTTGCATTGGGAATTAGCTATCAACATGAATTTAGGGGTGTGGTGTTATGAGATTATACATACATATATAGATAGATAGATGTCTGTGCATGGTTCCTGGCTCATAACTCCCATATCCCTGATTATAGTCTTTTGTTATCATGATAAGTATGTTTGACCTCAAGAAATAATCTTTGACTTTCTCCTGCTCTCCTTTCACCTGACAAGGCAGAACTTTAATTTCCCCTGCCTTTCTGACTGTGGGTCGTAAGACACTTCCCAGAGAGAGTCCTTCCCTGTGCCCCTGGGGGATGGAATGTTGATGTCTTGAAGTTTCCATAAAAACCCAAAAAGGGTGGGTGCAGTGGCTTACGCCTGTAATCTCAACACTTTGGGAGGCTGAGGGGGGTGGATCACCTGAGGTCAGGAGTTTGAGACCAGCCTGGACAACATGATGAAACCCCATCTCTACTAAAAATACAAAATTAGCCGGGCATGGTGGCGCATACGTGTAATCCCAGCTACTTGGAAAGCTGAGGCAGGAGAATCACTTGAACTTGGGAGCAGAGGTTGCAGTGAGCCGAGATTGTGCCACTGCCCTCTAGCCTGGGTGATGACAAAGCAAGACTACGTCTCAGAAAAAAAAAAAAAAGAAGAAGAAGACTAGGTTTTGAGAGCTTCCAGATAGTCAAACACTTGGAGGTTCCTAGAAGGTAGAGTTCCCAAGGAAGGGCATGGAACCCTTTCCCATATACCTCATCCTGTGCATCTCATCATCAGTATCTTTTGCAATATCCTTTATAATTATCTGGTAAACGTTAAGTGTTTCCCTGAGTTCTGGAAGCCACTCCAGGAAATTAATAGAACCCAAAGAGAGGGTTGTGGGAACCCCAACTTGAAACTGGCCGGTCAGAAGTTCCAGAGACCCGAACTTGTGACTGGTGTGTGTGGTGGGGGTGGGAGGGGCAGTCTTGGGGACTGAGCCCCTAACCTGTGGGATCTGACCCTCTCTCCGGGTAGACATTGTAAGAATTGAATTAAACACACAGCCGGTGTCCACTGCTTGGTGTATGGGGGAAAAACTCCACACATTCGGTCACAGAAGTCTTCATCTGAGTTGATGATTGTTATTGACATGGTGTGAGAAGAGAGAGAAAACCCAGTTTGGGAGTTTTCCCTTAATAGCAAGGACACAAACATTCAAATCATAGCCCCATCTGAGAATGCTCGTGTAAATACAAATTTGATGAGTCAGTGGAAGCCTCCTGGTACTTTTTGGGGTCTGGGACTTGTGAGAAGCATAGGGTCTGGTGTTTGAGCTAAATACCAGAGAGCTGGATTTAATTGTTTTAAGGCCCTGGCCCAAGGAATCAAGTCAAAATAATACGTTTGGATTCAAGACTGGTTGATTTGATTTCTAAAAACAAGGTAATATGCATGTGGATGTTTCCAAATCACATAAGCTAACTGTGGCAGTCAGGCATTTGGATTCTTGATGTTCTAAGGAATAATAATAATAGCTGCTATTATATTTATCACTTACCCCCTGTAACTATGTCCCAAATCTTTCATCCCATTTGATCCTCACAAGCATTCTGCAAGATCATGGTATTACATCCTTTTTACAAATGACAAAACAGCTGGGCACGGTGGCTGATGCCTGTAATCCCAGCACTTTAGGAGGACAAGGCAGGAGGGTTTCTTGAGCTCGGGAGTTTGAGACCAGCCTGGCCAACAAGGTGAAAGCCCCTCTCTACTAAAAACACAAAATTAGCCGGGCATGGTGGTGCATGCCTGTAATCCCAGCTACTCGGGAGGCTGAGGCAGGAGAATGGCTTGAACTCAGGAGGTGGAGCTTGCAATGAGCCGAGAGCATGCCACTGCACTCCAGCCTGGGCAACAGAGCAAGACTCAGTCTCAAAAAAAGAAAAAAAAGAAAAAAAAGGCTGGACACGGTGGCTCACGCTTGTAATCCCAGCACTTTGGGAGGTGGAGGCGGGCGGATCACGAGGTCAGGAGATCGAGACCATCCTGACTAACATGGTGAAACCCCGTCTCTACTAAAAATACAAAAAATTAGCCAGGCGTGGTGGCAGGCGCCTATAGTCCCAGCTACTCGGGAGGCTGAGGCAGGAGAATGGCATGAACCCGGGAGGCGGAGCTTGCAGTGAGCCGAGATCATGCCACTGCACTCCAGCCCGGGCGACAGAGCGAGACTCCATCTCAGAAAAAAAAGGAAAAAAACACACACACACACACACACACACAAATGACAAAACATTCAGAAAGGGTAGATACTTGTACAAGTCAAATGACTGATCTGTGTGGCTGGTGTTGGCACTCAAGTCAGATCAGTCATATTCCAGAGCGTGTGCTCTCAACAAAGTCAATGGTTATCAAGGTTTGAATGATCCCAGGTGTTCAGGAAAGAGAACGCAGTTACCTGTTGTGTAAGAGTACAATGGTGAGCTGGTGGGTTGTATCCTTATTGCTCCCTGCAGTGTCGTAGGGTGAGTTTCTGCTGGCTGAGGTGAAGATGGTGAAGTGGCTACTGGAATGAAAAGAAGAATTGTTCCATTTGTGGAGGAAAATGTGCACCCCAAGAAAAATAAAGAACAAAACTAGAATCAGGAATTACCATCAACTTTCCATGGGCCCTTCTCCTGGCCTTCCACAGTGGGCATGCAGGGCTCCTACCCACCCACTTCTGAACCTTTCGGCTCCTCTTAGAAATGTGTTCAAAGATGGCCTTCAGGCATTGCCCTGCTATCTAATTATCTCATTAACACGAGGAAATGCAATCTAGATAATGTTCTACATAGTCAATATATACGATTATCTCAAACTTTCTATACTCGCAGGTTCCCTCTAAGTAGACAAAGCCAACAACAGGGCATTTTACGTAGAACATCCAATTAAGCTTTATTTTATTCATACAAGTGATATTTCACTTTCAGAAAATGGGGGCTTAGGAATTTGCACTAACATGCCCTACCCCCTTCACAACAGCCCCATTCTGGGTTTCCTGGCGTCACTCAAGTTCAATTATCCACACATCCAATAACTAACAGAATAGATACAATATTAATTCCTTGAGGTCTCTTAAAGCTGACAATATTGCCCAATGTCAGCCTTGGTAATGATTTGCAACCCTAAAGGTAAGGTTCCTGGCAGGCCCTGACCCCAGCTCCTTCCACATCTGCATTCTAGTCATTCCTTTAGGGGTGATTTCCTGTGTTTTCTGACTCATCTTACACTTCTCACTGTAAAGCTTCCATTAGGAATTCTCCAGCATAGGGCTACATTCCCCTTTCCTTTCCTGAAATCCCTCCTTTATTTCCTATCAGAGATCTCACCTTATTTGCAAAGTTGATCACTTGCCTCTTCACAAAGCATTTATATGATTCCCTTCTCTTAGAGCACCACAGACATTTAGAGTCAATTAGTGACGGTGACTGGATGAATTCCCAAACCTGGGCTTTCCTTATTGCCTCTCACTGGTCTGTTTCTCCTTCCCCACCACAGTCTCCATAACTTCACTTTTCAACATCGCTCTTTCTTCTGTTCTCAACTTTTTCCTGTTTTCCTCTAGTGCTCAAACCTGTAAGAGGATGTGGCTCTCTTTTGGAACGAAAAACAGAACAACACAGGAGAGTCATGTGGGCAGTCTGTACCCAGTTGAGTTCTGTGCAAAAGATCTCTTGAGCTTAACTTCTTTCCTAAGTTTGGGTCCTTATGGCATCTTTCTTTTCTCCACTGCTCCTACAACCATACATACAATTGTTCCATGGATGTTTTAGGCAGCAAGCAGGTACTAGGGGCACTGAGCAGGGAGGATTGGATGCAAAGATAAATGTCCCTGCGTTCTATTTGCTCCAGGGTTCTCTCATTCCTGGACTGCAATGTTCAACTCACGCAAACTCTTTGGAAAACTATCCAGATAAGAATAACCTCAATTGATACCATCCTCCAGGTTATAGCCATATAAACCAACTCTTAGGAGAAAGGCAACTTTCTCCCAAATCTCGGCTTTAAATGAAGTCAGTGACTTAGGGATGTTCTCCAAAACAAGTCCACTAATCCATCCACCTTAGCAGACACAAGCTAAGTATTAAAAAGTGAAATCAACATTGAGAAAGTCTAACAGACTCTAGTGTGTGCGGCTGCCTGGAACAAAACTGTTTTTCTTACAAAAGCTTTATGGCTCTAAAATCCAAGATATGACCTAATTGACACCCTCTCTTCCAAACTGAGCTACTAGCCCAATCCTTCAGATCTCTCCTGGTTAAATACACACACAATTCAATGGGAGTCGAGGGAAATCAATATGTTCCATCAGATTTTTCCAGCTAAGAGGTTGTGACATTTGTTACTCCTCAGAATCCAGAGCCACCCTAAGGGGTCAATGGATTTCTGAGGGCTTTGAGAATCTCCACTAAAAGTTATCTTTTAAATCCCGGAAATGGAAGATTTGAACCTATACTTGTCCTCAGAATGACAAGCTATTTCCCTACCTATAAGTCAAGTTATCCTCCACTTGTATTAAATCTAATGTCTTATTTACAGGGAATTTGAAGTATCAACTATATGGCCTGAACTGAAAAAAATAAACCTGTACATTCTAAATCCCTAAAGCCCTTAAACCCAATGTTACTTTTTCCTAAGTATAAATCACACCTTTTGCAATTTCCACTGTACATAAATAAATTAAAGGACCTTTGAAGTAAAAATGTGTAAGTCATTGACTACCCTGAAAAGACAGTGTGGTTGTTTAAGGGTTTTTTTCAGTAAAAATATTAGATCAGGGCAAACTCATCCAAACAGAAAACTCAGTGCTCACAATAGGAGGCATGATCCAGTAGTTAAAAGTACTGGCCCCATTTCAAGCTAACAGAGATCAAAACCTGACTTAACCACTTTCTATCTGTGCAAATTTCTTTTTTCTTTCTCTTTTCTTTCTTTTTCACTCTGTTACCCAGGCTAGAGTGCAGTGGTGCAATCATGGCTCACTGCAGTCTTGACCTCCCGGCCCCAAGCGATTCCTCCACCTCAGCCTCCCAAGTAGCTGGGACTAAAGGCATGCACCACCATGTAGAGACGAGGTCTCACTATGTTGCCCAGGCTGGTTTTGAACTCCTCAGCTAAAATTACAGTCATGAGCCACCGCACCTGGCTTCTATCTGTGTAACTTTCAACAATGAACTTTTAGACTCTGTCTCAGTTCTCACAATTATAAACCACACCTACAGTGGATATAATTATCCTAAGAATTACATGCATGAAGCATGGTGCCTGGTAGATAGAAAACAGTAAATGTTAACTTATCTGAAATTAAGGTCTTTCAGAATGGACTAAATGATCTCTCTTCAGAGCTCTTTGTGAGGACACAATCTCATTTATCTGACCTTGGTTCTCTGGCATTCCCTGTGTTTTCATCATAAAGCCATACCTAGCTGAGTCAGATCCACAGTATCCCTGTTAGATGTTCTACATCAGTGGTCCAGCTATTTTTGGTTAATAATCAATTTCTTTGAGAATCTGACAAAAAGCAATGGGTCCCCTCACTCAAAAAATGCTTATTGGTGCAAAAGATGCATATAACTTGGGAGTTGGGGAGGATCACAAACCTGAGGAGACCCTGATTGAAACCCAGGTAAGACCCCTCCCTCTAGACTGTCCTTCTACCTTGATACAATGCCCTGGATGGTCTGCAGCTCCTCATTAGAAGGCCTTTGGGCTCCCAAACACATCTGTTTTACCTGGTTCATGGTTCTGCCTGGGCAAAGGCATTGGAGGAACAAAGGTAGAGACCATTGTTGTCATTGGAACACTTGTCGTTGGAATGCTCGTTGTCATTGGAACGCTCGTTGTCATTGAAACAGTCGTTGTCGTTGGAACAGTGGTGCTCGTTGGAACAGTCGTGACGGTTGGAACAGTTGTGACAATTGGAGTAGTCGTGACCATGGCTGGAGTCAGAAATCAACATGAGAGTGAGCATAAGTCAAACAAGAAACAAGAGCCTCAGGCTGGAACTGTACCCTAGCACACCAATGACAGACTGTTCCTAGGTGGAGTTAACTTCCTAAACTGTCAATCTTGGTCATTGCCCAGCTAGAAACTGTGACAGGAGAGGGCCTTGGAGACATACCCCTCCTTCCAAAAGAAGAGTAGATGTATTGAAAGGTACATGCATATTCAGCAAATAAGAACAGACACTTCATATTTGCACTGAAGCACTTTTTTGGGGTCAGGGTCTCACTCTGTCATCCAGGCCAGACTGTAGTGGCATGATCAACTCACTGCTGCCTCAAACTCCCAGGCTCAAGCAATCCTCCTGTGTCAGCTTCCCAAGTAGCTGGGACTACATGCAGGCATCACCACACCTGGCTAATTTTAAAAAAAAACTTTTTTTGTAGAGACTGGGCATGGTGGCTCATGCCTGTAATCCCAGCACTTTGTGGGACCAAGGTGGGTGGACTACTTCAGCTCAGGAGTTCAGAGTTCGAGGCCAGCCTGGGCAACAGGGCGAAACCCCATCTCTACAAAAAATAGTCAAGTGTGGAGACACATGCCTGTAATCCCAGCTACTTGAAAGGCCGAGGCACAAGAATTGATTGAACCCCAGAAGTGGAGGTTGCAGTCAGTAGAGACTGGGCCACTGCACTCCAGCCTGAGAAACAGAGCGAGACCCTGTCTCAAAAAAAAAAAAAAAAAAAAAGAATTGACCGCATCTTGCTCACCCTTATAAGGGAAACAATCCAAGTCCAAAAGCCAAGAGACTGCAAATTAAAGTTCCTCTTAATTAAAACGAAAATAGAGACACAGCTTATTAAGGTCATAGGTATTGGGTTCTATTATCATTGTAAGACCTTAGTGGAAGAAGATTCATTAAGAAAAAGCAATGGCCGGGCACGGTGGCTCACGCCTGTAATCCCAGCACTTTGGGAGGCCGACACAAGTGGATCGCCTGAGCCCAGAAGTTTGAGACTAGCCTGGGCAACATAGCGAAACCATATCTCTACAAAAAAAATTTTAAAAATTAGCCAGGCATGGTGATGCACTCCTGTAGTCCCAGCTACTCAGGAGGTTGAGGCAGGAGAATCACTTGAACCTAGGAGGCGGGGGATGCAGTGAGTATCGATCACACCACCGCACTCCAGCCTGCTACCTGGGCAACAGAGTGAGACTCCATCTCAAAAAAAAAAAAAAAAAAGGCCCTGCGTGGTGGCTTACACCTGTAATCCCAGCACTTTGGGAGACTGAGGCAGGCAGATCATTTGAGGTCAGGAGTTCGAGACCAGCCTGGCCAACATGGTGAAACCCCATCTCTACTAACACAAAATACAAAAATTAGCTGGGTATGGTGGCGCCTGCCTGTAGTTCCAGCTACTCGGGAGGCTGAGACAGGAGAATTGCTTGAACCTGGGAGGCAGAGGGTTGCAGTGAGCCACAATTGTGCCACTGCACTTCAGCCTGGGCAACAGCGAGACTCTGTCTCAAAAAATAAAAAAATAAAAAAGGACAGTTCAAGGTGAATAAATTCAGCTTGATAAAAATATTCACTGTATTTTACTATGGAACAGTAAATGCTATTTCTTGGACCAACTACTGTGTTTGAAGTACATTTGACCCTCCATATTTGTGGGTTCTGTATCCGTAGATATAACCAAGACTTTGGATGGAAAATGTATGGTGGAAAAAGAAGGATATGTTGTCTGCTGTACTGAACAAATATAGACTTGTTTGTCATTATTCCCTAAATAATGCAGTATAACAACCAAATGCATAGTATTTACATTGTATTAGGTGTTATAAATAATCTAGAGATAATTTAAAGCATATGGGACTATGTGCATAGTTTACATGCAAATACTACACCATTTTATATAAGGGACTTCAGCATCTGCAGATTTTGGTATCAAGGGGGTCCTGGAACCAATTTCCCGTGGATATCAAGGAACAATTGTACTGCTTTAGGAGCTAGTTTGCTGATTCTAGCCTGACCTTGAATTATGCTTGGCCTTGCAACTTCATCTACACAAAAGTTACTCAATTTCCCAAGAACAAGAGTTTATTTAAAAACAGGACTTACAGGAACCTCCTCTTTCCCTATTAAGAAAAAAGAAAATTACTACCAAACAGAAAATTCAATTAACTAGCAAGAAATATCAAAGAAAAACTTACGTGGCACAATCTCCAATGATATGGTGATTGTCATGTCATTGAACCACCCACGGTGCTCAACGCGGCAACAATATATGCCATTGTCAGACACAGCTGTATTTTCTATAGTCAGAGAGACATCCCTTCTTGAAAGGTCCCCCAGTAGCTTATAGCGTGTGTCCTTCTGATAGGTGATGTGGGTTCCATTGGTCCAGACAATGCCAATTCTGCATGTGAATAAAGAACATGCGCCTCTATTCCAGCACATGGATGTGACAGCTCCACTGTAGTGGCAGGGTAGTGTGACAGACGAACCTGCCACTCCATCAACCTTTACAGAACCAGCTACAGAATCTGCAATGAAGAAAAGACAAACTGAGAATGAGTCCTCAATATTTCATCTTGGCCGGGCACAGTGGCTCACGCCTGTAATCCAAGAACTTTGGGAGGCCAAGGCAGGCAGATCAACCGAGGTCAGGAGTTCAAGACCAGCCTAGTCAACATGGCAAAACCCGATCTCTACTAAAATAAAATACAAAAATTAGTGGGGTGTGGTGGTGTAATCCCAGCTACTCAGGAGGCTAAGGCAGGGAGAAGTGCTTGAACCTGGGAGGCGGAGGTTGCAGCAAGCTGAGCTCGTGCCACTACACTCCAGCCTGGGTGACAGAGCAGACTCTGTCTCCCCCACCACAAAAAAAAAAAATTCTCTTAATTTTTTTTTACTTGTTTTACTTTCTTTAAAAAAATAATTTATTCATTTTTTAATTGTTTATTTTTTATTTTTTTGAGACAGAGTCTTGCTCTGTCACCCAGGCTGTAGTGCAGTGGCGCAAAGATCTTGGCTCACTGCTACCCCCGCCTCCCAGGTTCAAGCAATTCTCATGCATCAGTCTCCTGAGTAGCTGGGATTACAGGCACATGCCACCACGCCCAGCCAATTTTTGTATTTTTAGTAGAGACAGGCTGGTCTTGAACTCCTGACCTCAAGTGATCCACGCACCTGAGCCTCCCAAAGTGCTAGGATTATAGGCATGAGCCACCATGCCCAGCCTTGTAAATAGACATTATAGCAGGAAGGTTTTTCCCCTTTTTCCAAGTTAGCTGATATAGCTGGAATTTTTTAAATTTGAGATTATAAGCATTTTTCTATGTTAGCATTCTTTTAATTTTTTCTTTTTTAGACAAAGTCTTGCTAAAAAGAACTTCTTTTTTTTTTTAGACGGAGTCTCGCTCTGTGGCTCAGGCTGGAGCACAGTGGTGCGATCTCGGCTCACTGCAAGCTCCACCTCCCAGGTTCACGCCATTCTCCTGCCTCAGCCTCCCCAGCAGCTGGGACTACAGATGCACGCCGCCATGCTCGGCTAATTTTTTTGTATTTTTAGCAGAGACGGGGTTTCACCATGTTAGCCAGGATGGTCCTGACCTCGTGATCCGCCCACCTCAGCCTCCCAAAGTGCTGGGATTACAGGTGTGAGACACCACGCCCGGCCGCCAAGAAATTCTTATTTAATTTTGCCTAATACTAGTATCATTTTCTTTGGATTACACATATAATGCATGCTATTACAATTTGGTTATAGAAGTATATAAGGAGAGATTATTTTTCCCCCATAATCCCAAAGGCATATATCACTCCAGAAATTTGTGTTTAAAAATTAGGATATGCCTATTTTAATCTTTCCTTATCTCATAGAATGTTTTGAATTAAAGTGTTTATTTCAAAATAAAATACTTAGGCCAGGTGTGGTGGCTCACGCCTATAATCCCAGCACTTTGGGAGACTGAGGTGGGAGGATCACTTGAGCCCAGGAGGTCGAGGTTGCAGTGAATCAAGATTGCCCAACTAGGTCAGGTGCGGTTACTCACGCCTGTAATCCCAGCACTTTGGGAGGCCGAGGCAGGTGGATCACAAGGTCAGGAGTTCAAGATCAGCTTGGCCAAGATGGTGAAACCTTGTCTCTACTAAAAATACAAAAAAATTAGTTGGGAGTGGTGGCAGGTACCTGTAATGCCAGCTACTTGCGAGACAGAGGCAGAGAATTGCTTGAACCCAGGAGGCGGATGTTGCAGTGAGCCAAGATCGTGCCACTGCACTCTAGCCTGGGCGACAGAGCGAGACTGTCTCAAAAAAAAAAAAGATTGCCCTACTGCACTCCAGAGTGAGACCTTATGAAGAGAGAGAGAGAGAGAGAAAGAAAGAAAGAAAGAAAGAAAGAAAGAAAGAAAGAAAGAAAGAAGAAAGAAAGAAAGAAAGAAAGAAAGAAAGAAAGAAAGAAAGAAAGAAAGAAAGAAAGAAAGAATTGAATGTGGCTGAAAAAAATTGGAAGGCACAAAAGAATACAATAAGGATTAACCCTCCCTCCACCTCCCACCCTCTGCCCCCATCCCACAGTACCTACCGTCACTATTTCCTACTACATGTATCTATGCATATACATCTAACCACTCCCTTTTTGTTTAAACACAAATGGCAGCATGTGACACACTGTGCTGCATCTTGCCTTGTTCATTTAGCCATGAATGTTGTAATTCATAGCAGTTAAGCAATTTCTTTGGCCTAAAACTTTATTCTGGTCCTGCTCACTAGTTAACTCATAGCCATACAACAGTGCCCAAAGAACATCTACATTCATCCACCACCACCATCCCCTCCCCTTCCCCTACCCCATTCTCTGGCTTCTAACCCTCCTCTACTCCCTTCTTCCCACCCAGGGCACCTACTCACTTACCTGCCAGATGTAGGATGAGGCTTAAGATGACCACTTGAGGATGCATTATGGGATCAGCCTGAAGGAAAATGAGCAGACAGGCTGGTTGGTACCCCCCACCAGATGGTATCTGATCAAGTCTTAATTCTCAGATTGCAACTTATCTTTTCACCCAATTGGTTGATTCATATGAGCCTGCTCTGCTGGAAATGAGAGAAGACCACACATAACGGCATGAGAGCTCTGTTCATTCCCTGCAGCTGAGAGCTCTGTGCCTTCCAAACGACCGGGAAAGCTGTCCACAGAAACAGCCCCTGACTTCCCAGCTTCTTCCCCACACATAGCCTCCAAACTGACTCCTGGTCCTGATACAGGGGATCAGGGAACAAACAAAAAGGAAACTGGGCCGGGCGCGGTGGCTCACGCCTGTAATCCCAGCACTTTCGGAGGCCGAGTCGGGCGGATCACGAGATCAGGAGATCGAGACCATCCTGGCTAACAGGGTGAAACCCCGTCTCTACTAAAAATACAAAAAATTAGCCGGGCGTGGTCGCGGGCGCATGTAGTCCCAGCTACTGGGGAGGCTGAGGCAGGAGAATGGCGTGAACTTGCGGGAGGCGGAGCTTGCAGTGAGCCGAGATCCCGCCACTGCACTCCAGCCTGGGCGACAGAGTGAGACTCCGTCTCAAAAAAGAAAAGGAAACTGGAGGCAGAGAACCAGCGTGGCTCAATGGCAGCATGAGAGCAAATGCCAGCCTTCCAGTGGCAGAGATGCACTTGCTTTTCAGAGTAAACTGGGCCTCTGGTGGACGTGGAGCTTTTCCTGCTCAGTGGCCACAACGACTCATCCCTAGCCTTAGCAGTCACATTGCCAAGTTTGCCATTAGCAAGAGAAATTGATAGTGAATGTGAATCACTGTGCCTACCTTTATGCTCCTGGACAACATGATTCAGACTGCACCTCCTTACCAAGGGATTTCAAGAGAATGCTTCAGGAAACAGCAGTCTGGAGCAGACTTAACGCTCAGATCCAAGCTCTGTCACTCACAATGCTGGGTAACCCTGAGAGTTCCTGAGTTCTCTTCAAACCTCTATTTCCTCAGTTGTAAAATAGCACTAAAAATGCTTCCTCTATCTCCCACCAAGGATTCATATAATAAGCAAAAAGGGCCACGGAAGAACTTCGAAAACTAAATCTACATCATATGCACTAATAGTACTAGCTAAGGTTTTTGGAGAATACTATATAGCAGGCTCTGTGTCAAGCACCCACATGCGTTAAATCGGGCTGTTGACTTCTGCTCTTAATCATTAAACCATACAAACATGAGTAAGCTTGCCTAGTACTTCATTAACTCCTCTTCTGGTCTAAGAATTCAGTAACTTCCAAGGAGGCAGTGGTGCTCTGTATCTTGCAGCTTATGACAGGGTTCATGGGGAAATGGATGGTCTTAGCATAGTGTTTTGTATGGCAGCCTTTAAAAATTCATTTCTTGACTGGATGTGGTGGCTCGTGCCTGTAACCCCAGCACTTTGGGAGGCCGAGGTAGGCCAGTCACCTGATGTCAGGAGTTTAGGCCAGTCACCTGATGTCAGGAGTTAAGACCAGTCTGACCAGTCTGGCTAACATGGTGAAACCTCAACTCTACTAAAAATACAAAGGTGGGGGTGGTGGCGGGCGCCTGTAATCCCAGCTACTTAGGAGGCTGAGGCAGAAGAATTGCTTGAACCTGGAAGGTGGAGGTTGCAGTGAGCCGAGATCAAGCCATTGCACTCTAGCCTGGACAACAAGAGCAAAACTCCATCTCAAAAATAAAAATAAAAATTCATTTCTTGCCAGGTACAGTGGCTCACGCCTGTAATCCCAACACTTTGGGAGGCCAAGGCAAGTGGATCACCTGAGGTAAGGAGTTTGAGACCAACCTGGGCAACATAGCAAGACTCCCTCTCTGCAAAAAAACAAACAAACAAAAATAGGCCTGGTGTACATGACTGTAGTCCCAGCTACTCAGGAGGCTGAGGCAGGAGGATTGCTTGAGCCCAGCAGTTGGAGGCTGTGATTGTGCCACTGCACGCCAGCCTGGGTGACAGAGCAAGACCCTGTTTCTCAAGGAAATAAAAGATTGAAAAATAAAAGCTAGTTCAATTCAACCAGTTATTACTAACATATTGAGCTGATGGGACATGACTCAATATACTAAGGACGTCAAAAATCCAGAATTGTGAAATCGGGCAGGGGACATGGGTAAGTAAGCAACTAATGAAATCAGCATGAGTAAGGTAGAGGTAAATATATAATCAGACTACATCATTCCCCCACTGATAACCCTCTCATACCTCTCTCAGAAAAATAATAATAATAATAATAATAATTCCTAAATCTTTACTCAAATTACTGAAGCCCTGGTGATCTGGCCCTGACCTACCCCATAGATTTCTTCCACCGCTCTCTCCCCTGCTGACTCAGCCCCAGCCACCAGAGCTTTCTTTCCAACTTGCCTCAACCCTAAGGCCTTTTCCGTGGCTGTGTTCTCTATCTAGCTCCCTGGCCCCACCATTTTCACTTTTTTCCTTTTCATTTTTATCCCAGCTTAAATGTTACCTCCCTGGACATTTTTCACTGGTCCTTCAATCTAAAGCAGCCAACCAGTCCCTTTCACTATTATTATCTTGTCTTCCTTAATGCATATGATCTGTGTGTGCAATATATGTGGTGTCTGTCTCTATTCCCTCCTATAGAGTGCTGCCCAGTAGAATTTTAGTAATGGAGTTATTCTGGTAACGGAGTTATTCTGGAACTGATGAGCCAGAGAGAGCCAAGACAGGGATGTGGAGCCAGTGCTCTGAGATGTTACATAACTGTACAACTCCATAGGATTTGAATTTGAATTCTATAGGATCGATTCTGTCTCCAGTAGAATATTGGTAACGGAGTTATTCTGTGTGAGTGTCGTGCACTACAGCAGCCACTAGCCACATATGATTATTGAGCACTTGAAATGTGGCTAGGGCAACTAAGGCATTTTTAATTTTTTTTTTTTCCAAGACAGAGTCTGACTCTGTCACCCAGGCTGGAGTTCAGTGTCACAATCTCGGCTCAGTGCAACCTCCATCTCCTGAGTTTAAGCGATTCTCTTGCCGCAGTCTCCTGAGTAGCTGGGACTACAGACACGCGCCACCATGCCTGGCTAATTTTTGTATTTTTAGCAGAGGCGGGCTTTCACCATGTTGGCCAAGCTGGGCTGGAACTCGTGGCCTCAAGTGATACGCTCACCTCAGCTTCCAAAAGTGCTGGGATTACAGGTGTGAGCCGCCATGCCTGGTCTAAAAATTTTTTATTTAATTTCATTTTAATTAAAATTTCAGATTGCTTGAGCCCAGGAGACAGTCTTTGGGGAGTTGAGATGGCACCGCTGCACTCAAGCCTTAGATGACAGAGCTTTCAAAAAAATAAATTAATCAAAAATAAAAAATAAAATTTAAATTGTCACACATAGCCACTGTGTCGCATGGCACCCAACTCCAGACCATAAACTCCTTTAAGGCAATTTAAGTGTTGAGGCCAGGCATGGTTGTTCACACCTGTAATCCAAAGGAGGCCGTGGCGGGAGGATCACTTGAGGTCAGGGGTTCCAAACCAGCCTGGCCAACATGGTGAAACCCCGACTCTACCAAAAATGCAAAAATTAGCCAGGCTTGGTGGCGGGTGCCTGTAATCCCAGCTACTCAGGAGGCTGAGGCAAGAGAATCGCCTGAACCCGGGAGGCAGAGGTTACCGTGAGCCGAGATTATGCCACTGCACTCTGACCTGGGCCACACAGTGAGACTTCTCAAAAAAAAAAAAAAGTTATTAATTGAATAGATAAACAAATGGAAACACAAACCCATAGGGAAAGACCATTGATTTTGATGGTGGAATGTGGGGGGTGGGAAGAATTTCTTAAAAAGTGACATGTGAGAAGAATGGGTGGATGGTGTTTCAAGTGGAGGAAATCATGAGCCAGAGAGAGCCAAGACAGGGACGTGGAGCCAAGGCTCTGAGATGTTACATAACTACGATTCCATAGGATTGAATTTTCTGACACAGGACCATCTCCCATGAGAGATGCCTGTGTTCTAAAGACTCCCAAACAATATAGCACAGTGGATTTTTTTATGAGCTATACAACCTCCATGAATCACTACTCTTTAGGGCAAACTTCATGACCCACCGAAGGATGCATCCCAGTTGTGGGGTAAAGCTGGAGGTGACAATACTTGGGCACCAAAGCTGAATTTCCAGCTGCACACTAGAGAGCTGCATCTGTGTAAGCCAAGATTAACGGCAGTGAATTGAAATGATTCAGAATATGGGCCAGGTGCGGTGCTGGGTGCCTGTAATCCCAGCTACTTAGGAGGCTGAGGCAGGAGAACTGCTTGAACCCGGGAGGCGGAGGTTGTAGTGAGCTAAGATCACGCCACTGCACTCCAGCCTGGACAACAGACGGACACCCTGTCTCAAAAAATAGAAAGAATTCAGAAAAGAAAATAATTCAGCGTTCTTTATTGCAACCACCACTGACTTCCCTGCTATCTCAGCACACATCATACCTCCAGCTCCAGCCTCCTGCAAAACAGTTCAGCTGTTCATATTCCCCATGCTTTCACCACAGCAAGATCTCCTTAGGCCCCCTCCACAACTAGGGACTCACCAACTCCACAACATTGTACCTGTCAGTCTCTCCCTCATCCCCATCACTTTATATTAGGCCTCTATAATCCATACTTCTGCAATTCCCTCCGAAACTGTCTTCCTACCTTTCACTTCTCTTACTGCCCTGCCCACTGCCCTAAGCTAGTTATTTTCCTTCACCTACTCCTCTGATTTCATAACAAGTAATATGATGCTTCTGTTTTTTTATATCTTTTACAAAGATATAAAAATTACAAGGTACCACTTATGTTTACCATAGAATATATATAAAAGGCCAGGCATGGTGGCTCACACCTGTAATCCCAGCACTTTGGGAGGCCAAGGCAGGAGGATCACTTGAGGTCAGGAGTTCAAGACCAGCCTGGCCAACATGGCAAACCCCTGTCTCTACTAAAACTACAAAAATTAGCCAGGTGTGGTGGCACGTGCCTGTAGTCTCAGATACTAGGGAGGCTAAGGCAAGAAAATCGCTTGAACCTGGGAGGTAGAGGTTGCAGTGAGCTGAGATCACACCACTGCACTCCAGCCTGGGTGACAGAGTGAGATTCTGTCTCAAAAAAAAAAAAAAGAAAAGAAAATATGTAAAAATACCAAAAGTGTACTCATTTAACAATTATTTGTTGATGATCTGCAATATGTTAGAAATGATCCTATTCATCTGAAATGTACCAATGAACCAAAGACCTCTGGCCTCATGTAACTCACATTTATTTATTTATTTTTTTTTTTTTGAGACGGAGTCTCGCTCTGTCGCCCAGGCTGGAGGGCAATGGCACAATCTCAGCTCCCTGCAACCTCTGCCTCCTGGGTTCAAGCGATTCTCCTACCTCAGCCTCCCAAGAAGCTGGGATTACAGGCATGCGTCACCACACCAGCTAATTTTTGTAATTTTAGTAGAGACGGGGTTTCACCATGTTGGTTAGGCTGGTCACGACCTCCTGACCTCAAGTGATCTGCCCGCCTTGGCCTCCCAAAGTGCTGGGATTATAGGCGTGAGCCACCACGCCCGGCCTCATGTAACTTACATTTAACTGAAAAATAAATACACAGATTTTTAAAACATCACTAAAATGTAATTTATCAGCATATTACAAGTTGATGAATGCTAATGCAAAAAAGGCAAAAGGATACACAAGAGCAGGGTGAAGGTGGTTGGGAGTGGAGGGTTGAGGAGGCACTGAGTTGCAATTTTAAACAACGTGGTCAGGTTTGAATAGTGTCTATTACTTTCACCAAGAAGGTGATTATTTGAACTAAGACAAAGGACAAGGGAGTTAGCCAAGACAGGAAAAGCTTTCCATGGAGACAGACAGGAAGGGCAAAGGCCCTAAGGCAGGAGGGTGCCTGGTATGTTCACAGAGCAAGAGAGGCCAGCGTGACTGCAACAGAATGAGGGACAGGGATCACAGAGGAGTGAGGAAAGAGGACAGACATATGGGGCTTAGGAGCCATATTCTGAGGACATAGGCTTTCACCTCACATGAAAAGAAGCACCACTGCAGGGGCATAGGGTGATAGGGTCTAACTTCGTTTGAGAAGGACCACTGTGGCTGCTAGGTTGAGAAGCAGGGAGACCTGTCAGGAGACTATGGCAAGATTCCGGAAGAGATGGGTTAGCAGTGGAAGTGGTCAATGAACTTTCCTCACTCAAGCTAGAGTAGCCAGATGTGATGGCTCACAGCTGTAATCCCTGGACTTTGGGAGGCCAAAGCGGGAGGACTGCTTGAGCCCAGGAGCTCAGGACAACATAGCAAGACCCCGTCTCTCTACAAAAAAAAAAAAGAAAGAAAGAAAAAGAAAAATTAGCCAGGCATACTGGCATGCAACTTGTAGTCCCAGCTACTCAGGAGGCTGAGGCAGGAGAACGGCTTGAGCCAAGGAGGTGGAGAAGGTGGAGCAAACAGGATTTCCTGTAGGATATGAGGAGAAAGGGCCTAAGATGACTCCAAGGATTTCGGCCTGAGCCACTGGAAGAGCTGGAGGTTCCAACCAATTAAGACAAGGAAAGCTGCAAAGGCTGGGCTCAGTGGCTCGCACCTGTAATCCTAACACCTTGGGAGGCCAAGGCGGGTGGATCACCTGAGGTCAGGAGTTCAAGACCAACCTGGCCAACATGGCAAAACCCTGTCTCTACTAAAAATACAAGAAATTAGCCAGGCATGGTTGTGGGTGCCTGTAATCCAAGCTACTCAGGAGGCTGAGCCAGGAGAATTGCTGGAACCCAGGATGCAGAGGTTGGAGTGAGCCAAGATCATGACACTGCACCCTAGCCTGGGCAACAGAGCAAGACTCCACCTCAAAAAAAAAAAAAAAAAAACAAAAAACCTGCATGACCACAGGTTTTAGAGGAAATATTCAGGGTTTTAAGTATGTTGAGTTTGACATGTCTTAGAGCCATGTGGAGACTGCTGGAGTTCAGGAGTGAGGTCTGAGCTAAAGATACAGTTACAAGTTATTGGCTTAGAAATGGTATTTTAAAGCCAGGAGCCTGAATGAGGTAGGAATTCAAAGGATGAGATTCAAAGGAATGCTTGATGCTAAGGACTAGGTCCTGGGGCCTTCCAGTATTAAAAGGTTAAAAGGGGCACAAGCATGTTGACTCATGCAGGTAATCCCAACACTTTGGGAGACCGGGGCAGGCTGATAACCTAAGGTCAGGAGTTCCAGGTCAGCCTGGCCAACATGGTGAAACACCATCTCTACATAAGAATAAATTTTAACGCCGGGCATGGTGACTCACACCTGCAATCTTAGCACTTTGGGAGGCCAAGGCGGGCTGATCACTTGAGGTCAGGAGTTCCAGGCCAGCCTGGCCAACATTGTGAAACCCCGTCTCTACTAAAAGTACAAAAATTAGCTGGGTGTGGTGGCGCATGCCTGTAATCCCAGCTACTCAGGAGGCTGAGGCAGGAGAATTGCTTGAACCTGGGAGACAGAGGTCACAGTGAGCCGAGATCATGCCACTGCACTCCAGCTTGCGTGACAGAGCAAGACTCCGTCTCAAACAAACAAAAAAAAGTTAATTAATTAATTTAAAAAAATTTTGTTAAAGGCTGAGGTGGAAGAGGCACCAACACAGAAATGGAAGCAGCCCAAGGAGGTAAGAGAAAAAGCAAAAAGGTCCTAGAAGCCAAGTGAAGCAAATGCATCAAAGAACAGGCCCAATCATGAGGCAAATGCTGCAAAGGAAAGAGATAAGATTTGTCATAGATTGAGCAAGCTGGAGATTATCAGTGAGCCCAGTACTTTATACTGCAGTAAAAAGTTTACAAAGAGGAAAATCAGGAGATAATTGAATACAGGAAACGCTTTCAAGGAGTTTGCATTGAAAAACCTAGTTGGACGTGAGTGCCTATAGTCCCAGCCATTTGGGAGGCTAAGGGGGAGGGATCACTTGAGCCCAGGAGTTTGAGGCTGCAGTGAGATATGGTAGCACTACTGCATTCCAGCCTGGGTGACAGAGTGAGTCCCTGTCTTCCAAAAACACAAAAAGTTTTGCAAAAATGGAAGGAGAAAATCCTGGGTGTTTTTTTTTTTTTTAAGTGATAAAAATAACAGCATGTTTTTATGATCTGGAGACAATCAAGAGGAAGAAAGGGAAAATTTGCTGGGGCAACAAGTCAACAGAGGAGTGTGATCCTTTGCCCAAGTAGAAGGTCTAATTCACAACCAGGGATATCTTGTTGATGCACACGCTAAGTGAGCACATAATGTCTGGGGAAGCTCCAGGTTGATTGCTTCGTCAGTGAAAAAGGAAACAGTTAAAAGCAGTAAGGGCTGGGTGCGGTGGCTCATGCCTGTAATCCCAGCACTTTGGGAGGCTGAGGCAGGCAGATCACTGGAGGTCGGGAGTTCGAGACCAGCCTGACCAACAGAGAAACCCCGTCTCTACTAAAAATATAAAATTAGCCAGGCGTGGTGGTACATGCCTGTAATCCCAGCTATTTAGGAGGTTGAGGCATGAGAATCACTTGAACCCGGGAGGCAGAGGTTGTGGTTAGCAGCAAGGATTGGGGAAGAGGTTTGGGGAATTTGAAGAGAGCTTTAGGTGAGCAAATTAAGTAAGGACAAATGTTCCACCATCTGGCAGCACTCAGGTATCACTGGAAGTAGGAGGTCATGAGGTTGATGCTCTGCAGCTACCTGCAGGTGCAGGCTATGGGGGAGGAAGAGGACTCATATCAGCAGATAACTTCTTAATCTTCCCATGTATTTCTCTAAACATCATTTCCACTTCAAAGGCATTTAATGGCTTGCCAGTGCCTTTAAGGCAAAGTCCAAACTCTAAAAGCTGCCCACCTTCCCAGGCTGGTCACACCCGTCACTCTAAGCTTCACAAAGTTCCAAACAAACCAAATTGCTTATACTCACTAATCTTTGCAAGCTCAATAATTTCTAACACACGAGCCTACTACAAACCTTCAAAAATCAGCAGCCCAGCCTGGGCAACGGAGTGAGTCCCCATCTCTACAAAAAATAAAAATAAAAAAATTAGCTGTGCATGGTTGCACAAGTGTGTGGTCCCAACTATTTGGAAGGCTGAGGTTGAAGGATCGATTGAGCAGGGGTCAAGGCTGCAAGGAGTTGTGATTGCACCACTGCATTCCAGCCTGGGCAGCAGAACCAGACCCTATCTCTCTCTCTCTCTCTTTCTCTCTCTTTCTTTATATTTATTTTTATTTTTATTTTTTGAGACAGAGTTTCACTCTTGTTGCCCAGGCTGGAGTGCAATGGCTCGATCTCAGCCCACTGCAACCTCCGCCTCCCAGGTTAAAGCGATTCTCCTGTTAAAGCTGGGATTACAGGCATGTGCCATCACACCCAGCTAATTTTTTGTATTTTTAGTAGAGACAGGTTTTCACCGTGTTAGCAAGGATGGTCTCCATCTCCCAGCCTCAGGTGATCTGCCTGCCTCGGCCTCCCAAAGTGCTGAGATTACAGGCGTGAGCCACCGCTCCCGGTGAGCAAGACCCTTTCTCAAAACAAAACAAAGCAGCCGGACGTGTAATGCCAGTACCTTGGGAGGCCGAGGTAGACAGATCACTTGAGGTCAGGAGTTCCAGACCAGCCTGGCCGACATGGTGAAACCCCATCTCTACTAAAAATACAAAAAGTTTAGCCAGGCATGGTTGAGGGTGCTTCTAGTTCCAACTACTCAGGAGGCTGAGGCAGGAGAATTGCTTGAACCCGGGAGGCGGAGGTTGCAATGAGCTGAGATGGAGCCACTGTACCCCAGCCTGGGCAACAGAGCAAGACTCTGTCTCAAAAAAAACAAAACAAAAGTCAGCAGCAAGGCTGGGTGCTGTGGCTCACGCCTGTAGGCCCAGCCCTTTGGGAGGCCGAAGCAAGTGGATTGCTTGAGCCCAGAAGTTTGAGACCAGCCTGGGCAACATAGCGAAACTGTATCTCTACAAAAAAAATTTTTTAAATTAGCTGGGCATGGTGATGCCCTCCTGTAGTCCCAGCTACTCAGGAGGCTGGGGTGGGAGGATCGCTTGGGCCCTGGAGTTCGAGGTTACAGTGAGCTATGATTGAGCCACTGCACTCCAGCCTGTGTGACAAAGAAAGACTGTCATAAAAGTCAGCAGCCAGTACTAGGCTTCTGCTTTACTGAGCATCATATGGGTTTTTTTTTTTTACAATTTTTTTTGAGACAGAGGTTTCTAGCTCACTTCATCCTCCACCTCCCAGGCTCAACCCATCCTCCTGCCTCAGCCTCCCCAGTAACTGAGACTGCAAGCATGTGCCACCACACTCAGCAAATTTTTCTATTATTTTTCAGGTGGAACTCACTATGTTGCCTAGGCTGGTCTCAGATTCCTGGGCTCAAGCAATCCTCCTGCTTCGGACTCCCAGCGCATTGGGATTACAGGCATGAGCCACCACGCCCTCTAATATTTTTCCTTTACAAATCATAAAACTACTAACAGAGCTATGCCCTCAACACATTTCCATATTATTACGTAATAACCATTTTACAGATAAGGAGAAGCTCACCAAAAGTACGTATTGCACCTAAAGTCACAGTTCCAAGCCAGCCTGAATAAATACGGCTTAACACAAATGTACCACACAATTTTCTGCAGTTTTAGTTTTTCCTCCTATTTCTCACACGAAACTTGCCCAGGTAAAGTTTAAATAAGGCCGCTATGGCAGTCCATGATTCCATTTAAATAAAAGTCAATTTCTCAGGAAATCCAAAAAACTCTATTTTACGTAAATTTCCCCTAAATTTCTTGGCTCAATCATTATTGTCCTTATATCTCATATAAAACTACCAAAGTCCAAGCAACTATATCCTGATTTTCTCTTTGTCATAAGTTTCCAGAGGACTGCACTTACCAGTTAGTTAGAAGGCAGTTTTCCAGCTTCTCCTCCCTCCTCCTGGTCTGTTTGTAGCCCTCCTCCAAAGATCTTTATAGATTGAGACTACTTTCTCCCAGAATTCCATTCTTTATCTCTTTGCCACACCTTTACATAAGAATACGGGGAAGCACATTTGAACATTACATTTCTCCAGTCGGCTGATCTTTTTACTGGATTTGCTCCACTTACAAATTTAAACAGATTACAAGGAGATTGTTACAGTACTTGTTCTCTACTGGGCATTTGTTTTGTTTGGTTTTTGGTTTTTGTTTTTTTTTTTTGAAATGGAGTCTTGCTCCATCGCCCAGGTTGGAGTGCAGTGGCCCAATCTCGGCTCACTGCAACCTCTGCCTCCCAGGTTTAAGCGACTCTCCTGCCTCAGCCTCCTGAGTAGCTGGAACTACAAGCACTCGCTACCATGCCTGGCTAATTTTTGTATTTTTAGTAGAGTCGGGGTTTCACCATGTTGGCCAGGCTGGTCTCTTAACTCCTGACCTCCAGTGATCCACCCCTCCCTGACCTCCTAAAGTGCTGGGATTACAGGCGGGAGCCACCATGCTCTGCTGGGCTATTTTTAAAGATTCAGCCAAGATCTGGATGTTAGGTCAGACTCCAGGCTTGAAAAATTATACAGACTTTGTGAACGCTGGTGAAGGAAAGGACTTTAAAACTACCTGGGGCCAAGTTTCTCGATTTATAGTGAATAAACAAACCAAGGTCCAAACAGTGGAATAGAGTGTGGGACCCACAGAAGCCACTGGGGGCAGAGGCAGAAGTAAAAGCCAGGCTAACTTTTCCTATTCCACTGTTCTTGTTACTCAACAAACATTACTTCAATAAATATTTATTGAGCACCCTATGCTAAGAATGGAACATTTAGATTTTTCTTTCTTTCTTTCCTTTTTTTTGAGACATGGTCTTCTTCTGTTGCCCAGGCTGGAGTGCAGTGGCACATTCATGGTTCACTGCAGCCTTGACTTCCTGGGCTCAAGCGATCCTTCTGCCTCAGCCTCCTGAGTAGCTCAAGCACTCATCCCGCCTTGGCCTCCTAAAGTTCTGGGATTATGTGTGTGAGCCACCATGCCCAGCCTTCTTATTCATTCTTTCTATTTTTTTTTTTTAACCCATTAAGCATTCTCACCCCTAAGAACAAGGTGTATGTTCTTGGCACCTTTGTCGAAAATGAGTTCACTTAAGTGTGGCATGGGGCTTTTACCAGATGGGATTAGAGAAGTTTTTAAAGAACTCTGTACACTCCCAAACCAAGACCACCACACGACCTGGACACCAAATTGAACTACTCACGACAGTAAGTAACGACAATGTAAAATGTATGCTGAGTTCTATCAAAACCTTTATCAAAACGTTGTGCTAGTGGTGGGCATTGTGGCTTTAAAAAATGTTGACTCTGCTTAATAATGATATATGTTGATAAAATGCCAACTTTTTATTGGGAACTATGACATGGAAATATTTTCAAGAAATATGGCTGGGTGCGGTGGTTCACACCTATAATCCCAGAACTTTGGAGGCTGAGGTGGGAGGATCACTTGAAGCCAAGAGTTCTAGTCCAGCCTGGCCAACATGGTGAACTTAGTATTTAGTATTTTATTTTATTTTATTTATTTTTGAGACAAAGTCTCACTCTGTTGCCTAGGCTGGAGTGCAGTGACACAATTTCGGCTCATTGCAACCTCCGCCTCCCAGCTTCAAGCGATTCTCCTGCCTCAGCCTCCCGAGTAGCTAGAACTACAGGCTTTTGCCACCACACCCAGCTAATTTTTATATTTTTAGTAGAGATGGGGTTTCACCATGTTGGCCAGGCTGGTCTCTAACTCCTAACCCCAGGTGTTCCACCCACCTCAGCCTCCCAAAGTGCTGGGATTACAAGTGTGAGCCACTGGGCCTGGCCAGTATTTAGTATTTTAGACACTACTAAAAAAAGAAAAAAATCAGCTGGCAGTTGTGGCACATGCCTGTAATTCCAGTTACTCTGAAGGCTGAGCCACAAGAATTGTTTGAACCCGGGAGGCAGAGGTTGCAATGAGCCAAGACTGCACCACTGCACTACAGCCTGGGTGACAGAATGAGACTCTGTTTAAAAATAAAAAGAAAAGAAGTATTTCCAGGAAATATTAAATTAGGCCAGGCATGGTGGCAGGTGTCTGTAGTCCCAGCTACTAGAGAGGCTGAGGCAGGAGGATCGCTTGAGCCCAGAGGTTGAGGCTGCAGTGAGCCATGATTGCAACACTGCACTCCAGCCTGGGTGACAGAGGGAGACCCTGTCTCAAAAAAATACAAAAACAAACAAAAAAGAAATATTAGATAAAAAAAAAACAACACGTTGGCTCATGCCTATTATCTCAGCAATTTAGGAGGCTGAGGTGGGAAGATCACTGAGTCCAGGAGTTTGAGACCAACCAGGGCAATGCAGTGAGACCTTCTATCTACGAAAAATAAACAAAAATTAGCTGAGTGTGGTGGCATGTGCCTGTAGTCCCAGATACTTGAGAGGCTGAGGTGAGAGGAAAACACAATTTAAAACACACACACACACACACACACAACAACCACCACCTAGTTTATAGGAATCCATTTTTGCAACAACACTACAACAAAATGACAGCATATGTATGTATATACGCATATGTACCTATACGGAAAAGTTACAGGAAAGAATCTATGAAACTAGTCAGGTCAGAGTATCCTATCTGGTAGAGAAGCCAGCTGAGACAAGAGGAACTTTCAGTTTGATGCTATATATTGATGTATCATTTGTTTGTTTGTTTGTTTTGAGAGGGAGTTTTGCTCTTGTTGCCTAGGCTAGAGTGCAATAGCACTATCTCACCTCACCGCAACCTCTGCCTCCCAGGTTCAAGAGATTCTCTTGCCTCAGCCTCCCAAGTAGCTGGGATTACAGGCATGCACCGACACGCCCAGCTAATTTTGTATTTTTAGTAGAGACAGGATTTCTCCATGTGGTCAGGCTGGTCTCGAACTCCCGACCTCAGGTGATCTGCCCACCTTGGCTTCTCAAAGTGCTGGGATTACAGGTGTGAGCCACTGTGCCCAGTCATTTATGTATTATTTCAGTATTTTGCAAGAATGTACCAAGGTACTGTTTATATAATATAATGCATGCAAAGTGTTTTAACAACAACGACAAAAAGCAAAACCCAATCCCAAAACTGTACATTCTTGCAAAAGTAAAGTTCTTTTTTTTTTTTTTTCTTTTGAGACAGGGTATTCGTTTGTCACCCAGGGTGGAGTGCAGTGACACAAACATGACTCACTGTAGCCTCGACCTCCTGGGCTCAATCAATTCTCCCACCTCAACCTCCCGAGTAGGTGGAACGACAGGCACATGCCACCAGCCACCACACCCTGCTAACTTTTTTTATATTTTGGGGATACAAGGTCCCACTATGTTGCCCAGGCTGTTCTGAAACTCCTGGGTTCAAGCAGTCCTCCTGTCTTGGCTTCCCAAAGTGCTGGGATTACAGGTGTGAGCTACCTTGCCCAGCCATAAGTGGAAGTTCTTTTACATTCACATAATATGCTTCATTTTTCACTGCCTAATTACAATCATCCTTTTCTTTAACCCAGAAAGACAGAGAGAAAAGATAGCAACTGAAGTTGCCAAAAGCTAGACTTGGACATCACCAAGCATCTAGAAAGATGGAAGATTATGAAATAATGCTTTAATAAACATAAAAGCGCTACACCACAAAGCACATGTTCTTCTACAAAGAAAATACATCTGGTCACTATAGTCCACCCTTGAACAACATGGCTTTGAACTGCAAGGGTCCACTTATTCGCAGATTTTTTTCAATAAAAGTTATACCAAGTGTGCCTGGCTTTCCTGCCTCACCTTCCATCTCTACCTCTTTGACCTCTACTCCCCCTGGGACAGCAAGACCAACCCCTCCTCTTCCTCCTCCTCCTTCACATTGAGTTTACTCAATGGAAAGACGATGAGGATGATCCTTATAATGAGCAGGAAATATATTTTGTCTTCCATAGGATTTCTTAGTAACATTTTCTTTTCTCTAGCTTACTTTAAGAATATAGCATATATATATATATAATATACAAGAATGTGTTTTAATAGACTGTTTACATTATCAGTAAGGCTTCCTGTCAACAGTAGGCTGTTAGCAAATTTTTTGGAGAGTCAAAAATTATATGCAGCCCGGGCACGATGGTTCATGCCTGTAGTCCCAGCACTTTGGGAGGCCAAGGCATGAGGACCACTTGAGCCTAGGTGTTTAAGACCAGCCTCAGCAACATGGCAAAACCCTATTTCTACAAAAAATGCAAAAATAAGCCAGGCATAGTGGCACACACATATAGTTCCAGCTACTAAAGAGGGTGAGATGGGAAAATTGCTTGGCCCGGGGAGGTCAAGCCTGCAGTAAGCAGTGATCATGCCACCACACTCCAGCCTGAGCAACACAGTGAGACTGTCTCAAAAAAAAAAAAAAAAGAGAGAGAGAGAGAGAAAAGTTATATGCATATTTTCAACTGCACGGGGTATCAGTGCCACTAGCCCCCATATTGTTCAAGATTCAACTATATATATTTATTTGAGGGACTGCTGTTAGAATCTGCATCACCTCTGTCACTTTATGCATTCACCCATTTATATTTACTGAGCACTTGCTATGTGCCAGGCAACCTTATTCTGTGAGACTCATTTGGAGTTTCACAGGGTTAAGTTAGGCAAGTGGTAAAGCTAAAGATTCGTGTTTCCAGAAATTTTTATTCTGAATGATACAGAAAAGGGCTTTTTGGTGATGTCTTTAAATTTTTATTTATTTAAAGACATCACCAAAAAGCCCTTTTCTGTATCATTCGGAATCTAGTGTGTGGGTCTGCTATATGCTTATTGCCTTTTATTATAACTATATTCTTGGGGATCAGGCTGCCCTGCCATATTCTGACTTCCTTGAAGGAAAAACGTAAACCTTTTTGTGGTGCCTGTGTCACAGCTTGTGTTTGCAATACAGCAGGCATGTGTTCATTCATTCAGTCAGTCAACAAATACTTATTTCACACCCACTGTAAGCCAAGCATTGTACTAGGCCCCTGGGATAGAGGCCATGAATGATAGAGTTTATTTTCCAGTTGAGGGTTGGGGTTGATAGATCACACACATAGAAAAATGTAAGCAAGAGAATTTCAGATTGGAACAAACTATGTAGGAAATAAACTGAATTAGAGATGGGAAGATAGTTACTTAGATTTGGTGGTTGGGGAAAAGCTCTTCGATGAAATTTAGGCTGGGGGCGGTGGCTCACGCCTGTAATGACAGCACACTGGGAGGCCAAGACGAGCAGATCACTTGAAGCAAGGAGTTTGAGACCAGCCTAGGCAACATGGGGAAACCCCATCTCTATTAAAAATACAAAAAAAAATTAGCCGGGCCTGGTGGTGTGTACCTGTAGTCCCAGCTGCTCGGGAGGCTGAGGCAGAGAATCGCTTGAACTTGGGAGAAGGAGGTTGCAGTGAGCTGAGATCACGCCACTGCATTCCAGTCTGGGTGACAGAGCAAGACTCTGTCCCAAAAATAAATAAGTAAAATTAAAAATTTAAATTAAAAAAAAAAAGAAATTTAAACTAGAAACCAAAAGATGAGAAAGGGGAAGCTTTCTACAAACAGTCTTAGAGAAGTATTCTGAAGAGAGGAAATGGCCTGAAAAGGGGCTGGAATCAGAAAGAACATGGGCTGTTCTAGAAGCAGAAACATCAGTGTGGCTGAAACAGAGAATAAGGAGTGGTTGGTGAGGTCAGCAGAATTTCAGTTCAATGGCAAGCTATTGAAAGATTTTAAATAAGAGTAATTGAATCCAGTGAATGATTTAAGAAAGAAAAAGAACGACAGGTGCAGTGGCTCACGCCTGTAATCCCAGCACTTTGGGAGGCCTAAGCAGGCGGATCACGAGGTCAGGAGTTCGAGACCAGCCTGGCCAACATAGGGAAACACCATCTCTACTAAAAATACAAAAATCAGCTGGGCAGGCATGGAGATGTGTGCCTGCAGTCCCAGCTATCTGGGGGGCTGAGGCAGGAGAATCACTTGAACCTGGGAGGCGAGGTTGCAGTGAGCTGAGATCGTGCCACTGCACTCCAGCCTGGGTGATGACAGAGCAAGACTCCGTCTCAAAAAAGAAGAAAGAAACAGTGAAAAAGGAAATAGGCTACTGTGTGAGGAGAATGAACTACCAGGAGAGCAAAAGTGGACCAGGCGGCTACCAATTAGGAAGCCATGTCTTGGATGGATGCATAGACAGATGGATGACAGGAAGGAAGGAAAGAGAGAAGGGAGGAAAGACAGAAAAAAATGAATGAGAGATAAAAATAACTCTGATTACAGGTTGGGGCCGGTGACTCACGCCTGTAATCCCAGCACTTGGGAAGCCGAGGCGAGAGGATCACTTGAGTTTAGGAGTTCAAGACAAGCCTGGCCAATATGGTAAACCCTGCCTTTAGAAAAACTACAAAAAATTAGCCAGGCGTGGTGGCAAGCACCTGTAGTCTCAGCTACTTAGGAGGCTGAGGCTGGAGAATTCCTTGAGCCCAGGAGGCGGAGGTTGCAGTAAGCCATGATCAAGTCCCTGCACTTCAGCCTGAGTGACAGAGAGATATCTTGCCTCAAAAAGTAAAAATAACTCTGATTACAAAAGAGCAAGCCTCATGAGACTCACTTGACCTAGATTTTTTTAGTTTAAACTGGTTTTTAAGTCAACTTTCAAAAATCAAAACCAAATTATTTTTAATGAAGGAACATGCTGGAATTAAAATGTGGTTTTCTAAAATGATTGCCTTGAAACAGATGGTATATATTTAGCTGGCATACACTTGCTGGCATATTGGTTTGAAATATATTTTATTGTTTTATAGTCATAATACTTCCACCAGCATCATAACCTTTGACAAAGCAATTCTGTATCTAGACCTCTATACCTTGAAAATAAACAAATGCACATAAGTTTTTGTATAAAGGATGTTCCTTACAGCCTTATTTGAAACAGAGAAAGAAAATAAATATATTTCAATAGGGAAATGATTTAATAGAACATACATGTTTATTCTACTCAATACTATATAGCTATCTAAAAAAAAGGTATTCTCCCAAATATTCTGACATGGACTAATAGCCTTCTACAAATGGTTAAAAAAAAAAAAGTAACTTACAACCTGTATCTGTTTGTGTGTATGTGTGTGTGTGAGAGAGAGACTGGGCATCATGGCTCACTGTGACTCATGCCTGTAATTCAGCACTTTGTTATTTTTGGAGGTTCTTGTTTTGGTTTGGTTTTTTAACTTCTACCCAAAAGTTACTATGCAATATCAGCATTTTAAGAGGCTGAGGTGGGAGGATTGCTTGAGCCCAGGAATTAAAGGCCATCCTAAGCAACATAGTGAGACCCCATCTCTATTTTTAAAAAACAGGGCCAGGTGCAGTGACTCACGCCTGTAATACCAGAACTTTAGGAAGCTGAGGTGGGAGGATCACTTGAGGTGAGGAGTTTGAGACCAGCCTGGCCAACATGTTGAAACCCTGTCCCTGCTAAAAATACAAAAATTAGCCAGGTGTGGTGGCAGACACCTGTAATTCCAGCTACTCGGGAGGCTGAGACAGGAGAATCACTTGAACCTGGGAGGCAAAGGTTGCAGTGAGCCAAGATTGCACCATTGCACTCCAGCCTGGGCAACAGAATGAGACTCCATCTCAAAAAATAATAATAATAAAATAAATAAATAAGAGAGAGAGAGGGAGAGAGTGAGAATAGAGAATGGTGCAGAACTGTGCTAATACTGTAGCCACTAGCCACACGTAGCTACTGAGCACTTAAAATGCAGCTAGTCAGAACTGAGATGTGCTTTAAATGTAAAGTGCACATTGAATTTTTACTGAATTCTGGAAACTTACAATGAAAGAACATAAACTCTCCCCCCCATTTTCTTTTTTGAGATAGGGTCTTCCTGTGTCACCAAGGCTGGAGTGCAATGGCATGATCTTGGCTCACTGTAGCTTTGACCTCCCAGGCTCAAGCAATCCTCCTACCTCTCAGCCTCTCAGGTAGCTGAAACTAGAGGCACACATCACTATATCAAGCTAATTTTTGTATTTTTATAGAGATGGGGTTTTGCCATGTTGCCCAGGCTGGTCTCAAACTCCTGGACTCAAGCAGTCTGCCCATCTCAGGCTCCCAAAGTGCTGGGATCACAGGTGTGCACCATCACGCCTAGCCCTCATTAATTATTTTTATCTTTATTCCATATTGAAATGATAATAGTTTAGATGAATGGAGTTAAATAAAATATATTCTTAAAATTAATTTCATGGCCGGGCGCGGTGGCTCACGCCTGTAATCCCAGCACTTTGGGAGGTCTAGGCAGGCAGATCACAAGGTTAGAAGTTTGAGACCACCCTGACCAATATGGTGAAATCCCATCTCTACTAAAAATACAAAAATTAGCTGGGCATGTGGTGGCGCGTGTCTGTTATCCCAGCTACTCAGGAGCCTGAGGCAGGAGAATCACTTGAACCCGGGAGGCGGAGGATGCAGTGAGCCGAATCCCACCACTGCACTCCAGCCTGGGTGATAAAGCAAGACTCTGTCTCAAAAAAAATTAAAATTAAATAATAATAATAATATGCACATTTAAACAGATGAGCTCATATCACCGCCACCACATGTGAATAGTTTAAATAGCCTTTTTTTTCAATCTCACTGCTCTCTTTGTAAAAAGAGTCACACCTTAAGCAGAAGAAATTGGAATGTTAATTCACAAGACATTCATGACTATGAGTAGGTGAGCTGCTTGGAATAACCTTTGTAAATGCAGTCTATATGGCTGAGAAAAAGATACAGAGGCTCTATTAAGTTGGTGCAAAAGTTATTAGGGTTTTTGCTATTACTTTCGATGGCAAAAACTGCAGTAAACCACCGTGCCCGGACTATTTGCGGAATTTAAATTGTCTGCTTAAAATGAGAGCATTTTGGCCAGGCGTGGTAGCTCACGCCTGTAATCTCAGCACTTTGAGAGGCCAAGGTGGGCAGATCACTTGAGGCCAGGAGTTTGAGACCAACCTGGCCAACATGGCAAAACCCTGTCTATACTAAAATACAAAAATTAGCCGGGCACGATGGTGCATGCCTGTAATCCCAGCTACTGGGGAGGCTGAGGCATGAGATTAGCTTGAGCCTGGGAGGCAGAAGTTGCAGTGAGCAAGATGGCGCCACTGCACTCTAGCCTTGGAGACAGAGGGAAAATCTGTCTCAAAGAAAAAAGAAAAAAAGAGAGCATTTTAATGCATTTAAATTGTACCTGTTTAAAAATTTATCCACATGACGGCAGAATGAAAAAAATAAGAAAAATAAAAATTCAGGCCGGGGGCAGTGGCTTACTCCTGTAATCCCAGCACTTTGGGAGGCCGAGGAGGGCGGATCACGAGGTCAGGAGATCGAGACCATCCTGGCTAACACGGTGAAACCCTGTCTCTACTAAAAATACAAAAAATTAGCCGGGTGTGGTGGCGGGTGCCTGTAGTCCCAGCTACTCGGGAGGCTGAGGCAGGAGAATGGCATGAACCCGGGAGGTGGAGCTTGCAGTGAGCCGAGATCACGCCACTGCACTCCAGCCTGGGTGACAGAGCGAGACTCTGTCTCAAAAAAAAAAAAAAAAAATTAATAAGTGATTTCCATATATACATTCTCTCATAACATTAAAAAAAGGAAAAAAACAATTTTCATTTATATAAATTGACTTGATGTTATCTGAATCAATTAATGAGCAATTGACCTGCTTGGAATTTCTGCCTTGGGAATTCTAAATCTAGAAGTGATGGGCAGATAAAACACAGTAGACTTTACTTTTTTTCAGTCTAAAAAGATCAGGGACTCTCCCCCTTTTCAGAGCCTGTAGGCTTTCTGTGGGCAGCTCTAGAAGAAAAATCCTAAGACATTTCTAAAAGCAAACCACACATTCAATTTTACTGTTTTTTTATTTTAATTTTATATGAAGTTTTATTCTCAAAATATATAAAACACACACACACACACACACACACACACACACACACACCAAGGGACTAAGATGTTATTTCACAGCACTTGCTTGCCTCAGTCTTTATGAAGAACACAATTCCAAACTAGTGGACAAGTTCCTCCCTGTACTCTAGCTCATTCAAAGGAGGCAAGCTCCTTTGTCAAATCAGGAGTTTCATCAGCCGATTAGGAGCTCAGATGCCAGGGTGGGAGTTTCTTAGTGGGATCCAGTATTGCTAGAAAAGCCTTGCTTATACAGCAAAAGACAGGCACATGGGCCCCTTCCCTTAGAATGTATCTGTCTCGGCCGGGCGCGGTGGCTCACGCTTGTAATCCCAGCACTTTGGGAGGCCGAGGCGGGCGGATCACGAGGTCAGGAGATCGAGACCACGGTGAAACCCCGTCTCTACTAAAAATACAAAAAATTAGCCGGGCGTGGTGGCGGGCGCCTGTAGTCCCAGCTACTCGGAGAGGCTGAGGCAGGAGAATGGCGGGAACCCGGAAGGTGGAGCTTGCAGTGAGCCGAGATGGCGCCACTGCACTCCAGCCTGGGCGACAGAGCGAGACTCCGTCTCAAAAACAAAAA